>NC_083763.1:63472198-64087198 GCF_963514075.1 Conger conger
ATAGCGCAGTCCTGCAATGTGGATCCTTGCAGCAGCAGTAGCGTGTGAGAGGTGTTTAGCATACGGCTCTTTGATCAGCCAGCGTTCTGCCTGAACATGCCCAAGGTTGCGTTTCCTCTGGAGCCCACTCAAACCCGCCATCACTCACACGCCCGCCAGGACTCGGCACGCTGACAGCTGTGGCGCGACGGGGCGGCAGGAAGCTCTCACGAGCCTCGCGTTTCACGGCCCTGTACGCCCGGTGTCTGCGGTGTTTCACAGCGCTGTACACCATGTGTCTCAGGCCATGTACACCCTGTGTCTGTGGCCCTGTATGCCCTGTGTCTGAGACAGTGCTGTGTGCTCAGTGTCTGAGGCCCTGAACACTCTGTGTCTGAGATAGCCCTGTGTGCCCTGCGTCTGAGGGCCTGTATGCCCTGTGTCTGAGATAGTCCTGTGTGCCCTGCGTCTGAGGCCCTGTATGCCCTGTGTCTGAGACAGTGCTGTGTGCTCAGTGTCCGAGGCCCTGTACACTCTGTGTCTGAGATAGTCCTGTGTGCCCTGTGTTTCAGGCCATGTACACCCTGTGTCTGAGGCCCTGTATCTGAGATAGTCCTGTGTGCCCTGTGTCTCAGGCCATGTACACCCTGTGTCTCAGGCCTTGTATGCCCTGTGTCTGAGATAGTCCTGTGTGCCCTGTGTCTCAGGCCATGTACACCCTGTGTCTCAGGCCCTGTATGCCCTGTGTCTGAGATAGTCCTGTGTGCCCTGTGTCTCAGGCCATGTACACCCTGTGTCTGAGGCCCTGTATGCCCTGTGTCTGAGATAGTCCTGTGTGCCCTGTGTCTGAGGCCCTACATGCCCTGTGTCTGAGACAGTGCTGTGTGCTCAGTGTCTGAGGCCCTGTACGCCCTGTGTCTGATGCTGCCCTATACGCCCTGTGTCTGGGGGGCTGCAGGCTGCTGTAAAGCTCAGTCAGAGTGGTAGGACCCTCTCTAATGACCCCATTGCCTCCTTCTGGAGGAGTCTGAAATGATGCCACCACATCACTCACTCGCTCAGAAATACAGCCGGCTCCGTGCCCAGCCAAAATTAGCAGCATGCCTCAATTAACATGCGGGTAACGTCCGTCAAGGGATGAATGTTTTCTCCTGCCACAGTCGCTGCCAAACCACCCTTCTGCCATAAAAGTAGTCCTGGTCCAAACGCAGCATGCCCCTTCTGTAGCCTGGTGACACATTGCCATTGATGCAATCGATACAATGGCCTTGTAAATAACAAACCCTTGTAAAGGGCCCATACCTGCACCCACCTTCCCCTAGCCCTCCTCAGCCGTCCCCCTAGATAGTCGACAAACACAGGGCGAGATGTCCATGCAGCACAGCCTTCGGGCTGGAGGAAGCTCATGGACTTTCTGCCAGAGGTGCAGATTGGAAGGGTCTGCCCAGCTCAGACTGCTGTCAGATACTGTACCTTCATGCTGGGGCCTGCAGGGGCGACAGTAGGCCTTCAGTAGGCCTGCAGCAGACACTCAGAGACAGAGGGGAGAGATGTACACAGAGAACCTGTCAGGCCTTCTCCTTCTACAGCAGACCAGGCCGGCTCATTACCGGACCACCACCACAAACCATCTACAAAACACGTTTCTGAACCCATTGTCTGTCAACTGAGAACTTGTTCAATCTCCAGGTCACTCACAGGGACATGCAGTCTTCTGAATCCTGCACGAACCCACCTCACAGTTAGTTTTCTTAAGTTTAGGATCAAATCAGATTTCCAGCTGCTAGGTTGTGCCTTAGCGGCTAAAGTGTGGTTCTGTTTACGCCGTAGGAGCTCTGTGCAGTTATTAATAAACAGGGATCTGATAATCCAGGTCTGGTATCAGATTAGCAGAAGTCCCAGAGCCTGTTTGATATCCACACGGATGTCTCAGGCCGATCCTCTCACCACACGGACTGGCCTTCGGAGTCCTGCCTCAGCGGCGCGACGCTAATCCCATTATTCCCATCACACTGCTGAGGGTAGAGATTTCCCTGCATCAGGGACTTACATTATCTCCACAAAGGAAGCGTGTCAGATAACACACTAAAGATGACAGATAAGGAGAACGGAAATGGGTAAGGAGAGAAAGAGCCAGACGCAGCAGCCCTCTGTTTGGGAGAGCTGGGGATGACTCACAGAGAGACTTATTTTTTGCGATTTTATTTTTTTCTCTGAAGTAGAAAATAGTAGCTTGTTTTAAGTTACTGTTTGCCTGACAAGTCAAATTTCCTTATCCCACTGGCAATTCTTGAAATGAGTAAAACTGTCTCACCTCATTGGCAATATTTTTCTTTTTTCATACAAAAGCCATAGAAATAAGATTTAAAGTCGAATAGAGGACTAAAATACTTATTGAGACTGACTTGTGTTTTGGTTTTTGCTAGAGAGATCCTGGGCCCCTCACTCGTACGTACGCACCATCTTGCTGTACCCCAGTATGGCGGTAGGGTTTCCTGGGGCAAACCACTTCCACCCCCTGCCCCACGTGCCGCTAACAGCCAGCAGCTCCACCGGTCCGCCACGCAGGCCGATCCCTCTGGGGCGTCTCTAGCCAGACAGACGGTGCGCTACAGACCACGGCGACACATTCATAAAACACTCGCTACCTGTGGGCCACTTCTGGCAGCCCTGCTGGAGCACATTCAGGGGAAAGGCACTCAATCAGCCGAGCCCAGGAAACCGCCCGGCTCAAAATGTCCGCCTCACACAGCGAAAATACACCCGCTGCTGTCAGTGCTCGCCCAGATGTCACATAGGGTAAGGCCTGCCACTGTAGTATTTCAATAACTAATCAGCTCATTTATTTTCATCAGATAGCAGTATCTCAATATATGCAGAGTGGTGTCCTGAATAAAAGGGCATATTAATAATTCAACATTAAGTCCAAGTAAACAGACCCCCCTGTCTCATCACGGTTTCTTAGGGCATTGCAGCTAATTTATCAGATATGTCAGATAACGGCTAACTTTGGAAACTGGAATGGAAAAAAGAAAAACCTTGATAAGATGGTAAGAACCATTACAGCCAACATCAAGCTCTGACAGAACCATAATGGGTCATTTCTCAGCATGCATAATTCAGGATCGTTCAAACAGTATGATTGCTATAATCTTTAGTTCTGGGTACCAGTCTTTAACCCCCATTATGGGGTTCCCAACAGGCACAGTCCACTAAACACCTCTCCTTGATTCCATGCTGCTTTCTACCCAGGTTCAAGACTTGGACTTGACTACATTGCTAGGAGTCTACAGCTATGACAGTCAGTGAGAGGTACATCTATCCTCCGACTGGAGTTACCAGTCTGCTGTAGTAATGTGTGGCCTGTGGGTAAAATAGCCAGTGGCTAAAAAGTACATCAGAGAAGTGCATACACTGCAACTAGAGAGCTACTTGCAGAATCGCTGAATTCCAAATCGGAAGCCAATCACCACAATTCTCAGAGAGTCCAGGACACCAGTTTTTTAAAAACTAGAAGATGGAGACCTTCAAGCTTATAACATGCCTCTAGTTGCTACAGTTGTTACCAAACATGCTAAATAAGGTGATTTCCCTTGTCATGGTTATTGGCTAAGGGTTCATTAAGATCTGCCATCAGACCGATGTGACATGACACAAAGTGGCCAATGGAGGGACAGGTTGGATGAGACAATTAGCACTGATGAAAGGCTGAACGTTGACCTTTACATGAAAGGGACGTGTGGTCTGAGCCGCCCTGCTCAGCTGCCTCAACAGACAGGCCCGCCCACAAGCCTTCCATCATTCAAATTTCAGCTGGAGTAGAAATGCTTATCAGGAACCAATCCTCTATGTTGTGCTGAGGATCATGGGAAGGCTGGTGGAAATATGTGTATGACCCCCGACATACACTGAGAGCTCTTTCCAATCACCAATTTTTCACCTCCTGTCCCCCTTCCTTGCTCCTTTTCCTGCTCCCATTGAGAAAGGAAGTGAAGATACGGAATCGAGAACACCTCAATTAGGTGAATGGAATGTCCATGCTTTTTCGAATGTCAGTTTGAGGCCACGTCAGTTACAGACGTAGTATATGCGTGGCAGATGGGGAGAGGTGGATCCACAGGTGGATAATTTATATGTCACGCATTCCAAAAAAATAGGATGAGGATGTGATCATGTTCAGAAGCCAGCTAACTTCTATCAGGAGCCTAACTTCTAGCTCCTAGAATGAATATTAAATGGGTTGGAATGTCCTTAAAGATGGCGACCTCAGTCGATTTCAGGGTCAGGCAAGGAACAAGGAATAGGAGGTGAAAAACAAGGGATTGGAAAGAGCCCTGAGAGACTCCTGTTAAAGGGTGGGATGGGGTGCAGAAGGTTGGGTTACTTACCCAGCAGCTCCATGGCATCATCCTCATCGTCGATCTCGTCCTCAGTGACCGAGGGGGCAGAGCTGGGAGTGGAGTCGAAGGAGTCTTGGGACAACATGGCCGCCAGCAGCTTCTTGTGGTGCTGCTGCTGCTGCTTCAAGCCCTTGGTCTTTGGTTCCATCTTCAGGCTGTGGGGAGGAAGAGAAAGAGCATTCAGAGGTCAAACACGACCTTCCACAAAGCCCTGCACTTCCAGTGGACCCCTCCCTCCACAAGCACCTCAAGTGACACAGGATGGTGTAAAAACAGCCGTGTCCCATCTGAATTAAAAATGAGATCTACCCCGGTAACATGCTGAGCTGCTCAACCTGCAGGTGACAATCCCAGCATGCTGTTCTGGGTGCCTACACTCTCGGCTCCCGCTTGACAGAACGTTTCATGTGGTAAACAAGCGCTCCTTTAAAGACACGGCTGATCACCGAGAGGCGAGAACAAGGAGCAAATTACAATGGGAAGGCTTCACAGAGAAACGCTTTGTATCTGAGTGACGGGAGTCATCATCAGAAGGTACCGGAGCTTTGCACCAGACGGGAACCCTAATTGTCTGTGATGGAGTTCACAAGTGTTTGAAATCATGTTCTCCCTGTCAAAAAAAGAAGTTCCTTTGTAAAGCTCCACCTGAAATAACTATTCTGCATTAATGGCGAGTAGCATGGAACAAGTCGCACTACGTGCACTGCATTATGAGATGTGCAGCATAGGTAAAATAAATAAATGACTGAGGGGAATGGGGAAAGTTTTATAGCGTACCGCAGAGGGGCACTGTAATATCTTTTCCACTCAAATTCACACCTCCGGGGCTCTGGTAAAGAGGTTTCATAAACAGCCGGCAAGCCCCACCACCCGAGGCTCTGCACATTCTTACATATCAGGGTTAAGGGCCCATTTAGTGGCTACAGATTTATACATTAATTCAGATTCTTCACTTTGGACCATTTGCACACAGAAGTTTACTTTTTTTAATATCCTGCCAGCAACACAGGATTAAAATAGGCTTTAGGGGTTCAATTTGATTGTTATCTCATAGTGTTTACTGATAATTTATAGGTCAATGCAAGTGCAAAACTTTCTTAATATTCTCAGTGGGACATTATTATGCTAATGTGGCACAATGTATCAATATGGGAAAGAGAGATCACTCTTTTTCTTCTTTTTGCTATGACAGCAGCACAGCCAATTTGCTCGAACACTCCACAATATTACTTTGTCAGCAGGCCGGGCAGACCAGCTCCCATTTACATATGCAGGCTAAGACTCCGTTTTCCTACATCACAGACTGAGAGGGAAACTTAACATATCTTACAAAGACAGCATACCACACAGTAAAACAAATGTGAAACAGCTGCAGTAATTGCAAAGCAGAAGACCTTGATGCGAAAATTGGATCAAACAAATTTGTGGGATCTGTGGGTAAATATAGCATTTCGGGTGGTTAATCTAATTAACCTAAATGTGGTCGGCCTTTGGTTTATTTTTTATTTTTGTTCATAAACAAGATTAAATAACCAACCCCATACCTCATATTGTACCAAAAGGATTGAAATGACATTCAGAAAATATGTCCTAATTAAGAAATTCTTTTTAGGGGTAGCTAAGAGCAACGGAGGCAATGGGTTATTTACACAGAGCTGCATTCTCCAGAACCAGAGGAGCCTGCTCAGTCACAAAAACACCCATTACGAACATGGATATTCCATGCCCCCAATAACAAATTATGAATTATGAATACATTAAGAACTGAGCACATGTGTCTTCTGAATTAGATAAGTATTTAACATGGCAGATGATCAAACATTCACTAATCCTAGTATTTATCCTGCCTGATTATGTTTAGCAAGAGTCCAGAAAAATGTGTGATTCAAGCAATTGTTTTTACGTAAAACGCTCAACAGAAAGAACCAATGTGTGATAATCTCTCTCTATAATCAATGTCTATCAGGCACTTTGAGGATTGTCTCAGACACACTGGAGTTCCCATGAAATATGTATAAATATGCAAAATAGAGACACTGAGCTCAATTGTTCCCTCACTCATCACATTAGGAAATACATGAAATACGAATTTGATGAATAATACGTTTTATGAACAATAAACTTGAGTATGACTGATAGTAATAATTACTTGTGGGTGTAACCCCATGCCATACCTGTACTGAAATTCAATTTTAGCCTTTTTTGTGATACCAGTGAAGGGAATAATAACACACTTTCACAAAGCAGGTAAAATAATAGGCATTAAACAGGTGCAATTACCAGATCTGATTCATGTATTAGTACAAAGGAAACACTCTCATTGTCCCACATCCATGTCATTACTCACTGTTAACAGGACTGTGAGCGCTGTACTTCCACAGTACCCGTATCTCACCTGCAGTCTATTCTCAACAAAGACCATGGAAATCAGGTGTGTGTGTGTGTGTGTGTGTGTGTGTGTGTGTGTGTGTGTGTGTAAGTGTGTGTGTGTGCAATTTTAATCACAGCAAAGTGATAAAGTGATAAACACAGCACAACACAATCAGCTATTCAATCCAAAATGTAACCACAAACCAAAATAACCAATGTTTATCATCCTTCATTCAAATGCCAATGGGCAAAATAAATGTCTTCTGTGATCAAGTGATGCAATGTTTACTGTTTCATAGCATAATTCATTCCTATTTGCTACATTTAAAAAGTGTAACCTCCCACAAAACCTAACAAGTGGCCCAAGCTCTTTTTGTTGATGTCAAAAAATAAATATCTGCATCTTTCCACTGGAGATGTCCCTCTCATTTGTGTGCAGACATCTCTCCTGGGCTGTAGGCGTTGTGTGTAGCCAAACCTTAAACATGTGACTGCTGAACAGTGCCACAGCTGGAGTGAGGAGATGTGCTGCTCAAAGCACCACGCACTCTCTGCTCCTCACGACTGATCCTGGATCAGCTTAACAAACCACCATCCTGACCCAACAATACTTCTACAAAAAAACCCAACCTGATCTAAGGTAAGCGCAGGTGCCTGGAGTCCAGCTACACCTCTCCAAGCAGGAGATGTGCTGGTGAGGCAGAACTGAACATTTGGGGATGAGCTCTGAGTAGCTGCCTGTAAATTTCCAAGGGGAATCAATCCATTTCTTCCACACTGCCATCACAGCAGGCCAAGTCTGGAAAGACTGGAGCCCTCGGCACATGCAGGTAATATGCTGTCGCAGTCAGTGATAATAACAGAAAAATACTATATACTGCAGGTAGGTGCAGAGCTATATTGGTTCAACTGTGCCCAGGGACGTACACATCCTATAAAGATGAAATTGTGCAGATTACCCTTTGGAAATGTTCTAAGAAATTACATCTATTCTTCTTATGGAATAAAGCCCCCCAAAGGGGACATCATTACCAGAGTGTGCAGACTCACTGCTCCTCTCCATGGATGCCTGCCTGCACTTTCTCCAGGGATTGAGTCAGCCAGAGCCTAGTCCCCTGTGTTCAGAACTAGCCGTTGGATCAAAAAACTGCCTATTTCATGTTTATGTTCAGTGCTCTGGGGGTGCCATGCTGAAGTGAAAGGGAGAAATTCCCTTATACAGGTGAAGCTAATGAGTGCTGCACTCCTTTCCTCCCCATCTTATAGCTTCCCGGTTACACAGTTAGCAACCAACCATGTCATTCGAAACTTCAAAACAAAGGTGACATGTCCAAGAATGAACCCATCAGCCAACCTCTGCATACAAAGTATCACAATCAAAAAATATGCACGGTATCATATCTAGAGACTTCTAGACTTCTTTAGATTACTAAAGTAGTTTTTTTTTTTACGAGGTGCTAAAATTTCTGTGGGTGGAATGAGTAGTCCAGGATACCAAGAGAGCCCCAATGTAAGATTGGGACTAGATGTTCAACTATTTCTCATCTTTATCTCACTTTATCCCCTTTCTCATCTTTGCTTAAATTGAGTTTTTAAAGGTAAGTAATGATTCCAGCGCCGAGGAATCTCACAACTCGGCCGCTAATGTTGTCTGAGGGCTCTCTGAAGCCCACTTTGCACTACAGACACATCTGTCACAATAAGGCCTGTGGGTTCCCTCAGCTGGGGCTGGCTAAATTCATCCCAGCCCTGTCCACACCACACGCACATACCTGCAATCCATCAGAGACACTTCAGAGACCCGTCAGCAGGGTTTACATGGTGACAGGTGTGTGACCCGGAGTGCCCGGCCCAACCCCAGTATGTGGTGAATGAGGTCATGAGGAGAGGAGAAATCTTTATATTAGAGAAGGAGTGAAGGGCCAGCAGGAGAGAGGGCTCATTAAAATGGCTGCCAAGGCTATGGTTGGCAGCCCGCGCTACATGTGGATTAGCGCGCAGGCACTGGGATGAGCCCTGCTGTGATGCCATTGAGCACTACCAGAACAAATGACCTGGGCACAAAACCAATGGATCACAAGGATTACAAGCGATTCAATTATATAGCAAATTTAAGGTTTGGAGCACACAAGGATGGCCACAACTAACACCAAACAAATACCCTGTACCCTCTCATGCAAGTTGCATTTAAAATACTTCTGAATTAGAATAATTCATATAAATATCTTCATGAATCCCTTATACAATTTATTCATACGGTAAGCAGATATCTGGGCCCCTGCTTTATTTATGTAAATAAACCATATCATTGGAATAGATAGGGTACAATTGGCTACCAATTTGGGAGAAAATGTGAAAAATTAGAAAGAAAATGAAAATAAATAAATAAATAAATAAAAGAGCAAAGGTGATTTGCTTCTTTGCTTTTTGTAAATGTATGAATTGATGATGAAATCCTAATGCACATTGCTGTGCAGATAAGCAAAAAGCACAAAATAAAGGCATAAGCAAAATGCACTGCAAGGTGTTTGGTGAAGGCTCCCTGATAACTTCAGTGTATTTTTAACAACGTTTTTCTGCCTTTTCTTTATTTTCTCCCCTTGATTCCAGGGGTAAGCCAGGACCACTGGCTGGTTTAAACCAGGCTAACAGTGTAGCCGGCTGTGTTTGATTGATGCAGACTGTGGCTCAGTTGGGCAGTGACATACAGTACCCAGCCTCCAGCAGGCCCTAGCCTGTTCATTTTCACAGTGAGCCAGCCAGGAGCTCACAGCAGTAGATTCCGTAACAGTGCACAATTAAAACACAAGAAATGCATGCTGAAAAGACGCTATTAGCAGATGTTAAAAGACCTGTCAATCATCAATCCTAAACCAGGCAGCATACAGGGTGGAATGAAAAAAAAATGAATGCCATTACTGTACAGAATGCATTGTGGATAGAGCAATGTACAACACTCAGTATCAAAGACGGGCTGAAATGCATTATCAATATATGTACATGGATGAACAATATTCCCCATACACACATCATACCCTACTCTAGGTAATTAAAATCTCAATGCTCCAAAGTCAGGTGTATCTATGGAGCTCGGTGTGTGAGAGGGCAGTTGCATTGGCCCTTTCTGAAGCCCCAGGCTGTGTAATTTCACTTTAATCCAGTGTAAGAATAACCTAATGGAATTAAAGCACTTGTGTCAGCAGGGCCCTGAAAATGATTAATGATTTAATATCTGATCCGCTCTAATTAGCCAAGTCCTCAATGGAAGGCTTGTGCCTTGTGAACAAACACGCACCTGCAATTAATATCACCTCGACAACATCGCTGTGAGCTCTGTCTGTGTTACTGTGCATGTACATGCAATTTAAAGATCTAATTACTTTCAAGGGAAGGTATTACTTAACCTCCTACCACCCACACATAGACACCTTCCAACTGCTTTCTTTCTGAGTTTATACAGAAAGAAAGCAGTATATTTTAAATATATGATACACTTCTGTTATGATTTATAAGAGAACATGTCCAGATCTTATTAAACACAATGAGATGAAACATAATTTCAAAAATATATACATCCATATACTGTGTAACATAATGATAAAGGCTAACCAAAAGTTTAAATAATTACAGAACTAAAAGTATAACCATCAGTTGTGTCCAGGTGTGTAGCGAGGGTCCAAATTATCTTTGACTTGACCACAAATCCTAACAAGCTACTGCATGCATTAATAGTGAAAAACAATGAATTAAATATGTTCAGGAGTCAATGTGTGAATTTGTTTTCCACTCAATATCCTTTTTAAAATGTGAAATGCATATAAATAGGATACGCGCTGTCTTCCAGTAGCTTGGTTTTATGTGATGCTTTGTCATTATTGGAACACGTACAGTATTCTATTAATTTATAACCTAATGGAACTGCAGAGGTGGAATTCATAATGTTTGATTTCATGGGGAGATGTTTAATTAGCACGATGCCAATATAAAAAGAACACCTCTTACTAAATCCGATTATCAATATGCAACAAGCCAAGCATATAGAAAGCAAGGCTTTCTTTCTGATGGAAAACTAGAAGAACATCATAGCCCATTACACATTTGAAAAATAGATTCAATTACCCCAGGTGAATTTCACCATACAAGCATCCATTACTAAAATGCTTTTAATACCATCACACTATAGCAAATAGGGCATGTGTGCACTCTGAGAAAGCATACATACTACTTGCCCTTACATGTGACCACACAATTATGTTTATTATACAAAAGGTAAATACTTTCAAACAATTACATACATATCCAAAATGTTCTGATGATCAAATATACAAAAGCATTCAACATATCTGACTGTGACTAAGCAGCTCCAGAAACAGTATAGTCATTTATTTAAAGTTTAATAGAGTGACCAGTTGGCTCCTCTGAAGTAATGGCAGTTCTTCATTTCACCACTAGATGGAACAAAGGGCAAAAAGCCAAGTGCCTGTTCAGTTCTTCATTTCTATTTCCCTCCCATTTACTCGACCAACATCTGTTAACATTCCTATTACTATTGCACAGAGAGCAGTTTAAACAAATGCAATGATGCCTCAAACCAGTAAAATCACAACCACAATGCACTGAGACTAAGCATGTTTTTTTGGTTTCTTACATATTCTGTTCAACCACCATTTGACGGTGAGTGATCAGTCATAATATTGTAGATGTGACAAAAAGGCACTCAAATTGGTTACATTTATTGTGAGCAGTAACATTTATTGTGATTAGACTGTATATACTCCCTAGAAGTGACAGTTATTGTGGCTGCTAGGCTGTGTGAACAGCAGGACCACTGTAGAAGAGCACAAATAAAAAATGTTTTCCCTTGCAGTATGTTTGCTCTTTTCAAACCTGTCTAATTACAGTGGCATAACAGGCACAACTTTGAAATACATCTCTTGGCTTTGCAGGTTTTTGTCTCAGTTTAGTGATTCAGTGCCTTTTTCAAGGGCACAGAATCTTAAAAGAATGTTTTTCACCACAAGAGACATTAAATTACACTGAAGATATATCTACAGGAATATAAGAGTTGGCATTTTAGTGATAGCACGCCCTATTTTAACCGTCAAGGCAAAATTGTGAAATTTCCAATTTCATGACACCAGGCTTTTGCGCAACTATGACGCAGTTGTAAAAGAGGATGGTTCGATCATAAATTAACAGTGTCAGGGGGTTTGCTTTCATTATTGCCAATCAGGCCACCTCATTTATTTCCCTCTAATAACAGCGTGTTAGCGCCACAGCCAACAGCTAATTTAATCAGAGCTGAAGAGCAAGAGCATTATGGGAGGCTCAGTTACAAGCGCCTCTGACCATTATTGGTGATATCAAAACAAAGGAGGCGCTGGATAGTTTTAATTTTCAGTATTTATTTACCGCATATTACATATTATTTACCCAAGAGCTGACTCATATGGCATCCCAGTATGCACTCCATTTGACCGTAATGACAGTTAAAAATGAGCACAACAGGAACCAGTGCACCTACGTGTATTTAACAAACTACCTTACACTATTAGATGGGAGTAGAGCTGGTCCTCTACAATGACTGAACTCTGGTGTAATGGATAAATAGCTGACATTGGAATGCATTACTGAACAAAGCTATATCACATAGTCAAATTGAAATAAAACACTGTTCCAACAGTCTATGAATATAATGTGTAATATAAAGCGTTATTATACAGTTCAGTGTTCTCCTGCCCAACAAACGTACACTTTAAAACCCTAATTTAAGGACTATAAACACAGGCAGAGGGTGAGTAAACATGTCAGTGAGCCGTTTTCAATAATAGGAAGGGATTTACAATGGTCTAGTAACACAAAAATCTTACCTAGTGTACCTTTAAACCTGGAGTGCTGAATGCTTCCATTGATATCCCCCCAGCCCGTTGTTTACGATGACGCAAACAGGTTTTCTGCAGACCACGAAAGTGCCAAATACATGCAACAAATATTCTGTTTGCGAGATGAAACCAGCAATCTCACTTGCACCCAGGCACATTCAGGCTTATGTAGTCACAGAAATGGGGTCCACAGTATGACACTGAATAGAAAATAACTGGAATTTTCAAGCAAGAAAAATCCTGCACACATGCATGTGCATATAGTGCTTGCTATTTGGAGGTTCAGGCCTGTTTTCTTCCCTTCTGTTACTCTCTTTATGAAATGCTATAGAAAATAGTTGACACACAGGCTCACCTCCCAGCCGGGCTGTTCTCCTCGCTCTCCCACGCCTCGGTCTTGGCTCGGGGGACGGGCGGCTGGAGCATCTCGGCCGCCAGAGGATCGGCGTCGTCCTCAGCACGGCCCACCCACTCCCCGATCACCCGCGGCCGCATCAGAGAGGAGTTATACGCCCTGGGGTCCTGCGGAAGAGGAGCCTGTCCGTTCGGCACACGCCTGTCACACACGTGTTACACACCTGCCATACGCCCGCTATACGCCTGCCACATGCCCACCACACGCCTGTCACACGCTGGTCACACACCTGCCATACGCCCGCTATACGCCTGCCACATGCCAACCACACGCCTGTCACACGCGTGTTACACACCTGCCATACGCCTGCTACACGCTTTCATTTATGCCACTAAACTTTAACATCAGACCATGTCAGTCAATATCAGCTTAGTGTATGGGAGTGCAAAACATGCTGGAGTATTTACATTCACTAGGCTCAGCCTGCAAACAACCTCATCTATGAACAATCTATAATGCCTGTCTGAAACAAACGCTTATATATAAAATGAAAGGACGTATAAAGGGATTAAAATTTCAAACAAACCAAAACCAGGTGTATCACAAGTCTTTCACGCTGAAACCGCAGATAGAGCACTGCAATAACGGATGTGGTGTCTCACTTTGCTCAAACCATTGCTTTTCAGTTTAGAGGGGTGGTGTCATTAGATATTCGACCACATTCATTTCCCGCTGGCACTTCTACAAAACCCTGCTGCAAGTGGAAATGTGCTATGCCTCAATGTCATGAACAGGTGTGGGTGAAACACAGGTGATGCAAGTATTTAGGAAGTTAGTCACGAAGCCTACATCCAGCACAGAGGCTTAGGCAGGGAGACCTTTTATGAGTTTGCAATCTCTCAGTAAACCAAGCCAATCTGTAGGGCAATATTTCACACCTGAACCGGTGAAGACGTTGATATCTTAAATACAATTCTAATGTGCATCTGAGTGTGGCAGCTGGATGATATGAATTCAAAGCCAAAGCTACTCATTTAAGCACCTGGTGATTGCATTGAATAGTGTCAGATCGTATCTTTCTTCAGACTTTGCCTTCGATGTCTCAGGAGAATTATGGGGGTGGGAAGCCTTTTGTCCTTAATACTGACATGCAATTAAACTCAAGTGTAGATGCAAACACAGTTTGTCAAGTTAATCCTCAACTTGGCTGCTGAATAAAAGCGCAAATGTGAATTTAATAACGCGTCAAAGGTAAGAACAGACGTTGATTGAATCCAGGCAAAACCGGAGCGTAATAGAGTAACAACTAAACTATGATCGAAATGTATCATGTTTTAGATGATTGAGCATAAATTGAGCAAAGGAACATAAATTATTTGGAAGGCTGCAAAATCACTGAAACAGTCGCCCGTTCTCCATGGCCAAAGCTGCTATCTGTGTGGAAAGATAGGCGCTTACGTATTCTGTTCAGGAGAGAGCTTATGTTTCCTAACATTACACATTCCCAAGGAAAGGGGCAAGGAGACACCAGCTCAAGCAGAGCACCTTGAAAAAGGGAATTGAATTCTGTTTCAAATGGATTTGATGTCAAATTGCTTTCTATTCATCGCATCCTACTCCCTTCCTGGAGACAGGCTGAGGGCCTGGCTGCAGGCCAGACTGAAATCCAGGTAGATTAAAGGCCTCTGCCCATGGAATTCAATGCAAGGCATGTATTACATACATTGCCCTGAATGGTTTTCCTATGACATGGCGGTATAGCCTTGTAGCAAGCAGTCAAACACGGCAATCACTGCTAGGCCTGGGAGATAGGTGGGATATATTCTGGAGCTTTGATCAGGAGAGCAACGAAAACATGGACTCGCCCTCTGCTTACAAACTTACACAGGCACCTCATTAGCACAGCGCAGGTCCCATTTCGTTTGATTTAGGACAATTAATTCGCTTCATGAACTAAATAATTACAGATTTCTGTGAGCCGCTCCACGCAATCACATTACCTTTCACATAATGAATACGCATCATGTTGCATTCACTGTTACTGAAAGAGAACTAGACTTTGTCTGATGTGCATGGCATCACGGGCAGATTAACAGTTAATGTAAGGTAAGATTCTAGCCAGGGATTTTATTCATTCTCATGGTTATAATCACTAAACTCTGTTCCCACTAACACAGCTCAACACAGCACAGACGCTGTACGTTATAATCACTGAACTCTCAAAGCTCATTCTGTGCCCACTAACACAGCCCAACACAGCACGGACGCTGTACGTTATAATCACTAAACACTCAAAGCTCATTCTGTGCCCACTAACACAGCCCAACACAGCACGGACACTGCCCTCATCAGAGCTGTGAGACCTCTTCAGCAAACACAAGCAGAGAGTCAGGGCTCTGCTTTACATGGGCTGTTAACCTAATCACTTACAGTACATTTAACACAATAAAACGCACTCTACCTGGTCAAGCTCATCAGAGACTGCAATGCCTGAAAACACATGGAAAGAGAGAGAGCATGAGAGAGAAAGTGAGAGAGAGAGAGAGAGAGAGAGAGAGGGGAGTGGGAGAGAGAGAGGAGAGGGAGAGAGAGAGGGAGAGAGATGTCCTGCAGTGTTAACATTTCTTACAGCACATGTGTTAACTGAAGAACAACATATAATTTAAATTAAGGGCATGCTCTGGTCATCTGTACGGCATTTCATTAATCTCTCTCTTTTTAATTAAGCAGAGAAATGTGTATATCCAACCTTTAATGGTCAAGAAAATAAAAATTAAAACTGAAATACCCTATACCTCATTAACCATGCACATTTAACACTTATAATAATGCACACTGTAATGTAAAATATCAAAGAGGATATTGATGAGCCCACATTCACAGCAATAACTAGAATGATAGCTGACACTCAATTTGTCAAATAAACCCTTGGTCACTGCGATGACAAACACTTAAATATTAGCTCCAAGTTTATGTGAAGGATAGTGACTGCAAAATTAATGGGTATGAGATTACTACAGTAAGCTTGTGTGTGTGTGTGTGTGTGTCTGTGTGTGTGCACGTGTGTATGCAAGCACGCATACTTCGGGAGAGGTTCTCCAAGGCCTTGCCCAGTTTCTTGCTCTCCTGCAGGATGTGGTTCAGCTCGTCAAAGTCCCGGCTCTCCGGTCGAGTTCTCCAGTCCCAGGGAGGGTGCTCTATGGACCGTGGCACTGAAAACAGCCAGAACACCAACACCTTATCACCTCGTCTGAGCTGGCCAATCACTGTCCATTCACTGTTCTTACTGCCCATTCACTGTCCTTACTGCCCATTCACTGTCCTTACTGTCTGTTCACTGTACTTACTGTCCATTCGGTGTCTATTCACTGTACTTACTGTCCATTCGGTGTCTATTCACTGTACTTACTGTCCATTCGGTGTCTATTCACTGTACTTACTGTCCATTCGGTGTCTATTCACTGTACTTACTGTCCATTCGGTGTCTATTCACTGTACTTACTGTCCATTCAGTGTCTATTCACTGTACTTACTGTCCATTCGGTGTCTATTCACTGTACTTACTGTCCATTCATTGTACTTACTGTCCATTCAGTGTCTATTCACTGTACTTACTGTCCATTCAGTATCTATTCACTGTACTTACTGTCCATTCATTGTACTTACTGTCCATTCAGTGTCTATTCACTGTACTTACAGTCCATTCAGTGTCTATTCACTGTACTTACTGTCCGTTCAGTGTCTATTCACTGTACTTACTGTCCATTCGGTGTCTATTCACTGTACTTACTGTCCATTCAGTGTCTATTCACTGTACTTACTGTCCATTTGGTGTCTATTCACTGTACTTACAGTCCATTCAGTGTCTATTCACTGTACTTACTGTCCATTCGGTGTCTATTCACTGTACTTACTGTCCATTCATTGTACTTACTGTCCATTCAGTGTCTATTCACTGTACTTACTGTCCGTTCAGTGTCTATTCACTGTACTTACTGTCCATTCAGTGTCTATTCGCTGTACTTACTGTCCATTCAGTGTCTATTCACTGTACTTACTGTCCGTTCAGTGTCTATTCACTGTACTTACTGTCCGTTCAGTGTCTATTCACTGTCCTCACTGTGTATTCACTGTTCTTACCATTCAGTCACTGTCCTCCCTGTCCTCATTATTACATTACATTATTGCCATTTGGCAGACGCTCATATCCAGAGCGACATACAGTTGATTAGACCAAGCAGGAGACAATCCTCCCCTGGAGCAATGCAGGGTTCAGGGCCTTGCTCAAGGGCCCAACGGCTGTGCAGATGTTATTGTGGCTACACCAGGATTAGAACCACCGACCTTGCGTGTCCCAGTCATTTACCTTAACCACTACGCTACAGGCCTCCCTGTCCTCACTGTCCTCCCTGCCTATTCACTGTCCTCAGAATCCTGCAGTGCTTCAGAGAGCCTGGGAGGTGCTTTAAGGAAAGTCAACTGTTATTTATTTATTTTCTCTGCTGTTTTTCTTTTTTTTTCTTTGAGGGTTGATATTGCTCAGCAACAGCAGTGCACAGTAAATAGGTTGGTGAATTCACATGCAGTTAGAATCCCAGTGTGTTCTGTCATTACTGGTAAAACACTGCTGCGTCCAAGTGTAACATATATATGGAAGGAAACAGATAAAATGTCCTTCTTCTTTCGCTCTGGTGAGCTTAACGCACACATATTTCAGTGAAGACACTCAGTATATACAGTATTTCCCATTATCCAGAGTCCCCGTACCCACAGGGTAAGTAAGCAGCAGCACTCAGACTAACGGCCGCTGGACAGAATCTGATGACAACATTGCGGCAGTCTGCTGTCTTGCCTTTTTTTCCTCCCGTAGGTCTGCCTGGCACAGTGACAAGAAGAAATTGAAGTGAATATTTCAGCATCGTGTCACTGTGCCAAGTGCATTGGAGGACAAGCAATTGTACAGGCCAGAGAATGGTGTCCACTGAGACTAAACCTACAGTGCTCTCAGTGCAGTCTGGGAATCCACAGTCCCACTGGAACCCATGATGGCTTATGGCAATCGACCAGGGCCTGTGGCGATGGACTCACATTTACCTACGATAGGATTTACTTAAGATAGGCTTATGCTGTCAAAATACATTCATACAGTAAAGATGTGCTGTACTGTATGAGTGAGAGCAATGTAAATTGAAAAAGTGCACTTCATGATTTATTTGTTGGAAGATTTGGAGGCCATCGATGGTACTGTAGGGGGTCTCTGGATAGACTTGAAATGCAGTGACAATATACGTATATAAAGTTGGGACATGATACATGATACATGATACACCCATGATAACAACTTATGATGGGTATCCCTGGGATGCCTTTGAGTCTGGATGGGGACCCGGGATCAAAAGCCGTTGAAACCCCCTACTTTCAAACATTCACATAGATAACGCAATAGAGAAGTCTTAAATACTGAGGAATGTGCAGAGTACTCTGTGAATGTTTTATTGATCCAGAGGGTCTGTCATGTTCCTGAGGAACGCCATGTTTACCTCAGCCCCACTGAGCCTCAGTGTTGTTGGTTTCTGAAGGTAGATAAAACAAAAAAATCCAAACCAAAACTTTCCTAACTCAATAGAGGGATGCGATGGCAAGCCTCCCCTCTCTAAAGCCACTCTCCTCTAAATCAGATTGTTATGACTGCAGAGCCTGAAACAGGAGGCCTGACAGTGACTGAGTGCAATGCTGAACACTTTACACAATCCTGCATATCCCTTAAATTAGCCAGTGCTTGAGTTTCCACTATTTCTAAACTCTGCACACACCACTGTGACTCACTCTGTTTATTTATTTATCTCTACTGTCGGCTGTTGGGGACATCATACGCTTACACATTAAGCAATTACTCATTGACGGCAGAAAAAAAGATCAGACTTTACACACTACACACAATTTCCTTCAATTGGCACAATCTTTAAAAATACAATATTGTGTGTTCACATGGAAAACACAGCCATTCAAAATTCTAAAATTACCAATTGGCTGACTCCTGTGACAATACAGAAACAAAACAGATGCAGGGTATTTATTTATTTATTTGTTTTCTTATTTTTCGGCCTATTTTCCAATAATGTGTTAAAATTGAAACTGCATACATTATAGAACACTTTACAGACCCATCAAAAACTTCTGCAATTAAGTAATTACTAGACAGAATTTAAGTTTAAACCGTTTAAACCATTTAAACCATTATTTAACTGTGGCCTTTACCCTACCTACATTGTGCAAAGAATATAAATTTAGGCTAACTAGGCATGAGCTGATATACAGTACGATGCAAACTGCGAGCCAAAGTACACAACACAGCACCTGAATGCCCTGTGATTGCCCTCCCTTGGTTCACACCTGGACATTCAGCCTATGTCTACACCAGAAACACAGCTCTGTGGTATTACAGCACAGAAACACAGCTCTGTGGTATTACAGCACAGAAACACAGCTCTGGTATTACAGCACAGAAACACAGCTTGGCACAGACACACAGCTCTGTGTTATTACAGCAGAGAAACACAGCTCTGTGTTATTACAGCACAGAAACACAGCCCTGTGTTATTACAGCACAGAAACACAGCTCTGTGTTATTACAGCACAGAAACACAGCTCTGTGTTATTACAGCACAGAAACACAGCTCTGTGTTATTACAGCACATAAATACAGCTCTGTGTTATTACTGCACAGAAACACAGCTCTGTGTTATTACTGCATAACTACTCACGTGACTTTGACTCAGGTGAAGGTGGCGATATATTGGATACTGCTAGATCGCTCTTGGATTTTTTTGGCTTTTTGGGGTGCATCTCCCACGGCTTCTCGAACCCCCTGAAATCACGCCTCGTCCCCTTGTTTTCTGCAGAGACAGACAGTTTGAAACGCAGGGTTCAGCCTCTGCTCTCCGGAGTACCCCAGGAGCAAGGCAGAGAGGAAAAGCATTCACAAGCCATTTTGTCTGAGTCTGTGTCTGTGTAGTATGTAGATGTGTGTAGTGTATGTGAGTGTCTGTGTCTGTGTGTAGTACAGATTCACCAACTGAGCCGGTCTGGGCCCACAGAGCCGCAGAGCCTGTGCGGGTGCAGTGTGTATGTGTGTCTAGTGTGTGTGTGTGTGTGTGTGTGTGTGTAAGCATGTGTGTGTGTGTGTGTGTAAGCATGTGTGTGTGTGTGTGTGTGTGTGTGTGTGTGCGTGTGTGTGTGTGTACGTGTGCGTGTGTGTGTAGTATGGACTCACCGGCTGAGCCAGTCTGGGCCCACAGAGCCGCAGAGCCCAGCAGAGTTCTCTGCAGCTTGCTGGGGCTGCCCTCTTTAGTCTGCAGGTGATTGATGAGAAAAGGAACAGGATGATCTGGGGTCTCAGTTATCAGTTTGGTCATCATTTCCTATTAGAGTAAAACAGAGAGCAGTCAGAGCTACAGGTTCTACATACTGCACGCAGCAGGGGAGAGTAAACTAACAGTGCCTGCAGGGGGAACCCTGTCAACTAGCAGCATAGAACATGGGGAGTTTACTTAATATTAGGGTTCTGTGTTACATCTGCAAAACTGCTAAATCAGCTTAAAATACAGGGGGAAATATCCTAGCAACAAACTGAACTGTATAAGATTCTTCATATGTTTTGAAACCTTGTATATAAGACAAATTCCTTGTTTGATCTATGGCCCTTACAAATTACTGTATGTAAAGGCACCTTTCTTTTGATCCTACAGTCTTAAAGACGCATTATGCAAATGTGCTCTAACAGGATATAAAACGTTCACAGTTCCCCCATAATTACATTACAGCAGGCGTTGGTTCATGCAGTAGAATACTTAATGAAAGGACAATGACAGTGCTGCATTCCATTTCTTATTATATTAATGCTCAAAATTCCATGTGAGTGCCATTGAAGATTTTCTCATGTAAATTAATGAAAAACTTTTGTCCGCACAGTATATAATCATTCAGTAATTGTCATTTGACTAATAATCTCCTGCATTCAGTAATGTCTGCTGGGCTGCACCCTGTCACCGAGAGTTCTGCTTCCTGTGACACTACAGTACAGACTTTCCATTCCAGACACACAAAAGGTTCATTATTCAATGTTTTTTCCTTTCACAGTCTGTGACCCGCTTTTTGAGAAACTATAATAATGGCATCCTGCCCGCCCGCTCGCCACCCAGCCACCCGCTCCACTGTCACAAAAAGGTCGAAGTGAAGACTAAGAAAACCGCGGAGTGGGACTCGCTCTGCATCTGGCTACCTAACGATAATACGGAATACACGTGGCTTTTTTTATTTTTTTATTTTAAAGATATTTTTGTTAACTCGACACAAGGCCTGCACAGCCTGTAATACCACAGGTGCTGTACCATGCAGAAGGGTGTTATCCATGAACTGGTGAGGCTTTTGGAATGAACTCTGGTTGACTTCTTGTTTTGGACTAAGCAGATTCAGAAACGTTATGCTATCCTGGCAAAACAAGCAGATTCTCTGTCTGAGCAGACATAAGCAATGTCAGTCACCGGCAAGCTTGCCGTTCAAACAGAGGGTGAGAGTTCTAATTCTGTCATAGCTGAGGGAGATACGCCTGTCAGGCCAAAGTGCCGAATCCAGACTGGACTGTGTGCCAGCAGCACGACTGGAGGGCTGGAGGAGCCTAATAAGATGCCAGAAGAGAAGCGTTTCCTGGTTGGTCCCTCGAGAGCAGAGGTGCAGGACATTTGAGGCAATGTTTGGTCCCTGGGACCACTTCAAGCTCTAGGCTTTCTTTCTGAGCTCTCAAGATAGCTACATTCCTAGAAGTGACACGTCACCGGCACTGAGAAATCAATTTATTCTACTCAAGCATGCTTTGAGCACTACTGCAAAGCCCATCACAAAATGGAGGTGTCTATATACGCAAAAATATAGCACCTCCCGAATTAGTGGAAGTGAACTTTTTAAAGCTATAACAACTCGTAAGCATTTTTGTGCCCTATAATTATGGAAACAGTTAAGCTTTCAAGAACACAAACATTTTTAAATGACTTGTGCAGCACAGATGTAATACACAATATGGTCCTCCCAGGAAAGCCAGGGAACAGTGGGGCATTACCCACTCCAGCACAGGCTTTCTGGCCTTGTGCCAGCTAGAAAGACACACTCTGGCCCATTACTGCAGAGAATAGGCTTATGGACAGTTTATGTTCAGCAGAAATCAGTAGGGTGACTTACACTCAGTGAGCACTTTATTAGGTATTTATTTGACTTACTTTTTACACTTACTGGTATTCTGCTGCTAAAGCCTATGCACTTAAGAGGTAGACACGTGTGTTCAGAGATGCTCTTCTGCATACCACTGTTGTAATGTGTGGTTATTTACGTTACTGTCACCTTCTGATCAGCTTTGACCAGTCTGGCCATTCTCCACTCTCTCATTAACAAGGTGTTTTTGTCCACAGAACTGCGGCTGAACTGCTTTTTGTTTTTCACACCATTCTCTGCAAACTCTAGAGACTGAGGTGCATGAAAAGGAGATCAGCAGTTTCTCAGATATTCAAACCACCCTGTCTGGCACCAACAATCATTCCATGGTCAAAGTCACTTAGATGACATTTCTTCCCCATTCTGACATGGGCCAGAAAAACAGCTGAACCCCCTGACCATATGTGCATGCATTGATGCATTCAGTTGCTGCCAAAATGTGCTGATTAAATATTTGCTTCAACAAGATGGTGTACAGGTCTACCTAATAAAGTGCTCAGTGAGTGTATATAACTTGTCTGCGACTTGTCAGACTGATAGCCTGCTCTTGAAAAACCTCATGTAAGGACATCACACAATAGAGCATTTGCATATATTCCACTAATCCAGACGACTGCTGCATTCATGGCATCTATCAAGCCTCTGGTATCAGTGATGGGTGATAGCCTGTGTACTGTGTGGGATGGCACCTTACACAGAAACTGGCAGTTTCACCAACTATGGAAATTGCAGCATACAAAGGGAAACGCATCATTCTGTGCTGTCACATTCTGTACCAAACCTTCTGTGCCAAACCTTATCACTGTGCAGTCCATACCCACAAATGGTGCATGACTGAAGCACAACTGTGGCCCACAAAGCAGTGACCACACTACAGGCCACACAGAGCTACAGGAGAGAGAGCACGGTAAACAGGACAGGTGCATTTCTCTGCAGTGTCGGTCACAGCAGGAGAGTACATACCATAACTGATATTTAAACTTAAAAACTTATATTTAAACAAAGATACTGCCAATGGGGTTCACTTGTCAAAACAAAACTCTGTGTACTAGGGTTTAATAAGAGACTTAATAAGATTTTAAGTCTCATTACTGGGTTAAAACATTTGTTAAGACAGGTGTTTTCTGCAGTGAGAGAAGGAGCGATATAATGGCCCAATGAGGAGTGAGAGGACGCGCTGCGCTGTGACTGGATAACCATCTGTGATGTCAGGGCACGCTGTCGGCCCAACCTGCACTCACGTGACCCACTTTACAGCCTGCTGGGAACTTCTGGGCACATTTCTTACCACAGCAGAAGCATTTGATGTCACTGCCGTTTTTTTATGGATTAACCTGAATCAGCAGAAAATATACGAGCACACAAAGGCATGGACACCATTTATTTATTTATTTATTCTATTTTTTATGATGCACCAATTCCGCCTGACTCTGCTGCCACCCGGCGCGTTGGTAAGGCTAGCAGACGGGCTGTCAGCCATCCCGGTTCAGCTCCAGCTCTGAAGGGCTGTCTAGCGGAGAGCTGAAGGTGACCGGCAGCGAGACAGACTCTGTGCTACCCTGCACTCCGCCACCCTGCACAGCTGCCTGCTCACCAGCACACAGAGCCTGCTGTTAGTACTCAGGACAGAACTCTCTGTCCCAATGAGTATGCTGAGCTATGAGCGTAATGCAGTGCGCTGCTCTGTCCTTCCCCACCAAATTAAATTAGATTAGATGCACAGGGGGGACACTCCCCAGTGTGAACAAGAAAAAGACAAACGTCATGTCGAGTGAAGGCAGTCAGGCTGTCTGATCATAACTTGAAAATAATGACAAATAACTGATTTACTTTACTATACATTCAAAGTGCCACATTGTACTATACTTTTCATTATATAATTGCAGAAATTGGTCAAATTTGCAGCGTTCGATTCATTGCAATTATCTTTCGGAATATTGTTATTGGTTTAATGTTAATTGTAAATTCAAAGATTACAGATTTGCAGACATGCACAGTACAGCTTGTTTTCTCGACATTTTGTTCTCGGCCAATCTTTCTAAAAGCCGATTCCTTCAGAGCCTGTTCATTCTGCTGAAGATTGCTATCTGTGAAAGTCAGGGCTGGAGGGCAGTGGACCCTGTCCTCACAGCTGCCTTTGATATAAATAGTGTCTGTGCTACGGCTGTCTTAAGCTTGGGTGTCTGTGTGAGTAATCTCTGTTTTAATGAGAGTAGACACCACATGAATTTCACACTCCCGCGAAACGACACCCGCCGGAACTAAACCGCCTGGTCAGTGACCGGCCAAATGCAGGAAATGCAAATTATGCTCTTTTTCTGGATGGACTGCATTGTGTAATCTCCTTACGCGACATCCAGACACTAGGAGTAGATGCACGCTGTTCGTTTGGACTTAAGATATCAAGGCATTAAAGCAAGCCTGCTTATTGAAGCTTGGTGGGCTATGGTGACATAAACAATTCTGTACAATTGTATTACAAAACTAATGTTTACTTTCAGCTGTGCAAAAAAGCAGTGAAAGCTTTGACAACATTTTTACAGAGCCCCCGAGGGCAGGACGAGATGCACTGATTCTTAAGACTGCGCGGAGCCCAGTTTCACCTTGCCTTTCCTCTCTGCTTGTGTACGGTACTCTTCAAGAGCTGCGGACTGAAATAAAGAAATAAATTTGCGCTGCCGCTTTTTGTCTGGGGCGAAGCGGGGAGCCCGCTCGGAGCCTGGCACAGACCCAGACCTTGAATATGCAAGGCGTGGGCGCAGGAGCAGGGAGACAAGGAGCCGTGGGCCCTGAGACGCGGCCTCCGCCACCACCCCTCCTGTCCTCCAGCTCTGGAGCTTCCCGTTCGCCTGTCCGTCACACTCCTCTCCCGTTTCAGATGAGCTCACCGCTCAGATGAGCTCACAGCGAATTCATAACGGGATCAATTAAGGGGAGCCTGCTCCAGGCCACGTCTGCAGGAGGACGGCGGGTCATTAATAAGGTAATTAACGGCGAGGCTCCTCTGCCTCTGTTACACGTTCCGGCCATTCGTGGCTCTCCACTGGTGCCCTGTTTGAAGCAGCCTGCATTCTGTCAGGGCCTGAGACCGTTTGCTTGCTGAAATCTGAAGCCAGACAGCCTTTATGGCTTTTCCTCTCTTTCAATTCATTACATGTGAAATGTTGGCAGCAGCACAGCCTAATGCTGAGGAAACTGGGCTTGTAGGCCTGAGGCTGCAGGTGGAGCACTGCCACGGTACCCTTGAGCTGGGTGCGTGACTTGAATACCTCTAGCTGGGTAAATGGATAGTACAGGAAAGCAATGCAATCTGTGCAAGTTTCTTTGGATAGCAGCATCTGCTGAATGCTTTAACTGAACATTTAGAAAAACAATGGTTTTAAGAGTGGACTAGAAAATGTTGGCAAATAAACAATTTGCTAATATTTACAAGTCCCTCTGTGCTTTCAGCTGTTCTGACCAAGGTGATGTTTCTTAATGTGGCACTGTTCTGCATCATCCCCACCCCACCCAAGAAGCCACAATGAATCATTTCCCATTCATTAAACTTGTACTGAAATTAAAATGTAATCCGCATCCTGCTAAATCTATTGTTTTTACAATAACAGTAAATCAATCAGGCATATCAGGATTATAAAAAGCTTATTAACCAATTTCCATTTGCACATTAAACTCACAGAGCATAAGAAGGAATGATACAGGGTGTAATTTCAGATGTGTTAGGTAGTTTTCAAACTGGGTTGCTTTTTTACATTTTGAATTCCCACTGGGATCCAAACTCACAGGTTTATGAAAACAGCAGAGGATTGCTTCTTCATTCTTTTCAGCTCAAATTCCACATCCAGCAAAATAGAAACCAGGACCTGCAGGTGGCATGACTATAATGTATCCGAAGATATTGATATTGATAAGCTCACACCTGATTACAGAATTTACGTTTAATTTAATTAAACACCCATGAAAGAGCATGTGTCATTACACTACAAGAATCAATATCTACATGCAGGTTGAAGCTGCACTCCATAAAGTGAGAAAAATGTCCAAATTGCACAAACTAGCAATGAACTACTGTACGGTACATTTTCACCTCGGTGTGTGAGATATATCCAGCCAGGAATTGCTGTTCTTTACCGTTTACTCAAAGTGAGGTTCACTTTCTCACAGAAAGAGTGTGAGGAATGGTGCACTTCTCTATCCCAACAGATACAGTGGGTAGCATGGCTACAGTTTGATACACTGTTGGTACATGTACTGTAAGCTGCAGAGTACAGCCTGACGCACTGTTAAGGGTTAATACCTGTACTATAATATATAGAGTACTGATACACTGCTATGGGTTCATACCTGTACTGTAAGATACAGAGTACAGTCTGATACACTGATATGGGTTAATACCTGTACTGTAAGATGTAGAGTACAGTCTGACACACTGATATGGGTTAATACCTGTACTGTAAGATGTAGAGTACAGTCTGATACACTGATATGGGTTAATACCTTTACTGTAAGATACAGAGTACAGTCTGACACACTGATATGGGTTAATACCTTTACTGTAAGATACAGAGCACAGTCTGACACACTGATATGGGTTAATACCTTTACTGTAAGATACAGAGTACAGTCTGATACACTGATATGGGTTAATACCTTTACTGTAAGATACAGAGTACAGTCTGACACACTGATATGGGTTAATACCTTTACTGTAAGATACAGAGTACAGTCTGATACACTGATAGGGGTTAATACCTGTACCTGTAAGTTGTAGAGTACAGCCTGATGCATTGTGGTTCGATACAGTCTTGCTGTATAAGCTGTGGTCCTAAGCATGCATGCTCCACCGGTAACCTGACTGACCCGTATATATCATCCCCTTTAGCAGAAAATCAATAAGGTCAGTAAATGTTATTTCAGCTGAGGAACCCCAATGACCTTTAATATGAGCAGAGAGCGAAGAAGTTGCTGAGCACAGAAAATTGAAAGCCCTCCATGTTTTAGAGGTTGGACCTGTCATCTAACCACTTAAATCCTAACAGGATATTACATTGATGAGGCACTAGTTGTCTGACACACATTTCTCTGTTTTTCACAACCAGTTTTTTTTTTTTTTGCAAAACAGCTAATTGAGCCATTTGAGGTGTAAGGAGGCAATAAAAAGCACTTCAAGTGAAGCTTGTGTATTGCCCTTGTTCATGAGCCAGAGACCGTTTTACATATAAGGCCACACAATACAACACGACGAGAGCTCCTACCATTCATAGCAATTTCTTTCAATGATAACGACTTGCGTTTTCAACTTCACTCTTTAGAAAGGGTAACAAGGTGACCAACTACAATGACCAACAAGTTATAGTGTCAAAAAAGCTCAATTCAAAGCTCAAATTCAAAATTCAGTCTCATGTTCTACAGTTCACAAAAGTGGTGCAGGCACCAGTTGGTGGTCTGACATTGTGACTGATATGCACCCTGGTCTAATTAGCCCTGTAATTTTATTTCCTAAAAAAGTTTGAATTATTCAGGAGGCATAATTCATTCAACTTTGTTACAAATGGAGACATGTTCATCTGCTGTATATAATTTTGGATCATATTCACATTTAAAGCAAAAGTATTCCAGGTTGGCCGTTAAACACTAAATTCCCCCTTCAGCAAAACAATGCTAATCCCCATCAACTGTAAAGAACATTAGCTTTTCCTATATGTGTCTTAAGGGCACAGAATTACTGTTGTGGTATAAATAAAAACATCCATATGTAGCCAATACCATTGCCTATTTTGATTCCATATGGATGTTTTTATATAAAGCTGTCTTTTATTCAAAATACATGCTACAGCTGTCTAAATGGCATGTGTATGCTTTTGACCTGATACAGACATGTTTGAATTTAGGTGGCTAATGGTGCAAGTAATTAGAAATAGTGAGATTAATGGTGAAGTTAATTAGAAATTAAATAGATTGGATTTTCAAGCAGGCTTATAATGGGCTGAACAGACCATTTCCACAGTGAACCTTTAGTCATTTTCTTGTGTTTTGGCCAGCCAGCTGGTACAATGCCATTCAATTGAAGCTGCTAGGTCTTGTCAACATGAAACATTTATCAAAACAAAAGGACACTCCAAGCAGAGACTGAAAGAGTATAAACGTGACATGGGAACTAATACTGTAATTGCCACATCTGCACCCTTCAACACCCATAAGTAACAGTGTGTACCCAGCTAACCCAAAACACATAATCAATTCTGATGTTCCCCATGTTGTCCACAAATGTACTTATTTCTCCAAATAGTTCAGTCAAAGTC
This sequence comes from Conger conger, assembly GCF_963514075.1. NCBI lineage: Eukaryota > Metazoa > Chordata > Actinopteri > Anguilliformes > Congridae > Conger > Conger conger. The sequence goes on from NC_083763.1 coordinate 63,500,751, forward strand.
ATGAAAATGCTTGAGGAATATCACATACAAACTTCTTTGAATGATCATAACCGTGTGGTTATGATTTAGGCAAGAAAAAGACCTGTCTCACACAGGTCACAAATTCCACGGAATTAATAGACGCCAATAAAAATGTAAACAATATTTGAAATGCAAATGAAATGACAACGACCAAAATTATATTACATTACTTTTTATAGGTGACAAGCAAGTGAAGAGAATCCTTGATTCTCTTTCTGACTGTGCTTACTGGTTTGTTCTTGATTCTCTTTCTGACTGTGCTTACTGGTTTGTCCTTGATTCTCTTTCTGACTGTGCTTACTGGTTTGTCCTTGATTCTCTTTCTGACTGAGCTTACTGGTTTGAACTTGATTCGCTTTCTGACTGTGCTTACTGGTTTGCCCTTTTGATGCTTTGCCATGTTTGTAACTGTATGAGGCGCATGAATTATGCTGCTGCCATAAAAGGCTTACGACATTTTCCTAAAAGAGACAGTTTTTATGCAGCATGCGATGTTCCTATCGATCATGGCTATTCAACTGGCAGCCCAGGGGTCGAATGCAGCTTGAAAGGCTCTTGGAGTTAGACCTTTGATCGCTCAGAAAATAAATATTATTATTCAGGAAAATTAATTATCTAGGTTTGCATCTGCACAGTGCCAACATAGTACATGCCACTACTGACAAATATAAGTAATTGTGATGCCTATTTTAATAAGGCTTCAGCTTTATTTAAGCTGATATACATTTTATTCATACATTTTTCTATAAATAGTACTTGAAAAACATTTGGCTCACATGTCCTATTTTTACAAAGCAAGTGGACACTGGGAAGAAGTTGTCAAAGTATCGTGATATAATGTAGAGCATTGAATTATGCATATCACCAACATCTTGACAGTGCTTTGCATAAACTTGAACTTGAATATCTACACTGCAGTGGTAAAAAACCTCTTTGCTAAGAAAACCTTGGAGATTAAACAAAAATCTAACTGTGCCCAGAGTATACTTGTTCCTGCCAAGTCAAACATCTTGATCATGAGTAAATCGTTCAAATGGCTTTATTTTCCAACCAGCCTGCAGCAGCCCCAAAGTTTCTGTGGGTGCTTGTGAAGAGTTTGGCCTGGTGAATTCCTCATCAGAGTATGTCTGGAATACAAATGTTACCCACATGTTCAGGGTTTTTTATTATATTTTTAAGCTGCTATTTCAAAAAAAGAGCTATAAGCTTTAGCAAGTCCTCATGCAAGAATGCCTATAAACAATTATAACAACTTTTACACTAAGACCACAAACATTGCTTTGAGTCCAATATTTCATCATTGTGGCATTACAATATTGCTTATGTCCCATGTCTCATACTCTGTGGGGTAGGAAATGATGCTAAAAACTAAACATTGCACAAAAATCTGCAGTCTAGAGCTCAATTCGACAGCAAAAAGTATAGCAGTAATTCATCACAGCCTACAGTCTCCAAATTACAATATGCAGCCCCAAGCCATAACGAGGCCCGTCAAATTATACTGAGGGCCACGGAAGAGTTGATTTGATAAACACAATTCCCATGGATTTACCATCCTTCTTTCTTTTCATTGGCCAGCTTCAGGTTTGCTGTTGTGCACTAAAAAAGAAATGACAGCTTTGCATAGTGATTTATACCATAGAATTTCCCAGGAACACTGCACCACTCCACGTTCTGCCATGAACCCAGTAGGACTTGTGATTGGTGAACACAGATTTCACACCTCCAAACCACTGCTCTTTCTTGGCAGGCAGCCCCAAAGGCAGTGTGTGTGAATCTATTCACAAGCCAGACCTATGCTCTGTCATTTCACAAATTGAGCTGATAAACGGGCCAGTTGAAGCAAAGCACATGCCTTGTTCTGCCTTGTTCACTCAAAAGAATAGATCTATTTTAATGAAATTCTCAATTAAATTGAAACCGCACACCTATCTTAGACATTTGGACAGCGGCAAAGATCTAAACAAAGTGTGTGAAGAATTTAGGACAAGCCATTCATTAATTTACACAAGACTGCCACTAATGTTCTGTGTCTATTGTATTCAAGCATCGGCTGAGCGATGACCAGTCATACGTTTGTGATGCATGAAGAACTTTCACTACTGGATCCGGCAAACACAATTCTGTACAATTAATGTTCTGACATTGAAGCAGTTCATCCGCTTAAACCAGTTTTCTCATGATTTTAAATGAAAATGGAAATCTTGTGAGCCCATAAGCTCATTGGGAGGGGGGTGGGTGCATTGTTTTGTTATTTAAATATCTTTGTACGTATTGGTGTTCATAATCACATCTATCTTAACAGATGCTCCAGGACCTGTTGAATATTTCATATTTAAGAAAAATAAAGACTGAAATATGGCGGATGTTTTTTTTTCATGTGAAAAATATACGAATATTAATATATGGAACCGCCTTGCTTAAAAGGCATTCACTATTAAGTGACATTTTAATCTTATTGGTGTCATATGATGCCAGGCAAAGCCACAGTGGTCTGTTCCACACTGGAAAACTACAGGGTTAAAATAACATTGTTAAATCTCAAACAAATGTAAGACAAAGACAATGTAATCAAAGACAATCATACCTTGACAAAATCCCATTATTTCAGCCAACAAAATCACTTTGAATTTTTAGCTCTGGACAGTTATCCATTGATAGAAAATACACCCTTAGCTTGACAACCTTTCAATCTCACTTGGCTTTCAGTGTCTAATGGAGTTTAGAATGGGTAGAATGCACACAAACAGCCGGCAGATAATGAGAGGTATGGGACCTTTAAAATGAAATGGGCATTTTTAAATCACCCATTTTATCCCACAAATGATTTTACGCAACAATGATTTGCACAGAAAAAGCTCAACGGAGAGCCACTCTTCCTTGTAAACCATTTCCACCTCAGTTGTGAGTTATGCTTTTAGGGGGGCAGTTGTCCCAGATGGCAGTGGACGTGGCCCTTGCAGGGCAGAAGCAGTGCGGCCAGTGGACAGCCAACCCCACAGCATGAGCAGAAGCCACAGTTACGGTCCGTTCAAATGCCGGATCGTCAGACAGCCATTTCCAGTCAAGCCAAGCTGTAGAGCAGTACTTCACAGTGCTGGTCCCAGGAGCACAATTATTCATTAATGAAGTTTCAGCTGTTAATTAAACACTGGTCTGGAATTGACACTCATCAGTTAGGTGCTGCTAGTGCTCCAGGTTGCATAGTCAGCATGTGTAAAATATAGGTAACTCCACTGATTTCACATTTCAGCTCCACTTATTTTCCATCCCACTAAGTGCAATTCCTAATACAAATTAGTGCTAAACATAATTTAGTCAGATGAACTTCAGTTGCAAATGATGTGCCTATAGGGCTTAGAACAATTACTAGAGCAATCATTTAAGCAAACCTGAGCGAGCTGCCCTCCGTTAAGGCCCAGATACTTTATACTTCTACTTCAAATTATACACCCTTTTGCATTTCCCATGAATGGTGTGGCTACTTTGGCTGTGCGGATGATTATTAACTGATATCACTCTCGATTAGAAAGTGCACAATGGATAATACACAACATATTGCAGTGTTTCTCAAGTCAAAATGTGTTAAATGAACACTTTTAATATAAACTAAGATTGCACACATTTACCTACTGCCATCCACTTTTCCCAGAGCTTTTAAATAAATGTTTGGTTCTGTAGCTTTGCGTAAGACAATGAGCCAACGAGGAGCCAACAGAAGGAGGTGAACAGCCACCCCAATGCACAGCAGTGCAGTGCATATTTACAGCACAACAGCATCTGCTCCTAATGGAGCCGCATGCCGATCCTTTCCTCTCCATTCACCGCTGCGTTCCCCGTCGATTGCAGCAATTGGAAGAATGCAATTACCAAACCGAGGGCTCCCCTGCGCTCGAATGATTTTATTAAAGTTTGAATCATTTCATTAAAACATTCACGCAATGCTTTGAGGACTCTGAAAGAACTCAAACTGAGTCCCATGAAGTTAGATACATTTCACTCAAGTCTGAGTCACGCAGTCCCGTTTATTTTCCCAAGCAAACTCTGCATCCTGCTAGCAGGAAGGAAGCTAAATGGCACCAGCAGAAATGTACGGTACTGTTGGTGGATCAACTAGGTATATGCATGTATCTATATACCACAGACCAACTGATGAGTCTGAAAGGCCAGGTAGCAAGACACCAATGAATCTAACCCACAAAGCCAATACATTTCATAGTAGCTAGCAAGCTACTCAGTAACACCAATATGCACTATTGAGATGGTAGTGTAACATAGCAGTGCACATTTCAACCTTGTGCGGAATTTATCAATCTGGCCACCTCCAAATTACATTATAATTATTTTAATTTGGGTGGTATGATGTAGAGTATGATGCTATAATGAATAATGTATTGACAATTCATAACAGTTTTGTAATCTACATTGTTGGTACTGATATCAGGTTTTGACATTGATGTGTACCATTATGCATAGATATAATTTATGGGAATCAGAGACAAAAAAGTAATGAACACATCTTAAGAAATCATTCCGGGCTCACATATATGAATTAATCCTTTCCATTTTCACAGTAAATCACAAGGCAAAGTCAATAATGAAATCAATACCTTATTCAGGGTTCAGTGCTTCCATGTGTGACACAAAATTGCAAGGTGTGCAGTATCTCAATCTAATATGGGTTCCTGCATATGGGCAATATTTCACAGTGCATCCAGGAAAGAAATCCAATGTTAATATACATTGCTGCACCTTTGTTTCGAACTAAGCATGGTTTTACTTACTATCCATGTAAAACACTGAAATTAGAGAAAGCATTCAGTGCTGTGCACCTGTCTTTTTTCTCCTGTACACAGCAGCTATCTGCTATGCCATTCAACTGTAGCTTTAATGCTCCTACTGTAATTCACAGGTTCTTTACATCTCCAACTGCACAACATATCCCCCAAATTATATACTGCTACACAGTCACACATCTTGACACAATATGTTCCAATTATAGTTTTTCAGGCTAAGGTGAACCCCATTGCCATTCCAGACACAAAATAAAGGTTAACAGTGCTGACATCAGCAGGTCTTAGAGCACTTGAGCACCAATCACATTACCAAGGCATAAGGGCTGGGAGAATGCATAGAGGATTAATCCCTATAACACATTATTCAAATCTAAAAGAATTACCTAAAAATGTAATTTATATGTCAATTGATAATCTCAAAACCGTTTCAATTAACCATAAGTGTAAGGACACATTTTATGAATCATTTAATGGGAGGTTTAACAGAGGAAGAAGCAGTGATTTATGATTTATTTAACGTCAGTGACTGAGCTCCGTGCGTGTGCGAGTGTGTGTGCGTGCAAGTATAGAGGAATAACAATAACAGAGGGAGAAAATGAGCATATCTATTTGTAACATCATGTTCTGAGTATTAGATGGCATATCCCCCCCCTCCCCAAAGTATAAATACATCCACTTTAAGGATAGATATCTTTTTCGGAAAAGAATGCAGACATCATTTCAGACCTTCTATCCAATCAGTGCAGTCTTGACAGCGTTCGATTGGCAGACTTTCAGAGAATAACAAAAAGGCTAATATCTAGCTACATTTTAAAATCCCAAGGCAGCTGTTAGACTTACAAACAATAACAACAAGGCTAATATCTAGCTCTATTTAAAAATCCCAATGCAGCCATTTAAATATTTGATTTATTTATGCAGCCACAGCGGACAAATGCATGTATGCATCTTATATATGCATCTACTATATGTAAAGTGAAAAAAATGTCTGTGTGTGAGTCCTCCCCCTGTTATCAACATGTTTTCAGAGAAAAATAAAATACATATGTGCAGAATGATTGATCTGTGCTCCATAATAAGGCTTTCAAGACAATTACATTCCAAGGCTAGGCTTTCAAATGGGAACATCCCATTGACAAAAAGGTAGATTAATGCAATTCTAATCCATTTCCATACAAACCAGAATCTAATTCAAAATCGAAAATGCACGTGTGTTTGCTATGTCCAAAGACAGTGTATTCACTCCAAGCCTAAGGACGCTTTCACAGTTGCACAATATGTCTATACATCACACTCATAAAAGGCTATCAATTGCCTCTGAAGTTTGAAATCAGATTGTCAAGTTAAATGAAACTTAGTAATTACAATAGACAAAGTCATATCTGCTTCCAAATACAACTCCCCCCACCTATCCAGCACAGTCCATCCCAACAAGAGGAATACACCCCCCCACCACCCATAATGACCTCATCCATACCTAGCACCAAACCTCCCTGCCCCTCACTCATACCTCTGTCCTCACCCATACCCAGCACCAAACCTCCCTGCCCCGCACCCATACCTCTGTCCTCACCCATACCCAGCACCAAACCTCCCTGCTCCGCACCCATACCTCTGTCCTCACCCATACCCAGCACCAAACCTCCCTGCCCCGCACCCATACCTCTGTCCTCACCCATACCCAGCACCAAACCTCCCTGCCCCTCACTCATAACTGTGACCTCACCCATACCCAGCACCAAACCTCCCTGCCCCACACCCATACCTCTGTCCTCACCCATACCCATCACCAAACCTCCCTGCCCCGCACCCATACCTGTCCTCACCCATACCCATCACCAAACCTCCCTGCCCCTCACTCATAACTGTGACCTCACCCATACCCAGCACCAAACCTCCCTGCCCCACACCCATACCTCTGTCCTCACCCATACCCATCACCAAACCTCCCTGCCCCGCACCCATACCTCTGTCCTCACCCATACCCATCACCAAACCTCCCTGCCCCTCACTCATAACTGTGACCTCACCCATACCCAGCACCAAACCTCCCTGCCCCACACCCATACCTCTGTCCTCACCCATACCCAGCACCAAACCTCCCTGCCCCACACCCATACCTCTGTCCTCACCCATACCCAGCACCAAACCTCCTTGCCCTGAACAACCTAATCATCCCTCCCCCCAAAAAAGCTAGGGTTCTATTACCAGCCATGACCAGACATGTTTTTAAAATTGGCCCAATATGCCGCCGCTGGGTGCAGTGGGTAGCACTGCCGCCTCACAGCAAGGAGGTCCTGGGTTCGAATCCCCGTCGGCCGGGGCCTCTCTGTGCGGAGTTTGCATGTTCTCCCCGTGTCTGCGTGGGTTTCCTCCGGGGACTCCGGTTTCCTCCCACAGTCCAAAAACATGCACGTTAGGCTGATTGGAGAGTCTAAATTGCCCGTAGGTATGAGTGTGTGAGTGAATGGTGTGTGTGCCCTGCGATGGACTGGCGACCTGTCCAGGGTGTATTCCTGCCTTTCGCCCAATGTATGCTGGGATAGGCTCCAGCCCCCCTGCGACCCTGATCAGGATAAGCGGGTTCAGATAATGGATGGATGGATGCCGCCGCTGGAAAGGTCTTCATCATCATAACATCTAGAATAAAACGATCCTTTGGCACCAGACGAGTAAACGCACAGGCGGCCAAGTAAGTGCAAGCATCTTTTTCACAGCGAAGAAAACCGATCCAGTTTTATTATGGTGCAGTCAAAGATAAAACAGATCAGGAGGGTGCCTTTCACCCCATTACTTTCTCTAATATGGAAACAGGCTCAAAATCAGATATGCCTGACACCAGGCCAGACTCACATCATGTGGAAAAAAGAACCAGCATTGTAGAGTCATAGAACAGGGAGAATTTGCATAGGTATTCATTCCATTAGCAATCTCCTTCACTGGAAATGAAATGGAATTTGTGTCCAAATCTAAGCAGGGAGTTCATGTCATTCCTGATCAGATGAACTGTTCCTGGTGTAGGGCCACAATCAAGAGAGAGCCAAGTACTATCCAATGACGCTGCCTTGTTTTGTTTTGTTTTATCACATATTAGAAGATATGATGAGTTCATATACAAGGTAAAAAGGTGAAATGATATATTTACGCACAAAACCATCAACTACTTTCCCAAAATCCTAATATCATCAACAGAGCATTGATAAAAGATACAATGCTGTAGTTAAAGGCATATAAGGCTGCATGGTGTTGAGATGCAGGGCTGTTGCCACTTTGTTTTACTGTTGTCTGGAGAACCATCAAGTCGTCATCAGTGACTTATAGAGACAGTGCACCCTGAAAATGAATGTTATTCCTCCATTTAGTGGACCACATCTGGTTTTTTCAGAATTCTATTTGAATCATCCATGAGAAATGGTACACAAGGCCTCATTTCCAAAAATGAATGGAACTTTGGGCAAAGAAGAACCAATTAAGGTTCTGAATTGTGCCTAAAATAAAACAACAAAATGAATGCCATCATTTGCCAAAATTAGTGATTTGGAGGATGTGCAGAATGCAGTTACAACCACATCCATGAATGATAAGGCCTTAAACATGAAAAATACACAAAAATACATTTCTTGATTAAAGACAATTCATTAACATAGATTTTTCAGGAGAAGCTTCCCTTTAAGTCTAAGAGCATCATAGCAGTGAAACTAAAATTTAGGATATCTTTTTTTGTTTGACGAAGGAATACTTGTCATTGAATCATTTCTGAAACACTGGCCAAATAATATTTTTTGTCACTGGAAGACCTTATGTCTATACTTGAAGCAATAGGACTAGCTTGATTTAATTAATTCCTCCTTTTCCACAAATTTTTTGCAGATCAATAATATATTTACATGTGCGTTTGTAGCATTATAAATTCATGTAATTTAATTTTTAAGTGCAATACATAATGCCCATATGGATTTTCTCTGTGACTCACTTTGTGAAATGCTGAGGCCTGTACATATAACTCTAAGAAAGGGAATTGAATGAATACACAATTGGAAAAATACAGTTGCAATATGTATGGCCTTCAGCAAGATCTGTCATTTATTTCTGTTTCATTCAGTGCTGACATACCTTTTTGGAATAAACACATCAAATGTGAATGCTCATAATTATGAATATTTAACAACAGCACTGCTGATTGATCTTAAGAATGTGTTTCAAATTGTTTAGCACTACTACTTTATAATGGTGTGCTGAATGATTTTACTTCAGGAAAAATTGCATGGACTTTATTGTGCAAGTGAACAAGCCAGAAGTAACAGATGGGGAAAAATGATCTGAAAATAATCATTTCAGAGGTGTGCAGAGAATTTGCTTTCATTTTTCTCCAAACACAATGTGCTCTCATAGCCCAGTGCACACAATTATGAGCGCCTTCTTCTGCAGAATAATTACCACCGTGTCCATGAACCTACTGTATAGATTCTGAATGAAGATGACATATCTTTGTTCTAATCGTGAGGGGTTATCTTGTACTTGCAAGCACATTAGGAGAATACTCTCCAAGACATGCATGGTGTCAGCTTCCATGTCAGCTGTCTGATGACTTTAATCTAAAAAGGATGGATGTATAAGACCCGGTATATTGTATCTAACAGACACCAAGATAAGAAGAAGAGCGTGTGCCCTGAGAATTGAACTCATGGACTGATGGAAAATCGAGATGAGAAAGGTGTGCTGACAGAATCCTCCTTTGGAATATTAGGTCACCTCTCTTTAGCGATGCTTAATGACTGATACACAAACTGTGGTGTCTCTGAAACCAATACGCTGACCCTGGGCCCACTTCATGACTGGGTTCTGCCATATGTTTCCATGTGAATAGCCTGATTAGAAAAGCCTCCGTGGAGGGCTTGGCAAACAGGCTCCATTGTCTCAGCCAGTCTTTCCACAACATACCATTCAACAGAAGCTGGTCCAGGTGCAGAGCACTGTCGGTGTCCTTTAGGGTGAACAGGTGGCCCCATTCGAATGAATGCAGCCAAGGCTCAAAGGTACATTGAGATCCAGGCCTGACTCGTGCAGCCTGTGAGGACAGGCCATTGGAAATGGACACTAAAAACGAATGAGAGCCCTTGAGAGCACACATCCACTGCTCTGATTTTAGCCTGTCCTACAACATGCTCACTCTAATTAGACACGTGACCTAGTTTGATGTTGGAAGGCTTAGTCGACAAGGGCCAAACATATCAGTGAGAATACACTCTCTAATTCAAAGGCTAGGATTAAATCAAGAGGTTCCTTGATGAAGAAAAATTATTCACTGCAAAAAAACAAGTCAATATCAACCAGTATCTTAGCCTTCTTTTGCTAATTAAGACACAAATACTGCCAATGAGGTAAGGCAATTTGAAGATTTACCAATGGGGTAAGAAAATGTCACTATATTTACCACTTAAGAGAAACAAATAAATACTACAAGACTAAAACTTTGCTAAGACAGTCATTTTTGCAGTCATGTGGGGTCATCTCAATTTCCAGTTTATTCAGAAAGCAAAGGTTCCTGAAACTCCTGCCTGCAGCAGAGGGAGGCTGTGCAAATGGAGGGGGGTCATTCTTGGGTCATTTGTCATATGCACAGTGCACTGTACACTGCATGATCATGCACAGTCAGAGTGCATTCCCCCAGTACTACTCTCATTTTAAATGGGCCGACCATTCATATAACTGCATAGCATCAGAGCAACAAACCTGTTTAAGACATCACTTCTCTCACAGAAATAAAAATTGGACCGGTACTGTGGGCCTCGTAGGATAGACACTTTCCATTTTGTTGAAGGTGAAAAAGATAAAAGGTGCAGCACAGCATTAAAATCCCTGGACCCACCCGCAAATGAAGGAGTCTCGCTTTTTCATGACAAAACACCTTATCAAAATGTTGGGAGGTCTCCGCAAAAGCCCATTTAACCTTTTTGCATTACGAGAAGAAAGAGGCGCAGAAATCCAATAAGTTCCAGGTCCGTCCCTGGCGGAGCGTTTTAATATTCCGCGCTCCGCGAGGCAGCAGACGGCACAGGGTAACGGAATGAACAAACCTGCACCAAGGTAGGCTGCCGTTCCCTGAAGAGGCGGATTTAGAAGCCAGGAGAACAGAATGTAAGGTGAAAACTAATTCAGCTGCGTGAGCTGTGAGTCTGCCGGATGCCCAGAGGGGATAAGGCCCGTTCACACTGCTTTGAGCGTTGCGGATATGAAACAGAGTTCAGCCTGAGGTGATAATTCTGCTTTACTGAAGAACGTGCATGCAGGACGCTGAGCGTCAAACTAAGAGAAACAGATCAAAAGGGCTACAGGGAGGCAGTTTTTATCTGCTCTCCAGACAGAAGCAGTGTCTTGCACACATTAAAAACCTTTCAAAACAGCATATGATTATGAGCATAATCATTCTGTTTTCCAAGTAATGCATTACAAATAAACTGAAAAACCTCTACTTATTTGGAGCTTGTTTTCCCATAAGGTTTATAATGAGGTTATAGACTTGGCTTTTTTAATGCAAATTGATACTGGTGTAAACTCAAGGTAGGATTAAGATTTTTTCGTTTATAGAGGATACAATCATGCCCACATATTTCCCAATGGTTCTAAATTAAAGGCCAATTCCTCTTTTCCTGTGGTTTGTGAAAAAGCAGCATGTTCCAGTGAACCTGGTCAGTGAGACAGCTCATTGTTTCAAAACCTGCTTAACTTTTCAGACCTATGTCATTCTAACCAGCACTACTCAACTCCACATCCCACAGGTAGCTGTGTCTGCAGGTATTTGCTTCAGTTGTGTTTTTACCTGAACCAAGCAGGTAAAATAATTTGTGAAATGGGGTGGTGTAGACCACGGTAGGAGCAAATGCCTGCAGACACTGTGGGCTGCAGTACGTGGAGCTGAGTCGTACTGCTCCAAACAAACCAGAACTGCATGGCACTGTCCATGGTACTGGAATACAACATGCAGTTTTTTCAACTGTACTGCTGCTTAATATTCCAATTGTGTAGTCCTGACTGGATGCTAAGACGAAAATGAAACATCAGCAGTTGGTGTTTCTCCCTCTCTCTCTCACACACACACACACATCACAATGTTTGTACTATTGAGGGCTTATGCAAATCTTCCTTGGAAGGGAAACAGCATGTGGTGTTACTGGCACATTTCCTGTGGGTTTTAATTATGGCACATTTGCCCCACTTATTAAATATACTTCCAAAGGCCTTTATGCCAACCACCATCCAATAAAATATTAAAGGCTTATGCTGATAGTGTTTAGCCTACATTTAGTCAACCATAGGCCAGCATTTATAACATGAATGATGAGCCTCCCCCTCCATCTGCAACCCATAGAAAGGAGGGCAATCTTTTATTATTCCTGCTACATTTTATTCTGTGGTTGACTGAAAAAGGTTTGACTTTAACTGTTTTTCGAATTGTTGATTGACCCACTAAAAGATCACATGTGATTGAATTCAAACAGATTGTTATGGTTCTGTGAGTGGAAAACAGACGATAAGAATTGTGTCAGGAATCCAATTTTACGTTATTACAAAAAAAGGTAATAATAACGGCCCATTAATGGCATTAGGCAAACAGCCAACCTAACAGTCACATTTTGACTACACATAAAGTGGCGATTGTGAAATTAATTTTAACACCACAGTTTATCAGAAGACCCTTCCAATCCACGGTAAACTACGAAATAGCATGTCTATACCACGGTAATGATTTGAGAAAACAATTCGTTAAGTATACTTAAAACTTAAGAAGCACTACAAGGCTGTTGCCAATGCACTCAGGGTTAACAATGGCTATAACTATACATGATTGTTTGTTTGGCAACAGGACATTGCGCTCAGAGAACACGGGTTTCTCTCGACCTTCGTGGAATATGTATTTGAGTGCACAGTACCTCATTTGATAGGGATTTGTTCAATTCCATTCCCGTAAATGGAACCAAATATAACTGAAACTGCTATCGGTTATAAATAAAATATTTTGTTTTAAAAAATGGAATACAAGTCATTGCCCTCCATTTAAGTAATTATTTATAAAATTTTGTCGAAAGCTTTGTAGTATTTGTATTAATTTGTGGAAAAACCAGCCTGATTAAATCAGCCTCATTTAAATGGTTGGTGGAGCAGCTACAAAAGTTTGCAACAGCTGATTTTACAAATGTTTTAAGCCCTATTGATCAGCTATTGATTCGCCCTACAATTCATGACCTATTATGAAAAGTAAAGCAGGACATAGAATTTCATATATTGTGATTGAGAAATGGCTGTGTAGCCTATTTCGAATCGTGTGCTGTCCTTGAGAAAGGAAATGTTCCTTCGCGTAAAAAAATGAAATAGTACAATATATATTAATGAGTAATTACTACTGTACGTAGTAGCATATTGCAGGCTACTTCGTGATTTGTAAGCGTATTGAAAAAAGATCCGCACTCCGTGCAAGAAACCTACTTGCCATTTGTTCTCTAAGGTAGGCGAGTGTAAACGTTTGGATGTATCGGCCATCTCTATTTCTATGGCTATATCAAAGGTAGTAATAGGCTAATGAGGACAATTCTAACTAAAAGTCTGAAAACAGTTCTGACCGCTTATGAAATACGTTAGATCAATGTAGCCTAGCACAGTTAGCTGTTGCAAGTGGAGCTAATCAGACATGCTACCCGGTTTTAACCATGCATTAATCAGTACATCACACATGCACATTTAAGATTGGACTCACTGCAGCAATGCCTGAGGCAACCCGAGTGTCAAAGTGTCGAAAGACATTTGACTTTTTCTTTCGCCAAATTTGTTGCATATCCTAATTTTCAATTACACTTTACCAGAAATATTAAGCTGGTACACATTAAAATTGTCACAGAACGTCCCGGTGAAACTGCGACGTCCTCTGAATCTGTGCAGTGCACACAGGACCATGATTCTGCTACCCGATATTTTCCGCGGATTTAAGTGGTTCAGCACTTCGTATTGCAGAATGAAACCGTCTGCAGAAACACTTGCTGTAGCAGCTATAGCAAGCCACAGTTCACTGTTAAGTGGCATGTTTAGAAATTCTAACGTAAGGTCCTGTTGGAAACATAACTTTTCTTAATGTGCATAATGACGAATAATAAGTAATTTTGTGTAGTCTAGGCAAGGGCGATGCATGCCTAGACTACACCCTACCTTAATCCACAATTATCTTATATTTTGTGTTCGGCAATTGTAGTAAGATAACTTGAAACAGCAGAAAACAACATGCATGATGTTTTGCATTTTCTGTGAATAGCCGCTTAACCGTCAGTATAAAGTATAGGCTAGCATGCAGGTTTTATTTGCAGGAAGAACTGTAGCTGTAGCCTATAAAAATAAGAACACTTACCTCAAACAGAGGTCCGATTTTATTTTTCTCCAGGTATGACTGAATTCTTGACTGCTGGTGAGACGCCATGGAGAAAATCTAATTATTTCTTACATTAAATGTGAGCGCATAAAGAAAAGCAGTTGCCTACAGTTAGAAGCATGTGATTGAACGTAAATAGTCCTTGACAATTAGGCTTTTGCAACGGTGAAGTCGACGATCTACTTGAAATCGCAAATGCCGTGGTGTCATGAGTTGCAAGTTTGTTTAACCGAAGAACACATTGTATCAAGAAGTCAGCGGTGAGAGCAGCTCTTATGTTGGTAGCTACTACGAAAAACCAGCTCTTCCCTATTGCCTCAGCGAAGCGGCTCCCTAGCGACGGCTTCGCTCACGAAGCCAATGGTAAAGATGGTTATTTAAGTGTAAGAACAGAGCTCCTGTTTATTGGCTCCTCCGGATCATCTACAGAAAGCAAAGGCTCCTTTATTGTTTACTTGCACTCTATTAAAGTCTCTTTACAGGTGGTGACTCACTTCGACGTTATGTGTGCAACCTATGTTGTGCTGTTGCTATCGAGATTCCGCGTTTGTTGATGCCGCACTATAGCTGAAGAAAAGTTATGTGGAGCTTGCCTATAATTTGCAGTCTATCCGGTTTTTAAAACGACATAAACAGAAAATTAGAATACCATTTTGTGTTAAAAACCAGTGGACTTGATAAATAACCACTTTGGACGTGAAGTTTGGCCAATGTTTCAAGAGTTTTGTTCATGTGTAAAAGTCAATGTGGTCTTTAAGCATGATGAACATAGCCTTAGTCTAACCGTGCAACACAACAGATTTTGAGCAACAGTGTTATTTTTGTTTGCATTTGTTCGCTTATTTCGAGTAAGCTATTTGGCCTTTGTCCTTGACGGCAGCCATAGGCAATGAAAGCAATGCAAATGAGGCGTGTGCTTTACCACGGGTTAATACTTGGCAATCTATATACATTTATAGAATTAGACGGGTAAAACAATTAAGTGACCGTCACAATAAATCATAATCAGAAGTTAGGCTTTCGGCAGGGGCACTCTCTGGATGGCTCTTTCGGAAGGCGAAATCTGCATGGATCAGCTCTTGCATCTGTTGTCTAATGCAGCGCGCACCTGGTCGAATCCGCTAACTTGCTCTTCCACAAAACAAATTGAAGTAATGTAAGTAAGTAATACGCCATTAGCATAGGGAAACAATGCGGGACCAATTTTTCAGGAACAGACCGGTAAAACAGCTACATGTCGATCACATTGTATTGTTTAAGCAACTTCAGCAAGTCTGAAGCTATGTGAAAACTTCGTTAGTGTCCCTCTAACAGAACACAGGAAGGAAACAAAAACCACTTGCATTAAAGCAAAGATCAGACATAACACATTTTGACATAATTTGGTCTACATTTGCAACCCAAAAGTTCCAATCTACTCCAAAATTACTCATTTCAGACTTCTAATGTCTGGTAAATCTACATCAATTCACCCTTGCAACCCAGGGCACACTGGGGTACAAATGACATATTTGTTTAAACGGTAAGATTGGACTGGTCTGCAGGCTGAATCACCTGCTTAGGCAGAGATGTAGGTTGATTACCCTGTTCTGATATCCAATCAGCATTGCCCAGACCCAAAGGCTCCATACATCTGTGGCAAACAGTGGAGAAAAGAGGAGTGGGTCAGAGAACAGTGGAGACAGGAGGGAGAACTTAAGCACAGCCAAAAGCACATGATCAGCTACTGAAAAAACCCCACCTGAGAAACATGCTGAGTCAGTATTGCAAGCACTCACAGAATAATTGCTTTATAAAACATTATTGGTATCTAAATGCAGATCCGTGTGTACTAGTCTTTTATCAACTCCAAATTCCTGATCTGGAGCCATTGATCAGAGAGGGATGAATTATTTTCCATACAAATTTCTTACAGGTGTTCACCCAGTGGCAAAAGAAAAATGCACAGCACTGGTTTTCTAGGACCAGGAGTGAACACTACTGTACCAAAATGCACAGCGTACTACACAATGGCTGCTAATGCCAATTGCTCTGGGATAAGTGAGACTGCTCCCCTGTGTTTTGGTGAGATGTTATTCACACCATAAATTACACTTAATATTGACTCCCAGTGTTGAATTCCCAGCTGTTTCAGGTCCCTGATGTTTTCTGTTACACCATTGCAGCTATGTATGTGGGTTCTAATGGGAGACTTAAGATGAAGTGCCCATAATGCTATTAAACCCTTTGTATTACATCAAGAGAACATGCACTCATCTGGGATGGGCATTCAGACAGAACAAGATTAATTTGTCCTCCAAATATGATGCACCATAGCGACCAAGGTTTTCTTAACAAATAAATGTACATCAACTTCAAATGCAGATGTCCTTTACTGTATTACTTACTTGACAACAGGTACTTGAATTACACAAAATGGAGAGAATTCACAATACACATTTTTGTATGTGTTTATTTGAAATTAATAACTATGGTATGACATTGTATATTAAAAAAGTATTGAAAAACAAACACTGGTTTAACATGAAATATAATGTATACTGTAGATATTGCATACCCTATGAAAGGTCAGTTTTATAAAATAAAATAAATTACTGTCATTTTCACTCAAAGACTGCTAACAGGTTTTTACAGTCACTTTTTGTACACTTCTCTGTATTAAAGTGTTGGCAGTATAACACACATTAGAAGCTGCTACGTCAAAGATATCCATTACACAACATTAAAAAGTACTTATTGAATATTATTGCTGTTTACAGTACATAACTAGAGATTCATGGGGACATATAACATGTTACTGTGTCAATGTAGTTTAATATTTCCTTTTTTTCTACTTGCATAGTGATGACAAAACCTACAATGCAACTGGCACAATTGTTTTGCAACTTGAAGCTTTTAAATAGAACAAAAGCCCTTTTGGTCCTGAGTATGAGATATAAAAATGTAATAGACTACCTTATGGTGAAGTAGAAAGGTATAATGTTGTAGACGCTTAAGTCATAAAATACAACTTTCAGTATACGTTCCTCTCACATAGGTGCTGATCATAGCTGTATGTGAACCATACTGTCATGAGGGCAGTAATACTTTGTCAGAAGTACATGAAACAGCACTTATAACTTGACGATGTGGTCTAGTTTTCGAATGTAAACTACATACATCTGAATGTAATCTTCCAATTATGTGCCATCTACACATTAATCTGTCTGCTTTCATCATGGATATTAGCTTATTGATCAGCTAAAATATCAAATCAAATCTTACTGTTCAACAAAGTAAAAACCTGAGGAAAACGGTATGATTACAATGAACAGATGCCAATTAGAAGACTACTTGAGAAAGGAATGTAGAATGATGAACATGTTTCAACTTACCAACAGGGGGCAGCATTTATACCTGATCATGCTACAAACCACTGTACTGTCCATGTAACAGCATGTTAGACTGTATCTGGAACAGTTTTGTATCGGCTTTAGAATGAACAATTTCATAACATTGTAACAACAGCAGTAAACAACAAAGAAATGCAACTTTCAGACCAAAATAGTTATTTACAGTATACTGGTTAATGGAATTGCAGGGATAAGTTCCATTTTTAGAACCATTACAAGAAATGGCCTTAGGCACAGGGTTGAGGGTTTACACTTTCTACTTATTAAAATTAAAATGAGATGTAATGTAGCAGGTTGTTACAATAAAAAAAACACACAAATGCTTTAACATGCTTTAAAATACAATAGGAGCAGTTACATAGAAATTCACTATTTACAAGACAAGGAAATCCATTTAGCAGGAGTCACGATTGACCGGTGAGTGGGAGCCTTTGGGCAGGCTACTGAGTGATGCCTTTTCCAGGCCTTTTCCACCAGGAGCTGTGACAGTTTTTTGTTGTTGCTTGTTTATTTTTAGCACAGGTCCAGAGCTGGATCAGAACCGTTCTATTACAATACTGGAAGTCCGTCCTCACGGATCACCATCTGGGGGTGGCGGCTGGCACAACTTGTATAACCTGGTGATGGAAACGCAAAGTATCAGTAACATTAAGAACTCAGCTCTCCAGAAGGAAATGCAGTAACAGCAACATTCAGAACTCAGCTCTCCAGAAGGAAATACAGTAACAGCAACGTTCAGAACTCAGCTCTCCAGAAGGAAATACAGTAACAGCTACGTTCAGAACTCAGCTCTCCAGAAGGAAATACAGTAACAACAGCGTTCAGAACTCAGCTCTGTAGAAGGAAACGCACAGTAACAGCTACGTTCAGAACTCAGCTCTCCAGAAGGAGACACACAGTAGCAGCTACGTTCAGAACTCAGCTCTCCAGAAGGAAACATGCAGTAGCAGCATCATTCAGAACTCAGCTCTCCAGAAGGAAACACACAGTAGCAGCATCATTCAGAGCAAAGTTCTCCAGAACTCAGGATAAGTGAAAATGAAAGCAATGGAAGAAACATGACAAAGCACTGCACACAGGATAATTATGCTAATGTAGTTTAAGGGCCTAATGTAATGAAGCAGGAGAGTGCTTTAGATACAGCTTTCACATTTAAACATTGATGTTTTAAATAATTTCACATTACATTCCTCACACTGGATTACTTTGCATTCCAAACACTGGATTACATCTTTTGCCAATGCTCTCACAGTCTATGATGTTAATATATTGTACATCCTTAAATGTTTTTCAACATCATTCTGGTCTATTGGGGCAGTCTTCATTTGCACACTAAGCCACTCGGTCCTATAGGTAAAGGCTGTCAAAATGATCAGTAGCCACAGTCTCATAACAGACTCCAGTGAATACACATCCCAGAGCATCTAGCTCCTGCAGTTTTGCGAAGCCAGTCACTCACTTAAAAACACTGCACTGGGCATGGAACAGCCCTGCATCTCGTTTCGGGATCTCAATTAATGATCCGCCGCTTAATTGCATTTGTCAATTTCACTAAAAGGTTGAAAGCGGGCCGCCTGTCATGGGGAATCCTATATTTCAAACTGCAGTGGTTGTGACATGCAGTATCTCGTGCCGAATCATTACAGGGGGCAGGCTTTTAATCTGGTCTGCGGCAGCCCAGATCAGGCTTTCACATTAGCTGGAGGATCAGAGTCCTTCTCTTACTGGCAGACCCTGGGAGATGTGATGGTGATTCCTCTGTATAATGCACCTCTGCTTCAGCCATTACGTGCTTTTCCCCCTGAGCTCTCCCCACTCAGAGGAGCCAGAAACTTCCCGAATCATTTACTGTTTCACACAACATAATATTAATGTCTAAAATTGTAAATGTGATAATATCTTTTTTAAGCAGTAAGTCAACTGATCTCTTTCAGGCTCTAAAGAGGTCTCAATAGAGGGAGGGTATCATTGTGATTACCTTGGGACAGATGATGGAGTGCGGTCTCTCACCCCCAAGTTCTTTGCCGAATTTTGAACTCTTGCTCCCTGTTAAAAGAAACATCATATTTTTTAGAGAATATACTTATTCCTTGTGCATTCCATGGATGTCAGACCTATATCTGCATAGATAATACTCAGATATAATATCAGAGCTGTGGACTCAAGTCACACAATCAAGTCAAGCTTGAGACTTGTCAAAAAAAAACACTTCAGACATGACTTATACATGAAGATAAATGGCTGACAGGCCAAAGATTCATATAAAATATGCAGTTGAATGCAAATAACCTAAAACCTGCACCAAAATACAAATGTATGCAGATGATGATTAATGACAAATAGGAAAAGTAATCACTCCCCCAGAGATATTCTGTATTTTGTGTATATTAGTCTATGCATGAATGTGGGCTTGATTTCCTACAACACAAGCTCTGGCATTGCACTAAGATGATATCAGTGTGATGCAGGAACTTTATAGCTGAACTTGTGACTTCACTTGACCTGAGCATTGTTAACTCGGGACTTAATAACAAACAATTACCAAACCTATCAGAAATAGTTGCATTTCATTCTGGGTACAGTAAATGTGGAAAGCCTTAATTTGTGTCTTTGCCAGCTTGGTGCTGGTTTCATCCATGATGAAACATGAGACTGGATACATTAAAAAGGCAGTTAAGCACAGGTTATGAATTCATATAAATATTAAATAGGTTGACCCCTAATTGTATGTCCATTACACCTCCCAGTGTGACAGTAAAATAAGCAATGTGTTCAGGTGTTGAAACCCATTTGTGTTGTTATGCCATGAACATTATTTTCCTCTGCACACAGTCAGCCATCTCACCTTATCATAGCGCCTGCGGAGCGGTATAAAATTCAAGGCCTGTCAGCATTTTTATATGGATGTTTAGCCGTGTCTCCACTTAAATATACAGCCATAGGCCTATGTGTAATTCCCAGCCCAGCTGGTTTTCAAACGAGTCAGGCCATTTCCTGCTCCATCGCCATGTCCCTTTCAGAAAGTAGATGCGACAGGCTGCTGTCTACACGGCTTCACAGGAGCTCTGGGTCCCTGAGACAGAGCAAGAGCAGCCCTGGTGGCGATTAATCAATGGCGGATGTCCTCTCCACTATCCAGTGGATACTGGCCTTGTCACAAGTTGTTAAATGGACTTGTTTGTCGATATAAACGCTGACATGAGGAACGTATACAATTTACGCATTTACTGAATCTCAGCGAACAGCTCTGAACTTAACTCCACATCAGTGCGATTAATCATTACACGCTGCGCTTTTAAACAGCCGGTTTTCTCCGAAAGTGCGACCATCTTCCATCAGGAACAGACAACCGGCCACCTGGTAAACGGCAGCAGCAGACAAAGGCATGAATCTCGTATGTTTTGAAAACAGAAGCTATAAATAATGAATGCTGTTCACAGCGGCTTGGACGTACTGTACAGAGTTCACTGCACTGCCAGCTGTTTTCGGCGCGAAAAGGGGGCGAGGGGTTGTCGACATGCGAGGCTACCTCAGCAGCGGCCCTTCCTCAGCTGGGCGGGCACAGCTGAATTCTGCAGCTGTGAGACTGTAATACGGCAAAGCTAGTGGAAAACCATAGCAGTCCAGCTTCAGCTTCAATTTTTTGCCTGGCAACAGGAATGTTAGGACAACTCAGGTGCTTTCTGTGCCAGCCAGCACTTTAAGTGTGGTTACAAATTCTTGTAAACTAAGAAATCCTACAGGTAAGGAGATCTTACTGGATCTGAACTGGACAAAAATATGACACATACTCATAATAAATTTTGATTAAAAGCTTTTTCCAAATGACTCCCACTGAGTGTGCCTTTGGAAAGTGTGATGAATCACACACAAACACATACACATAACATCTTAAGCACATAAGAATGTTAGCTAGATAAGGATAAAAGGCCATTCAGCCGATTTAAGGTTATTGTTTGGCTTGTCACTCACTCACTCACACACAGACACATACACACATGCACACACACCCACACACGAGCACTACACAGAGAGGCCATCCAGTTTCCCCAGACTCGAGGACAGGGACTGACCAGCAAAGCCATTAGGTATGACAGCTGTAACCGAACAGCACAGTCTGTCTCTCTGGCCCTCCTGTAGTGGGATAGCATCAGTAATTACTGGATTGTTATCCAACCTATCCATCTCAGAGTGCAGTACTGGCCCTGAATTTCCTGAAATACCACAGATTTTTATGAGATAGCTAGTCCCCGAGACCCTCACACACAGTTACTGAATGTGCTACCCATTTCAGCTGGCAAACTATTTCATACAACCACAGCAGAGATTGTACAAGGAATTCATACTTTCTACATGTGTTAAGACACCATCGGGAATTATCTTCAGTTAGTACCTCCCTTTAGAGCTCTCAGCGGGGCCAAAGATTTGAGGCCAAACCAAACCCACAAGAGCCGCGCCCAAGACCAAACTCGGACCAAACTAACCCTCCACTAATCCAACTGAGCCCAGCCCAGGAGAAAATCCAACTTCCAGTATCAGTCACAGAGGCCCATCTCCATGAGCCTGGCCTGAACCTGCCGGTTCTGATCGGGTCTGGCCAGTCTCAGAACTCTACCTCCCTTCCCTCCAGGCTGGGCACTGAATGGAGCCCCTACTGGACATAATAGCGCACTGCACACCACAGTCTGTGATGAAGAGATTTAAGTGGCCTCTTTAAATGCACTGGAGTGAGAGTGAGACAGCTGGGCTAATAGACTCTCCAGCAGCGCACCTATTCTGTATTACTGGAAAAGTGTTTGTGGACGTAAAGGGGAAAGCACTGAATATTTAAAAAACGCACACAGCAATGCAGACACAATCACCACCAACTGCCGATGATGGATGGGTCCTCTGATTGTTTCCTGAGATAAAAAGTGTTTTCAGTATTAATAAACGAGCCGATTTGAGCTTGGCCCAATCCATTCATATTCATATTCTGGAAGAGCTGCTTGAGCCTGGGCTATAAGAATTCAGGAACGATTTCTCCTGGAAGTCCAGTGAACCCAACGTGTTATCTTTTTACGCTGTTTTCTATGCAGCAGTGTTCGGAACTAATGCCGGTTTTTCCATTTAATTTACTGCAAAATATCTTCAAAGAATGCACTGGGCATTTAAGTGGCAGCCTGTAGATAGGGCGCTTAATAAAATCAGGCCATGAAGCTGCAATAAATGGATAATCTGACTCTCCTACCACTACAGTCCCTGTAATATGCAGGGCAAATATTTACAGAAGTAAACAGATTATAACTCCATAATTTGTATTTTATTCAGAGTTCATCCATAATAACCTCCAGGACTGAACTCAACCAACTTTCTGTGGGCTGAGGCAGGTGAGAAGAATCGATTCTACTTTCTCTGTTTGCTAATGCATATTTAATCGTCGCTCTCAGAACATAATTAATTCAGTGGATGAAAATAAAATTGAGAACTCTCCAGCTTTTCTAGCACACATTTTTCTTCGACTCAAAATGGAAGCACAGTAATGGCGGGAAATATACAATCAATAAAAAAAAGAAATAGGAAGGAATATAAAACTAAATTGGAGAAATCCAATGTTACATTCCTCTTGTTGCCAAAAAAATAACACTCAGTATACTGATCACTGAATCACGTATGTTTCAAGCCAGGTGAATAGGGCAAGGGGCACGGTTATAGGAAACCCAGCAGTGTCCTTCTACCAACAGCATCTAACCTAGAACAGCCATTTAAAAAGCATTTTATTCATGGTCTTTTCTGTGTGAGCTGTGTCCCCAACGATCCAAAACCATACAAATGGCAGTTTTTCTTCCTATTCCAGTGACTTGCAAGACGCTGAAATGATTTTACAGCACTGAGAGTATCCTGTCTTTAGCCAAAGCAGCTTCCTCTTCAGGTCAAGTGTGGAGTCATAAGGGATCTTATGCAAACCGATGGCCTCTATATGCATCCCTTGTCCTTCAGACACACTGAAAAATTCTTGACAGGCCTTTCAATATTTTATGAAAATAAAAAGAGATGAGACTCTGCCACTTTCATGTTCCCACAGCAAAGGATGGAGTTCAATTTAGTGGTAGAAATGAGAACATAATGGCCACACACTGCCAGAGGCTGAGCAGGCCGCTTTAATAAAGCCGTAATCACAGAGGAGTGGCTCAAGGGGATTCATATTCTCAGAGAGGGGGCAGGGGCTTCCACGAACGGGCCTCAAGGAACAGCGCCTCAACCACCACAGCAGACATCAAACATCATAAGAAAATATATTAAATGTGATGTCTTTTTCTACTATTTATTTTTATTCAGTTGAAGTGTACACAGATGATTTTAGATGACCAAACAGCCAGTATACTGCAGCAAGTAAACTGAGAGAGAATGGGAATGTCCTCAACTGTAATCAGTTAAAACGTTTCCTTGGACAAGAAATCTATTCTACAGAGAATGTAACAGGCATATTACTGTGTAAAAGTTTTCAGCATCCTGCAAAGAATCGAGGCTTGTATGTCAGGATGTGAGGAAGAAAGGTTGTTTGGAGGGTAGGCTGGAGGTAGAGAAAAGAACAGAAGTATTAAATGGAAGTATATACAGGTATAAGAGATGTTGGAGGTGTAAGTGAGAGTGTGTTGGAGTTAAGTAAGAGGTATTGGAAGGATGAAAGAATGTTGGGGGTATGGGACAAAGTGTTGGAGGTACAGAAATTATGTGTTTGAGCACAACGAATAATTCAATAAGAAGTGCCGGGTCATAGATGAGAGGTGTGGATAGTAAAGGAGAGGTGTTGGGGAGAAGGTGTGAGGGTGCTTATGGGAAACTGAGTGTTGGTGTTGGTGAGAGTATCCGGTTGAGAGTTGGGAGGCTGTTGCAGTGCGTGTGTTTTGTAGAATTTCAGGTACTGCACTGGATTGTGGGAAGCATGTTGGGGGACAGAGAGGGCTGCGTTGTACCTGCTTCCTCATGACGTCTGTGGCCTGCATGATGCAGCGTGGAGGCAGGCCGTGGCTCCGGCCCAGAAGGATGGCCTGTTCCAGGGTCACGCTGAGGGTGCAGCTGGAGGAGAGCACAAAACAGGGCCGTCACACGAGGCCAGACCAGCCCACCTTACCATGCCAGTCACCGCTAATCAATCACCGAGCGAAACGTGAACCCTGAAGGCAATCAGAATTCATCGACAGCCCTGCCTCCCTGCGCACACTTCCTCGCGGCGAACAGGAATGCTAATTGCAGCCATCTCGGCAACTCTGGGGCGATCAATCTTTCTTCTAACCCGTGTTTGTTCGGTGGAAGCGCTCTCAGTCGCGGCAAAACGCATGCGCCAGCTCCGTCGTTTGTCAACCTGCCACGTCCCGAGAGCCGCGATATACATCAGTCTCTGACACAGAAGCGCCCTCTGTCTGTCCCGCGTCAGAATCCGTCAGCTTCGCTGTCACTCCCCCGGCCATCAGGGCCGCCTTCGGCACGGACTCTTCTTCCAGATTTCGGGAGAACATGTCCGAGATTCCGATTCCATTAGCATTTCATCTGTAAACCCAGAGGGCGCCTCGTCAACAGGGGTGGCACGCGCCGAACACTCCCCATATTTCACTGGAGAGTCCAGACGAGGTCTCTCTGTGACAAAGTGGTCCTGTCACTAGCCCTCAGGGTGGACAGCAAACGACTCACCCAGATGAGTAAGAGACCGGGACACGAAACCCACCCAGTGACGTGCTGCACAGGTTGTCTGGCCGGGGGGTGAGTGATGGAGGGAGCAGAACCACAATCACACCACACAGATTCAGTTCTTCACTGCTCTCTTGGCAGACATGTTGAGTGGCAGTTTTACAGCTTGGAAAAGTATCAGCATTAGTCTACTCTTCCCCAAAAACACTATGCAAGCTGAAACGTGGTGCGTATAGCACTGTAAAGCAAATTTTAATGTTATGGTAAGATTTTATCTAGTGCATCAGACTTAATTGCCCCAGGCCTAATTAATGGAACATGCTGAGCACAGAGAAATACTTCCAGTGCTTTATTTTACTCAATAAAGTATTTATAATTACAATATAGAATTCCCTGTCTCGCATGCATGCATGCGTGCATCCCAACATTATGTACTCTCTGCTGACAATCAGCCTAAAAGCTTGTGGCACTGATGCACTGAACTCAACATACATTAAAGATGTAGGGCAGTTTCATTTGATTTTCAATGACTTGACTGTCTCCCAGCCCCGGTTGGCCTGATTTCAGGTATCTCTTCAAAAGAGCTGACTGACTGTCTGGACGTTTTAATATTCCCCACTGAGCTCATCACAGAAGCTTAGACCGGGTCATCAAGGTCTGCCCTATATACAACTGCAAAGGGAAATTTCCATTTTCAATTCTCTGACATTCCTCAAAAGGATATTTTGGAGAGCTATCTGTTACACCATATGTATCAAAATATATTACATATTAAGCCTAGGCACAGATATAAAAGCGGAAATCCTCAAAATAGATTATTTTGAAGTATATGTATACTACAGACCGCACTGCCTTCTGTATGATTGCCCAGTTTGTTGCCATTTTATTATATTCCATAGGCAATCAATAAAAACAGCAAATATGCAAACACTACAGTATGTGAACTCATCTCATTGCTCTATTAAATATTTAAACTCACATTTGGATTGTTGAGACTGGCTGAGGGTGGAAAATAATGTAGAACATTCATCAGAACTATCGACGTGCAAACTGTTAGTGCAGAACTTGTCAGCAGGCCTGTCGTACATGAACATACAGCAGGTGAGCGTGCTCTGGGAAGTCAGGATGAAAGAGAGAGACAGAGAGATGTTTGGCCACCTCTCCCTCAGTGTGCTTTCAGCAGAGCTGATTCATGGGCCTCAGACACTCCCATCATGCGTGCTCAGTGTGTAAATTACAAACTCTCTAATAGTAGGACAGCAAGGGTACCGTCTGACCTTTCTGCGATAACAAGTTACAAAGCCGTATCGATCCCGGCCCTTTAATGGCTGATTAAACTGTCCTGCCCAAGGCTGATCCATTTCGGCCACCACCCACCAGGACTCACTAATTGTTATCTGGGCCTTCTTCAAGCTGGACTCCTCTAGCGGTGATCAGAGCAAACCTCTGAGATTTAAGTACAATAAACAGTATTGCTATCAGCTCA
This sequence comes from Conger conger, assembly GCF_963514075.1. Taxonomy (NCBI): domain Eukaryota; kingdom Metazoa; phylum Chordata; class Actinopteri; order Anguilliformes; family Congridae; genus Conger; species Conger conger. The sequence continues at coordinate 63,527,529 of NC_083763.1, forward strand.
TTTCTGTATTGTACCATGAACGTGTGGGGAAACAACCACAGCAGGTTAGCCTGACGCTAGCCCACAGTTTCTGTGTTGTCTTCACATTTGGAAACTGAGCAGGCTGCTCACAACAGTGTAGAGGCGCTCTGATAAAAACTGGTTGAAATACAGCCTGTCACAGAAAGGCTCCAAAGAAACAGCTTCCCAATAAAACTCATTCTCCAGGGCGAGAGCATTTCCACACCATACACCCTGTCCTTTTCTGTGATTGGTTGCATTCGATCAGCACCTCCCAATACCTTGATTTTTGAAGCTTCAGCAAACACCTGATTTAAAACATCTGATTTCCCCAGCTCCGGGGGAATGGCCAGCAGGCCAAGAGACAAACATCGAACCCATAATTTTCCATTTCCGTTCTGCCATACATCACTATAAAGGGCGTTTGAGAATCGTTTCAGCTTTACCTCCCCCAATCTGTGTGTATTCTGAAATAAACAAAGCAATAATTGGCTCTGCGCATCAGTAGGAGCATCAGCAGGGAGAGTAGCTCAGATAGCTCCCCATGGCCATATGCATCTGGAGGGAAATCATTATGGCTCACCGCTGACACAAACTAGCTACAAAAATCCTTTCAGCTCATTTCAGAACACAACCATAATCATAAACAGATCCTATCACAATGTGTCATGCCCTTGGAATAAATAATGACAAAATGGCGACAATATCAGAGGTGGAAAATCCAGGTTAAGAAAGTTAAAAGTTCTCCCCAATATTTTTTCCGATCATAGTATGCTAATTACCACAATATTTCAGCCAGGAAATAGGACTAATTAGTTAAATCACCTGACTGAGTTCATGGGAGGAAGAAATGCATGACAGGACGTTTACACTCTGCTGACCCCTGGACCTTCCACCTCTGGACAGTAGCAATTACCCCTTGTCCTTTTGGGTTCCAGAAAAAATAGGTGCACAACTGAGTCATGTATTAGATGGTTTAAATATCCTGATTGGAGAGGGGGGGTTGGTGCTTTAGGGATACACTACAGTAGAACCTGCTGGTTTGAGTCAGCCTCACATACGTGCCCTTGCATTCGCACCACCGAGCCCACACAAGCACTCACCGACACCAAATACCGAAAGAGAATTTCACACGGCCTCGGAAACGCGGTGTTGAGAAAGGTTTGGCTGAGACGGAGTGATGAGCTGAGTTTTACTCTCGCTGGCACTGCCCGCGCCTTCCTCTCCGTCTTTCCGAGGCGTTTTATGGGAGCAGCTGGAACAAGCCCAAGTGAAACGAGAACACGGCACTCTCTGAACTGCCGGTGATTTAAATGTTATCCTTCTACTGTTATTAATGTATACCAACCAGGGCCAAGGCTTCCAGTCAATAGAGAAGGTTGGCATTCCACTGATAAAGCATTTTCATATTAATAATGGCTTTAATACCATAATATATTGGCTGAGCTTCATAGTTTTTCTTCATATTCACATGCTGCAATCCATTCTCATTTGTCTCACAATTATTTTACGTCATTTTTATTTATTGGAAATGTCCCATTGTGATTACACCACTCACGCCATTGATAGTAATGGGTGCCAGCACCCTAATATAAACATTTATGCAATATAAATGTACTAAGAGACTAACAATAATATTGTTGGATAATATTATTACCTAATAACTTGCATTGGGAGAGCAGAGAGATTACAGGTGTTCAATACAGATGTGTGTCTAAGACCATGTCAATATACTAAGGCTTGGGGAAGACCTGGTGGCCTGGTTAAAAAGGCAGTTACTGTGAAAAATACAATCCCAACCACAAGCAGGTTCAGTCAGGGGTGTGAACAGGTCTGCATTAATCAAAAAAAAATGGCAGCTTCTGGAATTTGATTTGTCAGCCCACGCACTGGCCGCTCCATGTCGTGACTTGTGGCCAATGAATTGTCCTGCCAAACTACTCCTGGTTAATAAAGGGCGCTGTCTCTCCGATCTGCTAACGGCCTTCTATCTATCCAGGCAGCTCTGTCTTCTGTCCTAAATCAAAATGTCAATCAGACACGGGTTGGGGGGGGGCATTTCCACAGGATCCCAGGGCCACAAGTAACAAATGGGCCCCATATTTAGCCCCTTCCATATTTTCACCCCAAGCGCTGTGATAAATTGTGTCGCAGGCAGAGGTGAAATATGTCCACTCAAATGAGGTGTAATGAGAACTGGGAAAATTAATTGGACTGTCCTCTATTGTAAAGGGCTTTCACTGACGTAACCACCTCTCAAGAGCAGGAAATGCATTAATAATAACTGCTGTGTGGCTAATAGGGCTGTCAACTGGACCAAAAAATTCAAGACTGAATACTGTATTTAAAGAAACAAAATGATACTGTAATTATATGACCACATTTGTTGAAAAGCTGTATAATGATGCATTAAGATAAAATGTATCAGATACATCGGAGCACAAAGGCAAAGGATAGTATATTTTCCTTTAAAGGTCCCATATTGTGAAAAATTACATTTTCCTTGCTATGTGGATTATAAAGGAGTTGAACGTGTTCTAAAAACACATGAAAATGCACAGTTCCCAAATAAATCAACACAATCCATTTGAAGAAAATGCCTTCAAACGAGATGTTTTGAACTTGCTGGTTTATTTCACCACGGCCCACCTTTGGCCAGAACAAATCCAAGCGCTCAGCACAGGCAGCATTCAGTTAGCTGGAGCTAGCCAGCCAATCAGAGCAGAGGTTTGTTGAGTCAATGAGTCTTAAAGACACAGTCACTAAAACAGCCTGTTCTTGGTGAAGCTCATGGGAGGCGCTGGAGAATGTATATTTAATACTGGATAGAGAACATTTTTGGTACTGCAAACCATACAAATGCCTTCTTATGAATATTAGGACCTAAAATAAAACACTGGAAAATTCACAATATGGGACCTTTAAAGTTTTTACTGTTCACAAAACAGGATGCAGGGTTGGTTAGCTCTTACTAAAGGTAAATTTACTGGGACAATATGTAAGTACCTGAAATAAACAAAAATCTACACTATAATGTAAAACACGGTCTAGATCACGTATATTTTATCATGTATTTCAACCTAACGATGAGAAGCCCTTGTATTGTATAGCCTGTAGCATTCTCATTCCATAAATACGACCTGAGGAACAAGGAAGGCAACATTTACATGAAAAGTCATAAAAAACTGTTGTGCTTCTGTTTGGCAGCCTCCAGTAGCATCATCCTGTTGAAGACTAGCTGGCAGAAACACAAGAAGATTCGCTTGGCTAGAGGCGACCGCTTTGCGTTTTTATTCGCAAAGTTCCCTGTTGAGGGAAAAGACGCTCTGCTTGAACAGATATGTCAGGAGTGCTCAGGTATTTCTGAGGGTGCTACGCAATGAGCCTGAGGCTGTCCTCCACGTGAGAGGACTGTGGTCAGCTGCTAATGGTGCTGCGTACATTATCATCTGCTGCTGCAGAACAGTAAAAAATGTTTAACTCCAAACCTTGGCTATGCACCAGTAGAGGAAAGACCGGGTCATCAAAAGCACAAGGTAACATTTTTAACACATCAGATATTCAGCATGCATAAACTGTACATATTCAAATGTTAATTTTAATAATTTTGAAGAATCCCATTTAATGAGAATTTGAATTTCAAATCTATATCTGACAGCCCTAATGGCTAAGCATATTAACAGCATAGCATAGTAATGAGTGAAACTGCTAAATGGAGAGATTCTTTCTTGTCTGAGAAATTGCTGGGTCAGAGGGGAACTGTGAAAAAAAGACTCCATTTCGGCATAAGAACAAGAGACAGAAAGAAAGAGGAAGACAGAGAAATAGTTGAACAGCTAAAGAGAATGCAGCACACAGACAAACAGGCAAATTGAAAGAGAAAATGCTAGGGTAAGAAACACACAGAATGGGCAACAGATAAAAATAGAGTAAGGGTAAAATTAGTGAGAACCAAATGGAGAGAAAAAGGAAAAGAACGAGAAGAGTCCGAGACTGAGAGATTTAAAGAGAAGCAACAGCAAAATAGGAAGGGGGAAAGCAAGGACAAGCGGGAAAGGCCAGAAAACAGAAATGGCGGAGGCAGACGGCGGGAACACGGGGAGAAGGCAGGGTGCGGACAGACAGAGAGGACGCAGGGGGCGGCCAGGCCTCACCGGTGCACGCCGCTGTTGCACATGACGATGTGACAGGCGCCCAGCCGGCTGCACAGCTCCGAGGCCACGGACAGCAGCCCCACCCCGGAGGCCCCGCAGGCGGTGAACTGGCAGGCCGCCGTGCGGCGCGAGCTGATGAAGCTCTCCATCAGCCGGTACAGCTCCTCCAGAGCGTTCAGCGGCCGCATCAGCTGAGCACAGGGGAGAGGGTCAGCAGGGGTCAGCCATTACAGCACCTCTACCGCGGCAGCAGCGCGGCTATCTCCAGTTAAAACCAGAGCGTTCAGCATCCGCAACAGCTGAACATGAGAGAGAGAGGGCTGGCTGGGGTCAAAGGTCAGCAGGGGTTACCGTGGCACCAGCGTCAGCTATTACAGTACAGCTACCTTCGCGACTGAACAGGAGAGGGCCGGCTAGGGTCGAAGGTCAGCCAGGCTTACCATGGCACCAGCAACAACCATTACAGCCAATCTACCATTGTGGCCCTGAAAATCGAAATCCCCCGGAGGAATGCTCCCGGCACTAGCAGGTCATTGTGTTTCTTACTGACACTTACTGAGACCATTTCCAGATAAGAGGCGGCTTTTTGTTTACCTTGTCTATTAAGGCAGCTTTGGGAGCAGAGCTGGGAGGCAGGTTGGATTTGTCCAGATAAAAGCCCCTGTGGAACAGAGAACAAGAGCGGAGTTAGGATAAGCCCCAGCAAAACACACTGTTACACCTGCGCTGCCCAACAGGACAGCAGACATCATGGATTACACTGAACAGATCATGGATTACTCTCAACATCCCTTTCCGTTTCCACTCAGATGTTCGGGAATCAAGAAGCACGTTTGGGGAAAAGCGCTATCAGTCAGCAAGGCAATGTAAGCAGAAAGTAAGATTAAGCACTTCTTATCTGGTTTGGGACGCCTCCAGATACATTTTAACTTAATTACATTTGGTCCACTTCTGCCACATGGCACAGGCTCATACCATGAACAAAACGCCCTCTCCTGGAGAGAGGGTGACACTGCAGGCTGTCCTGTGGGGTCAGACAGTGCAGTTCAAGGAACCAGTGAACCGGTTAGTTTATCTGACCTCAGAGTAGATCACCTTCTCCATAGGCTCTTCAGTTTAAATTGCTTCAATCTATGGTTTCTGTTATTTTAGCCTACCAAAAGCCTCACCCAAGCCATACCTGGACATGAGGATCGTCAGGGTTGTTATTGCAATTAAATAAATCCAGGTGAACTTGACACATATCAAACAGCTCCCCAGAAAGAAAAACCAAGCTCAAGGCAAAATTGACATACCACCACATATATGTATATCCACTGAAGATGTCTGACTGCAGGTAAATAACTTTGCCTTCATATATTCATGCCTTTTGGCTTCATGTATTGCTAATTACTGTTTTTTGTAATGGGGAATGCTAACAAGCTTGAATAATTCTACCTTCCGGCAAACTTGTTATAAGTCAATAAATGAAAGTGAAAGCATGGCAGACCAATTGAATCTCGTGCTGTGATCTGCAGTGCTCGCAGTTCGAGAAAATGTAAACATTGGCACTAACAATAGAGCCAGGTACACTACAGCAGGGAAACTGACACAGTTTTGCAGATGCAGTCAGTCCACCTGCTGTCTGTATGCTGCATTAAGCTGCGGTGGTATTTATCATCAGTGTGATATTTCTTCTTGACACAATATTAATAAAAAATAATTCATCAAAGCCGCATGAGGGTAGAAAATGTTATAGGGTGGTATGAATAAGGGTGGGGAAGAGCAGGGGATTGACTGTGCCTGAGAGGGGTGAGTGTAATGACACCTGCACACATAGACGGGACAGGGACCATGGGGGCTAGAGGGAGTATCTCAAAGGCCATGGGATAGTGCAAACGGAGGATTTTTCATGGTAGACTGCGCACACACAAGCCCACATAAACACGTACAAGCAACAAACACAACACATACACATGGACACACATGCTCACACACATACACGCGAGGAAACACACACACACGTTATGTTGGTTTTAAGCACCCACACACAAGCACAGAACACACCATACACAGCATGCACAGCACCTTGTACAATTTACCCAAGGAAAATGATGAACAAATGCTCTCTACAAGCAAATCACCAATATTCGCAGCACAGCCAGCAGTTCATAAGTGTTTTTCAATTATTTCTTTCCTGCCATCACATTATCCACTCACCTCCCAATTGACTACCAAATTACAATGAAGAGTTTACGGGTTCAGTTAACAACCCATGTAATTGGTTCAAGACAAGCTGATCATTCACAAGATGCAATAGATGGAAAAGCAATTATGTACCAATTGAACGTCCTATTTTGCACTTAAATTCCTATCATAAACCGTCTGCAAGTATATAAAATGCTTTGAGGTCTGCAGAAAAACAATCTGAAAACTACAGTTAATTACTGGGCAACATTTAAAGAACTTCCCTTTCCATCTGTTTGGCCGCTATGCTAAGGGCTGTTCTGCACAGTGCCAAGTGAAATATGCTACTGTGTGGGAGGCTTTGGTTCCAACACAAAACAATGTAAAAAAGACAGAGACAATTAAGAAGAGAAAAGTATGATACCGGCAGGAGGAAATGTGTGAGTCTCCCACTGCACTTATCTTGTAAGCTACACCTGCATATGCAACTCGCTTTGGCCTACAAAGTATACTGTGAATGTGTGCACCAAGAGATAGGTTTCTGAGGATTTGTATGATATCATATCCTGACATCGATGTAACATCGTTATCAACTACTTCACAACTATACGCCTACCTCATGAATAGCCTAGACTAAACAGCAGCGTGTTCATGCTAGACAGATTTAGCGTAAAGATAGCAGCGGGACTGTGTTTCAACAGTTACCCTTCATCAATGTAATTGCTTTAAAAAGATATGTATGTATTATTCACATGGGAAACTCAAACATTAGATTCAAGTGCTTTTATGAATTAACTTCAAATACAAAAACACAATTTCATTTTAGGACAGGAAAATAACAAAACCATGCACAGTATAAACAGTTGCTTGTATGTTTTATCTAAGTGTTTCCTGTACAGTCATAATTAATGAAACGCCCTTTCTTGGTTTTGCAGTTGAAAATAGGTTAAGTTAGTATTGGAGTGCTAAGGTTTGGGTAAAGAAAAGGGTAACAGTAAGTGTTAAATATTTCCAGCTTGGGACAGGCTTAGGACAAGGGTGAGTTTTTGATTATGTATGGTCCACATTTTTTCAGTAGTGGTATGTAACTCAGCCTGTTTACATTTTCATATTTTTCATGAAATAGTTTTTTACAAAATAGGTTTAAGGGTTCAAATTCATGTAGGAAAATGGTAAGCATTAAGATTGAGGCAAAATTTGATTTATGTTTAGGATGTTGGGAAAGAGTTTTATGATTATTATTTTTCCCCTAAGTGATTAAGAACCTGGGGAGTATTTGGTCCCACTGTACTTGGTACAGTACATAGTATTTCATCTGGATAGCATCAAACCTGCACTAACCCTTATCATTCATTCTGTGACTGCTACATGTTTCAACCGTAACACTGTAGAGGATATTTATTTTGGAAAGGTCTTACACCAAAGTTTGTGTTTTATATACCACCCCACAATAATGTTTTGTGTTTTGTTACATTTATCCACAAATTAAAATGCTAACTATTTTCTTGAGTTTATTTCTACTATTTTACAGAATAATGTAATACAGTAGCTACATCATAAGCAATGCTCTATGAAAAACTACATGCCAAGAGGATTTACACTTCCTGCTTCCTAACAAAAATGTTTTTTGATTAAAAAAAAAAAGATAAAAAATTTCAAATTCAAGTAAAAGAAACATTCTATGGTAATTTAAATGAAGTCAATATTTTAAAACCTCAATTTGTTTTTGGTTGCCAGATCCCCATAGAGTATGCAGAGAAGAGAGGACATAGATCAGCAGCGGAAAATACTATAGGTGCAGCAGTAAGAGCAGGAGTTGTGCACTGTGGATACCTGAATCAAATCAGTAGCCCAGCAATGGGCTTTAACTGTGACTCTTTGAGCAGCCCTTACAGGTACCTGGGGCAATGAAAGACAAAAAAGCCACTGGAAACTAGGTCAGATGGATGCCCTGTAAAGAAGCCTTAAAAAAGCCTTGTAAAAGTCATTGACTGTCTGTTTGACAAATTCCCCTAAAGCCCTTTTGTGGTTCATGTTCAAATTGATTTTGCAGGGGAATGCATGCTAATTAATTAAATGCATGCTCTTAAACGATAACTGTAAGGTGAACATCTGCGCATGAGTGCAGAGACTACACCCCGAATGTCCTTTAAGAGGGTCACATAACATCGAGTCATGGGCACTGCATCAGGCATTTAAGAGGGTCGTTACACTGACACTGAAACATGGCCATTAATTCAGGCCTTTAAGAGGGTCACATGATCCCAAACCACGGGTACTAAAGTCAGGTCCAAGTCTGCCAGATGGACCTTTTCCGTCTGCATTCATCAGACCACCCTGACATTTGTCCGATTGGCCAGGGAGTCCTGCACAGCAGCTGGTTGCACAGTGACACTGTGGCGTGGTAGGAAAAAAAAGAACCTCACACAATACTTCTCAGGGGTGGCTTTTCCACAATACTCCTTTCACCCGCATGCATAGGCGACTCAAAGACACACCTGTCAGCCATTAAAAAGGGAATAAAATTCCCCTCTGGGGCGTGTTTTTCCCACCGTTGTGAAAAAATTGTCACTTTTACCTGCACTCCCGCCCTCGAAATCCACATCGCTCCTGAACTCCAGATGCACTCGGATCACAGAGAACAAAAAACGTAAGGATAAGTGAAAGGACAGATGAGGGTCCCTGAAGTCTAGTCACAAGCTTAAGATATGAGCTCCGGTATCCAAAATGAAGGACGTAATCACTGGGATTCCAGAACAGCTCAGTCCGAGGGAGACTGTGCACTTTTACCCCGTTTAATTAGACAATAATGGCAGACGCCGACTAATGATGTGGAATTCTTTGGGCCCGCTCTGTGCCTCTCGCTCTCCTCTTGGTTGCCGGGAGTGTGACAGCCAGGGAGCCCCAGAGAAGTGGTTACTGGGCAGCGAGCGGAGCCGTAATGCACTCCTGTAATAACTAATGGGACAATCATTTTTGCTCCCCTTCATCAATTCTCACAAGGAGCTCTAATGGAAACACTGGATGCCGGCCAGGGATGCACTGCTTTCAACATAACCTCTGATACACAGTAAGAAAGAGGCATTTCATTAACTTTGGTTCATCTTTATATAAGAAAGGACACTTCAAGTCTTTTCTTACAGTGGTCTCTGTACAAACCAGTAAGTCTGTGGGAACACAGAACTCAGGCTTTCTGATTCCCCTCTCCCTGATAACAATAGTACATTAAAAAGCCTAATAAAAGCTTAAAACCAAATAAAAGCTTTTAAAGGCCTAATATTTCCATATTATCTGAACATAAAAACAAACATGGCACAATGGCAAGTGTCTTTGAACCTTAAAGTAGGGATGTGTTGTGCACTCAGGTCAATAAAAAAAGACATTACATTAATTAAGAAGCAGCTGACATTGCACACAGTCTACTCAAAATTCAGTTTGGTTATATTATGAAATAGATGTCTTTCCAGTATTCAATTGAAGTGCATTTTTATACCTGGAGAAAAATCCATAGCATAATTCTAAACTATTATTCTATGATATACAGTCCTGGTTTTAATTCCACTTCCCCTAACCACAACTGTGTGTCACTTTCTGAAGGCCTTGAACAGGTCTTGAACATCAAAATCAGCTGGTTGTAAGAAAAAAAAGCACAAAACAACCTTACTCAAAGACACTGTCAATCATTTTTATAACAAGCAAGCAAACCTTGCTGTCCTTCAGGTCTTTGGTACAGTAGTGCAATGTTTATTAGGCTTTTATCTAATACATGGTCTGACACCTGCAAAAATGCATAATTGTGTCCATTAAGCAAATTGGAGCAATTAACTAATTAACTCGTAAAATACACAAAATTAACCATGAGGTTCAAGGTCTGATGAGACAAACATCTTCCAAATGTCTCCTTGCAGCTGTTTGAAGGCAGATTCACTCAGTCACAGGCAGCAGATGTCTCAGCTGACTTACCACAGTAAATAAGGCTACAAAAGTGCAGATGCAAAGTCAGGCAAGGAAAAGTCTGTGAGAGGCACACAAATGAGAATGGTAGTTTATCAGGTATGGGTTCCCCAAGATGCCCTTGCTTCCCTGTGCTGTTTGCTTTATCCCGGCTACTCACAGTTTAGGAGCCCCAGAAGAGCCATACGATTCATGGGACAGCTTTTGCACTCTGGAAAGCTTCCTCTCAGCAAGACCCTGAGAACCTGAAGCACACAGCTATGGTGGACGTGAGAAGGGAAATCTGTTCCAATGACATCACCGACCCAGTTCTGAAATGATGAGTCACTGCCTTTAGACATACTTACAAGGCTCACAATGTCGTTAAGTGGGAAGCGCTCAGCTTCGCTCGAATGACAGTTCTGCTGCAGAAGGCTAGCGTTATCCACTAGCTAATGGTATTCCCCTCTTGGAGGTGTTTTCTTAAAATCAGTAGCCGCAGCTGTATCTAACACCTTCTGTCTGAATGTCCTGCAAGCAATTCTGAATGACAAGCGTCTGCGGTCGCCTGACAGCTTCCTGTGGGACCCAACCGCACAAATTGTTGATCCAATTCCTGTCATTATTAAAGCCTGACCACAACTGATTACCCAAGCACAACCTGACCAGGCAATTACCAACTCCCCAGTTTACCCAGCTCCATAAATCACCCAAGTCCATTTCGCCACTAATAGACTTAAATGGCTGGTCAGTACACCGCGGGTAAAAAGCTATCGATCTGCATCAGATGCCCAGCCTCAGTCAGGCCAAGTGGACTTTACAATATAACCAAGAACTTCCTAAGCTTGCTTAAAGGGATAGTTTGCTTTATACGGTTGTTGATGTTGTCTTCAGTTTTAATACATAGGTTCAATTGGCACAGAATGTTTTTATTTGCAGAAAAGGCTTCTGACAAATAGCCAGCTGTAGATTAAATTAGCTGGTCTAGGGGCTTTCATGACATTGTTACATCACATCAGTGTTAGGAATTCAGAAGTGGAAATACCCCCCTGGAGGTGATGTACCTTGTTCTGCCCAATGGTGAGCCAGTGTCTAGGTTCTGGTAATCCTTTGAAGATTATTTATGGCCTAAAGCCAGAAAATGCAGTTAACACCACTTGTAAAGTGCCATTATGTTTCCAGAGGGAGTACATATGAATGTATTAATTGTATACTTTTTGTTAACAAATCAAATATAACAAATATATCAGCTTTTAATTCTTTCCTTCTTCCAGTTTTCATGCAGAGCAAGCACTTTACTCCCAAGGATGTGGGCAGTAATGTTTATATAAGAAGCAGCAGCACAATTTCCTGGAGCACAGGTTGCATGTGTTGCACTATAATCGTCTAAAAATAAGAGTCAACATACTTCTGTGAAGGATGATCAGGCAATATATGGGACAGACGTATAAATTCAGGAGGGATAACGCCACTGTACAAGTTACTATCCCTTTAACTTAATTCTCCAGAAGACAGCTGCCATCTTGTGACCACAACAATGCCAGCCTCATAGAACACTAGCCCACGACAACCCCCTGCCCCAACCACAAAAGTCCAAAACTGTGGTGCACATTGTGACCAAATGGAGGGTCTGAATATATTGTGTGGCGGATGTGGGGCAGTATTGTACTTGGCAGTGATTCCCAGACTTTGAAGTCTTGCTGATGCAGGGAAACAAGAGATGAGTGCTCCTTCAGCTCAGTTGTAAGAGACAGATGAATTAGTGCTTCAGACATGCGTGCCAACCATTACTTAACTATTGTGATTCCCAGCGCAATTAAACAGAAAGACTGATGAGGGGCCTAGCAGCCTCCCTGCCAGAGGCATTTGGGCCTTTCGGAGTCTGGCCAGCAAGATAACCCAGATTCAGACAACAGGGCTCAATAAACATCTGTCCTCTGTGAGGGTCGTCTGGGCACAGCTCTTCAAATTCCCTCAATAATGTGGGATCGTAACATTTCCACCTGAGAGTTTGATAACTGGAAAACCTGAAGTGAGAAATCCTTTCAGCTGTACTGTACAGAAAGCAGGACTGGCAAAAGAAAAACAATTAAGAAAGAAATGGAAGTCATGCATATCTTGTAACCGAAGTGTAAGATAAATAATGCATAGGCACATGAAATAAAGATAGGAGACACAGCTAACCGGCATCGTTCCCATCGCAGTAAAGAGCTGTTAAGCCAAAGGAAATAAATTGATGCAATTATTATCCCTACAAAAACAAATTTGACTATGTTATAATACAGGGGAAAATCAACAGAGACCCGCAATAATATTGCCTTTGATTACGTCTTCCCACCCTCTCTCTCCCTCTTTCTCTGCTCCCTCTCCAACGGCGGGCTATATTCTGGGAGCATTTTGTGCCCGTCCCCTTGGCAATTTGTTAGCGTTGTTGCCGGGTGCGCGTTAGTGCCGGTTCAGTGAGTTCATTGAGGCGAAGCTTTCTCTGGAGAGTGAAGAATCGGGAAACAGGATCCAGCAATCCGGCGCCTCCTGTCTGAGAGTACAGAGGAGATGAAGGAGTCCCAGACATATGTGCCTCAACATCTCCTCCTGATACTCCTCACTACTGTGGCTCGATGACTCAATTCACGGCCATCTCCACGCATGATAATGACACCGCCGTAAAATTATAAATCTAAGAGCTGTACACATAAACATGTTGGCACACTCAGACTACATTAATAAACAAACAGCTGACTACGCACTCTTCCAGCTAGGGCCAAATTTGTCTATGTCTGCACACAGCTTTACGTTCAAAATTATGACAACAGTATATTTCCAGCATGCCTGGTTGGATTGAGGTCTAACTAAAAGCAGCAGATATTTACTTAAACAGGATGTTCCCATCTAAGCCATTTTCAGCCACACAGCTTATATTACATTGTTCTCCATATGTATAGCTTTAAGAAATGAGTCAAAATGACCTTGTGATTGAAACCCAATCCCAACAGCATTGTCCCGTTTGATTGCTTGTGCATAGTGTACGCACCGGGAAGGATCGGATTTGGCATGTGTTCGCAGATTAATTTGTGTTTTCCGGATGAGTTGAACTGCTCCAGCGTGCAGGACAGCTTAAATCTGAACAGGCCTTCCCGGTGGACCAGAGAATCAATTGAATGCTATGGTAAATCTCCAGTTGAACCATGCGTTCCTCTCGTGTGTCTGGATTTATAGTGTTTGGATGCTCGTCCCGTATGATATCTCCACAGAGGCCTATACAAGATGAGGAAAATGAAAAATAATATTGCCACTGTAAATAACGGCAGGTCTAACAGAGGTTGTAGGCACTCCGAAGACTTAGTATTAGCGCGCTGTCAGGATTTAGACATCATTATGCAGCTTTACTGCAGTGTAGTAGGACTCATTGTTCTCACATCAATAACAACAGGCTGGTAAAGGGAACCTTTGAGAGTGAGGCGTGAGGTTTTGGGGATGGAGGACAAGACACGGAGGAAGGGGTTGACCCCAAATTTCCAGTTAGGTCACCCTCTATGTCAGGGAGTGCAGCATCGTTATACTATATGCCATACTGCGTTTTCTGTGAATTATGAAAGAAATCACGGGCACCAAAATGAAAGAAGGAATTTTGCGTCATTCAAAGAGGTGAGCAAGTAAAGTTATGTTTCTGTCCCCGTTCTTTTTACGAGAGGAAGGAACAGTCAATTTTTCTGTTTGGCCCAGTCACCACGACTCTCCTCAACCACATTTCATTATACAAGGTTGGGGGGCTGATTTATGCGGCCTGACTGCTGTGAGTTTAATGGCTGGAGTGTGTCCATGTCTGGCCACCCTCCAGCATCTCGGAGGTAATGCCGCTGATAGGCTTTCACTCTGGTAATATGTGGAGTGTGTTATCAGTCAGAATATGCTCTGAGACCAAATGTGCATACAAACTGCACTGAGGGTGGCTGCCTTCCAAGGATAACAAGGTGGACAAGGGAATGGTGTGCCATGCTGGGCTAGCCTCTGCAGTCCGTATGAAGCATGTAGAATACAGAATAATGTATGCTTAAATACTGAAGATACAGTGCTGGAAAAAAAGTATGAGCCTCCTTCCTGATTTCCTCTATTACTGAGCAGCACGCTGAATGGTTTCAGATCTTCAGACAAAATGTTATATTAGACAAACAACAAAGGGAAACTGAGGAAACACAAAAAAAACATTTTTGAATTACAATTTATTACTATTACTATTGCTAGCATTACGGTTTCATTAAAGTCAGGTCCTGCCACAGCATCTCTATCAGGTTCAAGTAAAGATTTTGAGTGGCTGAGGTTGAAGACAGAGGAGGATGCAAACACAATCTTGGATTGTAAACACAGGACCACAGCAAGGCAAAAAAAAAGTCCTGCATAGCATGGCTTTAAATCAGCCAGCTTTGAAGTCCTCTAAACTTCTGAAATAATTTAACATGGATTGAAGAATGCACCACTGTGGTTGTAAAGAATGCCTCCTTAATGTAACTGTCGATGCTGAATGAACACTACAAACTTTCAACCCCACCAAACAAATATCCAGTTATGACTGCATGGTAATCTGTTATGTTGAAGCCTTTGACTCTGGATTTCAATTCTCATAACTTGGTTTAGCTTGAGGCCTTGTCTTACTGTCTGGTATGTATTTAGTCACAATGCAGACAGTTTAGATTTGTGTGGTAACTCATATCATATGGTGCTGAACTAACATTTTCTTCAGTTCATTAAATGGCAGCATGCTGGTTGAGAATGTCAAAGATATGTGAAACCTACAATTTAATTCCAGCCTGTCAGCCATTATTATATCATTAGTAACGCTGAATTAATATAGAATAAGCAACACAATTATTCTAAGCCATTCCGCATTGAGATATTGGATGACAGCAATGCAGATGTCAACGTATGCATGTCATGCAGGAAGAGCTGTTTTATATATAAAGTCCTTCTGTTCATTGAGGCTTAAAACACAATAAAGGAACCCTGATCAATTATAATGTACATTTTTCTAGGCTAAATTATCATATATTCAGCATCAACGCATGTCACTAGATTTGCAGATTAAACATGAGTTTTTGAATAAAGTAACTGTTGTGAAGCATGGCTGAGGTTTACAATCTGAAACTGAAGCATTGCGTTACACTTTGTTTGCAATGCTTCTTAGCTCTGGGTCCACTATCAGGCAAGCTGCAAGTGGGGTGCAACAGCCCGGTCAAGGAGACCTGTGGCAATTTTCCCAGCACCCCTTGCTTTTGTCAGCTGTGGCCTTTCAGCACACAGCTGCTTATCATTGCAGGGGAGGCCCAACTGTCAATTCAATTAAAGGCTCACCTCCACATTGTACCAAATCTGCAGCATCAAAGAACGTGACCAGCAGATCCAGATTCAATGCCGTTCAGTACATCAGACACAGAACAGAACACAAGCCACGTCACCTTTTGGTTGGAGATCAAGGAATTCAGGAAGCATTGCGATAATGTTTCTTTAGAAATACAGAGGAGACTTAGCAAACAAATTCCTGAATGTTGGGGCGATCCAACTCCCAAAACTTCAGCTCTAGTATCTTAATTGGGCCTTTGACATTTTCAAGGCATAACACACACGCCCTTTTTCCCCAGTTGCCTGCTAACACAAGTCAATGTAATGCATCACACACAGGCACAATATGCCAATAGTCAGACTGCTTCACAACAAAAGATTATTTTTTCCTATAAAAAGATGGGTCTGTCCAATCAAATTGCATGGCAGGAGGTGTCTAGTTACTACAAGAAATCTGTCGGCCTTAAGTACCACAGAATGTAAGCCAAATAAGATTGAACTTTAGTTGATAAATTAAATCAGCAAGGGCTTTCACAAAAATAATAGAGTGATATATAGCTTACTCCCAGTTGCTTAGTGTACGTTTCGGACAATATTACTCCTCATAACATTTATGAGACATGGAAGTGACTGAATATATCAACAAATATGGCTTATTCTCTTTGTAATGAATCATTTCTTGCTATGGCAGGTTTTCATTAGTAACAATTGAACTTAGCTCAACTCAGCATATTACAGTTAATTGTCTTTGCAATATCTACACCAGATGTCTGTTTGCAGGTGCTCTGTTAATGGCTGTACAAGTCACCCAATAAAGACAGAAAGAGACATTGAGGCCAAATTAAACACCACTACTATTGATCATCTAAAGGTGTCACAGCTGTTTTTGCTTTCTTCTAAGTTGACATTAGTGAGCGTATATAAGATTTCATATAAGCCCAAATTCAGTGCAATACTTAATGTTGAGTTTCATAAAAGAGCCAACTTGCGTTTATTTCGTTGCATTCGTTAGCATAATACAACTCTCACGGTGACAAGAGTATCAAACATGAGGGACAGCACAACTACGCCCTTTGTGTAGGGAGGAATTTCACCGTATGTTACTGACCTCACATCTTTAGTGTCAACTTATTTCAACTTGATCACAATGCAATGTCCACGACCAGGAATAACTTTAAGAACAGCTTACGTTTATTTCCACTTCTCACTAAATACTTTTAGTCAATTTCACAGACCATGGAATGATGGTGTTGTGAAAGGTTTTCTGTAAGACATTTAAAATGTACTGTACGCCAGTTGTAGTAACAGCCTTACAGATGCTCACAACATGTGCAGAGCATGAGAGCACAGCCTGTAGGCGAAAATAAGTTTCACATTATCTTCAGATCATCAAACGTCATCAGAAGCAAACGACCGATCTTCAATCAGCTCCTCGAATGAAGATGGGCGCTTTGAAGCTTTTATACGGCTCCGTTTATCCAGCACTGAGGAAACTTCTGCTTTCAATGTAAAAGCATGTTAAACTCAGACTGACGTAAACAGTCCAATCCAAACCGGCACAGACTGGCGACGGTAATGGTCTAAGATGCAGCAGAGACAAAAGGCATGGCAGTTCCCACAGCTGTACTTATGCCTCTCGTGAAAGGAAAACCATTATGCACTTCCCATCCCATTTGGCAGAGAAGCAGCAGCCAATCACAGAGATGTTACAGTAGGTGATCTTGGTTTCAATGGGGTGAGACGAGACGGGGAGCGCAATACGAGCCAGGGAGGGGGTGGCCCAATTTCACCATTCTTTTAGAAAAGACAGGAGAACGTTCATTCACCCTACCGGCATATGGGACATCCTGCTGAGAACCCTTTTACTGTTTTTTTTTTCTCCACTGAAAGTTTGATGGGAGCACTCTAATGTGAATGGGATGCAATAGCATGAATTATCTTGACAAAAAGAAGTGGATGCATTTGGCATGGCGTCATTGGCTTTTAACGGATTTGGACAGCAGTCGACGTGGTCTCACCACAGTCTCAGAGACAGGAAGTACAGTACACTGGATCACACCTACCTCAGTCTCTTATAGTACTGCTTGACCTTCTCCAGAGAAGCAGCGTTGATTTGAGCCTGGAACTCCTCCACTGAAACATTATCCCTGTAGTAGTAACCTTCCATGCTCTCAAGGGCTGGAAAAAAGCAGGTGTTTACGTTAGTCCATTCCAGTAGATGCACCTTGTATGCATGCCGTACACAGACGACAAGCAAAAACAAAATGAAAACTCCTACCCAAGTAAAAACACTTGAAACCACTGGTACATGCATACTGCAGTCAACCACAGAAGAAGATTTGCAATTTTGCAATAAGTTGGGGAATACCCTACCAGCAGAAACAAACTATGACCAAATATCAATGCACGGATTCAATTCCAGAGCATGGGGTGCATCACCGTACTGAGAAACACCGCTTTACTGTAGCTGCATACACTAACCAAAGGCCCCAGTGTGTCATAATTATGATGTTTCCAAAACCCTGAACATTGTCTGACAAATGCTATAAATTTTAAAAGAAGAGCAGAACCACAGAGTTGTTGTTGCCTGTATGCATGTGCAATGTGCTGGAAATGTTATAGATATTGCACCACACAACCAGCACACAGTGCACAGTGCTTGATTACAAGTAAAAAATATTTGCAATATTGGCAAGCAGATGGGCCAGAGGGCATGAATAATGTATGAATGTGTACGGCAAACACAGTATAGCTGTCCGCCCAAACAGCACCCCTCTGACATTTTTATCCACTTAAATGTCAAACACAATCTCGGCTTCCACAGCAGTGATATACAACAATGCAATGTGCATATTCTGTTACATCGGTCCAGGGGAATCCACTGCATTCAGCGTCAGTATCTTTCTTGGTGCAATATTCCACAACTAGGTAGGTTACACAGGTGCCTGGTTCTGTGATGCCCATCCACAGGTGATCCACTTAAAGTTCCTACACTGCAAAAAAGTCTGTTTTAACAAGTGTTTTAGTTTTGTAATGAGAGTTTAAATCTTATATTTTTCTCTCAAAAAAATATAAGCTAGTTTCGCTTGTCCAGTGAACTTTTCTCATCCCATTGGCAAATCTTGAAATTAGTAAAACTCTCTCAGCTCATTGACAATATTTTTCTCCTTTTTTAGCAAATAAAAAGTATTAGAAATAAGATGTCAGTGTCTAAATACAAGACTTAAAATTGAGACTAAAATGCTTGTAGAGGCAGACTTAAGTTTTGGCTTTGGCAGCGTAACTGAACTGCAGCGTGGTTCAGGTGTCCAGGCTCGTACCCTGTGTGAAGAGCACGGGGTAAATCTTGAAGCCCCCTCCGTTCCTCAGCCTCAGGGGCAGCAGGTCGAAGTAGAAGCTCTCCAGGTGGAAGCAGACCTTCAGGGCCTGCCGAGTGCCCTCCACCTGGTACGAAATGGGCATGTCTGGGGAAGAGGGCAGGCAGTATCACAACACAGAGCGGGAAACAGTACCAACAGGCCTCACTGAACCCTCATGATGTCTACATTTTCTATTCATGTATGGGTGCCATTTAATCTCGGAGGTCAAAGGGGGTTAAAGATGGATAGAAAGCCTTTTTCGATAAGTGAGGAGATAACGGTTTCCTTTGATGTTTTTTTTCAATACGTACTTGCGACGAGTGGCTCTCCTTCAAACTGCCGGAAGTAGAAGGTGACCTTCTCCAGGTCTATGAGCGCCACCTGTGTGTCCTCCAGCATGGCCTGCTCGTCCGTCTGAAGGCACAAGCACAGAGGAGCAATCCATCAGCAAAGAACAACGCACTCTCTCCAGCACACTGTAGCCTCTTCCTCTGGTGTGCATTCCACCTTTCCTCAACCCCCAGCACAAGGACCTGTGTCTCTCAGTGTTTTGGTATTTTAAGTCCACCAAATGAATAGCACACCAAATGAATCCCCCACCCTGGGTGCATCGAAGTGTCCCTGAGCAAGACACCTAACCCCCAATTGCTCCCAATGAGCTGATTGGTACCTTGCATAGCAGCAAACGCTGTTGGTGTGTGAGAATGGGTGAATGAGAAGCATCAATTGCATATAAATGCAGTCCAGTTACTAATTGATTTAACCTTTTCTGATACAAATCCTTCCAGTTCATAAAGGATTCTCTCTATTTCTCTCAGTGAATACAAAATACACTAGTCTTTGAACATAATATAAAATGCGATATCACCGAGTTTGACCCCTCAGTAATGATATTACCCAGACAGGTCCTCACACTCCACCGGCAACAAAGTCTTAAACGGCAGGCTAATCCTCCTCAAGCTTCGTCCTTTTCTGGCTAAGCTGAATCTGCATGCGTTTGAGAAGCTACACGGTAGATATCCAGAGGGTCAGTCAGTGAACCAATCCAATTATTCAGTGAAAAACCATTAAAAGGAAAGTAGGGCCCTTGGTATTAAAGAACAAGATGGTATCTGACCAAATGAGCTAATAAAAATAAGAAAACAGAGGGCAGGTGAACAGACATTAAAGACACAATGCTGAGACTAAAAGACACGGTACAGTAGTGGAGCTTGGCCACTCTAATTGTTTGATGCACGGGGCCGCACAGGGCAGTGTTATGTGGAGATTACACACAGGAAAAACAGACACAGCCCCCTCATTAGGGTGGGGAACAAAGCACATTCTGTGTAGCACAATGATATGCCTGTTCCACATTATAATGAAGTTTGCTGACAGTGCTCACATTAGCAGCTTTCCAATTGTATTTTCCGTTGTAATATTTTATTTTTTACTTTTGAGCATAACAAAACAAAATCATAATCAATTCACAGGAGACCTCTGGCAGCAAATGTTTCTGTGAATCTTCAGAGAGAGATACTCCTGGACACCCCTGCTATTGCAGCTATATTCATGTAACCAAAGCAGGAAGGATGGGGGTGGAGGGCTGGGGGGATGAATAATTTAATTTAACCTTTATTTATACAGGGTAGGTTGACTAAGCACACATGCTCATTTACAGCAACACCCTGTTAACCCCCCTTTCCGGAAACCTGAGTACCCAGAGGAAACACACAGGCACAGGGAGAGCATGCAAACTCCGCAAAAGGGCCGCAGAAGGTATTCAAACACAGGCCCCAGTAACACAGGCCCCAGTAGGTACTCAAACACAGGCCCCAGTAACACAGGCCCCAGTAGGCTGTTCTTGCTGTGAGGTGACAGACTTCAACTGCACCACTGAGCCACCAAATATATAAATAATAGGCGTGGCATCTCCTCGGGCGCTCACCAGGTTTGGCGAGAGCAGGGACTGGAAATGGAAGAGCAGGCCAGCGCTGGCGATCTGCTCCAGCCAGCGACGGCCTGCCTCCTGGGCCTCCGTCTCGCACTCCTTCCCGCCGCTGGGCGTCTGGTTGAGGACGGCCAGCAGGTGTTCGGAGAAGGCGCAGACAGCGGCGACCAGGCTCTGGCAGAACACCATGTCCCGTCTGAGCTGGATCTCCGAGTCTGTGGGCGTCGGACAGACGGGGGGAGAGCGAGAGAGAAAGAGACCGCAAGACGAGCTCAAATCTTCACAGCTTTATGAAAACAGCATGAAAGGGACCACATCTGCACAACACTGTTGAGTGTTGTTGAAGTACCGGAGTACATCTTGAGCAGTTTGTGCTAGCGATCCCATCATTAACATACACAAACGCTTTGATACAGACATTTGACAGCCATTCAAAATGTCCTGGCAGATTTTCAGATAGCCTGGTGTGAAGATTTTATAAATATTGCATTGTCTAACAATCAGCCTCCATTCTTCACTGACATTGTTGATAATATTATTTCATGAACAATTGTTTTTATAGATGCATGGTAATAGAAAGAACTACATTATATTTTAAATCAAGTGTCAGTTCTAATCATAGTTATGTCAAGAAACTAAGATAAGATTTACATATTTCATGTGATTTTGCACACAATAGCGGATTGATGGTGCTCAACCATATAAATAGGCTGCTGTATTGGACGCAGATCCAAATAAAATCAGTTGGCTATAACAATGAACAGCTGAAAATGTAAGCAATCTGTTTGTTCTAACATGAAGAGCTAATGCTAGTGAGCAAGTACCTCTGGCCAATTTAAATATGATTAACCAAAAGTTATGGAAACTGGACAGACAGATTTAACAGTTTATTTAACTTTTTAAGGTTATATAATATCTACATACATGTACTATATTCTAATCATGTCCTGATATTTATTTAATGATAAGGTGATAAATGTTTTGGGCAGAGGGGGTGGGGGTTGCCCCAGATCTGTCTTGCGGTAGAACATTGTTTCTTTGAGAAAGTTTAAGGATGTGGTTTTTAGAATATTTATGTGGAGTGTGAACTGTGTGGACAGTGGTCTGCCTTGAAAAAATGATTTCAGTTTCAGTGAGACTTCCAGCTTAAATGAAGGTTAGAAACAGAAAAGAAAAAACCTGACTAAAGAACTCACCAGTGTACTGAAGCAGAACCAACAGCAGCCGTGCCTTCACCTCTGGAAATGACAAAAACAATCCAATCTGGTGACTCAAAACAATCTTTGGGTTGAATAACTTGTTTAGAAGAAACTTTGAAAATGGATTGGGATGCCACCAGATGCTGGTATTTTAGACAGCATTCTGAATAAGCTGATAATGATAGAGCCATACCATAAGAGAGCATAAAGGCTTTGGTGCATTGGCTCATGTTCCTGTATCCCAGATCTACACGTCACCATATCATTCCTGCAACTGCATACCATGCCTTTCCATGAAGCAAAATTTGATCAATTTGACAAACTACAATCCTTTCTGCACCGTTCTCTATCAAGCATTTCCACAAAGAGTAATGAAAAATTCTACAAACAGCTATTCTGGAGTCGACTGGACACCATGCCCTGCTTCCAGAGTTTGTTTAGAAACATGAGATCAATCATTGATTTTAAGTGCAAGCAGCCAGAGCAAACCCCCTCACCAAGAGCTGAATTCTGTTGGCATGCAATAGAAGGGACAACATGTCTACAACAAAGCAGATCAGCGTTCTCATCTCCATTCTGACACAAGGGATGCATATTGTTTACAGCACTGAGCTGCAAATGACCTGCCTTATCAAAAAAAATATCTGCACCATCTGTTTTAGTCTTGGATGTTTGGTGCAAAAGTGCATGGTTATCACGCTTAGACAACATTTTGAGTATCTCACAGTATCTTCTGAGTCATTTACACAGAGTATATTCTTTACATATAATCCAGTTCAACAGCTAGACATTTGCTGAAACAATTCAGGTTAAGTGCCTTGGCACAGGAATACAATCGCACAGACTCACCAAGGGATTGAACCTACAGCTACAACAGTAACTGTACAAGCCCAATTCCCTCAATGATATGCTACGCAGCCACCTCTACCATGCTGAGCAAACCAGCCTTCCTGAAAATTGCATGGAAATAATGACATTATGATGCCTGAACAACCCCCCGCTTCTTCAAAGTCACACCTTGAAAAACTTTATGAAAAAAATGAATGCAATGTTCACAAAATGTCTGTGACAGCTCTCTGAGAAGCCGACCTTCCAGCTTTGAAAGCTTCCCCCCTCCCCCAATAATATTGCAGTTTACACATTAGATGATGAAACAATCCACTCTACAAAGAAAGCTGTTCCATTTGCACATCAGCATGATATAACACCGCAGGGCACAGGAACAGTAAAAACCATAGCAACATAACCGCCACATGAAAAAGTCATCATGAAAGCATGAAAAGGAATCGCACACATGCCAAGCTGCACGGCATATTTAATTTCACAGCTTAAATCACTTGCTTCTCAGGAGTGCAATGTAGCTGCTCATTTCAGAGATTAGTGTGTTCACTCTAAACGTTAAAACCAAAGACCTTAAATGCAGGTAAGAAGCTTTGGGCAACAGGCAACGAACGTACGGGGTTCTTAAAGCTGTAGCTGCTCTCTCCCATGATTGAGTTCAGCATGCACAGCGCTTTAAGTGTTCATCACAAACTTTACCTGGAGTTGCTTGCTGCATGGCATCTGGCAGTCTGAGAGTAAGGAAAGGGGGGGGTGGGGGCTCTAAGTGCTGAACTGACCTTCGACAAACTTGGCGATGGTCTGCGTCAGGGCCTGCACGCTGCTGGGCAGGTTCCATGGGTCCTGCTTGACGTGGAGCCGCAGCTTCTTGGTGCAGTTGACCCTGGGCTCCATTTCCTGCTGGAACTCTGTCCAATAAAAACAGCAGTTGTCAGGGCCAACGCAGCACAGCCTCGCTGTCTGAAACTGCTTGTTCAGTGCATGACGTAATACGTGCACTAACAGTTTATATTCAGCAATCCCACACAAAGGTCTCAGAACAAAACACGAGATGGTCCACTGATAACTGTCACAACCCTTTATGCAATGTAAAATTGATGGGTACAAAAGATGCTTTACTTCTACCACTAGAGGGTGAAAGTCCTGGCTTTCCACCAGGATTTTAACATGTATACAGATTTGCATGATAAGCTACCGTTACAGGCTAGCGTGGCTGCTTCCTGCAGGAACCATACAATCATCAGTCCATCACTGTTGACATTTGTTGGGATAGGTAGATTTATGTAGATTTTGGGATACGTAGATTTATGTAGATTCCGTTAACAGTGAACAAATACTACTCTAATACCCTGTTTTTGTCTTCCCTCCACACAACTGTGATGTCACTAGGGAAAGTGAATAAGAGGCTAACAATGGTTTCGTCTGAAAGTACCATAGACACTGAGCCCAGACCAGGCCTCGGCAGGGCTCCAGGCATAATTGGATCAAAATTGATTGTCCTTCTGAAATGTTTCATTTAAGAACTCTGACACCTGATCAATCATGTGACAGGCACAATGCTGGTACTGGAGGGGGTGGGGTCCAGTACCCGTCAGCAGTAGCAGCATGTGTGCTTGATAGAGATTGCGGGAGCTCTTAAATTGAGAATAATGAAGTGTGTGTCAGAGACAGGGCTTTCATGGGGCTCCTCCCCCACCCTCTCCTCCAGTAGAGCCCTATGTTCAGCATGTAAAACCCTGCTCATATCCACGGTGCCCTGCGGGCCATTTTATCTACTCAGATCACTGCTCTCTGGCTGTTTCAGACAGTTCTAGAAATGCACTGTACCATCAGTATGTGGGGGGCTCAACATTTCCTACACAACATGACCTGTGCAGATGACTACATTATCTTAACATTTGGGGAAATATCTTAATTGTTCTGTCTACGAAAAGCAATTACATAGAATCGTGCCTTTAGAATGAAGTGCCAGCAAAATAAAACATGCTCAAACATATAGGCAACACAAGTTCGATACTGCCCAATCCAATTGTGTTAATATGCAGACTGCCTAACCAAATCCTGTCAATACTAAAGGGACATTACCTAAACCCTACATGACAATACAAATGGCACACACTGCCTAACCCACTCATACTACTAAGAGCACTCTCTTCCTAAACCTGTCACTGCAATACTTAGGTCATACTACATTCCTCTCAACAATACCAATGGGACACTACGCATAACACCCTCATCCGAATTCAAAAGGCACACTTTGCCTAATCCCATCATGCTAATTCTGAGGTCACAAGATCAAGGGCACACTATGCCAAGACAGTTCAGGACAATCCCACAGAGGCTGTCACAGCTGGTATACATCACACACAATTATTATCAGGTGCAAATGCTCATTGGCACATGTGGAACTGACGCGGTTATACAGTTTCTGGAGGAATCCCTTCTGCCCACATAAATTGACCGGCATTCTCCTTTTACAAACCCTGCAGATTAGTTATGTAATCAGTAAGGGGACGGAAAAAGACTTTCATTTTGGCAATGCCAGACAACATGTCATAAAGTGCTCTAGGCAAAACATGTTACAGAAGAAACCCTACACACCAACTACTGAAGAATCACTGCAGACCAACTACTGAAGAATGCTCCTGAAGTATCACTGCAGACCAAAACTATTGAGCACATGGGAGACACTGGGGTTCTGGAGCCTGGAGTTAGTTTCGAGGAGTTTCCCTCGTGTGGCTCGTATCTTAGCATCTCTGGACATCGGAGCAGAGACTCAGGGGTTGGGGGGCGCTGACAGAAGATTGACAGGAGAGGAAGAGAGGTCGTGCTGTGTTTGGCTATCAGGGAAGTGGGAGGAACACCTCCTCTCCACTCCGCAGGAAGTTGGGCCCTGGGCAAATGCCGGAATGTTTGCTACCGCAATCCACTTCCTTTTTTAGCTCTTTTTGGATGAATCCCGGGTCTGAAGGCAGCCCAATGTTATCTTAATTCTCTGGGCTTGCAATAGTCAGATCCATTACACACTCATAGAAAAAATGGTATTTCGCAATGGGAAAAAAAAGGCAAAAATATCTCTCTTATAGCACAGGCAAGTTGAATATGAAGGAGAAAATATGGAGAAAAGTTTGAGGGACAAAGAAGTCGGGAAGGAGGAAAAATCTAGTTTTGTAATTGAATGATAAATATTGGAGGTAATTGTTTTTGTTTTTAAAAGTTCTAAGACAGCTTTTTCCTCATTTATCTATCCCCAGCAGGTCTGGAAGTAAGCCGCTGTCGTGTTGCTTTACGACGAGCTGATGCAGACATATCCTCCAGGGCTCTAATGATGCTTTTCTATATCATTTCTAAATAATCATAAATGTCTCCTCGTCATCAAGCTCCCATGCTTTGACCTTTAATGCTGGAAAGCACCCGTAAATCTCAATGGTCGTTTGCTAGGAAAGGCCAAAGCACAGCGGGCAATCAAAATATGAAACTATTTTGACCATAATTCAGCGCAGTCATCCGGTAATGGTACGTTTTAATGGTGGTCCTCATCATAACTGATTATCACTGCCAGAATACAGAGGGACAAGGCGAAGGATTTGTGAGATGTGGCTGTTTTAGCAACAGGTCTCTATGAAAGACAAATTTAATTTATATCTTTCTTTCTATTGAGCATGAAAGCGACACCTGTGGCAGGCCCCTGCTGAAACCAGCCTAAACTGGTCAAGCTGGTTTAAGATGTTTTCAACACTTCTAGCTAGTTTTAGCTGGTCAACCAACAGTCCACCAGTCAGACCGCCAGCTTGCTCTACCAGCTTGCTCTACCAGCTTTAACCAGCCACAGACCAGCTATGACCAGCCAGAAGTGTCGAAAACACAATTTTAACAAGCTTAATCCCTGCTGGTTTTAGCTGTAATTTTCAGCAGGGGCACTAAGAAGGTATCACACCATTTGGGGATTCATGATCCTTACCTTGTAGGCCCCGCCCCGGTGAGAAGCACTTTGTCTGCTCGAAGGCTCGAGACACGACCGCGCCCTTCAGCAGACTGGTGATAGACTCCACCTGCAGGGTCATAAAGGACGTGTCTACATCACTGCACAACAGCTGTTCTTACAGTTTTATCTCAACAGCACCACTGCTATTCTCACTCTAAAAGCTTCTTTCAATATTGAATTAACACCTTTAAAAAAAAGATTTTTTTCCTGTAGGGAGTAAAAAGGGGCCACTTCCTAGAAAAAACAGGAAATAAGCAGCAGTAAACCAGCTCCCATGTCCAGAACTAACTTGTTCTGGGCGGATGAAGCAGCGGGTTCCCACCCCCCTCCCTCAGGTCAAGCCGTGTCTCCTGAAACCCAACCCCCACAAAGTCCACGCTCCCCCGGACATATTTCATCCACTGCCAGTAAACAAAGCCGGGGACTCAGGCCACCGTAAAAATCTGCAGCAGGAAAACATCCGAAACTATCCAAGTTGTTTTTTCAGCTCTCTGCCAAGAGACATCCTACTTTAAAAGTCTCAAAGAAATGTTTCTAGCCAGGGGTGGGGGTTGCGTGGGGGGGGGTGCATTGTGTTCTGTTTTTTGCCAAAATGTAGGAAAGGGAAAAGGCAACGATGTCCGATCATTTTTTTTTCTCCTGAGCTGTCCTTAGAGTAACATTCATTTCAAATATGCATGGGTTATAGATCAGGGAATAACACATCCAACATCATCAATCACCTGCTCCAGTATCAGTATATTCTACTTTATACCCTACTGTATAACATGCATGAAAAAACACAGCCCAAAGGTATTTTCTTATTCCCACTTTCCCTGTATTGTCATTGTTTTATTCTAGTGTTTTATTGTAACATTTATAATGTTGTTGTGTGTGTATTGGTGTCTATATTTGCTGTCCTCTTACATTTACAGAACAAAAGACAGACGCCCAATCAAACAATGTTGTTATTGTGCAATGTTGTCCAGCCAGGACAACTCATGGCTTCAGTCAGCACCTATTTAGAGTTCCTGAACAGCACACTGAATATTTCTTAATAAATCTTGTTTAGAAGCAGTAGCCAACTTAAAGTGCAAGCAGCCTGAGCAAACACCCTCACCAAGAGCTGAATTTGGTTGGCATGCAATAGAAGGGAAGGAGATGGAAGGCATGTCTACAACACAGCTGAAAGATCAAGTTTGGTTATGTGTTGTTTGACAATTGTCCATACCTGGCTAAAGAGGTGTTCCAGAAAGCCATGCAATTTCTTTTGCTTATCATGTGAAATCCATACGCTGACTGGCATTTCATCTCCTGTGAGAAAAAAAAAACATGGAGGGGAATAACAAATGCAATCTCTGAATAAGCATGAGCTTCATTAGAAGAAAAAGCAGCGAAGCAGTCATCGTAACGACACACTTCATTAAGCTAATGATACATGGCGGTACATTCCAAAGACCAGCAGCAAAATCCACTGAGCGGGGCTTTAGCTTCCTCTGCAGCACTGTAAATACTGTCTCTGATGCTTTCAAAGGCCCATTAAACAATTAACATTTAATGACTGTGCATTTACCATAACCAGCTCTACCAGCAGAGCAGAGTGCAGTGCATCAGTTGGAGTCAAACAAGAGGGATTTGCCGTGATACAGGAACGGGACAGAACCGGACATTAGGGATGCAGAGTGTAGCGTGACTACCTGAGTCCATCTCGTCACTGTGCACATAGGAGCTGCAGTGGCTGCTGCAGATGCTGGTGAATGAGGCGATGGAGTTTCTGTTGCTGTTACAGTCACTAGGAAAAAGAAGCAAAACAACTACCTATTACTACACCAGTACCTCTAAGCATTTCCCTATATAAACTCAATTTATATAGAGTAGCCTTATTTATATAAACTTTAATTTTTCATATATATATATATATATATATATATATATATTGTTGTGGTCATTTGCTGAGTTCCTGTCGTCTGAGTCTTTGGAAATACCAATATTCAGTACATGCCATGAGCTGATGTGAGTCTCATACAGTACCTATACATGACTGGAGTTGCTAGTGATTATGCCAGTTAACTGTGTGAGTTTCTGTAAACGCCAGTGATTGTCAGTCACATGTATGAGCTTCTGCAGTGGACTGTGATTAAATCAGTTGAGTACTGTATATGAGTCAGAGTACAGTAGGTGCTGATGCCGTGGTCAGATACCTGTAGGAGTCTCTGTTGCTGATGGTGTCGTGGCCGGAGTCCTCCTGCTCATCTCCCGCCACGTTGAAGCAGACCTTCTTGCCGTTGCGCTCCCCCCTCTCGCTCTCGGTGTCGGTGGAGATGTAGCTCTCCGCCGTCTTGCCGTCAGATGCTGGAGGATGGGTAATGGAGGACAGCAGGCTGGCAGTGTGGAGGAGAGATGGGGAGGTTACCCATCACAGCAGATACCACATTAACACTGCATACAAAGCAGCCATTACCATCACTCCACGAAGAGTCTATAGATGTCACATGACAAATATGACCTTGCATTTCATTTCTAACAGTTCCATAAATATACACTGTATAGTTTACATTCCATGCAAAGTATGCAGCGGACTGTATACATAAGGATAATTTCATCAAGATGTGCAATTTGTTGTGGGCCAAAAAAACAAAACCTGTTTGCATTTGGCTTCCGGACAACAACTTCAAAGGTGAGAGGTCCTCATAATATTAATATCTTCAAACATGCAAAAGCAGCTGTGTCAACAGCTGAAAGCAGAGCAGAAATCTGCTGCTTTCCTAATGTACTGAGGACCCTGGCTTTAGTCGAGGGCAACTTTGAAGAGAGCTTATGCTCAGCTATTTTCACAGTTGAAGAAACACATGGTGACACTTAAAGCCATATTTTCAATAATTCAATATTTGCACTTTGCAAGCGACCTTTTCCGACACGACTATACCAGCATGCCATGTCCATTTGAATTTCCAAAGCAAATTTGAATCATGTATGTATGACTTTTTCCCTTGCGCAATGCGTGAAACAAGTAAGCTCTGTGAGCTTGAAGAAGCATATCAAATGCATGAGAGAATACATTCGTGAAATAATTCACTGCCTTCACAGCCACATTGTCATGATGGAGTATCCAGGCTCTTCTCATTCATTTCAAGCATCCTACCACTCTCCTTCCACCCCCCACCCCCGGTATTGAGTGAAGAGCAACCCTAAAGCACGTCCTCTTTGAGGTGCATATGAAGGTCTAAACAATGGCTCTTCAATAAAGAGTGGCATGCCATCGCCATGGAGAACAGGCAAAGCTCTTTGATTGGTTCCTCTGTAATCAGGAAGTGTGTATGGCTTACGGTCTTCCCGGCGCTGGCCTTCAAAGAGGACTTACAGAGAATAATAATGAGAACCACAGGTGTGGGAATACAGCTGAAATAATACTACAGAAAGCACAATGCACAGTGAACAGCTCTTGTTTTATGCAACTGATTAATGAAAACTTCCCTCAATTTTTATTCGAAACAGATGCAATAATTATACATGTATTTTGATGAATAATTATGCAACAAAAAGAAAGATTTTTTGTCATTTGCAGTTTTACACCCAGTTTGGGATTCAAAATGTATTCCACATTTACTGTGGACTGTGACCAGTAGTGGAGAGATCAATGAGAAAAGCCTCAAAACTATCATTTACCAAGCTGTGCTGGGCATGGTTTAGAATAATTAATACAAATTATTTTTTTATTAATTTTCCTTAACATGAGAGTTTGGAAACAATTGCCCAAATAAAATCCAGCTGATAGTTCTAAGAGAAGAAGTAAGAAAAGTATGCCCTCCTCATTGTTTTGAATAGATTGTCAAAAGAACAGATTTAATTCAAGATGTAATACACATTTAGACCTTTGAGCATTCAACATATAGGTGATGCCCCCAACTTCTTCTATAATACCAAAATAAACTTATGATGCATTTCAATGTAAGTGCATTTTAGTCATAAGCATAGTCCCAGCTCATATTTTACAGTCATTATGTGAGCAGGGATTTCACTCAGCTCATATTTTGGAGGACTAATATCCAATATTAAAATGTGTCCATTTCATTTACTCTACTGCACACACTTGAATTGCAGCTGTAAACAAACTGAGTTTTACTGTGCGTCTCACAAAAGAACTTGACCCTCTTGGTTATAAATCTTTCAGAGGCTTATAATAATGTGCACACACAGAGCACCTTGAATGACAGTCCCGCCTCCATTTCATTTTCTCGGGCTTCCTGTTAGGAGCCCATGTACGGAACAGACCCCTCCATTCGGCCTTATTGCGCCAAACCATAATGTGCTCTGAGACAATGTGTCTCACTGCAGCAATGTACAATCACACCACTGAACAGAATCAAGGGCAGGACCCAGGCCGCTCACACAGAGTGACTGTCTCCAATTTATCCAGAGAATTCATTTAAGCGCTCCAGTAGCAATGCTTCATCAAAGTGACAAAACACAACCAAAGTCATTTCAGAATATGATATTCCCAGAGAAATTACACAGGTATGGTCGATCAAAATTTTCAAGTGTCATTGAATATGGTCTCCCACATAAGTTAGTTTACCCACATACAGTACTGTAACAGGAAGTTGAGTACACAGCTATAGTAACTGTGAAGTTAATGAAAAAAGCGTGACTTAGTATGTTTTGTCTCCACTTTAGGAACAATTGTGAAAAGGCAAACTTCACAAGTTTTTGAATACATATTTCCCACTGAAAATGACTGAACTGCATGATTATCTTCAGGGGCATGTTAGTACAGCTGGTTGGAATGGCAACATCATGTCTGATGAATGGAAATCACTGAAATTGGAGTGTACAGCTCATTCACTGCTCTCTGTATACACGCACACGCATGATGACGGAAAACTGAGCCCTCACATCAGTCAAATGGTAAACAAGCTGGAATAGAAGACAGACGCACGTCTTCCATCATCCTAAATTAAAAACGACGCTGCTGACAAAACCCATGGCCACAAATTCAAGATCCACACGTTCTCGTTCCACTGACACCAAGCTATGTAGCTGTCCATGTGAATTTGCAATCACCATGGGTGTATCGCTGAATAATTTACCATGCCAAATTGCAGTCAGCTTGGTTTATTGAGGCCTCTGGAATAAGCTTTAAGGATGTTAAAAAGAGATTCGGCTGAAGAAACACACAGCTCGGCGTGTGCCTATATTCATATTCAATGCTTTGCACAAATTCACACAACTGAAGGTCACCATGTGTCTTTCAGAAACTAATCCTATAGGCTGAGACAATGTGACAGCGCTCTGATGTACTACATCTATCTGCTGAGCGAAAAAATACACTAAAGAGAGTTAAGCTGGCGGCACACAAAAACAAAACCATTTTCAGCTCAACTGCTGGGAACCTATTCTACAGAAATGCTATAAATTCCAGAAATTATGTAACAGCCCCATACATTTTTAATTCTGCCTGCCAGTGCACATCAGCAGTAGCAGGTAAGAGGAAAGAAACAGTTTCCCTCAGTGATGTTCCTCTCTGACAGCGAGGGCCGGACCCTGAGTGGAGGCTTACATTCGCCACCGCGCATGGCGGCCCTGCAAGTCGCCAAAGCTGAAAAGCCGCCATCGCCGGGCTTTCAACGCATCCCGCATCGTTTCCATCGAGCTTAACGAGCCGACTGCAGCCAAAAACGAGAGACGTTTTTGAAGCAAGGGCAGGACATTGCACACTCAACTCATAGCCAATGTGGCACATTTCCCTTTTTTTAGTCAAAATGCACTTTTCATTCCCACACCAAAATCTCCTGCTAAGACAATGAAAAACTGTCAGTAAAGTTGAAGAAAATCTCTGATTGTCAACATTTCAAAAGCTAGTCATACATTTTGAATAACATTCAGTTAGGAATGTTAATTTATGTACAGGATACATGTTGTAGCACTAATACTGTAATATATAAGAACTGCATTGTATGCAATTCAACTGCAACAGCTGATCGCAGTTGCTAGCTTTTCACCAGAGAGAAATTCGACTTCAAAAATAATCAATATTAAAACAAATGGGACCATCAATGTACAGTAGGACAATAAATTATGAATTATTGATTCATTACTTCACCAGCACCTTCAAGGATAGATGCGTTTTATAATGAGTTAACAAAACAGCCAGATTCAAAATGGTGTCTGGAGCAAGGACAGGGCCAGACATGATTAAGATAATGAACCTCATCGAGCAATTTGATTACCGCCAATAATTACAAAGCCATCCTTTCCCCGGATTCAGATTAAACAAGCCATTATGATAATATTTCAACATTGGGGGCTCCACTAAGACATTATTTAAATGAGTAATGAGAATTGAGAATGAGAATGACCGACTGTCCAAGAACGGCCAGCTGAAAATTTCATTGAATGTTATTTTGTCAGTTAGGGCTCCAGTCTAATTCTTAAGACCTTCTCAAGCACACTTGGGATTTCCCCCAAGATTTTTATGATCTATGTGAGAACTGCTGATCATCTACAGTAGGATAATTTTTATAGCTTAAAACTTGTATTTAAAAACAGAATCTTGGAGTAAAGACCTCTCTACCAAATGGATCAAAAAAGAAGCAAGGGAACATCACAGCCATTCCAAAGTGTTTTCAGTTGTGGGCTGTTTCCAATATCACGACGGCACGTGTAAATCTTGACCATCTGAGGGGAGTAACTCACTCGTGGATCTGAGCAGCGTAGCACTCCATCTCCTTGACCACGGTGGTCAGCTTGCTGAGGAGCTTCTGGTAGGCGTCCAGGGTGAGCAGGTCATCTTCCCGCAGCAGGAAGCGCAGTCCGTGGCCCTCCGTCCTGCCCAGGCTGTGGCCAGATGGAGCCGCCATGCTGGTGATGGTGTGCTGGACATACACCATCGGGTTCAACTTGCCTGGAAAACACACAAAGAGCCCCGGCACAGATTTTATTAGTAACATGCAATACTGTAACTCGCCAGATGGACCTGCCATCGAAGTTCACACTTTTACTGAAGCATCAACACCTCACCTCTTGGACACAGGCACTGATGCACATAACAGGTCCGCCTAGCTACTCACACTGTCTTAATGGCATGTTAACACCTCATCTGTTGGCCACATGAATTTGAGGAGAGAACATCATAGAGTCTCTGTGAAGCCACTCCGGTGTAATGACATATCAATACCTCATCTCTTGAGGTCATATGCACTACAGTACAGAACAGGTCTGTTTATGTGATAACCACTCACACTGTTTCAATGGCATCTCACGGTCTCACCTCTTTGTCATATGTAGTCTGTTACATATCCAGTTTGTCTGCATATTAGTCACTCCAACTGCCCTAATGACGTATCAATATCTACCCTCCAGGTCACATTCATTACAATAAAAAATTGGACTTGTTATAGGCACTCAAGCGGCCTTAATGACAAATCAATACCTCAGTTCTTGGTCACAACATGACCAAGCTACATATTATTTTTACAACATAATCCGTCTGTCTACGGCAGCCGTAACCAACCCTGTTCCCGGAGATCTACCGTCCTGTAGGTTTTCACTCTACCCCTAACAAAGCATACCTCATTTAATAGTCAAAGATCACTGATTAGCGCCTAATTATTAGAATCAGGTGTGCCAAATTAGGTTTGAAATGAAAAGGATACCACCCTCAAGGATGGTAG
The DNA here is from genome assembly GCF_963514075.1 of Conger conger. Taxonomy (NCBI): domain Eukaryota; kingdom Metazoa; phylum Chordata; class Actinopteri; order Anguilliformes; family Congridae; genus Conger; species Conger conger. The sequence goes on from NC_083763.1 coordinate 63,562,078, forward strand.
ATTTCCAGGAATAGGGTTGGCTACCCCTGGTCTACGAGACGTGTTAGCCGTACAATGCAACATGACAAATCCTCACCCTGCTCTGCGTTCCTGCCACCCTTCTCCAGGGTGGAGTTCTTCCTGTTGTCCAGCTGAACACCAAAAGCGCTTCCCAGTGAGGTTGTGGTTTTGGGGTAGGACACCTCCATCACGTTGATGTGGCAGTTGGTGGGGCAGAAGTCGCTGCTGTGGAGTGGGGACACCTTGGTCTTGGCCTGCTTGAATGTGGGCCAGGCCCTGTTCTTCAGCACTCGAGAGAACTGTGGGCAGAAGCAGGTGATGGTTCAGGCTGCATGTCTGGCCTTCCTTACCACAAGTTCAAGAAATAACACTTTATTGCAGTGACTTCATTCCTGGTCCAGGAGGGCAACAGGATCTGCTGGTTCTTACTTTTGGCTTAATTACAGCAACCAATCAGACCCAAGAAACAAGGGGAGGTGAGTTAATTGGACAATTAGAGCAGTCAATTACATGGTTAAGTGCCGAGTAACAGCAAAAAGCAGCAGACCATGTGACCAGGCCAGGACCTGGAAGATCACTGCTTTATTGTGTCAAAAGACCTGTCACTGGCGTATGTTACTCTACCATTTTATATATAGATAGTACACATTTATACATTTTCTCTGCACCAAAAAATGATCATTTTCTTAATGGAAAATTATTGTAAAAGGGCAAAACCGATTGAATTACCATGAATGTTTATTGCCTGCAGGTGGCACATAGCAGAAATACTCATTACACAATATTTTTAAATTGTGCAGAAACAATCTCCCTATTGTTTGCCATGGTTATTATTTCTCTGGATTATTGGGTCGTACACACACATTTCAGTGAAAGCAATACAGAGCTATGTCACAAATCATTTCTTTTGGGAAGGAAAACGCATGTCGTCACATCACACAGTTTCAAGTATGAGAAAGCAGCCTTCTTTTTCGACTGTGTGATGCCTATTCTCAGCTCCTTAAGCAGACGTGTGCTATGCTGGTATCACTATGTTGGTGACTTTTCTCCCTGGTATTGCTGACAAGAAATACTCAACATCCATCATGCAGCCCCATTGATGCAGAGCCAGTGCATTTCACTGTATAACAGCCAAAGGCCTGAACAAAGCCATACTTACTATTCACAGCACTTTACATGTGCATGAAGCTGTCTCTGAAACTGTAAATTTACAAGCTCCATTTCACAGTACTTAAAAACAAACAGAATATAAATGCGTGCAGAGTTTTACAGGCATGTGTTTCCAATATCAAACCTCAAGCCTCTTTTGAAAATGTGAAATACTACAGAACACTTTTCTGTGCACTTGTAAAAATGTAATTAAGTGGGTTTATTGGAACTGGGCCAGTTCAGCACTGCAGGATTCACTTCATGTTATCCAAGGTTGAGAGTCCTGGAAATAATCTAAAAACCAATAGAAATATAAACTGTATGGTGCTCAGAAATAGTATTCCCAAAGGTAAAGCCTCATAACATTCAGCAAGTCAAATATCTCTTCTAGATGGCAACACCTAGATATGATTTGTTTCACTCACTGTGGGCATTACACCACACACACACAAAACAAGAAACTGTAATAAGACAAAATAATATGTTTCTATCATATGAAGTTGGACAGCATAACACATGGCTTTCACAGGTTCTTCATCTATCCCATAGTTTATGTGGGACCGAACAGGGCGCATGGTCCACAGATGGTCCCCATGTTAAATTTTCTTGGAAATCCAAGCTTCCCCACATTCCGGACTGTCCCAGAGGCACCGAAGGGCCTCACCCTCAGGGCCCTTTCACGATCCCCCAGGACGCCCCACGGAATGCAAGAGGGAAATTACACAACAGGACTGGATGAACAGAGCCATTCTTATCCGGTGACACGTCTGGTAATTAATCCAGCTTTGAGTCAGATGTTGAGTCAAAGCATGCACACAAAAAATAAATAAAAATAAATAAGAGGTGTGTCTTCCAGAAATATTTTCCTTTTCATAACCAAATAAAGTCTGCTGAGAAAAACACACAACTTCGTTCTGCAAAACTGCTTTCCTTGCAGTTGTGGTAAGAATGTGCACTGTGGATGACACCCCAGCTGTTTAAAAACAGACTGGGGATAGTTCTGTGAAATAAAATGAAAACCTAAAATTTAGTTTTCTAAAATAAAGGAAGAATGCAGTTCAACTGAATATGCCCTTCGGCAGGTCCCATGGGGTGTTCAGAATACTTTTGCAGTACGTACAGTAAGCATAATTTAAAAATAATTATTCTGGTGAGATCCTTCATTTTGCAGTAAGACTAACATTCATGCTGTATATTTAAACCTGAGAACAAACAACAGTAACCTTCCCCACAGACAGTACAGCCCCCTAATAAAGCCTAAATGACAGGAATGCGAAAGCAGGGCGTGTGTACTGATGGAACGCTCCAGTGTACCTTCCTGTAGTTGGTGATGCGACGGTTGATGTGCTCCAGCCTCTCTCCGCACATGGCGGTGAATTTGGCCTGCAGGTCCTCGGGGATGACGTCAGTGCTGGAGCTCAATCTGGCACACGTCTGCACAAGCTGGTCGTCATTCCTCGCCAGCGCTTCCAGGACCTGGAGAAAAGAGTGGACACACTCCCTTACTCCCACCCTTCAAAATGACTGAGATGGTGGGTTTAAGCAAATGCTACGGCTTCATTTCCATCCACCAAGGAACAGGTACTAGAGACACAAGCTACACGATGCAAGTACCTTAACATGTGTAAGTTAAACTGCCCATGGAGGAACAGTCTTTCAAACAGCTTTTGGAGGCACATTTTCCAAGTGGAATCCAGAAAGTGTTGCATCTGAAGTATTACATCCACAACAAGTAAATTGCTTTCGCCAGGCTGAGGTTCGAAACCAAGGCATCCAAACAAATGCACAAACTTCACTTTATGTCTATCACAGAGCAACCACAGGAGCCTTTAAAAGGTGTTGCTCTCAGTCTGACTGATTGATTAAACTGCACAGCAGGCTTTTCAGCATGATGTGAATCAACATCACCCATCCAGACTGTGCTGTCTGGAGCCACTGCACAGCAAAGAGACTGAGCTCAGAAATGTGCAGAAAATAGCCTGGGTGTCATGTGATAAGCCTCACAAGGAGAAACTATGAAGAGAAGGAAATTAAAGAGCAAGGTGAGGCAAGACAACAACCCACCAGAAATACAGATACATGCAAGATCTGAAAGGAAACAGCTGCACGTTTGGGATGTTTGCATTAGTGCAGAAATTGTTTTTCATTTTGAGCCCTTACAAGAAAGGACTTTCATCGTAGGAAAAGGACATAGCTTCATAATGCACAACTAATTGAAAAAAAATAAAAAGCCATAGCTACATATTCTTTTTCATATTTTATGTTTTGAATAAACATATTCGAAAAATAAACAACAATGTACAGGTGTGTTTTCTAACCTTTCTTACCATTCACATAATTCTGAACTACATGAGGTCAATATTCATCTAGCTTTGTATACATATTGGACATGGACATAATCCTAAGTTAGGTACACAAACAAAATTATTTAAGTACACAATTCACATCCACGTAACAGATCTAGATTTAGTTTTTAACTTAACATAAAGTGAGAGCAGTAATGAAAACAGATCAAAAAATCAATTAGATAAATTCTACCGGTCAAAAACAGAAAACATAGCCCTTTATCTTCATGAAATGTCTCTCGCTGCACAATAGATCAGGGAAGCTGTTACCCCAGGTTATACTAAAGAGACTGATAAGATCACACAGCTCCCATCGATATTAGCCACAATCAAACCCTCTATTTCAACAGCAGGCAAGCCATGTTCTATCATCATAGCAAGCAGTGGTTGTCCCCCTCAGTATCAGCTAAACACTTGATTGAGATTGATCTTTTCCCAAGCATTTACCAAGAATGCCTGCTTTCAAAAAAGCACCTACACTTTATTGACTGTTTACATTGCATGGAAGTGTGAGCCAAAACCAACCCACTTCATTGTTGTCCATGCTCAATGCAGTTATGTTTTTTAAAAGTCTGGTGGGCTAATCCATGCATCTCAAATGTATAATCGAGTAAAACTCAGGCTTTGTTACCGATATGCAAGCATCCCTGAAAACCTGGCCCTTAGCCAGACAAATAACAGGAAACCTGTCTCTTCTTGAGGATACAGTACTAGTAGAACACAATCAATAGTTCTGTCCCCATGTTTTCAAGAGACTGCAAATTGTTACAGTGACAGGTGACAAATTTGTCTTGGGGCCAAGGTCTCACTGCTCACCAGTGTAGCTAGTAAATAAAAATATGACTTTATATTTTGTCCTTTCAAGATCCTTCCTGAGACAGAGGCAGTGTGCCTGACCCAATTTCAAAATTAAATTGAAATTGGAAACAACATTAATATTTCTAAGTCCCTCAGCATCTTCTTTCTGTGGGTCAGAAGGTATGCGATTCCTTGTCACCATGAACTGTTTTAGCTGTAACAGCACACATGACATCATAACTCCTTTGGACCATTCCATTTGCCCGCAGGCAAATTACCTTGGCTGTCAGACTGAAGAAGCTTTTGGGCTCAACCATCTTCTCCAGAACATGGCACTTAATCCCAGCTGTACTGTCATACTCGTACACCACGCCATACTCCAGGTGGACATTATCCACAGTCAGGCTCACGTGGTCCTTCTTCCCGTCTATGATGGCGATGGTGTTAAACTTGTCCATGACCTCTGGAACAGACCAAAGACCACAAGTGGTTGAGGTTGTCCTTACCTGAGTGGCATACTGTAAGACCCGACACACTTCATTCATCTCCTGTGGTATACAGTCTTCTTATTATAAAATAACTGTTGGAGACAGTACAATAACCTGTGCTCCATAGAAATTTAGCAAAGGGAAGCAATATGCTGTGCCTGTGTGAAGATGCAAGATGAACTGTAATGTGAGCTTGTGTCAGAAGCAGTTTGTTTTGTGGCGGCTTGCCATTTTCATGGATGAGCCAATCTCAGTGCATTAAGCTTACCTGCTCAATAGAGCTGATGACCTGATAAGCCAATAATACCACAGAAAGGAAATTCACAATAAAACAAAATAACAATTTCAATTTTTCTTGGTCCATAAATTAATAAAAATGGAAGACAAGCAGACCAAAGCATGAAAAAATACTGAAAATGTTGACAAGAGGCAATCAGGCCTCTTCCCGAGCAGTTGCCTCAGGTGTTTTTTGGGGATAAGAGGCGATACTGTGACAGCATATGTCCCAGCTGTACCTTCCACTTTGCACTCGAAACCGTCTCCGTTCTCCTCCACAGAAGGTTTCCGGTTGGCTTTCTGGTGGTCTTCCTGAGCGCTCTCGCTATTGTTGTACACCCACTTTATAGAGTCTTGCTGAAATTAAATGAGGATAAATAAAGGATTACTGCAAAGCTGCTTTACTGTGAACATGAGCTGCATTCAAAGAGATGAAAATGAAAAGAACAATCACATTTTTTAATTAAAACTGCTTCGAAGAACTTCTCATTTTAAACAGATTTTTCATATTGCAACAGAGAAGTGCACACATTGAGTTAGAAATGTAGAGCATGCTGTTCCAGTACATAGGCAGAGTTTGGCAATATAACAAGGATGAGAACAGGCCCCAGCTCCAACAACTAGACCCCACGCCAAAGGCTGCTTCCACCCTGTATGCGTTCCACACTAGAGTGACGCTGCTCTCTCAGGGCCACCGGAGGTCCCCCTCCCCTGTCCTGCCCCCTCCCTGCCCCTTCCTGGCCACACTCTACCCCCAGACCTCCCTGCCAGGATGGCCCGCCACACTCTGCACCGCGGCCGACCGCAGACCCACCCAACAGCAGGGTGTGCCTCCCCACCCAGGCCCTGATGGGAAGCAGAGCCCCAGCACTGAGCCCTGCAGCCTGCTATTACTGCACAGCCCAGCCTGGGTCTGGCACCTCCACCAATCACCGCCATTACACTGCCACTGGCAAAGCACAGTCCTCACCACCGCTCACCCTCCATCTCACCTCCTAAAGAGGCACACCACCAGAGGAGCTAAGCTGCTATTATCACCTCGTAGCAGCCCCATCTCTCATGCCCCCGTGCCCTCACCCGGAGCCCCTGCTACCGTGCTCACGTCGCCATCGGCCTCACCTGCGTGGGCCGGCGGTATTTCCGACACGCCGTGACATGGGCGATGACACTGGCGTGGCTCTCCTTGCTGACGTTTATCCCGTTGACCTTGATAATGCACTGTCCTGGGTGGAGTCCAGCAATGGCCGCCACTGTGCCTGTGGGAAGCAAAGAGGCGTGATGTCGCTGTTTGCTTAACATTACAGCCATTTCCTAGAATCCAGAAGAAGGGGGGAAATGAGGGGGAATATAAAAAGGAAAACACATATGTTTTCCCAACAGCTGAAAATGGCACATCGTGCACTAATGGACTACTCAGTACCCAGTGTTACAGTTATTCCTTTCAACAGATGTGGTCAAAATGCCACTATACACAGTGAATCAAGCACAACAACCACGTAAATACACACATGCGGCTCTTGTGTTTTGGCGAACAGAGTCTGGTGGGAATTACCACTACAGATAACACAAAACGAGGCATTTCAAGGAACTCATTTTTCAGTCCGTTCTACGGGAACGTAAAAACAAACACGGTTATTTTGGAAGCTGTTTATCTGGCAGAGGCTTTCGGCTGCTATCAGGCATGGGACTTAGACCGAGGAGCTCTTCAAGGTTTCCAGCTATCTGGAGGAAGTGGCCTTAGAGACTAAATAACACCCGTTTTGTTTTCAATACCTTTTAAATACACATACACAATATGCTGGGATGAATAATCCTTAGAAAGAAAGCTACTGTAACACTACGTGTCCGCATACGGCGAGTTCTTCATGAGGCTTAATCACATTTCACAGTGCTGAATGTGGCAAAGCCTTCATGCAACACAACCTTTCATAATTTGCGCTAGGAACAGCCTCTGAATTCCACTGCACAATACACTAACTCTGAAAGCAGCTGCAGCGTTTCCACCCTCAGAAAGCCTGATGGAATGCACCCCTCCAGCTGAATCCTACAGCAGCACTGTCAAAACATGGAACATGGTTGTGTGGGACACATTCTGTTCAGGCAAAATTCTGGAGAAGCCACTGACACTCGCAATAAAGCTGGCGAAACCCAGTCCAGGACAGGCCCAAAGCCTGAAAATAATACATAAATAAAAGCAGAGGGTTGTGAGAAACTGAGGGCTTAATCCAATTCCAAAAAAATGTTATAGCACTGCCAAAGTCAGGCAATATCAGCGAGATGAAGTGCCTTCTGTTGGCGGGGAGATGAAAGAGCGAGCTTGTGTCCTGAGATCTTCTCTGCCGAAATGCTATGGAACCCCCCCCCATCCCCAACCCCCACTGGGTGCATGGCTTCTGGTGCCTTCTGGTGCCTTGCAGTGAACCAAACCCCCACCCCCATACACACAATAACAGACAGCACTTCAAAAGCACCACTGCGGTCCTCTTTCAGGGGAATCACAAGAAGTATTGAAGAGATGAGCATGTACCTTACCCTATTGTCTGTATTGGAAAATATATGACTTTTTTATGGGAAAATCTATTTTCAAGAAGGAGTGTGCATTATATTACAGCCCTGGAACATCAGACTCCCTGGATGCTAGAGTTTTTAACAGCCAGGGAGCCAGAGAGAAACAGTGACACAGAGACACAGGGTCATGTACAGGTGCCAGGCCTCCCACCGCACCTACAGGCACAGCTGCAGCACAGCTGTCCCACACTGACCTGGTCCTGGCAGAGAGAGGGAGGGGGGGGGTTGAGTGGATTAGGAAGCTTCACACCAATCCAGGGTCCTTACCTCTGCCAACCGCGTGGACCACAGACGGGCCAAACCCTCTGATCTGGAAGCCCAGGCCATCTGCCGAGTCGGGAATTTTCACTGTCCTGGAGCAGTGATGGAGTGAGTCGGGAGAGACATACAGACAAAAGACCAAAGCTCTCCGTTACACCGATATCTTCAGACAGGACTATTTCTGTAAGCACCAACTACAGGGACCACACCAACAACCCCCAAAAGTCCTTGTTGATGTTTTCTTGACACGGGAATGGAAACAGTTCACAGTGAGTGGGTCTAATCCATCTGGACAAAACCAGTCAGAAGCAGGCTGTTTACTTTCAGCATCCTGTCTGAGCATGAGGGGTACGCTTATAAAGTAAGCACTGGAATTCCAAATTGAAAAGTAAATCTCAGTTTGCAACGCTTGGAATGTGCTAAAATGCACTGGTGGGATATACCGTATCCCCAAGAACAGGATAAACCATATTTTACTGATATTGTAATGGGAGGGGTCTGTGAGGAATATAATCGCATGTGGTATATAAGTAAATCAGCCAGGTCAATGGATATAACACGAACATACGCAGGTGCACGCACACACACACACACACACACACACTCAGACTCACTCTCGGGGCTTGGTGCTGACCAGGACCCTGAGCGGCCCCCCGCTGTTGAAGCACTGCCTGAGGAAACACTCCACTTCCTGGAAGGGCCTGAGGAAGAGCAGGTCCCCGTTGATGGCAAACAGTTTCCTGCCCACCTCCAAACCAGCCATCTGCAGACAGAGAGCACAGCAAGAAGGTGACGAACAGCATCGCCGTAGCACAGAGTCAGCATACATCTGGAGGCAAAGATAATGATTCAGTCCCTCCTCCAAAGAGGATTTCGCCCTTCAGAGTGAATGAATATAAACTGAATCATGCAGGGTATAGTTGGCCTTAACGTTTTTATCAGTATTACTCTCTTATACCCTACAGAATTTTCTGAAGATGCCCTGCATGGCCCAGAATATCAAATATCAAAGCCCACTGTATTGCCACACAAAAGTCATGTTGCATCCAGCTCCCATTGTAATTATCCTTTCATACCTTTGGTGAATTCAGGATATGTGGCAATTGGCTTGTGCAGGATGGAAAGTCAACAGGGGGCCACTAAGAGAAACTTTTGCCGAACATTTTTATTAAAGTGCCAAAAACTGGACCAAAACAAATAATAACTAATAATACTAATAATGTGTGAAATGAATGATGAAAACATAGGGCATTCAATCTACAAATGTTTCTCTTCTGGGCTTGTGAGGGGGCTTGATATATAGTAGGTTTTCTCCCCACTGACCATACCATTACTACCACAAAGCACAAGAAAATACACAAACACCACAGATCTTATTACAAATACAGAACATCACAATAACATTAAATGTTGAAACCAGTTTCCAACATGAACTACACTTCCAACAATCCATTTCAGCGCTCTCCTTTGCACACAGCCAGACAGACGCAGTGTGTATGGCTGAACTGCATGCTGGAGAACAGGGCTGGATAAGGAGGACCTTATCTGTTTCTGGATTTCATGCCAAGTGCTGTTATTTAACTAGCCCAATCATTTGATAAGTGCTCACATAAAATGTCCCTTCACATCAAATATTTATTGAATTCAGTTCTGCACGCTGTATACATGAAGTGAATAAGTCACACAATATTATCGGAATGAAACTGAGATAACGGACCTTTTGAGGACCTTCAGTTTCAGTTGAGTCCTCTGTGCATCCATAATGGATTACCAGGTTTAGACTGTCTCATTTCTGGCTGGAAGGCTTCTCAACCTGACTTTGCTTTTGATAGAATAACCACTACGGTAGAGAAATGTGATATTCATCTAATGTGACCATTCTCTCTGTCTCAAATATGTACCATTCCAGATGGAAATTGACTGCACTATGATTTTAGTAAGTATTTAGGTGAAAGAACAAAGGTCAAACTGAAGTTCAAGAGAGCTCACTAACTACACCCATAGAAGATTCAAGATGAGGCAAATATAATAACTCATGTGAGCATACGGTACCATCTTCAGGACAGCATTTTTCTGAAGGTAATATTCCTGATTCTTGTTTCAAACTTTTAAAAAAGCAGAGTGCATATATTTTATCATATATCATATATAAGTGCAGTCGCTACCCATTCCCCCGGGATCTCTTTGGTTCTCTTTGGATCTCTTCAGCAGCTATGGGCAGTCACTGTCCCGGGGGCGTTGCCAATGCCGAAAGGCCTGATCCGAGGCCCAGCTGTTCCCCAGTCGTGTGCCTGTGTCCAAACTTCCTTCTGATGTTATGAACACGGACGCACAAAGATACCCTTTACATAGACAGACTCCGTGTCTGAGGCGTGACAGCAAACAGAGACACACGGAGACCAGGGTAAACAGAGCCCAACAGCAGGGCTCCACGTGCCTTCCTGTGTACACTCAGCACGTCCAGCAACAGATGGCACGCTTAGCATCTGACTCTGTTTAACACATGAAAAACAAGCAGGAGGGTGCGTTTACTTTACCTCGGCGTACGACCCTTTCTCCACAGACTTGATGATGGGGACCCGGTTGCGGTCTTCGAGAGTAAAGCCGTAGCCCCCAACGCTCGGTCTAATCTGTGGCAGAAACGGAGAGTGAGCACGGAAACAGCGCAATACATTGCAGTCCCACAGAATGTGAGTATACAGCTTCATGCAAAAACTGCTCTCTGCACCGCAGAGAACAAACAGAGATGCCTCAAAGTGTCATGCTGCACTTTTCTAGGGACTTGCTATTAATCTGTATTTCATCTGCAAGGGGTTTGCCTGAGACAGTATCAGTCTGAAAGACTGAAGTTAATGGAAGCCATTACTAAGGTGTGTGATGCAAATATATAAAGCTATAGAAAAGTGACTGAATGACAATGCCAGGAGCATTAGAGTCTGGCCCATTGTGAGCAGGTAGCCAGGCAGAGGGTCTCTCACCAGCAGGGTCTTAGCGATGACGTTCTCCACTATCTTGAGATCATGCTTCATGGGCTTGTGCTTGGTGTTTGATCCCTCCATCTCCTCATCAGCAAAGAAGCGGAACAATAGAGGCTCGTCCTTGAATTCGCTCTTTTCCAGCACTGCGAACAGAGGGTTTTAGAAGCCATTAATCCCCTCTGAAGGGCACTTTTCAAGCTGTGCCGTTTGTGTTGAGCAGAACCCTTGCAGCAGACCGCTTCACCTTGGTCTTCTGTGCTGGCCACTCACTGGTATTCTAAATGGTTCTCTTCTCGTATTTTATTGTTGAATTCTCAAGGTCTGTTTGAACGAACTTCACCACATGAAACATTCTACTTTGAAATCACAATTAAGATCTTTAAATAATAATAAAATATATGATATGAGCAATTTAATAACTTACTTGGGTTCCAAGGATGCGGGGAATGAAAGGCTGGAATTTGCCAGTGGAAGATTAAAGCGAGAGTGACATAGAGGTTGTTTTTTGCCATGTTCAGAGCGCTAGGCAATAAGAGGGGTCTTGCTACCATGGGAGCCCCGCCATTTGCATGGAAAGCGGGAGCTCAGAAAAGGACCTGGACAGGATTTAAATCCGTCTCCAGGGCAACAAAGACAAGAACCGAGCCCCTCCACTTTGAAGTAACCCCCACCCCCACCTCACCCAAAAAACTAGTTTCTACAAATGAGTCTTCATTTTAAATTGAGAGATCAGATATAACTTGGCAACTTTCTGCAACCACAAAACCAAGAATAAATGATCAGTATGGGTACAGAAATTACATCTTGAGAATTGAAAATGAAAGTGTAGTCATTATGGTTATAATGCTTTATGCATTTCTCGTGGATTTGCTGTGGACCAAACTAAACTGTGGGCTCTTTGGAACACTGACTTCATGTATAATGAGATATGTGGTATGGCTCAGACATGTATGATGTGAACTTTGGCAGCAGTGGTCAAGACTCTGTAAAGTGCCTGGAACTCCACAAACAAACTATTTGGTAACTATGACAACTGACCATTCTCACTTGGGACAGACAAACATCTATTCATTTGCCAATGCCAAGCAGCCACGACTCAATCACATGCTCACAGTACTGTATGTTAATAAACAGAACACCAGAATCTCATTTTACTGACAGTTATATTTGACATGATGGTAGTTATTACAGTCTACATTTTTGTGAGCCAATCTCTAATCACTGATGGCAAATCAAAATATGAGCCATGGGAAATGAAAAGCTGAGGCAATGGTCTTTTGAACCAAGTGACAACACTCACTGTTGCACAGGGACTTTCAATTAATACGAGTTAGTGAATCAGTCATACCATGGTGCATGAATCCATTGTCACAGAGTTCGACCCCCAAGATCAGGGCCTCCTCTCTTGTCCTGCAATCGCCCTGAAAGAAGGCACACATCAGGTGTAAAGAGAGAAGCAGCCATAGGCCTCAACACTGCAGTCACACCCATGCTTTTTCCCCTGCTCCAAAGAGCCTAAACTTGACTACAACAAACCACAAATAGGGGCGCAGTTCCAAGCCAATAGAATGATGAGGTCTGAGCGATTCTGCAACATGTCCAGGCCACTGCCTGAGAAGCTGTAGAGCACTGCATTCAGCGCTGTAGTACAAGCCTTCGTCCGTTTTCACCACTAGCGACTAGCATTACATGTCTATTAATTGTTCATCTCAGGCTTCAGTCAAGCACAGTAAAAATCTGAAGGCAAATTAAAGTTCTCCTCTGCTGTGCTTTTCATTGTGAAACGCAGTGAAATACAGTATCACGGCTGGCTTGCAATCTATCGTTTCAGCCACATTTCCTCTGCCGCATATTTCAAGTGCCCGGCCTGTTTAGAAAACAGTGAGATCCCTCTTCCTTTCTTTCATCCTCTCCCATTTCCTGGGTAGAAAATGTGCTTTCAATATCCATGCACGCGAACAAACAAGGCGGTAAAACAAAAACAAAAGATGGCGGTATCAACTTCGAATCTTACCTGTGCGATGAGCCAGTCTATCAACTTGTTCGCCATCACCACAGATTTGTAAGTTCTGAGATGGTAGTCTTTATCCCTGAGTAGACAGCAGAAAAGAAATGACTTGAGGATATGACGAGCTTCAGCCGCATTGAACTTGAGCTGGAGATGCGGCAGGATGACCTTTGACCCCTGGCCATTATCTTAGGCCATTATCTTAGCAACATGAATACACCCAGCGGAACCCCAGTCTTGAGGAGCCTTTCCTGGCAGGATGGACATAAATCACAGTGATGCTAAAAGACAGAAGTAGGCCACCTTGGAGCAGTCCCCTCAGTGTTTTTACCATAGTGCATATACCTGCTTCAGTATAGATGGTATAGTACTGTTTGATTCAGCGATTGGTGATTCTAGATAGCTTAAATCCCATTACTTAAAGGGATAATTAAAGGACATGTGATGTTTCAAAAAGGGTTTCCACATTCTTCCCAAATACCTATGAGTCACAAATCCCTACAAAACAATGCTCAAACTGCAAACATAAATCCTCAGATGTTGCGACATACTGTCTGCACATGACATTGTTTCAATTAATTAAAAATAGAATCAGTTACAGAGTGGTAGTATTTTTTGATGATAAATGTACCGGCCTGAGTTTTTTCCAGTAGCATATGCTGAGTATGTGGACAGCAAAGCCCGGTCTTTATCTGGCTTTACCAGTCAGCCTCTGTGTCCCTGTGCTCTGCTGCTCCCGCCTCCTCGCTGCTTATGCCAGAGCCCTGGAATTTACTACGTGATGGAGCAGTCATTTTCCCATGAAGGCAGGGTCTCCTGTGGGACACCCATACCGCCCGGGAACAGCGGAAAGCCCAGGGCTGCATCAGCCCACACTCTGACAACCCTCCAACCCCGGCCACCACACGCAGTGTCTGAGACCTTCAGTGCGTGCCCCCGTTAATGACCATACGCCTCCTGATCTGCCCATCGGGAACTGTGAAGTTTTTATACTCACTTTTATACCACACCTTTACATCCAAATTACATGTCAGGGATATAATTTTTAAAGTAAATAAACAGGTAAGTACTTGGATGGAGATGGGTATGGGGTCTTAGACAGGCTGATGATGGGCTGAAGTTTTTCCCAAGTCCTGTGCAATGCAGTGCCTCGTGGGCCTGAAAAGCTTGCTGTTATCGCTGCCTATCACAAGGCACTTGTGGCCGGACCCCAGAGGCTGTCAGAGTGAAAAATGAGGGGTAAGGAGAAGCCCACCAGGCGGCCATCTGCCTGGCAGAAGCACCACGCGGGCTGCAGCACAGGTGACCGAAGGTCAAAGCCGAGCCGCAGCTCGATTGTTGCCTGCAAAATCACAAATTACTGCAGGGTTTTAGCCCAGATGGTCTCTCCCTCTCCCTCTCTCTCCCTCTCTCCCCCTCTCTCCCCCTCTCTCTCTCTCTCTCTCTCTCTCTCTCACACACACTCTCTCACGGAAATCTCCGCCACCCATATACAATTAAACAGATACAGTTCCCACCTTTTGGCTGAAGTAAACAATGTTACGCAACAGGCCTTTTTGGGATGGTAAGGTATGAGCTGTGGGATCAAGTGAAGTAGGATTTATGGGTTTTCTCATGGGGAAGGCAGGGGCGTTTCCACCCCCACCCCCCTTCCCTACTACCAGGAAATTCCACCCAATTAGACTGCAGTCGGCAGCTTCAATTAGCAAAATGTCACTCCTCAAGCCAGAGCCTCATTGTGCTGAGCTCAAAGGCACCGTAAGCACCCCCTGAGAACATGGGACCACTTTCACACACTCTCACAGACACACACAAACACAGGGGGGCGGTGATTTGGTCCTAACTACACTATGGCTGGCCGAACCTCACTGGCTCTCAGACAAGCCACCCCTCTCCCCTCAACACCAAGGCTGCAGGAGGCAAGAGCTGAAGGGAAATGTTGTTTTTAAGTGTGCCGTGTTTAAACTTATCTGCAGGCTGTTTGTTGAGAAACAGCAGTACGGTGTTTACTTACGGACCCTGTGATCTGAATCTGCTAATCTCAGTTACATTCATGTTAAGTGAGAGAACTGCTCCAAGCAATTTTGCTGAATGCCAACACGGTCGATGTTCAAAAGTGGCCCCCTGCCATAGCCCATTTCCAGTGCAGCGTGCTTTTAACAGAAACAATGGCATTACTAGAAACATACCGCGAGCAGCCAACCAACTCTCTCAAGAAAACATGCACTCCATAAACACTGCTTACATTTTGCTTAACGGGAGGACTTTAATTTAGTGTGGCCAAACCTGTTGCCAGATTCACTGAAATACACCTGCTTTGCATTTCCACTTTGGACACATTTGCTGCCATACTGCATTTCTCCCAGAGCCAAGCTGTTTAACCATAATGCATCAGTGTTCTCAGGCCTCTGGAAACCCAAGTAGCATGTTTGGAGCCGAAGAGCTCCTTAATGACCCCGGTGCCTGTGGCCCGATGTACAAGCCCAGAGAAATGAGGCCCAGACCCTGTGCCCAAGAACACACTGAGCTGCCAGCAAATGCCCTTTCCCTGCTTAAACTCACACTGAGCTTCCAGCAGCAGGAGAGCTCCATCATGCTCTTGTTGTCTGCTTATATTCACTGATAAATGTAAGTTCAGACTATACATTACGCAATGGTCAACACTGCCCCCCCACCCCCACCGGAAAGGAAGTGATTCTGATGTTGCTCTGTTGTGCTTCTGTTGACTGGAGATTGCATTAAGGTCCTCTATCTACAAACATCACATGGTTTGGCCCTTCAGTAAAACTCAAAAAGTGTCTGTCTATAGAACACAACAAGCTGAAAACCAAAGTAAAAGTCAAGTGCTTTCAAATTTCAAACATACTGTCAGACCTATTTATAGGAAAAAGGAAAGAGCATGACAACAACATGACCACATCAGTTATTAAAAGTGTGAAGAAGCACATTTAATGAGGTAGAAACTGAAATTCAGCCCTACCTGATCACTGGAGTAAATAAACTATGAAGTCGACAGAACAGCCTGACACCCTGAAGGAAAGACAATATTAATTTGACAAACTTCTCATTACTTTCTGGAAATGAAAACATTGATCTGTATTCATAAGGATTTGTGGTTAGGGAGCAATCTGAAGACAGATCCTACTCGGTATTAATTCAAAACAATCTAATCGCAAATCTAGGCAACTAATTATGGCCTAAAATGGTTACCTTGGATATGACATCTTGCATATCACTTCTGGGGTGGTAGGTGCCATCGTCATAACGGAACCTGTACAGCACTGGCTCTGGCTTAAACTGGTGCTTGTCTGTAACTGAAGGAGAAACACTGATGGATCTCAAGGCTCTATGTGGTGTGTATACAGAAAAAATAAAACACAATTCGGGAGAGGGGATGTGGGTTAAGGAGGGGTGGAAATACTCTATTAAACATCAGAGAAAACCACAAAAATATCAATGACTGTCTGGCCGCAATGTGCATTTTCACTTTGACAAACCCTGCAGTTGCGGATTAGAAAGCAGTGGTTGCAGATAATGCTGTCATGCTCACAGTTCACGCCCTGTGAGGAGCTTTGTGAACTCTGTATAGAAAGCAGTCGGTTGAGCACAGTGCAGCCCCGCATGCAACTCACATTAAAGTCCTAATGAAAAGTAATTTTTTTTACTGGTGAATTCATCCCCCTCAGTGAGCACTCCGTAAAGCAGAGTTATTTTTTCCCAGATAGAGCTCAGAGTCTCAAATTCATTTCTCGCACTTCAGAAGCAATAAAACAGAATGTTATTTCACAAAGAGCTTGGCTCAGATCTAAGTTCGTGGGAAAAAATTATACACAGCGTGAATCATTAAAGCAAAATCCCCTCCAAGTTACCAAACAAATGACACAATAACGATCCAAGGCCATATAGTGCAATCAAAACATTATTAAATAAAACATTTTTATAAGCATGCAGTGTACAGAAATGGCCCTACAAAACATAAGCATCTGCTTTTCTTAGCTCCCAGCATTTGAAATAACTGTGAGATGTTTTGAATTGCGCTCTCCCTCACACACCTCCACAGGCTGGCAGTGGAGGAAGAGGAAGGCCTGGGGACATGAGGAAGGAGGGAGGTGACTCACCATGGTGGATGATGCCATTCTCTACCAGAGCTTGGCCCAAATGAACCCCTTCCTCCGGGTTGTCAGTTTCTCCGATTTCCATGAGCCAAGACACAAACTCACTATGGGAGAGAATACGAAAGAGAGAATATCATGCACCACAACTTTCACACACAAAACATTTCTCAATTTATTCTGCTTTTATTTCATTCAAACTCAACTCCAGCCTTTTCATAGCCTCAATTTTTCTAACTCTTTCAACAGTATATCCCAAGGAAATGGTTGCTTTTAAGTGAATGTATGCAGTGAACAGGCTTGTGCTTTGTATAATAGGCTGATGCCACTCCAGGGCAAACTACAGCCAGGGGATAGTTGCCATTATTCTCAACCATGTTGAAGGCTATAACCAACATGACAAAAAGACAACTAGCTTGTGAAAGCCTTTATTGAGGATTTGCAAAGCCTTTTTAAGGATTAGACATGGAATCTATGTGCAGTGTCAGATATGGGGGGATCCATTTACAAAGCATTTAGCCTTTCAATACTAGTTGTGAGAACTTGAGTTTCACAGCTTCAGTTTACCATCCATCACTTGTAACAAGCAGGAAACAAAACGTCATACAAAAACCACGCAGTTGCACCACCTACGGTCTCCTTCCAACCCAAACTGACTAAATTGTTCTGTTCTTCAGTGCTTCTAATTTCATCCGCAAACCCACCCTCGGCGCTCACGCTCCCACAGAAGAAAAACAAACACAGACCACTCCACTGGTGTAATTTTGTGGTCTTCCCAGTGCGGAGGGAACCTGACGTCACGGCAACGCAGGCATGTGAAAGCACCCGCCGGAGACCGAACCCATTGGGCATCAGAGCAGCGTAACATGCTTCCCCACTTCCCACAACTCAGAGAAACCATCCCTCCTGGACACCCCCAGCATCTGCATCGCCCCCACAAATCCTCCTTGTCTTTACTGTCTGGAGCTGGGGGGCCGCGGGGCTCAAGGGGCTGAGGGGGTGGATGAGACCCACATAATTATGTCGATTTGCTAGCCTTTACCCCTGAGTCAGGGATGAAAAACAGAGAATGTTTTGAATACCAAGCTCTCATGACCTTTTGCCAAATGGAGGTCATGCAATAAGAATAAATGTGTAACACGTTCAAGCTGTTCCCTGCTGTATAGTTTATAAACTGACAATGAAAATGTCAGATATTAGAGCACAGCGTTTCTGCTAATGCAATGTCACGGTACCTACTGTATAATACAGGAACAAAACCACTCCATAATTTTCCTTGTAGTGATGAAACTCTGTGGTATAGGCTTTACATATTATTACTATTTGCAGGTTACCAAATCTCAAAGTTATTACCAAGTCTCCCATGGTGTGAAATATGTTCTATAATAATGAGGAATTCAACAAATGAGTGAAATACAGTGCCTTCAAAGGTTTTTCAATGTATTATTTCTTATTTGAACTGTTTCAAAGTCAAATTTACCTTGGATTTTTTTCTACTCCAAAAGTATGTTATCATATAATTACATGAATTAATATCATATTTATTATATTATTATATTAGAGTAAAAAAAAAAACCTGCAAATGACGTGACCTCACTAAGAAGTATGATTACAAGGTCCATGTTGATTTCAAATCAACCTCCATTCAGTTGCATGATTGCAGAATGAACATCACTGATTTGTTGGGTCTCACAACAGCAACAGTAGATTATATCAGTCACTCCAGACCATGGAACTGCCTATGGAACTTAGGAATGAAGCTGTTAGGAGGCTAAATGCTGGTGAGGTTATGAAAAGAATAGCAATGCTTTGAACCTTCTTAGGAGGACTGCTAAGTCCATTGTAACAAAATGAAAAAAATATGGCAGAAGCAGACTATACCACACTCAGCCAGGTGAGAAGGGTATTGTCAAAGAGTAGCTGCCAGTGTTGCACAGATGGCAGAGTTTCCGCAGCTCTAGACTCTGAGACTTCCTGGAAGAAGATTTTGTGGTCTGATGAAACTAAAGTTGAGCTCTTCGGTCTGAAAGTAAAACCGCAATGTTTACCACGATCCATCAGCCAGGTAACACCATCCCTACCGTCAAGCATGGTGGTGACAGCACCAGGCTATGGGGTTGCTTTTCAGCAGGAGGGACTGTGAAACTTGTTGCCACCAAAGCCAAGATGGATGGAGCCAAATACAGGCAAATCCATGAGGATAATCTGTTTCAGCCCACAAGAGATTTGTGTTTAGTTAAGCGATTCATGTTCCAACAGGACAATGACTCAAACACACAGCAAGAAAACTACAAAGGCATGGCTTTAAAAGAGGGTCAGTCAAAGCCCAGACTTAAATCCCATTGAAAAAATGAAATAGCATATGACCTGAACATTGCTGCCCACCAACACTCCTCCAAGCCTGGCAACAAGTTGGAGCAAAATTGCAAGGAGAAATGGGTAGAAAGTAAAAAATCGACAGGTGCAAAGCTCATACAGACATATCTGAGTGCTGTGATTTCTCTCTTGGGGGAAGGGGGGTGAATACTTTTGTAAATGTCCTTTATTAAAAAATGTTTATTAAATAAAATGCATTTGCCTTGTAATATAAATTATTTAAATACATTAAAACGTTTAGATATAACAGGACAAAACGTGAAAAAGAGGTGTGAAAGTGAAATGGGAAAGTGTGAATACTTTCTGAAGGCACTGTATCAAATCTGAACCCTTTTACAAATGTACTACGACTGGAAATCAATGGTTCAAAGTGCATTATTTTTACATGCATTGTTAAGAATTCACTTAACTTTAAGATCAAGTAGATTACCCAAGTTTCATCAAGTTTTTTTAAATCTTAGTGTAAACAGAATCTGCTCTGAAACACTAGACCACAAATAACAGATCCTAAGTTATGGAGGACTTACCATATAAAAACACAAGAATAACACTGCACTTCAAAGCTTTTCATGCTACAGCACAGCATTAAAAATGCTCTCACTGCACAAACTGAGGAACAAAAGGATTGTTAGCCAAAGACTGTGTTTTTAATCAGGGCTCTGTCTATCTTACAGAATTTGTGCACACCAAAGACAAAGAGACTCTAAGCAATGCGTTTATGGAAGAAGCGTGTTGTATGCGCAAGAGGGTTTACAGACTGAAAGGGCAATTAGATGTTCAGCAGTATACATTTTCACAGGTCCTTAACGTAATATTGCTCACCGCCATATGGCCATTTCAGACTTGGAACTGCTCGCGATTATTTTTTGCTCTGCTCCAAGACTTTAGCTGACAGATTCATTCCTTTTCCAGACCACTCTGGACCTTGTATTGTCTAGAGAGACCAAAAGAGAAAGTGGTTCCCCATTCACAACCCCTGTACAATCAAATCTAGCCACAGCTATTCAGAGCTGGATCAGAGGCTGTTTTTAAGGCGTTTAAAACACCACAGATGTTAACATGACCAAAATGAACAAATAACTGAGCACCTCTGGGTTTGTAGCACTTTATCCACCCAATTAAAACATGAAACTAAAAAATAATCACGTTTTAGGAATCCAGGCCTGAAAAATCTGAATATTCGGTCCCATCACATTCCTCTCAACAGAAGCAAAATTGTCTGTCACAGGAGAAAAGAAGCAACGTGAATTACAACAAGCTACCACAAAATGGCTAATTTTTATATTATGAAGCCAAGATGATATAACACCAGCATAACTGCCAAGGACTGGTGCAGGTTAACTCTTTCAACACAACATGTCACTCCATAATGCATAAAGCAGACACTATCAGTAAATGTGAAGTTGAGGACTGTCTTTCATCACAGCCCACCCTATGAAGCACAAGTCTAGAAAACTGAAGCTCACAGGCTTCTCGTCATAGGCTGAAAAACAGAGAGGCCTGGAGGAAATGAGGCTTGCAGGTAGAATGTGATGTACCAGGACTGCAATCTGCACCAAAAAACACATACTTTCATACAACCTAGAACACACAGAAGTGTGGAACTTCGCAGCTGACATACTAAGTACATTTTCAGAACTCAAGTACATGACAGTGAGTCTGCATAGATTAATTCTCACATATCTGGCACGACAGAAAATCAAAGTAGTGTATGGACTGACAGGATATTGTGACTTCGTACTTTCAAAAAGATGATAGTCACTCCGGACCTGGGATATTAAAAGTCTACTCACATTTCCAAATAAGAGTTCTTGATTTGAGGATAAATGCAACAATCATTTATTCCTTTATTCCATTTCAAACAAACATATACTCTTCCTGCCATGCGTTCATGCGTTTGTGCGGTAGAAAACTTTTTCTCTTCCCGCGCCCACCTCAGTAGCCATTCATATACACAGGTAAGCCTACAGGTAAGCATGACGTCACTAGATCAGGTAAGGTCTCTTAAAGGGTAAGTACCATAAGAAATCATAATTACTGTCATTCTGAATCATAATAATCATAATAACCTCGAAAGCAAATTAATAATGTAACCTTCTCATATTTCATTCGTTATAAATCATTTTCTTTACCATAGATGAATTTCCCATGCATTTTCATTTTCATAACCCATAAATATATAAACGGCTCCTACACAGGAACAACATCCATGCAAGTCATTCATACAGGTCCTTGCTGTGCTGGGTATCCAAAACATTTCTAATGGGTGAGAAAGCAGTGATTGAGGAAGATTTCTAAAAATTATGATTCATATTAAAAAAACAATAAAAAAATTAAACACATTTGGAAATATTACTAGAGATATGAATGTTCTCTGGAAACACTTCATGAAGTTTAATGAATGCATATAATATACAAACACTGAAATCCGTGGCATGGTAATGATGAGAAAGTGCAATCCAAATGTAAGAAATATTGTTTGTACTTGGTTGTACATACTCAACAGAATTGAGAATAAAATATAAAATGCTGCTATGAGAAGAAATATATAGTATAGATGTTTTAATTATGTAAAGCAGCCCTAGACTCACAGACAGGAAGTGAGGCTCAAAGGATTCTACTACTCAAAGCCGAGAGACAGGAAGTGGATAAAGCCATGTTGAACAATGAAAACATCTCACACAAATCTTTCACTCACAGGACTTATCTGCACTGTTATTGTTTTATTCAGAGAGCCATAACTAAAACTTTTGGGAAAACTATGCCACAAAAAGGACAATTTTACAATACAAGATCATTAAAAACATTTCTTCAAAGATAGTGTATGATCAAGCTGACAAGGGGCTTTTCTGCCAGTCTACCTTGGGGTTACATTAGCAATACCTTTATTTGTGAGCATCTAAACTTAATGTGACATGTTCTGCACATCTAAAACATAATTGTTTGAAGAGCATCTTACATTATTTAGCATCACTAAAAGAGAGGGTTGATGAAGAACAGCTTTACAAGACTTTAAGTCATTGGAAACAGGCTTAAAATAGGAGCAAAACTAAAAATAGAATCACCAGATGTTTGAAGTATGGTTTAAGCCACTTTGGAGCCATGTGGTTATTCAGAAATGAAGCACAACTAGGGTTATAATATGTAACATCAGTGCCTTATTTCACATAAGCAAAGGACTCTGAAGGGCGTTATACAACATGGACTGCATGCACGACAGTCATCTACCACAGAAAACAGTAAAATTTAAATTAAACTTCAAAACTATTATCAAGTCAAATGATCACACTATAACAAGGAGTTATAATGTTACATCCACCACATTACACAGCTTATGGACTAGGCCTCCTTTTGCTACCCAGCTATTGAACTGAAAATAGCAGACAATGGTTAACATACCACGAATATATGCTTTAACAAAATCAGTAAGACTACTATCATTAAATCACCATTAGTAAGTCGGTTTTATCTGAAACAGCTAATATTAACACAATATAGCTTTCCAGCTAACTATAGAGTGGGATTTCCTGGCTAGCCTCTCAAATTTTCAATGTCCATTTAATTGCCGATTTGAGGAAAGCAAGCTGCATGATATGGTTAGCGGTGTAATAACAACAAGGAGCACAGAAACATGTAACCAAACACACAAATATAGTCAAACCAGTATATTATGTTAGCATATTTATGTACTATCCAAGTACTGGTTTCCAGCTTGACACCACCATAAAGTCAGCTCCTGTAAAAGGCAATGAGAGAACATCCTTGCCATCGTAGCCATCTTAATATTGCCCAGGAGGGTTCAAAGTAATTCTGCATTCAGACACAGTGGACACCGGCAGTGATCATAAGGGGATATCTGTATGATTTATGACAGCGTTCAACGAGAGCTGCACTCACAGACATCTTTAAACAAGATTCATGAATAAGCCCTTATGGATCTCATTTTCCCCTGACCAAAACGGCAAAGACACACAATCCAGATCACTCTGTGGGTAAGACTAGAGAGGCATTTTTCTTCTTTAGAACACTTATCCAATTAAAAAAATGAATGGATAAAAGATGTTAAAAAGACCCCATCCTGAAGTGAATGCCACTACAAATACCCCACTATGCAAAAAGGTGTATGTGTCAAGTCACATGCCCACCTGCTTTTAATAACTAAGCATAGCAACCACAATTGCTGTGCACAAAGTTAGACTTGAGAATGGAAACGGTGACTTGACTTTCCATCTCAGATTTCCTGTCATTTCACTAATAAAGCACTCAAAAGCTTAGTTGCATTCATATGTGTACTGTTCCCAAAGCCCCTCGACATTATCTTGGAGCGCAAACCACTCTTCTGCAATGCCACTTTCCAGACGTCTCAGAAAACATATTAGCAAGAGCCTACCAAAGATATTCTATTTACCACTGGTAGATGCCTGGCCTGTCGTAAAGTGCACTTGTGAGCTTCCTTACCAATGGTATCATATACACTAAATCCCAAGGTCAAATGTCCTCCACAGTTGCCTACCTTCCGAGGAAGCACTTGGGGAAGGTGGTGAGCTTGCGTTTCCTGTCCTTGATGAGATGCCCCTGCTGACTCATCAGATTGTAGAGTTTCTCTCCTTTTTCCGACACCATCACCCAGGTGTCCTGCTCCATCCCCAGTCTCAGGGCTGGGAGACACAAGCAAGAGGACAGGAAATAGGTCTCAGGCTTCCTGTGTGACATCACTATTATCACTACATGGTCTGACAGCACATATCCGTCTCTGTACGCGTACAAGAATACAAGAAGCAATGTTATTTATTGCAACAGCAAGCGTTTCATCACTTGTGTAGACGGTTACATGTAAAGTGTTCTGCACTTCCCTGCTACATTTGTTGCTCTGACCACTTTTTCCCCAGTGACCTAAGCCAAGGCAAAAATTCATTTTCCTCACAAAACATATACTGTGGCAAACCACATCATACCTGTCTCTCCAGCGAGAGTAGGCAGGAAGGCATCTATTGCCAAGTGTGTAATATCAGCAAGAGCACTCATTCCAAATTCAACAAAAAAGGGTAGAAGCATGCATGCTCTATTGACACAGACAAGTGTAAGCACAATGACATTTTAAAATGCATAAAATGGCGCGACAGCACTTTGTGGCACCGTGACTCTGTCGAGTGTGACTTGGCCATTATGTTTGGTACATAATGGAGATAAAGAGTTCTGAGAATAATGACTTCGGGCCCACAAGATAATTATCCATTACATCTCACCTTTCCATTGTTTGCGACATTAGCTAATGTGAATGGGTCTGAAGTGATTCCGTGCCGCCTCGCCCCGTGCAATAACAACATGTCCCACTACCCTGCTGTGAAATCCAGCTACGCCAGCTTGAAAATGGAGCTGGTTAAGCTGGTCATAAACTGGTCTAGCTGGGTATGAGCTGGTCAACCTGCTCATGGTGGTAGCCTGTCTGAGCAGGTACCTATGTTTTGACCAGCTACCAGCTGTTTCAAAACATAGCTTGAGCTGGTCAAACCAGCTGGGAGCTGGTCTGAACTGGTCAACCAGCTACCAGCTGGTTCAAAACCTGGCTTGAGCCGTTACTTTTCAACAGGGTACTCACTTTTCCTCCTTTCCCGCTCCTTCAAGATGGCTTCCAGCCACTCCTGCTTCTCCTCCGGTGTCTTGGCCATGCAGACAAACCACTTGTTCTTTGCCGTGTTATGTATCTTCCAGCCGTTGTTCACTATATTACCACTGCTGTGGTAGTCCGCTGGCACACAAAAATAAAGCAGGCTACATTTCACACAGAACCTTTTATCAAGGAATGTACATAGCTTTCCTTTTTTGTTTTCTTCAGCTCTGTGTCTTAATGTGGCACTATTGTTGATTTCTCTACCTCTGCCGTATGAATAATTTTAAACTGTTTATCAAAGGGACTCTGGCAGCAAGGCGCATGCATGCAATTCGCTGTTAGCTAAGCAGCGTGAAAAGGAAACAAAAATTCTGAACAAGCAAGTACCACCACATGAAGTCACGAAACCCAGGAACCCTTCAATGACAATCACTGATTGCTGTAATTACAGGCAGCAGGGTGAACTAACGAAGAAGAGGCCTTAAAATAGCAACATAACAAGAGGTGTACTGCATTAATCTGGAATGAAGACCATTTCAGCACAACACTGCTTCAATGACTGTAATTTGACTTAATAGTGCCCCCCGTTTCAGCGCAGTGGAAATGTAGGTAGATTGATTTGCACAGCTGGGTGCTGTTTGCCTCTCACTATCTTCCTTCATAACAACATACCATAACGGCCATTCAGCTTTTCCTACCACTAAAGTGTACCTAAAACCTAAATAGTATCTAGCACCATATCAAACCTGCTCTTAAAAACCCCCAGTGTTTCTTATTCTTATTATGTCCTGGCAAGCTATTCCACACTGTGACCACTCTTCAAGATGGCTTTGAATGGTCTGAAATGACCCCACAGATTAACTGCCACAAAAGGGCAGGAGAGAAAATTTCCATCTCACTCCTCTGTCAGGAAGGTGTTTAGCGGAATCGAGAGCCACAGATTTGGGCCTGACAGAAGGGTCTCTGCTTGCCTTTTGTATCTACGGGCAGCGTTTCAACATTTCATCAATTATTTCCCACATCCAAATATTTCTACGCAAGCTAATCCAATAAATGACTGGACTATTAGACATAGCATGTATCAATCTCGCTGTCTGTTCAGATTGGAGAAAACACATCCAGCACTTATTTCTAAACTGATTCAGCCCCTGCACTGTGGTTATGAGTGCTTCCTTTGTCTGTCT
The DNA here is from genome assembly GCF_963514075.1 of Conger conger. Lineage (NCBI taxonomy): Eukaryota > Metazoa > Chordata > Actinopteri > Anguilliformes > Congridae > Conger > Conger conger. Next base: position 63,588,232 of record NC_083763.1, read on the forward strand.
CAAATTACAGTAAATCACTTTTAAAATATAGAGTGGTAGAGGCATGGGGATATTAATTATGAAAATACTGATTTAACTGCAAAATCATTTTAAAATAATAATAGTTAGGCAATTCGATTCAAACCCCAGAGGAGGACAACGCAATTGAGAACATCACAGGAGAAGTACACACTATTATTACAACCAGAATATTGTACTCATATAAGTACATTAAAGTGCTGTGCACCAATTAATTTGTACATGATCAGAGAGTGCCAGGAGATTTAACTGACAGCTCTATGATAACTGAATTTTGGATTGTACTTTTTCACAAATTGTGTCAACATTGTCACTTGTGAATGTGATTACAAGTCTGTCATCCAGTCAGTGTAACCAGAATAAGAGATTCCCTTCATAATGAACGATTTATACATGTTATTTACAGCTATAGATGTGTCAAATGCATGGCTGACAAGTTCAGTGATTTCTGCTGAATATGTTTGGTTAATTGGGGCACAACTGGCATGCAATATGCTATAATATAATCCATGTCTATGCAAAAAACACAATAAACCAATAATTAAGCAGCCTGATTTGCCTGACCTTCTGCACTTGTATTCCATTGGGATAAAATGTTGAAATATTTATCTTCTAATACTTCAGACTGTGGTTTTAGACATCGTGTGGTCTAACTAGTGAACACCCACGTGTGACCATAGAAATTGCTTGGTTAACCACAGGTCTGCTTAAAATCTGCAGAAAGAAACATAATTTCTACAAAGATTTTATATAAAAATTTCTGGGGAGAAGAAAATTATAACTTCTACAAACATAACTGATAATCACTGCTTTGCTGGTCCAAGGTATACTGTGCCCAGAGTTCCCTAGACATTTTACCACAGATGTATTTTCATTTTTTGGAATTATGACATTATCGTATGACCCATAGTAACTACAGCAAAACACACACCCCACCCTGTTAAGTGAAAAGAGACACTTATATGAGAGCTATGCCTCAATGCCTTTCCTTTTGGTAAAATGAAAAGCAGTGGGTGAATAATGCATTCACTTTCAGTTGATATGATAATCCAGAGACATTTCATTTAGAATAACATTTGAGAATTGTGCAGTGCAGTGCAGTGCTTATGAAACAGCAAAGACTGACACAGTGCCTTCTCCCAGCCAGTCGAATCAGAGCTTTAACAGTACATCTGCGTTAGCGAACAGCCTCCAGCACATTGCTCCAACCTGATGTGATTTTGGCTTTATGAAGCGGAAGCCACTGCAATCTTTAGCAACACATTTTCAAACACCTTCCCCTTGCAGGAGACTCCAATATTTTACGTCACAGAACCTAAAATCAGCTTTTGATGCATATTACTGAATATTAATCTCCTCGCTGCAAGATTTTATCTGCTAGAGCACTGATCGTGTAGTATTGTAGCCATGTATATCTTTGTTCAATGTGAGCAATAAGGTAGCAAATACTTGAACTTCAGTGACAGTTGACATTTTAATATATAAAGCTCTTCAACATGAATGCATAGAACTGCTTGGTGTGGCTCTGAAGCAAAAAATTTCTAATGAAGGCTTCTTTTGTGCTCATAGTGATCAGTACAGGCTTTGGAATCCATGTGTTTTTGGGGAAAGTGTGGAACATATTAAAGCTCAAATGACACAGCTTATTCCACTTCCTGCGGCATTAAGCAGTCCAAGTCCACACCAAAGGCCTGTCAGGATACTGCCAAGTCAGTTCCTAGACAGACTGCTATTAAACAGGTCGGGAGTACTTTCATAGACTGTCGTATGACTCATCTTCCATTTCCAAGGCTATTTTTTCCCAAATAGCCTGAAGGTAAAAGATAGGCCCTGTACCTTCAATCTCCCGTGTGTACAAAAACCAGTACATGAAAACATATTCAAATCATTTCAGTACATGGAAATCTACCACTAAATAATATGTTAAATTGTAGCTAATCTACAGGGTGTGTGCTGGGTCACAGTTTATGCAAACATAGTCTAGCATTTAGAAGCAGATAGACAAAATGAGATAAAATGGAGTAATCACACCAGCCATCAGTGTTGGACTCGAAAAACTTGATGCATCCACATGAATGTGTTGTTGAGGTCAGTTTGTTATCTCTAAGAGCAAGCGGTGTCTGAGAAGACACTGGCCCAAAGCCAGAGTGCATGTCTAAGGTTTGAGCCAATGATGCTATCGTAGAGAAGGACATTTTAAAGACATTTACCTGTACCGTCGTCCACATTCTCCACCTCCATGACCTCTGTGTTTATCCGACCTCGGAACAAGTACCGGGGACCTTCTGTGGCAGCCTTGCTGTTTTTTAAACGTCTGGAAGAAAAAAACAGATATTAATTTGAATCCAGTAGTTTTTCCAACAAATATTATTTCTACATATTCTGTTATGCTGCACTGTCTACTGAATGGTAAATGGTAACAGAAAGCATGGGAAGGTCATTTCAGCACCAGGGTGATGCTGAGGATTTTTCCTCTTCATATGCATGACCCTGGCGGAAAGGAAGAGCCTCACTTCAAACATGATAGTGCATGCAGCTGTATTGATGCGATACTGTATGCAAGTGCACTGGAAATTGAGTTGGGTTAATCTCTACATGGTGCTACATAAAGCCAGGTAACAGTTAGACCTTGTTTTCTTCTTGCAGTACACCAGGAGATTATCAAAGAGGAAGAAGATCCGCTCTTGGATGTTCCCAGCTGATATTTTCAGTAAGATGCCATGCATAAGCATCTCTGTACAGGAGTCTGTGATGTTGGAGCCCTGAGAGAAGGAACCAGATAAAATGAAAACTGTTGCAAATTTTCAACAGTCACAACACCATGAAGAAACCAAAATGCAAATTGACATGGTTCTACAATGCAGACAAGATGCGTGAACGAAGTCAACAGGGATGAAGCACAACACTGCATCTTTTCAAAGCGTTACCTCCTACAAGATCGAGTTGGCTTTCTTACGTACCCTGTGCCTTATTCAAAAAACAGGTTAAGGAAAAGCAATCATTCTGCAAAGTGACCACTTAGTGAGGCTCAAAAAAACTAAAATTGAATGATATTTTTACTGCACTGATAAGCTGCAGATGGAACTTTTCTCATAAAGGTGCAGTTTGGAGCAGCTGCCCTGGCAATATTAAAAGTCACACATATAAGGGGAGTGTTTGGTGATGAAGGGAGGGCGGACACCTCCTCTCACCGGGGCCTGTGAAAATACGGCCAGTTCCTGCGGAAAAGATCGCTTTGCATGTTTAATATGGTCAGGCGTTACTCGCTCCTATACAGTAACACTCAATCAGACCAATGGCATTCCTGAGCGGGTATGCGGAGCACGTTTTGGGTCCCCAACGGCAAGCGACAAACAGAAAGACTTTTCTTTCTTACCTTGTCTTCGCTGGGAATTTATGCGCCACTTTTGACCGTCCGATCTAATCTAAAAATAACCTCCAAAGCTAGCGAAGCCAAAAAATGTGCTAACCGTTTCCTTCTGGCAGAAAAGTCACACGCCACGGCTCACCCGCTCTCCAGCCCGGACACATTCTCCAGAACCCTCCCTCGCAGCCAGATGCTCTCTTAATTACAGTCGTATTCGCTGCGGTAAGGGGACCAAACTGGTCGTCTATGAGATTCAGGGCTTATTCTACTGGGGAGAACTCAGGCTCTGCCTGCACTGATCGCAAACAAATCAAACATTTACCGCGCAGGCATACGCTCTCCAAGTAGACCCACAGCCAAACGCGGACACTTTGGAGAGACGACTAAGACTGGACAGAGCTGAAATGAAAACACTGCGCTTTTGTTCCTGTTTCTACCTGAGCTGAAGCCAAGGCTTGACATTTCACATTTCCAGCAAATAAAAAAATGAGGTCAATACAGTCACAGGAACAATTGAAGGGAGTATCACTGCTGTTCAAAAGCAATTAGCAGGTCTCAGCTTCCAGTGATTCTTTTTGTCCAGAATATCTACAATGATCTATGGCAGAAGACAGATAGTCGAAAAGGAACAAATTAAACTCTTGACTGAACCGACATAAGAGCTCTGTGTGAGTGAATCACTGAGTGGAATTTGTACTGACATTGGTACTACTGACTACTGAGCTACACCGCTACTGACCCTCGCACCGGCATTTCTGAACACTAATTGGCCTTGGCATTGACATGCGAACATGGGTACTCGTGAATTAAAAAGCACTGAAGTGACAGTGGCACTGAAGCTAACACAGCTTTATTTGCACCTGAGAATAGCTCTTGATGGCACTGATGTGACCAGGGCGGTAGTGGCCACTGGTAGGGCAGGGAGGGACCTTAGTGTGGCATCACCCACCAGCGGTCACCCTACAGTCGGGGTCACACATCTGTGCAAGTGGTCAAGACCATCAAGGAATCAACCAAAACTGGAAAGAGCATCGGAAAAAATTATCCTCCATCTCACTCCACACCCACATACAGACATTTTTAGGCTTGTTTTGACTCTGGAGAAAATAACTGCCACAAATGCATTTTAAGAGCTCGCTTCCATCCAAAATGAGCTAACGCTGATGATTATTAAAAGCAACGAAACAAACAGTGAGCGACTTTGGCTAAACCTTGCTGCGCCTGTGTCAAGCTATCTTTCCTTCCTTCAAGCCCAGCTCTGTAAATGTGTGAGGGGAAGTAACACTCTGGCCAGAGCTGTCAGTGGACCAGAGTATAAAATAGCCATGCAGTCTGCTTCCAGAGGGTCGCTCTGTACTTTTTCCACCATTCTTAAATGCTTTCAGAACACACAGTGCCCCTTGATTTAAAGCAATGAACTAATAGTTTGGCATTTTGTAGAGAAGAGAAACTTAAAAGCATATTTTAACTGTAGTTCTGGTGATTTCTGTACAGTAATTTGCCTTCATTTCCCATACTAAGTGGCTGGAACACTCGAAAATGGCAAAAAAAGGGCAAAGTATATAAATCATAACAGTTACAGGTGCAAAAGCCATAGGTGTCATCAGTCAAGTCTGTCTTTTAAAAGAGTAGAGTTCCAGAATATTCTTCATATAAAGACTTGCCTCAACTGTTGCTTTTGTAGCATTACATACATTACATTACAGTAATGGCATTTGGCAGACCTACAACAAAGTGTAAAGTGCATACCCATAACCAGGGATAAGTGCGCTGAAAGACCCTAGAGGGAAGTACAATTTCAACCGCTACCAGCACGACAAAGATAAGGACCAGGGCCTATTTGACTTTTATTTTTATTTTTTGGCCCATTCACTTAGCCTTTTTTTTGGTAGCCTATCCACTTAGAGGTTTGACGCATTGTGTGTACAGAGATGCTCTTCTGCATACCACTGTTGTAATGTGTGGTTATTTGCATTACTGTCACATTCCTGTAAGCGTCGACCAGTGTGGCCCTTCTCCTCTGACCTCTCTCATAGTTTTTTGCGCTATTCTCTGCAAACTCTAGAGACTGTTGAGTGTGAAAATCCCAGGAGATCAGCAGTTTCTGAGATACTCAAACCACTCTGTCAGGCACAAACAATCATTCCATAGTTAAAGCCACTTAGATGACATTTCTTCACCATTCTGACACTTGTTCTGAAAAACAGCCGAATCTCTTCACCACGTCGACATGCTTTTATGCATTTAGTTACTTTCACATGATTGGCTCATTAAAAATTTTCATTAACATGCTGGGGTACAGGTCTACATAATAACGTGATCACTGAGTGTATATAAGCACCAAGTTGGAGCCATTTACATGGTGTCCCGGCTTACTCTGAAAAAGCCTGCTCTGTGTCAACTTACAGTACAATAGTGTCACTTGAATGATGGCAAAAAAACAGACAATTGATTTCATGCTTTAGTTACAAGGGCAGACTGACAAATGGAAAATTTCTTCAACTGGCTGATGGCAAAAAAGAAACCACCTAAAACCAGCACTAAGGAGCGATACATTGTTTCATTTTATGCTCTCTGTAAAAAAAAAGAGGCTGTAATCATTCCACCCCCATTGTGACAGCATCCTGCGGCAATCAAAATCCACATCATTGACGGATGGAGACAGTTTACATAGACAGCTGCAGATCCTCCTAGTGCCAGCCTGGCTCTACACAGAGGGCTTGTGCCTCTACCATGCCAGTCTGTGACTAACAGCTACCTCACCTACCCAGCCACTCATACCGCTCAGCCCCAACACTCCTATTCCACCCAGCAACTCATACCACTCAGCCCCAACACTCCTATTCCACCCAGCCACTCATACCACTCAGCCCCAACACTCCTATTCCACCCAGCAACTCATACCGCTCAGCCCCAACACTCCTATTCCACCCAGCCACTCATACCACTCAGCCCCAACACTCCTATTCCGCCCAGCAACTCATACCACTCAGCCCCAACACTCCTATTCCACCCAGCCACTCATACCGCTCAGCCCCAACACTCCTATTCCACCCAACCACTCATACCACTCAGCCCCAAAACTCCTATTCCGCCCAGCCACTCATACCACTCAGCCCCAACACTCCTATTCCGCCCAGCCACTCATACCACTCAGCCCCAACACTCCTATTTCCCCCAGCCACTCATACCACTCAGCCCCAACACTCCTATTCCACCCAGCCACTCATACCACTCAGCCCCAACACTCCTATTCCACCCAGCAACTCATACCACTCAGCCCCAACACTCCTATTCCACCCAGCCACTCATACCACTCAGCCCCAACACTCCTATTCCACCCAGCAACTCATACCACTCAGCCCCAATACTCCTATTCCACCCAGCAACTCATACCACTCAGCCCCAACACTCCTATTCCACCCAGCAACTCATACCACTCAGCCCCAACACTCCTATTCCACCCAGCAACTCATACCACTCAGCCCCAATACTCCTATTCCACCCAGCAACTCATACCACTCAGCCCCAACACTCCTATTCCACCCAGCCACTCATACCACTCAATGACTCTCACTAATGTATACACTCCAACCTAATCAATCACATAACCCGTCCACTCCATTTAAATGTTCATGTCTACTGTTCCTTAAAAACATATAGATTCATTTTTTATTGTGTTTTCATGAGTGGCATTTCATTTCACCAAGTGAGAAAATATACCCTATTACAGGAAATTGAAACTGGCTACTATGACTAGGAATACATTTTCTCAAGGTAAGTTTTTGATGAAGCAGGATAAGGTTTTGCAAAACTCATAGCACTAGCAATTCATAACTGTAGTTATTAATCGCACCTTGCATCAGTTATGCTGGATAAAAGTAGCTCAACATGATTCATAACATCAGATGTGGTTAGACAAATGCTGTGAAGTAGATCCTCAAGCTGCCAGAATTTTCCACTTCAAAACACTTCTACAGCATGAAGCGAGGCTCCGGATAAAAACCGGTATGTTAATACTTTTCTTTCATCGAATGCTTGTGTCACAATGTTGAAATGGGGGTCATTCACAGGGCAGAGTTCACGGATGTCCATTTTCAACGTACCTCCCATCCTTCAATATGCGACTGCCACTCCTCCAGCACCTCCAGCTTCTCCATCTGCCTCTTGGCTTCGTTGATGTTCGAGCAAACGGCCTTCATTAGCTGGAGAGACTCCAAGACCTGAGAGTAGTCATTGTGCTTCTTTGGGGTTCTCTTCACCAACTCCTGTTCACAGAAACAGTGAGTCAATAGTTGTGAGGCAATTGCCTGGAAATAATTTGTCAATCAGAGCTCATTGAACAGAAAATAAGCCTTTGTCCCAGACAAGTAATGTGTAAGCCCAAATGTAACCATCGTGTGTTCAACTCAGATTGTCATCTGTATGTTGTGTTATGCACCTTTTTTTCCAACTTACTTCAGATTCAGTGAGTGCAAAACAAATACTTTCATTCTTTCAAAATATATCAGAAATGTACTTGAAATGTTTGCTTAATAAGCCGGCAAAAGCTTGTCATGGTCTGATGACAGAGATGGTAATCGGGTCCTTTGTGTAACCCAATTTGGTTTGAGTTTTTTTCCCAAATTAGTGCAACATTAGGCATTCTTGTCTTTGATGTTTATAAAGCCACAGATTTCTGCATTTGCTGTTTAATGAGAATGGATTTAGAATTACTTCTGTGAAAATTAAACAAGTCATGGTCAAGGGTATATCTTTTAACCACATGCTGGTGAGGGTCTAAAGTAGGCCTGTGGTATTTAATAATTAATCAGGTAACTCAATCAGATAAAGCCTCTCTCATCACACCCCACCTCCACCAAATGATTCAAGCTTGTAAAGTAGCATTGACTTTTTAAAATCTTGATTAAAACCTTCATTGAAGAAACAAAAAACAAAGCAATACTAATATATAATCATTAAAGAGAGTGCTACTTTGATTATAAGAAAAACTCCAGGGGGGCTGAAGTGTCTGCGGGTATTTGTAGTATCCTTTTCCAGTTAAGGCCTTGAGAACACGGTATCTGTCAAATCAATTACTTAAATTAATCACTTGTGCCTAAACACACTGAGAACCAGCAGATACTGTGGCCCTCCAGGACTAGAGTTTAAAACGCCCTTTTAAACATCCATACCAGCCCTGTTGTTTACTGTCTATGCATATTCTGAGGCAACTACAAGGTAAATGACTGTAGGTAGCCATTTTCAACCCCAGGATGGGTTTATACGTAGTATGACTTCAGGGTAAAGGAAAGGTTAAATTAACATTTGGGGAATAAGGACTTAAAAGCCTCTGTGTATGTTGTACAGTATGTGTTAGTGTTTAGTCTGTGTACTTTACTTAATGTGTGTATCTGTGTATTTACACCACCTTGAAAACGAGCTGATCGAGGGGCCATCCTTCAATACATTTCTGTAAACGCCTACATTTTATTTTTAGAAGTATTTGAGGGGCAGCACTAGTTGTAATGACTGAATACTAATACTAAATCTGACCAGACTGCACCACAGTTTTGAACTGAAAAAACAGCAGAAGCAGCATTCGGCTTCATTCAAATGTCTAGCTGTGATGCGTTGGAAGACTTTTTGACATAAAACGATGAGAGACAGTCATAACAGGCTATGGGATGAGGAAGCGTACATACTCTGAGGAGGAGTGGATACTTGCAGATCCTTTGAATGGGGGCGACCAGATAGCCTTCAAGTGGCACTTCCGTGTTTTTCCGTCCTCCTAGCAGCATGCAGTTCTGAAAGCACGCACACAGAGAGCAGGGAGCCGGAGTGAGCTGGAGAGATCGATGTCCGATCCTCGCAATTCTGCTGTCCATTACACGCTCCACGGAGTCATCAGTGGGCTGGTGCCTTCTGGGTAATACTGCCCTATTGGGGCTATGGTAGGTTCTGCAGATAGAGGCTCTCCACCAGTTAATTCCAGCGAATTAAAAACACACCATTACTGTCCACGTGATGTGTAGCAGCAGTGGACCACTGACATGGAACCATTCAATTTGGCTCAGTTAAAAGCACATCATTAGTGTGTACCTGGTACTGTACAAAACTGCCCCATCGGTCATTAAATTCCACTGCATTAAAAGCCACTGCAAAACATCATGATGTGTCTGTCATAATCTGTCTGCTACAGTAATGAAGGAGTTAGGAGGGGTTCCATAAGGGCCGCTTGCATTTTAGGTAAGTGAAAAAATACATAAGGAAAGCAGACAGTCCCATGTGAAATGTGTAGGATTATTGTCACATGGTGACTGCATACATTTTATAACAGGGTGCCATTGCAAAGCCATGGCCTGACCTGCTCATTTGTCAGGTCACCCAGTGCCGTAGGTCTGAATTTGAAGGTTATCTGATTTTACAAAGGTCCTAAAACAGGAGCAGATGAAGGCTGTGAACGGGGTGTAAAATAGAGGGGATTTAGATAGTCTGCTGGCATTATGCTTCCAAACGGCAAGGGACCTCCAGGACTGCGATCCCAGACAGCTCTGCCGGAGGAAATTAATTTATGTCACGCATACGAAGCAGGTGCCAGGGAGGACCGGGAGAGGCTGGAGATATGGCGTTTCACAGGCACTCTCAGAAGGGCTGCTCCTCCACAGCAGACTGGAATGGCCTCCTCCCTCCCCCTCTCAGAAGACCCACTTATGGATGCTTACAGAGAACCTTACTGCACATTTCTGCTCATAAGTTTTTATCATGGCCCAATATTATTTCCTATTATCAGAGAGAGGTGTTAAATACGGGCGGTTGAAACAGCCTTCCCCACCAGTAAACAGGTCCTCACAGTCCTGATCTTGTTCAGCTCCAGCAGCAGCCTCTGAGCCTTCTCGTGGTTCCCACAGTACTCATCGTAGGTCTGAAACCGGTCCCTCTGGGGAAGGAGAGAGGGAGGGAGGAAGGAAGAGAGGGAGAGAGAGATACAGAGAGAGACAGACAGACAGAGAGCCAGAGAGAGAGAGAGTCAGGTACTCTCTGTTCCTTTGAAGCCATACAGCATATGGCAAACCCATGTGACCAGGCCCATTCTATAGCCACTCCGCACTCTTAGAGGTGAAGGAAAGCAGAGAAGCCCAGCTCTGATAGATGAATAGCACAGAATCACAGTCATTCACTATTCACTCTATAAACCTGCTTTCATTCTGCCTTTTCAGTCGTATGCATTCATGTGATTATGCTCAGTTATACAGAACCATGAACAGACACCTGCAGTCAAGTCCTACTCATCCATGTCTGACATGTTTTGATATTATGTTTGTTTCTCAATAAATCACATCATTATGATAGCTAAATTGAATACCCATTGAATTTCCCTACACAGGCATGAAAAGTCACAAATGAATCAATTTTCCAAGCTCTAAAGGAGACACCAGTTATTACCTGGCATGGCCACTAATTTCTGAAAAACACAAATTATGTATAGGGCAGAGATGGGAACCAGAATCATGCACAATAAATGAAGGTCAGATATGCTGTGGAATGCTGCCTGTTCTTCAAGCTGCTAGAGGCACACTTAGAATAAATATAATTCAGTGCGTTAGCGCACTGAACTCCTTCCAACATGGGCAGCCAGTGAAGGAGGCCCAGTGTATCATAGATCTACTGTGCAGCCCATGAGAAGGAAAGCTACAGTCCAACTGTGGTACATCAGATAAACAGTACTGTACTGTCCTGTCGATGTTGCATGTGTACATACAGCCTAGCAGCGGTGCTCATGGGTGCTCAATCCAGCTGTAAATTAACGTGAGTCATGTAAATCACCCAGGACATTGGGGTGGGGGCAGTCTGCTGATAATTCAACAGGGAGCAAAGACTCACAAAGTGCAGGAAACAGCGGCCGATTTCGTGGTGTGCGTGGGGGTCTGGCTGGAGCAGCCCCTCCACCATGGACAGGAAGTCCCTGTGCACAGACAGGATCTCCTCAATGTTCGAAAACAGCACCTGTGGGACAAAGCGTGGAAGCATGTTATATGGCCTGTGCGTCAAAAGCAAAATTATCTGATTTATTTATTCTGTTTTATTGTATGATTAATTGGTTAAGTCTGCTTTCGCTTGAAGACTTGAAATTTTGTTGAAAAATTTTGCTATGATCACTGCACATCAACGCGAAGGGATTGTGGTCAGTATAAGGTGGAAGGGTGGAAAGTAGAGGAGGTGAGTGATAGAGTAGTCAGACCATATCAGCTCAACACATGTCTGGGATGCGTGAGAACCAACACCTGCAAGAGGGAAAGCGTGGCAACAACAGGAAACCAGGAAAACTCTGCAAACAGGAGTCAGGAAACTCTGATCGAGAGCCACTGGAATAGAGTGAATATGGTACTGAATCACATCTGGGGAAAAAAGGATTTACAAACTGCCAAAAATTGTCTACAGAAGTTTGGTTACTCTCTTTTTTCGGCAGAGATGGAAAAGATGTATATATATTCTCAGGCGCGTGGCGTGTGCCTGCATGAGGGAATATGAGTGACATATTCGCATTACGTTTGCACTGTGACCCGGGGGCTGCCCACAGGACCCCGGAAGGTGACCTCAGAGTCAAACGGACACGCTAAGTCCCCAAACACATAAACACAGCCACGTATACGAGGCCGTAAAAATGGAAGCATGTTTACTTTCAACGACGCGTAAGCAAACTCCCAGAACGGAGCGTTCACATTCCGCAGATGAGCCCCTCACTGTCACCCTCCTCCAGCCGGAAGCAGTTATAAATACATTATGTTTACAGCTGCTTCCTGTATATGCACTTTTTTAACATTCAAAAGTCAGCTATTTTCAGTTAAATAAGCCTCCCAAAACAAGAGAGTCAGCTTTATTTGGTTGTCGTTGAGATTTCCAGTCTTTTATTAAATTAAGTTTTAAACAGAAGGCTTACGCAAGTCTGAGCTAAAAATACACATTCGTCACAGCGTTTTTCCATCCCAAAAATGATTTGTCCAAAAACTTACCTTGACAGTCTCTTCTGTAATATTCTTATCAATTTTTGTGGCTGCATACTGATTGAGCCGATGAAGAAACACCTATGGAGGGGAGAAAGGGAAAAGGGCATATCATCCTGAGCACAGACCTTTATTTTCTTTTCAAACTGCGTGTGCAGAAGCAAAGGGCAAGAGTGGCAGGCACAAAGTGGTCAACAGCTTGAGGCACAACTGAAGACCGCTGCAGCATTTGCTTGCTGAAACACTCGGGTACTTTTCCACAGCAAATTGCAAGCTGTTACAACTGACACCTGATACTAAACTGCACACAGAGTCTGATCTCCCTGCTGAATAAACCACAAGAGGTCATATGCAAAAGCAATATGGTCAGTGACCTTTCCAGACGTGGTAATTATCCAGGTTTGCAGGGGGGGTCCGTAAATCTATTTGGGTGGGGATAATGGACAGAGGTTTGGGGCCTCGGTAGTCCCAAAGCACTGCATTTTTCACCAGGGTCAGACATGCTGGACAGACGTGGTCACAGAAACGAAGACAGGAAGGAAGAATGAGGCGTTTTTCTTCTGCAAACACGCACAAACCAAAGCAGGATCTCAAGTCAGATCAAACATTCACAAGAAGAAATACAGTAAGAACATCTTGAGGAAATTGCACTTTACACACTCAAATTTTATCTCTATCCATCATCACCCCCCCCCCCCCCCACCACTTTGTGTTTATACATTTGAATTCACATTTGCGTTCATACATCTCCCCCTATTTATACCCAGCAAACATTGAACTGCCAAAAACGAAATGAATGTTCTAAAGTAAAGAAATTCAGCAGCCTGGCTGAACACCTTTGTGACCAACTGTGCCAGCGGGCAAGATTAAATCTGAAATATAAAAGACACTTTCAGATTCCATAAGGAGAAAAAAGTACACTTTAACATCAATACTATAACGGGAGGTTTAATAAAGGCCATAATTTGTTTTTATAGGGATATTACTCTCAGTAGGCATTAAAAGACATCATTAAAATGTAGAGAGTGGTGACATTTTTCAATTTCAATTTCCGGCTTCAAAAATATAATTTAGTCAAGAGACAAATCTTGTGCCATATTTAGTGATTTGCTGATGGGAAGTATAGTCCTGAACCATTTAAAGGTGATCCACAAACTATCATTGTGTAAACTACATGCCCATCAACACTGATTTCATACATACTCTATTGTAAAATGACTCCAGTAACAGTGTTTATCTTTTGTTTGTTTTTCCTTAAAGTACCACAAAAGAGCATGATGTCAAAGCCAGTGATCTGAGATCTAACAGATTTGAACACTCACAATCATTAAGCCTAGACTCTCCTGACTCAAGCTTATGTTATCAAAATTGAAGAAAGTCAGGTCAAATTTCAGTATTTTTTTAGTTTTTAGTTAGAAAATTGAATGCGAGGCAAAAACCAGACATTTTTGTTACAGTTCTCCAAAACAAATAATAGGACATTTATGCAAGAATTTGATTGACAGCAACATTAACAGACTCAAACTAAGAACTACTTGGAGCATATGGTGGTCTGAAGCCAGTCGTGGAGTTTAGACTGGCTTAACACAGAGAGGTCACGTCCCAGTTTTACCTTCCCTGGACAGTATCATGTCCCTGTGCCAGCCAGACAGAGTGTTTTCACATTATGGCCCCCAAGGGAAAACGAGTACTTACAGTGATAATACCTCTCCTGACGAAATACAACAAAAACAATCAATAAGGTTACTTAAAAAAATTACAAACAGTCTTACAAATCATTTACACGACTGCATTTTGGCTCGAGTGCACAGTGAGACAATGAGAGAGCTATGCATTCCCGCTGGCTGGCAGAACGGTCACATATCTCCAAGGCAGCAAACGGACAGCCTTTAACTGCCGGGAAAGCGAATGAATTTCTCACACCTCGTTTCACACCTAAGTCATTTGAGAGTAATAGGTTAGAATTCAAATGCCAAATGGAAAAGGGCTGTTACATGCATCTATCTCCTCCTCAACTGCCTGGACATCACAATCAGGTTTCAAAATGGCAGGGATGCCATGGCTGACAGAAGACAAAGCATATCCATTCTGACTCTGCTGCTTGCTAGAGGCTGAGTGATCCACTACGATCTATATATGTACGCCCTAATGGTGAGCGGAGAAACTAAAGGAGTCTGTCAGTTACAGAGAGAGCAGAACTTTATATCCGAATCAATCCTCTGGAATCAGGGCCACACCTTCAGTGTGAAGTCCCAGCTACATCCCATCTCCTCTAAGAACAGTATTACAACCTACCCATTGGTCTCTGAGAGACCTTAGGAAGAGAGATTATGTGTAAGCTGCTAAAAATCAATTACCGAAAAATCCCGTAAACAGTGTAATGGCAAGCTTTACTGGAAATGAAACACTTCCTGTTGCTGTTGAACACAAGGGGTAATTATGCCTCCGACATAAACATTGCATTACAACTGCTGGAGAATAGAAATAGACACGCAGCCCTGATGTGGGACAGAGGACTGCACTGGAGGGCAGTTTAACGAGGAGTCTTTCCACTGCCTCGCTAATTACAAAGTAAGAGATGAGGCTGATTACAGGGACAGGCTCGTCTTATGGGGCTTACATATCTAATTAAATGAAATCACATTGTTTCACAATGCCTTCCAAGCAGTAATCCGAATGGCGAAAAAGGAAACGATAATTGAATATTCGAAATTTGGTCTCAATTAAAGCAAGCGGGCTCAAATAATCAGACTCTTTGCATGATGGCCAAAGAACACCGTGTTTGGTTTGTGTAAGCGCTGGGAGTCACCAAACCGAATCTGATTTGCAATTCCAAATCCGGCCTCTCCACCGGTATGAGAATCTTGGAGATATTCTCTCACCTCAATGACACTTTCATTTGCATCAAAATGTCATCAAAGCACAACCACCATGAAAGTCCAAATGTACACTTAACTGTGCTTTCAATCTCAGCTTTCTTCATTTCTCACAAAACATCCTTCAGTAGCTTTTGTTTCATACCATTTAATTACACGGCGGCCATGATTCAATCAACATTTGTCCTCAGTCAACATTTATCCAAGCAATCACCTCAATTCTGTGAAGAAAAAGGGCTATATGTACTTATGTTTCAAAGTAAAGGGCAAATCCTGATTGAATACAGGTCTGTGTGATTTAAAATCAAATGTTTTTGCCACTTCAATCTTAAACTGCATTGGTACATGAATAGACACAGTAATAAAATAGCAGATTAAATAACCTCAGCCAACTGAGTCCCTCAGTGCTGACCCAATGAATAATCACTTTGAAACAGTAATAGAAAATGCAGAAGTCTTTTTCTTTGCATAGTCTACTGAACATAGAGTATATAACTGCTGAAGTCATTAAGACACCACAGGACATGCAATGTGCACTTGCTCCAGCAGAGAATCAGACTTAGGCCAACAACCGCTCTGAGATTTACATCCATAAATCTGCCCCACTTGGCGCCATCAGGTTTGCGATGTAAAGGGCAGCGAGCAGGTCGATGGGTGAGCCTCATCGGGGGGTGGGGGATATTGTCTCAGGGTTTCCTGGTTTCCTGCCTGTACACCGCCAGCCTGCGGCCTCTGTGATGCGGTCTGCGGAGGCCGATGGCAGGAGCCCGAGACGCAGAGTGATAAGGAACAGATGGCACACTTCCCCGTCTGCGTCTCAGAGAGGACAGGCCCGCTCTGTTACTCCCGAACGGATGCGCCTTTCTTTCGGGACAGGAAGTGGAACTGTCTGGAAAGTCTGGGACTGTCAGAAGCAGCTTTTCATCGCCGTCCTGCTACGGAGCGGGGGATCTGTTTCCCCAGCCACATCATAGTCTCCGAATGCACTTCAGAGGATGCCCAATGACAGACAGAGAGAAAGAGGAAGTAAAGAAAGCAAAAGAGGGAAGAGAGAGTGAGAGAAAGAGAGAGAGACTTTGATGTCTCTTTATTGAAACATCTTTGTCAATTAATTATTTAGCATACAAATAAAAAATACAAATAGAAATAACAAAACAACTCCGTGTCAACCAAGAAGCACAAACTTCAAAACAGCCAGCAGCTATACCATCAGGCACCCTGGTTCTGGATAGGAGACTCCTGGGAAAACTAAGTTGCTGCTGGAAGTGGCCTTAATGGGCCAGCAGGAGGTGATCTTCCCTCTGGCCAAAAAATCCTCAGTGCCTCATCACAGTGATGGGGACACAGTGCTGTAAGAGACGCTGTCTTTCGGATGACATGTTAAACCGAGGTCCTTATTCACTGTGGTCATTAAAGATCCCATGACACTCACACAAGTGTAGAGGTAGGGGTTCCCTGGTGTCGTGGGTAAATTGTAAATTCCCAACCTAGCTCTTTCAACCTGCCACCTAATCATTGGTGTGTGGTGAGCGATCGGGCAGAAAATGGCAGCCAGCTTCAGAATCACATTCAAGAACGTAGAAAGGTCTGTGCAGAAAGTGTATTTGAGTCCCAATGGACTTCATGTAATAGATGGGAACAAACGGGGAGGGGGGGGGGGGGGTGGGGGAGGACCAGTACTATATAAAACCAATGAGCTAGCAATGCAGTGTTTTATAGTTAGCTGGGGAAAACCATGCTCATAAGTAGAGTGAATGCTACACCTACACCAGAGCAGACGGCCTATAGATTCAGGTTCCAGATGGTATGCCATGGCGATAAATCCCACCGTTATTTGACAATAGCCAGAGGAAAAGACGAGGGAGCACTTAGAGAGCACTCTCTTCATGGACACAGTCCTGAGTCAGGCTAGGCTAATGCGTTTTACCGCCAGTGGGACCCGGCCAAGCCTGTGTCCTCATCACGAGCCCTCCTCTCAGGGAGCTCCGAGAACCACTCCGCACCTCTTTCTACTTTTATTTTCACCCTAGTGGACGTGAAAGAATTGTGTTCGCAGATGTTTTAATGACCCCCCCTTCCTTTATCCCTTTATTAAAGTTATGTGATGTGTGTCTCTCTCTCTCCCTTTTTAAAAATGTGCCTAGTTTCTCCTAGTTAATGTGGACAATTCCAGTAAAGATTGTAATTTGCATGTTCATGCTGTTAAATTATTTTGAATCAGCATAAGTGCTACCACAGGGGAGCTGCACAATCTGTTTCCATTTTTTACCTGATATAAAGTTTTGTGCTGTAAATTGCAAGAGACAAATTCTTTAACAATATAACTCATAATTAATCCAATAATTACTTTTCAATATTTTGATACATTATCAGTTCACAAAATACACAAATATGTGTCTGCAATGTATTATGGAAACATGCATTACAGGAAAGACAGGTGTTAATGTCATCAGCAAATTAATGGACTAAAGGGTAAGGCATAAAGAAACACAACCATAGCATATGCACAGGGGCTCGAGGAGTGCCATTCTACCATTGAAATCCATGTGATCAAAAGCAAAAATATGACCCGAAAGGCAGATTAGCATTTTCCAAGAGTTTCATTTCCCCAGTGTACATTACAGCAAGAGTAAACTTCACTAAATCCATCAATCTTCACCAAAGCACTGCATGCCCAGTGTCCTTTGTTTCACTTGGATGAACTTGCCAGCTCAGTGCATATTCTCGGTCACATGCAGAGGACTTTAATTTGTGTTATATGTCAAGTGTCAACTGGTAAGAAAAACGCTAATGCTTAAGCAAGGACTTCTGTTCCAGATATACAACTAGGCTCCTGAAACTTTTAAGAGTGATGTAAATATGTCACCAAGTTCCAAACTGGTTTAATCACTTATTTGGGTGCATACCACAGCAAAACTTCAGGAATGCTCAGAAAGACATGCACTTCATTATATAAGCAATATAACATAAGGGGCTTGACAACTGCAGAGTACATTGAGACTGCCTTCCTTCCATGGGGTTAGTCCCAGACACCTGACTGAATACACTATCTCTGAGTGACATTGTTCAGAATGACACACAATTAAATACCAGGACACTATCCTCTTCATTAAACCATCAAGACAATTCATGTTAAACCAGCTGTCAAATGACAAGAAAGTCTCTCTGAGCTGCATAAGGCAGGACTGTTCAGAGAGCATTACTGGCAGTGCGGTCACAAAATGGACATGGGCACTGTAATCTTTTGCGTTGCCATGTCTACAGGACTCTTCAAGACCCTGCTCTTTGGGCTTGTTCTCGTGCGACGGGTCGTGGCATTTGTGCAGAGGGGTTACGCAACGCTGGCCTAAGACATCTACCCTGCGCAGACCCCACTGTCATAAAGGGTGGCTGTTCCTTCCGCTGAACCTTAAATCTCTATCTCTGCCTTTTCCGGGAAACAAAACAGCATTGTGCAGGGCTCACAGACTCCGTCACACTTGCACAGCAGCCGCTTCCTGTGACCCAACAGCAGCCAGTAACAAACACGCTGGCCCCAGGCATGAAGACGGCTCCCCAGCCCGTCAGTCACACTGCCATGGGAAGCGGGTGACACAAGAGATTCATGTACAGCGCTAATGCACTGTGTACGCATGTGGTTTACATAATCACACACACAGTATTTATGGGGATGGGGCCGGACCTACCCAGGGAGCAGTATAGAGGATGTATCTGCCAAAACAAAAGGTTTGCTGTATATTTTTTGCTGTATGTGTAAAATGTAACGGCTCCCACGCTGTTGAAATTTGAGTCAAGCGCAAATATCAATTACACATCTGTTTTTGACATTCAAGTTAAGAGTTTTGAGAAGATTTTGCATGGGGACGGAATAGGCCTATGCCTCTGTTTACATGAGAGATAATCATTTAATGAGTCAATACACACTTAAAAAAAGGATTTTCTTACATTACAACCAAGCTGCATCTTCCAATTTACATTTTCCAGTGCAGTGGCACAGCATAGTAAGCTGTGAGCAGCAGCAAATAAGCACGGCTAATTACCTAACAAGGTGTCCACAACGTCTACACTACTGATTAACGGGTGTTGAACTATACCACAAGCACAGAAAGTTTCAGACTGAAGTAAATCGGGTTAACTTGGGTTAAATAAGGTTAACATGAAGTTTAAAATGCTGAACATGTGCTGAATACTCTCAGGTTTAAACCCAACAGTATTTAATGTTTCAGCACAGCAGCATAGCAAGACTGAGTGAATTTCACTATCACTATCAGTGAATTTTCACAATAATTTCACTAAATGCTACCCTGGAGTTTTATTACTGACCATGTTCCTCAGCTGGTACAAGAGAATGGCCTAAAAGGATGTGAAACTCCATAACTCTATAAACAAATGCATTAAATGGGCTAGATTATGTTGAAATGGATGTGCCCTGCAGTGCAGATTTACGTGAGCAGCTACGTTAGATTAGCATTGCTAATGAAGCCAAAAATCTGTCTTAATAAGAAAAAACCCATACCATCATTACAACCATGAAGAACGCAACCAGTTTGATCACAACAGTGCTTTATTAATGCTGACAGAGGAGAAACAAACACTTTATTCACAATGAGTTTCGAGTTTGGTAACTGGCCCATTATTCAGTTGGTTGTAGGTTGCCTGCATGTTGTGTGGATCCAGTGGCCCAAAAAGATAATTTCTATTGTACCAAGATCAGAAAAAGAGGAACATTGTGTCTATGCCAGTCAGAATGAGGGTGTACAAGTAGGGTGCACATAATTTTGTTTATTAAAACAACTCTCTCTCATACTTCTTTCTGCCTCTAGATCCCCCTGTTTTCTTTCTCTTTCCCTCTCATTCTATCCCGCTGACTTTACCTCTCTCCTCCTCCTCTATGCAGGCAAACACACTCATTAATAAACGCACAAAAGAGAGAGGGCTTTGGGGCGCAGGCCCAGTGACACAAACGGCACTCTGGAGATCAGCACATTCTCTGGGGCTCTGTGGCGCAGAATAAACCAGTGGCCTGTGAAAGCCGGAGGGGCAACATGACCTGTTCCTGGAAAAGAGGCCCCACTTCTGCAGAGCACAGGCTCCGGCAAAATAAAACTGCAAAGGGAAAAATCACTTTTAGAGAAAAAAACACCTAGCAACAGCATGGCCTTTGGATGTGAAGCCAGTTTGTTTTTTCCTGTAAAAACCTTGTGTTGTACCGTTCAGCGACAAAAGAGACTATGACATACAACTTTGAGAGCACAGGCCAGGTCAGAGGCAGGCTGCCAGCACTACCGAATCTCTGTGCTGAAGTAGCTCCTCTTCCTGGAACTGGGTGGGGGACACAATGCGCAGGAGTGCGGCTGAGCCCTGAGACTAGCTTGAAATGACCAGGTACCAGTTGTTTAAAGACACAGCTTGAGCTTGTAAAACCATGTTGAGTATGGACCTGGTCTGAAATGGTCAACCAGCTAACGTACTAGCTTGAGCTGTTTTTATCAGCAGGGAGGCTTACACAATCAATGTGATTGGGGCAAGTTTGGGGGGGGGGGGGCAGTATCCCTTTCAAGGACATTGAATAAAATGACATTGAGAATGAAATTAAAAACACGAGCAGGGCAGCTTCCATTGCTGGGTAACGTGTAGCTCCAAGGTGTGGAATTCAAATATACTTGTTGTATGTCGCTCTGGATGAGAGCGTCTGCTAAATGCCTTGTAATGTAATATAACGTAATTTAATATTTAAAAAATCCCCTTTCTTACTGTAGATGAACCAACGTTCACTCCAGGGAAACTTTCAGGTCCTTGAGTGGTCATTACTGGCCGGCAAAGGAAGACGGTATTCACCCATTATCAATTCTAAAGCGGCAAGACAGCAAATATTTCAGGAAAACCGTTTTGCCAAATGGCAAATGAAAAAGCGATGATAGATGGAGAGGCCATGGCTTCGTCTCCCCTGCTGAAATTGAGACTGAAGTGCAGCAGGCTGGAGCAGGTCTGAAAATGGAGGATCTGAGAGACAAGCCTGTCTTTTCATGGACTAATGACACCATAAGGACCCACCCCAGCCTTTTTAAGCTACTCCAACAACAGCGCACTTTCAGTGGGAATACGCACAGGAAGCACGGGCTATAAATACAGCGAAGAATGCTAACATGCCGTCGTGGGACCAGGCAAACTCATCTGCAGATGGAAGGACTGGCTGCAGATTGGACTGTGTTGTGCCTTTTCCCCCCATTTTTATTAACAACAGAAGGCAAGCCATTTTTAATGCTTTCTTTTGTTTCACAAACGATGACTGCTTCCATGCTACGTCATGTGAAATGAATGTGCGACTCGCTCTGGTGGCAGATGACCCATCCCAGGATGTCACGGAATTAGGAATCAATTCCATTCAAAGTGGTCGCATGTGAAGTTAGAAAAGTCTGCTGTGCTTGCTTTTCCATTTCAAGATGCTCATCTCTGATTGGTTAGAAACTATTTTTCTCACCTTGCTCCTGCATTTAAGATGTGACATTAAACGCACTGGGGCACAGCAGGTGCCTCCAATTCATTGGCCAACTCAGAGAACAGTAATTTCAGCTTATGTTTCAGTACTGTGCCCTTCAGGAACATTCATTAGAACAGCCAAAATATCATTGCACTTAAACTGCTTTTTATTTTACATTGCACACCATGTGGTCTCCATTCAGTCATTCATATTGTAAGGATTTGTACATTATTTTCAAGCTTTTAGTCAGTAGGGGGTTATTTCTATTTAAGATGGTGAGCAATGAAACAGCCGTCAGGCTGCTGAGGTTTTGCTCTTTAATTTGCCTCCGTTCTGAAAATAATACTCCTAAATATTCAGATTGCTTCATGGCTGCAGGGTTGCCATTCTGAACATATGAAACCACTCTGCAACGGTGGTATTCTTGCAAAACAAGATTCCTTCGCACACATCTTTGTGGAAAAATTGGACGGTCAATAAAGCACAACAACTCGGTGTCCTCCTTTGGAGATCCGAAAGGCGGCGTGAATTTCAATGACAAGCTGCTGTTTGGCGACCCCTCTAAGGGAACTGGGATCAATGCCATCTTTGTATGTGTGAATGAACAGCGCTCTGCGCTAGCCCCCCTGGCAATGGCAGCACTGGAGCGGATTCCTGCCTGGTTAACAGCGCAGGGGACTGAAGGCCATTTCTTATGCCGCGGTCCAGATGAGACCGACCTCTGCCAACTGCCCCTCTCCAGCACCATCACTTTGTGTGCTCAGCATCGACCCCTCCCGCCTGCCCATGCACCCCCGTCACCTGACGGAAGTCTCACGGAAAGGCCACTGACTGACACCAGTTCCCTCCAAAAAGGACTTGCATGTGCATGGAGACCTCGAAGCGAGCCCATGACCTGCGTCTGCACTCACAGCTGTCCGGGTTTGCCTGAACCGCCATCATATAACGAGCACAAGGCACTTCCAGAGGTAAGCGTGAAGCTTTCAGTAGAGAAAAAAAAGTGCAATTTGGGAAACTGCGCCCTAGCTCTGCCTCAAGAGGGGGAAAGGCCAGTGTTAAATTTAAAAGGGAGCAGAGGGTTCCCAGTTCTCTGTTCCAAAATAGCAACCAGTTCTGGGTATTTTACGAACAGTCGGAAAGAGTCCCAGAGGACTAAAAGGGGTAACAGTGCGCTGAGGGTCATCTGCTTTGCCCAAAACACAAGACCCCTTGTCTCCCTCTCACAGCCTCTGAGACACTGCAGCCAACTCTGTAATTACCAGGTTTTGAAGAATCGGCCATGTCTGGCTCATGAATCCTCACCCTTTCTCCACAGAAATGTACAGAAAGATAATGGCAGGCTCCCAAATGACACATCCTGTGAGGACACTTGCTCTCAGTGCAGCGATGCATCCTCTCGCCCGGATCGGACCGTGCTGTCCATGGATTTGCTCAGACGGCTACACGATGGATCACAGCGTAGCTCAGGGAAGTAGGCGTTCAGGTGGTAAAATAGCTGATCACTGTACTGCTCCTCTTAAAGGTGCACTGAATCTACATCAACTGCATGAGCAGCACTGTTCTCCAGTAACTGCACACTGCAGAGTGAAAAGCAAACAGCTGCTGACAGAGCAAATCCACCCAAAATGGTGGAGGATGTTTTGCCTACAGCTGTGATTAGGCATTCAAACTGGATAAAAACATCCAGTGAGCAGCTGTTCTGCGGGCAGAATCGTGTTGACCGGTCAAAGCTGACTGGAAGGTGACAGTAATGCAAATAACCACACATTACAACAGTGGTATGCAGAAGAGCATCTCTGAATGCGTCAAACCTCTAAGTGGAAAGGCTACAAGGGCAGAAGACTTAACAAGTCTGGAGCCGAAGTGGCGCAACAGGCTAAGACTTGCGGTTGCAGTTCGCTGCAGTTGTACACCGGGGACTGCGGTTCGATTCTCGGTCCTGCCAAAAGCCAAGTTTGGCCGGCTCACGTGGAGCAGCAATAATTGGCTCGCTGCTCCAGAGGGAGGGACTTGGCAGGGTTAGTAGATCGCCGCACGAAACAAGCACCTTGGGCGCCTCGGAATCACGGTTACAGCTTGGGAGGCGAGATGGCTTGAAGAAGGCGTGTCGCTCTCCCGTTGGCCGCCGAGGGACGGGGTGTGGGCGGTGTATCTAATACTGGCTCTAATTGAATCAGACGGTGTCCAATTGGCTACCAAATTGGGAGAAAAAGGGAAAAAATCTGATAAAAAAATTATAAAAAAAAAAAAACGAAGACTTAACAAGTCTCAAAAATAGGTCTGAATTCCTAATAAAGGGCTCAGTGAGTGTAAATAAGAAAATGCAAATATATAAAACATGTATCTAAACATACTTTCTGGGGCATATGATCACTTTCTATGGAGTCATCTGTTTTGAACTCCATTTCTCTTTAAGTACTGAAAGAGAAAACTGCCCAGTTGGATCTGTTACAGAGCACGGGTAGCCACAACAACCATGTTCCAAAACCATAACAAGTGCAGATTTTTTTCCCCTGCTTGGTTACCGCAACAGAACAGACGTGTATCTACTTTCAGAGAAATCCAAAAGCCTTGCGCCTGCTGGTTCCACATTGACCCTGTAGTATAATCTAAACAGCTGGTCAAACTTAATCTGTCAGAATAACAGAAATAGATTGGGAGCCTTAGCTGAATCCTCCTTACCCTACTAGTCAGGTTCCCCAAGCGATGCCCTTTTCCTTTCTTATAACTATCACTACAACTTGAGGTTATGTTATACTAAACCCCCACCAGGGAGAGCAAAGGCAACAGGTCAACCCTTGAGAGAAAGCAGATGTTCTAGTTCAATAGTCCCTATGGATATATGGCATTCCCTCCGAATAGGAAAAGAATCTGCATACTCCGGAAAAAATTTCCATTACCGGACCAGCAGACGACACAGCGTGGAGAAAGAATCAGCGGGTGCACTGCATAGCTGCCGAGACCTGTGCTCAAGCGAAACAACCTACACCTTCTGTTCTGATCATTTTTATTGCCCTTCAGGAATGCCATCTACACTCAGCACTGGAACAGTTGTGATTTGATTCCAGTCAATGCGGTCTTGTGGGTCACTGGACACACCACCCAACAGCTCCTTTAACCTCATCCTAACTGCTCACTGCTATTTGAGAAGAGAGGAAAAAACACGTTTATCCTTCCATGAGCCTCCTCACGCTCTGTGCAATAGATTTTGTGTTTAGCGTAGTAGGGAAGGAAAGATCAGTCTAAGCTTTCCATTTTATTACAAATTCTTGTATTCTATATTCTGCTGTACAATGATGCATTTGTATTACAGTGCTCTTACATTGCTTACATTATCGATCTGAGAGGAAGACGAAACCGATCTCACTAAACAAAATAAAAAATGAACAAAAATAATAGTATTTTCAAAAATGAACACTAAAAGGATGAGTTAAACTGGACTTAGGCATGAGGGGAGAGGACGAGAGGGGGAGGAGGAGAGGGTTCTAGAAAGGTCCATAAAGAGGCGGGACTCTGCTTTTGTTAAGTGACACAAGCGCATCCCAACAGATGGAAGGGAGGCTATACCAAAGGGCCCCTGTTGCAGTGCCAGCTCAAACACTGGGCCCTTGTGTAGGTGCCCAGTCCATGTGGCATGTGAGCTGAGCAAGTGTCCGCCAGCGCTCCACGCCTCAGACACTTGTCACACGTAGGCCCTGCATGACAGGCCAGCTGGCAGCAGCCGAATCAAAGGGCGCCCTCTTCCACAGGGACCTCCAGAGCCTGTGCGCCCTCCGCAAGTAGCACCTACCGAAACTACAATTCACACAGGAATTACCATAACCTGTCCTCTTCGCAGTAAACAAACAGTACAAGCCATTGTAATAACAATCCTAACCATTGGTTTATAGCACGGAAAATGCCTCCCATTAATAAAAATCTTGCCCTGAATCCTGATTCCCAACTGCATGAAACTGTCAGCGCTACAGAAAGGTACGGTCTCTGTGTGACTCATCTGAGTGCACTAGCTAACAGTAAACCTCATCATTTACAAAAAGTACACTTACCTAAATGTATATCTACATGGCAAAAAAGTATTAAGGAGTGTTTTAGACTTGCAATGACTCTCAAGTAGAAAGTTTTAAGTTACTGTTTGCTTGACAGGTGAAAATGTATTACCCCATTGGCAAATCTTGAAACGAGTCAACCTGTCTTACTTCGGTGGAAATATGTTTGCCTTATTTAGCAAAAGGGTAATAACATTTTAAGTCTAAATGTAAGATTCATTGAGACTGACTTATTTGCTTGGTTTTTTCAGTGCATTATTAATCACTATTTTTGACTTTTAATATAATGCAAACAATGGACAGTCAGTCAGTGGTAGGAGTCTCTGGCTGTGGCCCAGTGTGACAGGGGGCATCTCTGATGTGGCTGTGTTTGTGACTCCTGGCAAGGAGGAGGCTGAATGGGGGTGGGGGGCACAGACTCCACAGGAAACACAGAGCACAATGTAAGGCTAGGGAGTGCCAGGAAGGAAGGAAGCCCTGTTCACAAATGGACACCAAACAAAAGCAGTGGAACTCACTGCTCACCGCTTCAGGCACTTACAGTGGAGTCAATACAGAAACACAACTGTTAATAAATATTAAACAAATATCCAAGAGTGAGCACTTCAGTTACACCTCAATTTAGTTTCAGACTTGGAATTTGGAAAGCTTGGATTCTGTGCTTTTATTTTTAGATTCTGCCATGAATTATGCTTCCAAAATTCTAAATTTTGCAGGAGAATTCTAACATCTGGATTAGGTTAAATACAATCTCATGGCTATAAATTAAATACATGAAATATACCAGAAATACAGGGTCATTCCAACAAGTGTCACAATAGTTTCCTGCTAATTGCAAGGCACTTAATTGCCATTCATTCCTTTCATTTATTGGATTATTTTCCTTCCACAAGGTCTCCTAAATATCAGGTAACAAATGTCTGAATACCAGAAAGCAGAAATGGGAATATTGATTTCAAACAGAGACGCCCTGTTATTTTTGGAGAGTAAAAACCTGAGTGATTCCATATGACCTACATAACCCGCGTGATCAATCAGCGCTGACCCAGCAGGGCATCATTAGGGTTTGGTGCCAGTAGCCCCCTCCCTTTGCCTCCCCCGCAACAACAAAACAAACAAGGAGGAGTGAAGTTGCGTTAGCCTAGCACAGCCGAGTAGCAGTGGCAGACGGCATCCATCTTGGTATAATCAGAGCAGACAGGAGGCGCTTTAACCACCCATGTTCTTCCCAGGAGGCAATGGGAAAAGTGTGCTGGTTTCCAACTGGAAAATGAATGGCATGGCATTACGAGAGGAAAAACAACCCTGCTCTTAGTGCAGGCCCCTGAGCCTGAGAGAAGTCTGTGCGTAACCTTGGGGTGGTAGTTCAACCTACAGCCAAGAAAAAAACAGAAAAAAAAACGGAAAAGTGGGGTACAATTAATTAAAATTTCTTTCTACCTGGGACTCACAATGGAAGTAAAAAAGGGTCCTGATTGCGGAGATAAGAATCTTAATTATGTTCCACGTAGCAGAGGAAAGAACGTTTCTGGTCAACACAGTATGGAGAATAATGGACGGAACTTGTGCAGCCAGAGCGGCCTGCTGGCCTTGGGGTCAGAGAGGGCCCTTTCCCGGATTCTGCAGGTCCCAGGAGGACAGGCGAGGTGAGAGAGGAATACCTCACTTTAATTACAGAGGATTCCCTAATCGTGTCCCAGAAAGATGACCTGCCGTGAACTCAATTTCGTTTCTGCAGGTAGTCACTTCTGGCCGTGTCTCTGAGTCCCGTTATTTTCACATTACCGACGCAGGTGTGACCCAACAGCAACCTTTCATGAAACATCACCACTCTGCCAAGTGAGTGGGCAGTAGACTTGCGGTACAATGGGAAGCCAAGATTAAATTCCCTCAGAGAGTTTGCATGTCAAATTCACTGGCTTGCAAACTGTGCTTACTTTGCGCCTGTTTGTACTTGAGTGTTTCCATTTACAGTAAAATATTTTAATTTCGAATATTTTCATAGGGGCTTTCCTAGATTTGTCAGGAGGAATTACTCGGCTTCCTGGATTTTTGTCTCCGAGGTAACCGGGACCTGCAGACGTAAAGATTAGGTGGCAGGAAAGGGATGGGGACCACAGGCTGTGAGAAGGTCAGAGGTCAGTGTCCTGTCCATCCTCCTCCCTGGGCCACACCGATCCTCACGGGTGACACGTAACGTGACGTCATAGCCAGCACATCTGCCACAGTGTGAGAGAAACCAGGGCAGTCCCCACAAGCGGCGTGCCGTGGCTGCCCACACGCAGAACATCACAGCCAACCGCCACTTCCTTACGCGTTCACACACACACGGGTCTGTGAGAGGCTGGGGGACCTGGGCCTTCGCTCAGGGCCACCAGCCTCTCAGCCCTAATATAGGGAATTATGAGCTCCTTCATGGAGCCCAGCCTAAATGAAACCACCACAGATTTAATGTGTTTCTTCTGAGAAGAGGGTCTCAGAGGAAGCCCGTTCAGAGGGGGCCGAAACATCAAACGGCAATAGCGCGGGAGCCCGAGAGGAAAAGCAATCTCATTCTAATTTAGCGTCCTCTCATTCGCTGAATGAACCGTGTTTTAGGGGCGGGATTATCAAGGTTTCTAAAAGATCGCACTGCGTGGGCGGTTCACTGATCCACTGGATCTGGGCAAAACAACATTTCAGAGGGACTACTTAAAGAACAGCAGGGCCCCAGGGAATGTTTTACATTGAGCTACATACACTCAGTGAGCAATTTATTAGGCAGACCAGTACACCAGCTTGTTAATGCAAATATTTAATCAGTCAATCATGTGGCAGCAACTAAATGCATGATAGCATGCAGACGTGGTCAAGAGGCTCAGCTGTTCTGCAGACAAAATGGGGAAGAAATGTGACCTAAATGACTTTGACGATGGAATGATTGTTGGTGCCAGACAGGGTGGTCTGAGGACCTCAGAAACGGCTGATCTTTACGCAAAACAGTCTTTAGAGTTTGCTGAGAATGGTGCAAAAAACAAAAAACATACAGCAAGCAGCAGTTCTGTGGGCAGAAATGCGTTGTTAATAAGCGAGGTCAGTGGAGATGGGGCAGACTGGGTAAAACTGACAGGAAGGTGACTAACTCTGAGCTTTTTTTATCTCTTCATGTAGGCCATGAAAGGTTCCGTGGTTTAGAGCAGAACCTTTCCAACGTTTCCTCATGTAAGGGCTCACCCCACGGTACATTGGACCTGTGGAAGGATTCGGTGCATTGTGCCAGAACATAATTGCTTCCCTTTAAATCTCAATTGCATAAACTGTTTAGCAGGTCTTCAGCACTCTATCATCAATCTCTGAGCAAATCCATGCTGGCAGGAGTGTGATATTAACACACTGTATGAACTATAGAACCAGGGCTGGGAGGGGGCAGGCATTATGTAGAGCACAGTCTCAGGACTGTAATAAAATAAACTCATCCATTCTGTGCAAGAAGCCTTTCCTCAAAGGGTGTGACATTTTCTTGGCTTCCGACAGGCAGTTGACTGAGGCAGAAAATGACTAGCTGCAACCGCCCACTATCCATGCATTTCCTAAACCCCTTGCTTCTGGTCAGAGTGGCGTGGGGCGTGGAGGTGGGAGGGAGGAGGGCTGGAGCCTATCCCAGCGGACATTGGCAGGAATACACTCTGGACAGGTCATAAATCCACTGCAGGGCCCACACACCATTCACTCATTCATACCCCAAGGACAATTTAAACTTTCCGATTAACCTGCATGTCTCTGGACCGCGAGAGGAAACCAGAGTGCCCAGAGGAAACCCAAGCAGATAGAGGGAGAACATGCAAACTCCACAATGAAGTGTTCCCGGCCGGGATGTGAACTCAGCACCTTCTTCCTGTGAGGAGACAGTGCTACTCGGCACACATTACCATGCCGCCCATCACCTACTACCACAAGACATCATCTGAGGTTGCATAAGAGGCAGATATTTCAATAGTTGTAATAGTTAAAGAGGGAAGCTTCCTTTGGCCCCAGACTACTACAAACAAACAGATCATAGTGGTTCAGATAAGAACAACCATTTGGAATGCAGGCCGGGGAGCTGCCTCTTGGCAGTTTTTATTTATATTGCTGGAGAACAAAGCTCTTATGCCACATGGCATGAAGAAACACATCTGGCAGGACATGCTGGACTGTGCTTCAATACTAATCCAGCCCTGCAGACTGACCAATGAGAGCAGCCAGTCTGGGAGCAGCAGCTGGTGGGTGAGTGGCAAACCTTTCTGTCGAATTCCAGGCGTGGAAAACTGGTGCACCATTGTTCCCTGCCTTCCCTAACCTCTCTGGAATTCCTTCACAAGGAAACATGGTTTACAAGAGCAGGCTCCAGTCCTGCTTTCTGACGTCAGGCCCCCAGACTCACGTACACCTCTGCCCCGTCCCGCCAGGGAACCACATTGTCCACTGAGACAATTCCCCACATAGCCGCCCACCCGCCCACCCATCCGTCCCAGAATGCCACAGACACCTTGGCAGGCTCAGCACACGGTGACCCTGTTCACAGTGGCTGGGTCAGACTCCAGCCAGGGCCTGCGGGGCACTGAGTAGGTGATGCGTGATAATGTTTCTTGCCATCAGAGAGTCTTAACACACAGTAACACATTGCTACATGATGCTGAGTCTCTGTGGTTCAGCTCTTCCATCCCCTGGGTGTAAGAATGTTGCTAATGATGTAAAAGCAGGAGAAAGTGATCAATCCAGCAGCTCTGGAGGAGGTGTGGAAAAGGCTTTGATCTGACTGTCCCCTGAGGAGCCTCAGCATGCCATGGGGCCCCAGGCCCCTGATGATAAGACACAATCACACATTACTAAACCTCCCCTGCCTCCCCCTTCTCCATTACTGTAGGCTTTCATCAACATCAAACAAATATTCCACAGCATTTCTCAGAAAATGCTGATATTTGCTATTTTAGAGACAATTTGATGTGCCACTAACAAATGAAAGCACTAACTGTTTGCATCTTAATTTGATACACAGTTAAAGGTGACTCCACGTTTTCATTAGCAGGCAACAATTTCAACACTCTTAGATGGTTAAGTAAACAAGGCACTCAAATTAAAACTGCCCATTGGGCAAATTGAGAACTTAAATTAAATTACAATTGAGAACTTAACTGTGGTGTTATTCTGATGAGCATGAGAAAAGAACACACTTAAGAATAAACAGCTGACTTAAGGGCAGGGAGTTTTTATTAAGAGGTGGATCAAAGTAGATTTTTATTTTAACTTGAGGGTAAATGTTCCATTTGGCAGAGAACAGTAGTTACAAACTGGTCATACCAAAATAGTGACAATTTGCCTTCATATAAGACACACAAGGGCATAAATGACAGACAGGGCAGATTACATGCCAGGGCAGACAAGTCCTTCATCCAAAGGTACTTCAGGGAAGGGTGGTTTCAATCCAAAAGAAGGTTCTGTCCTCTCACAGTCTTTGAAACCAAAAACAATGTTCTTCGACAAGACTACAAATTTTACATTTACTAGTTAAGAAACGTATTTGGTTCCATCAGACCAAAAACATTCTTCAGTGCCTGCATTAGAACCATCTGACACAAAGGTTCTGAGAATGGAATGCCAAACAGCAGTGGTGGTGGCACACATGGTCTTAGGACATATTGTAACCTCCCTAATGACGTGCAACTTTGTCAACACCACTCCTCATCAAAGTTCCCATAATAATTACACATGGCACTGCTGTGAAAGTAATGCAAGGCCATTCAAAAATGGTTCTTCATCACCCAGTAGCTGGTGGTGTTCAACTCTCTGATGGTGTTTGCAGTTACATTTTGTCTGTAAACCGTCTGTACTAATTCTGTTGAATATTTTACAATTACTTATGGCTGTACTCCACCAAAACAAACTGTATTAGTTAAAGAAGCAGAAGTAACAATATACAAGCTATAAAGATTTTAGACATCATTGTTTTTAATATCTGGATAATTTCCCCACACACCAAGTGCAAGCAATTTCGTTGGGTCTCAATTTCCAACCATCCTTACGGACTCAATTCACAGGTACTCAGAAATCCCATAAAGGTGACGCCATTTATTTATTCTCCGGCAGTCAATAATAATAGTGTACTGAGTGTGTATTGCCTGCCAGCTACAGCGGTTTCAGTTGAGCATCCGTCAGCACAGGTCGTGGCAAAAGCTGTTTTCTGGTCATTTCACTTCTTGGCGCGGACTGTTATAGGTAGCCTATTTGATAAGCAGAGCAGCAAGCGTTCGCCTGGAATACGAATTTCTTCAGCATCCATGCTTCAATGTGAATACGGGAACACAACCGCAAACAATAATGGGAAGCGCTGTGCAGCCAGAGTGGATCGATGATCGAGATATCGACGGTCCCAGATGTCATGTGAAGCTAACATTTTCATTTGTTTTTGGACTCATATCTTCCATCACCCACTGCCACCAAATGTTCTGCTAAAAAAACTGGGTAGTATGTGGTCACGTGATGTATGGTACAATTCAGTGATGCTTACTACTGCATACTCCTTGTATTAAAAGTGGGTGTGGTTTTAACTGTTACAATGTACGTGCATTGCATTTCCGAGAGCCACTATAGAAAGTTTCTGTTGCTACACTTAATCAGTGAAAAATGACTGGTGTGAAATATGGCATTTTATTCTGCACAAACAATGTTAGACTACTGGTTATTGTGGCCTTTCCTCGTTAACCAAAATCAAAATTACACTGTAGCCCTACCTGCTGACAGCAAAAAGTAACGTGCAATGCTTTTCTAAAGGTATTTTCGTTAAATACTTATAACAATGGATGACCTCCCCGGAGAAACCAAAAGGCGCTCTGATGGTTTCTTTAGAGGAAACAAAAAATAAGGCAGATGTCGATTTTCCAGAGGACAAGTTTTAACTCAATACCACATAAATACATAATTAATCAGCGACGATTTAATTCGGCACACAACCCCCTACGTTCACCAAAATTGACAGGCAACGCACGATTTGGGGTTCTGAGGTGCACCGCAAGAGTGCTGTGACATGCCTGCGAGTCCCACGCATATTAAGTAGCTTCGTTGTTCGCAACTTTTCTCAAACAAGTGATAGCAAAAACAATAAAACACGTATTATCTGTTATAAATGTAACAGTCATTTGAACTCACCGACAGAAACTCCAACGTTCCAACATAATCCCTTTCCGTCTTTAGAAGTTCGTTTAAAACACACACTCTCAAACGTAGCTGTTTCTCCAAATCTTTCCCGCTTTCTCCTCTATGATCTGATTTTCCTTCCTCGGTCATATTCATAAAGCGATTACTTCAACTTTTCCACCGCAAACTTTTGGTCCTTGAAACAATTTTCTATTAAGGTGTGAATTATATGCAGTTTAAAAAAGTTTAAAGTTACATGGCTGCGCCGAGTGAAAACTCGGGCTTTATTGAAGCTCCAATTAAACTGCAGAAAACTAAATACAAATGCAAATTGTTGGTACTGTCCAAAAAACTTTCTTGAATACTCAAAGAAGTGCAGCTACTCGTGCCTCGGTTGCCTGAGAAATCTGCGCAGTACTGGTGTTTGGACATCAATCAAAAACTTGGGTCCATGTGACTCTCGCGACCTTCATCCTAAATCCAACCTCCTTCCACCACAAAAAGGACAGGAAACAAATGCCTGGGAATTCGTGCCAGCACAGCCTGCCTGACACTCAGGAAGGGAAATGTTGATGACATGGGGTAATTAAAATCTAACACGTTAGCTTGTAGATGAATTGGCCATTCAGTGGTTTTAGGCCAATTTAGACGTTTCTTTATTATTATTTATCTATTCTGAACTTGAAATTAATGCTTTGAATGGTTATGCTAAATGCTTTTTTGTATTATTAATTTGCATTCTCTACTAGTTGATATTCTTAAATGATATAATCCTGTTTGTTTGTTTTTTGTTTTTTTATTTGTTTTTTTAAGTATGCTAAAACACAAAAAAATTAAGTGTATATGTGTTTTCTTTTTTATTATTGTGTTTTTTTGTTTTTTTGTTTGAGTCTGCACATCCAGGCGCTTGTACCCATTCATCACTGGCCCAGTTTCTCTACAATACCCTCTGTAAATAAGCATTTAGAAAAGTAAATGCAACCGTGTCCAAATACAACATTTAGTCCACTTTTATTATAGCTTTATCAAGCCAGACACACACGCTGTTATCAATACACAAGCTACTTAACTTTTTTCTCCTTTATTTCAGATACCAGAGGGAAATGAGTTTCCTGTTGTAAATAGATAATTCACCCAAATCCAATTAAATGAAACGTGTATGAACCTCAACCAATTCAGGATTCGAAAGACAGAATTTTACATTCACAGCATGAGGTTTGCTGTTGTACAGCATATGATTTGTTCTTAAAATATACCTGACATTACTACACTTACTATGAGCACCAATTCTATGATTGTTTTGCCCTGAAGTTCAAATTTTAAGTGGTTTCAAGTCTTGGAGTTTTCCCAGTGTCTCCTTGCATGGAAAGTCATAGCAGATGCTCCAACCAGAATGCAACTATTTTGTGCTCTTATAGTAACAGAGGTCATACAGAATGGCAGCAAGACTTACAAATAAGTCAGAAATCATTTGGCCTGTTCACAAACAAGACGGGCTAATGTTACACAGATTAGTGTGGAGCCCACACCACCCCCATGTCTCAGCTCACCACTGCAAAGTCAACAAACTGTGTCCAGCTGTAGGTCAGGCTCCAGTGAACCAGGGTTGAGTCTGTTTTTCCTCACCCATCTGAGGCTGGACCAGTCTGAGAGAAACTCCAATACAGCACCAGGGTCAGAATCTGAGGCTGGACCAGTCTGAGAGAAACTCCAATACAGCACCAGGGTCAGAATCTGAGGCTGGACCAGATTCGGGGCCATAGGTGTTTACTTTAATATGGATATATTGATACACTTTTAGCGTACATCGTCGAGCGCTTTGGAGGAACCAGCCTGCTCACTCAGGTGGAGTCTGATTTTGACTTGTGATTGTTTATCATGCTTTTAGGAGGGAGATCTGTGAATCTGTGAATTTTCCCCTACACCAGTCTGACAGAAACTCCAGTGCAGCACCGGGTCAGAGGGCGGTACCTCACATGCACACTGAATCACTGACTGTGTCACTGGGGTTTGGGCTTTGTTTCAAAAAGTGGGATAATTTTTCCACTTCCACAATATTACAAAGACAACAACATTATTTTCACAAATACTTCTATTTTATTTTTACATACACATGCACTCAGTGAGAACTAGGTATTTATTAGACTTATTTTTTAGATTTATTAAGTCATCTGCTGCTGGAGCCCATCCACATAGAGGTTTGACGTGTTGTGTGTTCAGAGATGCTCTTCAACATACCACTGTTGTAGTCTGTATTTATTTCTATTACTGTCACTTTCCTGTCAGCTTCAACCAGTCTGGTTCTTCTCCGTTGACCTCTCTCATTAACAAGGCTTAAACTCAACTTTAAACTAAGCAGGCAACAATATATGACATGCTGTTTCTCAGGATGATGAGGAAACATCAACAAATAGTTTGAGTCAATACTAAAACAGAGTCAGAAAACTATTTTACTTTATTTTTACTATGTTAAAGTGGGTCCTGTTTGTAGTGAATTCCTTTTGGGTGGAGATGGCTTTTGTCGGTATCAGATCTGTTTTTTGCCCGGACGTGGCAAAAAACACTCCTGTAAGTTATCATACAGTGTTGTTTTCCCATTTTCACCTTTCTAGGCCCTTGTACAAGTCAACTGCAGCACTGAATAATGCTTCACATGTGACATACACACATGCATAGAAAGATAGATGTTGACATATGCACATACCTGTATATGAATGTGGATGCGTGCATATACACATTCACATGCGTGTACAAGTATTCCATATACAAACATACATACATATGCACAAGGACACACATACATGGGTACACAGATACAAACACACAATGCACTGCTTAAAGAATGGTCTCTGTTGTCTGAACATTTCACAATCCTGAACATTTAAAAACAACAGCAATGCGGCTCATTTGAATTGGGATTGCAGGGGAAGAACACCTGGGTAAACAGTGCTGCAATCACCCATTAAACTTGGTTTAATTGTGCTGTGCTGAAGGATTTTCCCATTTAAGAGGACCGTAAGAGTCATTCACACGTTAGTGGAAGGATACGGAAGGGCCAAAAGGAGACCGTGTGATGATCCTGTTAACATTTCAATGTTAACTTTTAAGGCCCGGGCGCTCCAAGCCGACCGTCGCCCGTAGTTGGGCCATTGAACGTGGCCTAAAGTGGTGCAGTTTCTTAAGATGCTAACACTGTGTCAGAATATAGTGTATGTGGGTTCAGTTAATAACTGCAGTTGCACTGCCCATCTGTTATAACGGAATCAATGGGAGGTCCTTAACCAATTCTCTGAAGGACAATAAAATGGATTTTTTTGTATGTGCTTGAGAACTGTGATATTTTTTATCTCTAGTCCTGTGCATAGCATATGCTATTTTTTTCATTTTATTACAGTGCATCACATTTTCTACACACGTTTTGTTGAAAAAACCCGTTCAAATAGTTCACACCTCACTCAAGACAGGTAATGCATGACTCAAAATGAAAAAAAAAAAGCCTTTACAAAAACATAACCAACCAACTGCATTGGGGCTGACTGAATGAAGAATACACTCATTAAGAAGCTTTAAGAGCAGGAATGCAAGGTTCTGTTAGGGCAATGCTCCACTGTGTGTGAGTGCTAGGGTCTGATATTAAATCCTGACTGTGCCGGTGCTGACTCTAGCCAGCAACACCGCAGGGCAATATGTAATTTCCTATAATGTCATCCAGGGAGGGGTTTTGTTTGGCCAGAATGATGTGTGTCATTGGTGTCTCCCATTGGTCCATCAGGCGCCCACATTCTTCTAAACCTGCAGAAGAAGTGTGTGCAAACTAATCCTGTAGCTTGTGGTAGAGGCAACATAGTGCTGATATATTTACTTTATCATTTCAATTGGACCAGATGATTGTTATTATAGTATTACAGCTGCAGCCACTGCTGAGTGCTGAGTTTTGACTGCTGAGTGGCTGGTCCTGCTAACACGCTTCTGTTTGGTTCAGAGGTGCACCCATAAGTGATAAGTATGATATCACCAGAAGCTGTTCAAGAAGTGCAAAAAATGTAGTTGTTGTGGAGGATTAGTTATCTTAGGAACCACAGCTGATTTAAACCCAGCCTACTCCTAGGGGGACACCTAGGGCAGATTGGGTAACGCTGTTGTAGACCTGGCTAAGGCTGAGGGTAAAGTCTGTGATTTTAGAGCCTGGTAATTTGCTGTGAAGTGTGCCTTCACAGGCTACTTGGAATCCCAGTGCAATTTATGAATGTATTATTTAGAACAAAAATAATAGGCCTTTATAAATATAGAAAATGTTTCATAAATTGTATAGATCAGTTCTCCTCAAACATTTTCAGTTTCATAGTCTGCGTTACTACTGTATCCATCAATCCGACACTTTCTTTTCCAATGCAGCATGGGACAAAACGATATGGTCTCACCACACAGCGCATCATTTCTGCATGTGGTAAAAGGAATTTGGTTGCACACCCAGGAAACAACTGCTGTTGTAATGTTTCCTTGACTCTTTTCAATGCTGAAAGTCTACGTCACTCTAAAGTTCATGTCCGCTTTTACTACAACAATGGCCCAGGGGCTGTATCACAAAGCAGGATTACAGAGTTAGCTGGAGGTTCTGCACTGAGTGAAACCCAGGTGGAACATGGACAGAAGTAAAAGAGCTGTTCCACGTTTTACTCCAAAAGTCCAGTAATTATGTTCAGGCATTTCTGCAGTGATTTCATGGCAGACAGCTTTTGTTTTTGTTGCAAATGTGAAAATGTAATGAGAGTTCAAAATGGTTTCGGAAATTACAGTATGTGTGAAACATTTTGAACGATTAAAAAAAAAAAGAAGCAAATAAAAAAGAATGATCATCATTAATGGACTGTTAAACAGTCTTCATTCAAACTCAAACAGCATCTCTAGAAAATCAGTACAGCAAGCCTGTGTTTATATTCCTAACCTGAATAAGCTTTATGGTGTCTGATAGTCTGATAGTTCCCTCAACAAAGCCCATTTTTTTACTCCTCAGATGGTTGGTTGGTTTTGAATGCTTCAAGCACAAATAAGTTCCAGCGCAGAGGAGAGTTTTTGTTTAGGGTACAAATTGGAGAATTACAGCGTGAACATCATAAGGGTTGGCACGTACTGCCCTCTTGTGGTCCACATTTCCATTTGTGTTATCTTTGGTATTATATGTTTTATTTTCTTACAGCTATAAATATATGCTTAAAAGTCTGCATGTGGTTATTTTAGCCAGAAGTATAGCACATCTATTCGTATATTATAATATTACATATTCTATTAGTATTTTTTATAATAGTAAATCATTTTGAAGAAGTTCTTCACCAACAGAGATGTCATGTGACTTAGATTGTGTGTATGCGTGTATGCATTCTTCTGTGCGTGCATGTGTAATTGCGTGTCATGGCGTTGTGAATCTGTAAGTTTAAATCTGTAAGTGTGGCTAAACAAGACCAGTAGGTGGCATAGTTACATAGTTTTGACAATGAGAAAAAAACGGATCTCTAATTTACATGGTGTGAAATCCGAGCTGCGGTGGTCGACTCAGACAGGAAGTGCCCAAGGCCTCCAGTCAGAAACAGCAGGCGCCCTCCACTGCAGCTCCCGTGATGGAGCAGTTATGTTTGGCCCCCTGCGCCATCAATCACCCTCCCATTCAATTTCCTTACAGATGGGAGAGTCACACTCTGCGTTAGGAAACTCAATACCACTCAACACCCACAGTCAGCTACAGCAACATTCATCCAGGGTGATTTCTCAGCTTGTACCACACATGGACATACAGGAAGGCATTGTGCTTACTCCGTCAAAAATGATAGATTGTGTCAGCATAATGCTTGTAAACATTAACAAGCAGGGTAGTTACTAAGGATATGTGTTAGGCTGATAATTAGCTCAACGTAACGGATACATTCATTTTTGATGTACTTCAAGGTCACCCAAGATTTCATTGAAAAGCAATGAAAGAACAGTGAAAGATGAGCCTCCACAGGGTCAAGTGAAACAAAAGGTTAAGGATGTATAAAGTAAAAATAGAAAACAAATGACCAGATGGGCTGCAATGTGTGTGTGTGTGTGTGTGTGTGTGTGTGTGTGGGTGGGTGCATATGTGTGTGTGTGTGTGTGTGTGTGTGTGAATGTGCATGCAAGTGTGTGTTTGTGTGTGTGTGTGTGTTTGTGTGATTAGCAGGGATATGAACTGCGTGTTTTTATTAAAGGGTTGATGAATGTATGTATAATGTTCATTTAAAAAACACTTCATACAATGATCAATACATAGAATGTTCCTCATATACAACTGAGGTGATGGGTAATACAGTTTAAAAAGTATTTTACAGGCTTTTTAAAATCACACCCTTAACAATCACCTACATTTGATATGTTTCCAGAATGAATCAGGACTGTTTCTCCCATTTATTTGACTGACTTCAATAAATGAGTGCTCAGTTTATTTAATGATACATAATAGATGTGTGCATACATTTTCACATTAAGGGCCTACTATACAGACCCAGCTTTCACAAATATTAGATCCAGCATAAATTATATTAAACATTATCTATTTGATTAATGTTTGCTTTAGCCACTCTGCCTATATGCATTGAGGTCATGGAACCTCAATGCATATTGAGGTTCTGTTTGAGCTCATGGCACTAGAGAAACATACCAAACACATTTGCATTTTTAACACACAGTGTTCACATAATGTCATTGAAATGGGGGGGTTGTTGTCAGTGTGTGGTTCTTTGATAATGGTAGAGTGCACATATCACACAATAACACATCTCCAAATCTGAGAATAATGTTTTAACTGTAATGAACCATGCCTGAGGAGAGCATGGTGACATAACCTCCTTACTGCCACTAGAGGATGCTATTGCATGTTTATAATCTGGTTGACTGCCTCAGTTTTCATCTTAAATTACTGTGCTACTGAAGCCATAGTAAGATATGACATGAACCTCCAGTTGGTCTTCAAATAACTGTTCCACAAGCAAGGTGGAATGAAACTGCACCTAAGCTTAGTTTAGCATTAACTTCCTCATTTAGCCTGATTTGTTGTCTGGATTCTTATGGACATGAGAGTTGAAAAATAAATGCACACAAGCAGGGTGCGGTACGGGAGCAGGAGGGGGTAGTCCTGGCTGAGAGACCCTCAAAAAATATTAGAACATGGGATTTTCTGGGGTTTTGGGGCCTAATGTGAGATCTTTTCGTAGGGCCCAAAATCCCTGGTGGCACCCCTATACACAAGAGTCCAGGTTTTTGCTGATGCAGGTTAACCTTTGAAGCGTTTCCTGGCTCTTTTAAAAGCATCAGGTTTAGCCCTTATACAAGATCAAACACAACCTCCCACCAGCAATTATGGAATGCTAATGCTTTGACTGACGGTAGCATACGGCCCAGTTCAACCTGTGTGCATGAGATGGCGGATCAAATGCCTTCATACGGGTGCGTTTCTTCAAAGCCCTGTGACATTTTATTGCACATCGCCTCTATTTCTACTTCTTCCGTTTATCTTGTGAAACTGCCGTGCTGGTGGTTTGACACAGCCAAGATTCTGGAAAGTTCAGTAACAGCACCAAGACGACCACAGGGGAAGGGCATAAATCCACCAGGAAACGACAGGCAAAGAACAAGATATGGACCCACATGGTTTTCTAACCTTTTTTAAGAAGTGTTTGCACCTACAAAAATGATAATGATATCTGGAAAATGCTTCAAGGGAACTACCCCCATGCCGTCCTTTTAATTAGGGGCATACAGGACCAAGTGCTACAGAATTTGGATCAAAGTGGATCAAAATGTTTTTACATCAAAGTAAAAACATGACCTGGCTCCAGACATACTGCACCTCTTTGTACACTGAAGCAGTACATGGAAAGTTCTGACCTGCTGAAATACCACTGACACATAGCCATATACAGTGATTCTGCTGGGGACTGTTTAATCACATTTTGCTTCGTCAATTATAATTTAGTAGTTTTATTGTTTTTCATGCTTTCATCAGCGTAATAGAACATCTGTTAAAATGTGGAGTCTCAGTCATTTTTAACCACCTCCTGATTTTCAATGTATAATGTAGCCATAGCTGAATTAACTGACAGATGTGCTAAGTATATACACTAGAGCTAGGAATAGACCATCGTGTCAATGCCATCATCAAGGCGCATGTCTCAATGCCTATGAGATAAATGGAGCTTTTTTGTTGTTGTTTTTTTAATCAAAATATTTAGGTGTAGGATTTATGATGTTTGTAAATTGGCCTTCCTGGCTAATTGAGGAGGCCGGATCACCCATCAGTGAGAGAGCGTAGGGGAGAGCCATGGCTGCAATTAGTGGTGCTCAACAGTCGGACGACCACCAGGCCAAACAACTCTGATCTAAGAGGACTATTGGAAGGTATGAAGGTAAGAACTCTAAAGAGAGGAAAGGGCAGTGCCACTTAAAGCATGGTGCATCAGTGTTACTGATTTGAATTGGATGTGGGCAGCCACCATAAAGATGAAAGTTGAAGACTTGGAGGATTAGGCTGAAGACAGGGCCAGTTGCAGGGGCTGTATTGATGAGGAAGATGTAGATTCTACTTATGCTATAAGGAGCTGTCTCCCCCCAGCCCCATCTCACTGTTAATGAAGCACCGATTTAGGAGAAGTTACAGTACACAGGCACAGCTTCTGCCCAAAGCATGTTCTGCCTGCTGCCTGTTTCCTATCTCTCAGCAGTTCTCTAGGAGCTGCACAGTTTTACTGTAGGAACCATGCACTTCAAGAGTTTGTCTGATGCCTACCCTCCCAGGTTTCAATCCTGTGCTGCATTGCAAGGTTGCTGAATAGCACTGCCTTTGCCGTTGCCACATCCCAGTTGTTTACTGTAATGCAATACATGCAATTTAATGTAGTGCATTTCAGATATCTCAGTAGAAAGAGGAGGTGGTCAGCATTCTGTGGTTCCTACACATGATAGCAGGCCCAATATGATGTTTGATGTCAAGATGTAGAGTCAAGCCAGGCCCTGTCACTCTCAGCAACAATGAAGATCAAATCATCACTGAAATGTACAACAAGCCTCCTGTTGGAAAAGTACATTTGCTAATATGAAAATTTTAAGTTACCATATATATTTGTACTGTAAGGCCTTTCTTTGTATTACACTTTACTCAAAAAGTGTCAAAATTGTAAAACCCTCATACAGAGTAGATTCACAGTCAACAGGCTTAATCTTACTAATTATGGATTATTAATAGCACATGAATGCATATATGTTAGAAATAAATGTTTTGAATGCCACAACAAACTGTAATAAATTGCTCAATATAGAGAATTTAGTTGCACCACAGTCAGCCACAGTGAGCCCAACACCTGAAGGAATGCTTAGAAATGCTATTAGAATCATTTGAATGTGTTATAATCATTTGAATGCTGTTCCATGTTCATTCATTTACAAGTAAATTGCATGCTTTGCTTTATCTGCCTTTCAATTATTACTCTATTGACATGGAATACGCATAGTGCCCTAACAATATTCTTATTATTATAATTCTAGCACTTAGTAAGTAAGAAAGCACAGCCACTACATAAAAATGAATCCCATTATTTTTTTTATCAAAAAATAAACCCAGGATGCATATTTCTCCTTTAAGTGAAAAAACGAAACAAAGAAAGCTGTGTTCTCAGATTATAAAGATGTAAAACAATAGCTGTGCATCACGTGTCTGTTGCAGCATCCTTAGAGTTGGGAAAATAAGCATTGATGTCTTGTAGGACACTGTCCAAACATGTTGCTCTAAGTCTGACGAAAGAGAAGTGAACACCTGCGCTCTGGATTTCTGGACGGAGAGCTGCATCAGGAATCTGGCTGTAGGAACTTGGAGTTGAAGTGGCACAAAGCATTGCCGTGCTCTCTCAGGGCAAACAGGAACTCTGTGTTAACCGTGATCAACGC
This sequence comes from Conger conger, assembly GCF_963514075.1. Taxonomy (NCBI): domain Eukaryota; kingdom Metazoa; phylum Chordata; class Actinopteri; order Anguilliformes; family Congridae; genus Conger; species Conger conger. Next base: position 63,631,107 of record NC_083763.1, read on the forward strand.
TGACAGTCGTGTCATCCGAGGTCACTGCACCCAGACCTCACCTGTTGCCTGCAACATTCCCCTTCTCCTTCTTCCAGGATTGGGTTTCAGAGTAACATGGCGCAGGGCTCCGATGCCACCTTAAGCATGGCTAATGAGAGATAGACCACAATAAATTCAGAGACAGGTCTTCCAGCCCACATATTTACACTGGGAATAACACAATTGATACCATTTATTTTTAAACTATGCGAAACATGACTTGAAATCCTCTGATTCTGTGCATTTATTATTCCATATCTTGCATGACAAATCCATCCATCAGGGTTTTCAATTAACCTGGAATTTTCTTTAATTGCACTTTTTTCAAATCCAGTGGGTGCTGGGAATTTACCCACTTATTGGAAACAAATATCGTTAATGTCAATGTGTTTTCTAAATCAAAGTAGCAAGCCTTGTCTCCAAGCCCTGGTCCAGATTAGTCTAGTTTAGACTAGTCTAATACCTTTTTCAATATTGGTCTTAGGTTGAACTGCACTTAATGAAATAAAATTCGAACACAGTTACTTGACAGTTCATCTGGACTGGACACCATTTCATAATGATATGTCAGGAGTGAGTCATAGAAGAACTGTGAAGTTGGGTCTGAAGTTGAGCTTGTACTTTTCTGAGATATATTCTGCTATTTTTACATTTAAATTCCTCTATGTCTGCCTCTTAGTATTGCAGTATTTCTTTCAATAATAATGGATCTCTTTGTGTCATTTTGGTCAGTTATTGTTAAGCCTAGAACAATGGTGAAATAGTTATAAAGCCTATTAAAATCACTGCCATTGCTCAGTCACAGATGTTAGAAATTCCTGAATTTATGACGTTTTGTCGCAAGAACACTCAAGCTTGCAAAGGTTTTCATATAAAAACCTCTAGCAAACCTGATTAACTAAATCCACATGGAACGAAAAACCAGGCCCAAGATTCAGAGCTATCGCTATGCAGGGCAGATTCTTGTTCATAAAATAACAGAAAACATTGTGTGATTTGTATCTACTTTGTCAGTCTCAGACTCTGCTGTGTACAAAAATGGTACCCAAAGATGCAGAAGCCATTTCACACACCAGAATCCTTGTTAGTCCTGTAGAGCAGCAGAGGTGTGTGGCTAGAAGTGAACAGAGTGAATTAACTGACTGGACCTCAATCCTTAGATCAACCCAGCTGCACAAAGACATAACTCACAAAGGGCTGCTGTCACCCTCTCCCCTACCCCCAACCACATCCCCAAAGAGACCAAGAGCATATAGCTGATTCCAGGAGGTGGGGTCAACAGTGTTCATTACTTGTTAAAAGCCTTATTCACTGCTTCACACTGAAGCACATCAAGTTGTGTTGTTGACAGAGGAATTCACCCAAACAGACAGATTTAAGAGCCAGCATGGACATTTTAACAGGAGGTTCTGTGAAGGAGTGGGTCCACCTTTCCAAAAAAGCATTACCCAGGAAAAATGCATCTTCCTGCTTTGCGCCATTTAAAACAACACTGAGACCACATGCACACCCAGGGAAGGTCACTGCAGACTCATTCTGGCTCTCTGAGACTTTCAGAGCATTCAACAAGTCAGCCTTAGTTTACTGCCATCAGCTGAGGTGGGCCAGCATACCAATGGGCTGTATTGAGCAATGTTTTACTCTTACACAAACCCCCAGTGCATGATATGCTGTAGCAAGATATTTTATGAATATGCCAGTGTATTTCCCAGTTTCAAAACATTCAAAAACACCTTATAGGTTTGTCTCATGTCAGCTCTCTGATTCCATATTAAATATATTTCTTGAAAGAAATTGTTTTCTACCACCTGGGGTTATGCATATATTGTTTGTCTTTTCATTTAATGTGAATAATTTTGAAGTACCAAGCATATTCACTTGAGTCTTAACTAGAATATATTTTTTAATCTTCAGTTATTCATGATTCACTTTATTAATTTAATCAATGGCTTGTGGGAAGGTAGTAGCAGATTTTTTTTTATACTGACCTGTGCTAAGGCGACCCCTGCTGGAACATGAAGCCTTGCACAGAGCTTTGGTTTGTTTCATATTACCAGAATATGAATGCAGGGTACACATGCAAAGGCACACACCATTCAAGACACCGAAACCAGAACAAATGTTCCGTTCACTACCCAGTTAGCAAGGAACATTTCAGGAATATTGTGGAACATTCCAGTTTTACTTCCGGTCAGCTGGGAGATACTGAACTGTAAAGATACAGACATTCCACAATACTCACAAAATATATTCGCTGTTCCACATATGTTCTGTCATGGTCACAGATAAATCTTTCCTATGACATACGTATACACAATTATTTGCAATATACTCCAATGGTTATTATTTAATTGTGAAAAAGCGTAGAGGATACTTGTCAATGAAGCTTGTGCAACTGTGTTATTTTCCAAATAAATTGACATGAATCATCATGCATAATTCAAAGTAGCGAAACTGAATAACATTTTAAGACTTTCCTTTCAATGTCTGACCTAAATATAACTTTAAAGGAGCGACCAGGAAATCAGAAAAATGTACACGTTGAGAGTGTTGACCTTAACATTCTGGGATTGGGAAAAGTTATACGTAAATGCAAAGTAAAACTATTCTGGCGGTAATGATGATGATTTGAAATGTAGCTATTAATAGCTAAACCCATGACATACACAAATACATGCATGCTCGCATGCACTCACATACACATGCATACATTCCGGGATATAATGGATAAATTCTTATTTTAAGAATGCAAAATGTTCCTGTCTACCCAGTAGAACCGTAAAAGCTTTTACTTACCTTGAGAATCATACCAGTTTCATAAATACAGTGTTTCACCCCTTAAATAGTGACTGCAACGTGGAGTGAGACATGCCTTGCTTCACAGCTTCTGTTGTTCAGTCTGGTGCACTGAGCTGGAAGCAGAGCTTCCGTACTGCAGCAAATGTCTGTTTCAGGAATCATTTTGCTGTAATTGGGAGTAAAACAGGTGTTGCAGTGTTGACACTGGGAGAAATATCTGAGAAATGTACTGCTGCTATGTATTCATGAAGCCAAAGGCATGATAGTTTGCCTTGACATTTTATCATGCCACTGCAGTATAAATACCTTACCAAACCAAAGCATACAGGGCCTGAACAAATTAAATACTTCTACAGTATGAATCACCATCCTGGTGACTAACAGAGAGGCCCAGTAGTCTTCAATATGTGTATATAATGCCATCCACACTCATGCTTTCACTTAGCGGCAGTAACGGTACATACATTAAAAAATGGTTGTTTATTGTGTCACTGTCAATAAGACGCTAAATATTCTGAATCTCAAATGCTACGACTCTTAGACTTGCTATTTTCTCCCCTCATGCTTTCATTAGAAAATTCAACAGAATTGCTTCATTTTCAGTCATGATGATTTACTTGAAAAAGAAACAAAGAGAACAGACAAGTTTTTAAAATCATTATTAAAAGTTCAGTTCATTTGTTTTTGCTCTGTGATTAGCTGTAATATTTAAATATACTGCATATCACCTCACAAAAATCTAGTGCCTAAAAGTGCCTAAAACTAGACGTAAGAGTGACTTTCAAGTTTGGAACCATAAATATGAATGTACAGAAAATATACTTGCATAAAGCTACGCATGAAGGCTAGACAGGGTAATAAACACGTGTTTTATTAATGCAGTTACAGTAAGTTCAAAGGAAACAGGTGACTTGTAAAGGGCTTCCGCTGTGTTGAATATTAGCCAAGCCTCTTTTCATTTGAGGAGCTTGATGAATTACGTTCTCTCTTGCGCTTTCATATCAACCGTCTGCTCCTCCTCCCTCTCCAAAACTCAGCCGCGAGAATCTCCGGTTACCAGCCTCCCTGACACTAGGTCACGTGACTCCGATCCTCCTCATTTTAAAAGAACTAGAATTTCCCGAGGTCCCACCAGAGGTTGAAAGTGCCAAACACCTCTCTGGTGGCAACTATACGACTTTCACACTCTGACCCGATCTACCTCACTATCACGCCGTTACAAACTGAGGGGATACTGCTTAGTACAGCGTTGCGACCGCAAACGGACCCCTGGGTTTTCAAACCAGTTGACAGACGACCTCTCTTATTAATCACAAGTTTCTATTTTAGATGTGCGGAAAGGCTAACTTTAGTCTTGGAAGTTGTGTCGTATCCTCAGTGTCATTTATATTAGTATGGAATTAGCTGTCAGAAACAAAGTTATTCTGGGATGTGTGATCATCTTCAGTAACATGGCATGTCCAGTCGGAGCCTACCTCTACAATAATCGCTATGCTGGGTAAGTGATGCTGACTTCGTGGACTTGAATGGAACTGTTTTACGTTATCCCTGCATTTACCAATTATAAAACGTAATCCATATCGTCGCGGATCTTATTTTATTTAGGCTACTGGCATGAACAGGTTTTCATTCCTTGAGAAACTTTTTGTTTTATTTATGTTTACCTGTAGTGGGGGTAACTTGCAACTACAGATAACGCTGCACCTCTAAAGTCCTGTCTGCTGATTGGCGTTTTAACTCATAATGCAACAGGAAAAAAACGATAATAATTTATAAATTAGAAATTAATAGCGTACTAATATATTTGCGTTTCAAAGATAATTGAAATGAACACACAAACATAATTGAAATGAACTTTAATGTGACACAAAACACATTTGAGACACCATGTAGAATGCCCCTTCCCCACACATGTACGTCCATGTATATATGTATATGTGCATGCATTTTTTGTGGTTTACTAGGCTATTTAGTGGAAAGATCTGCCAGTGAGAACATCTTTAAAAATCATAATGGCTGCCAGCTGAAATGTTCAGTGTTAAATCAACTCTAGCAGAATTCATATAGCCTATTTTGCTGGGTAGTGGCTTCTGTCATAGAGCTGTAGTCGGCAAAGTATGATTGTGGCTCTTGTTTTTGGTGGCAAAAGCAGGTGAGCCAGCTGTCTCACCTCTATACCCCACTGTGCAACGATGCACATGCACAATGACTTCCGCACATACGGAAATGGCACCATATGATACTTTAGAACCTGTTGGAAAGCTGGAAAAACTTTCAGAACTTTCTGAAGTCACCTACTAAACCTGTCCTGAAATATGAGTGCTCTGCTCACGTTCACTTCTCTGCCCGCGCGCACAGACTGTAGCGTTTGTGTGGAATGCACGGTGACCGGGAATCTCCTGGGGTGTTTGAGGGGGCATGGAGCCCTTCCCCAGCTCCAGGCCAGCTCTGGCTCCCGCACCCCACCCAAACTCAGCTGCCGCATGTCACAGCTTTTATTAGCGGAAAATCAAGAACACAGAAATGAAAAACACCCCCCCCCCCCCCCACCCCCATTTTTGACAGACAAGGATCACTGTTCATTCACTTTGACAATCTGGAAAGTTACGGAATCAGCCAATCATGTGGCAGCAACTAAATGCATAAAAGCATGCAGACATGGTTCAGCTGTTTTTCAGAAAAAATGTCAGAATGGGGGGGGGGGGAGTTTGAATATCTCAGAAACTGCTGATCTCCTGGGATTTTCATGCACAACAGTCTCTAGAGTTTGCAGACAATGGTGGGAAAAACAAAAAACATCCAGTGAGCAGCAGTTCTGTGGGCAAAAATGCCTTGTTAATGGAGAGGTTAATGGAGAAGGGCCAGACTGGTGAAAGCTGAACGGAAGGTGACAATAACACAAATAACCACACGTTACAACAGTAGTATGCAGAACAGCATCTCTGAACACACAATGTGTCAAACCCATTAAGTGGATAGGCTACAGCAGCTGAAGCATGAGTCTAAAAAATAAGTCTAATAAATACCTAATAAAGTGCTCACTGAGTGTACATGTCTAAAAATATACTTCTCTTTTGAAGCAATCATGTTGTGTTATCAGTATAATAGTGTACATCTAATTGTCTTACTTCCTACTTCTAGTGGGTTGAGTGAATATCTCAAGTACTTCCTGCCTTGCTTTGGGAAGCCTTAAAGAGAGTGACAGTTTGTGGGCATCATTAGCCAACAAAGAGCATCTGCTGGTAAGAGAGGAGCTTTGAAGAAAGAGTGAAGAGAGAGTACCAGTGTTATGACAGATCAAAGTCTGTGGTCTGTTGTGACTTCTGAGGGAATAAAAGCATTCAGACAGTTCTGAAGATCATGTTGTGCTATTTCACGGCCATTTACGTCTTAAGCTTGATAGTGTAGGTTGAATGCCAATGTGGGGCCCACATCCTCATGTAGGTTATTGATGCAAAAATGGACAACTGAAAAGGCAGTTCATAATTTACTATGTCTTTAACATAGGCTGTATTGCTGTCTGTAGGAAATATGAGCTTTGCTTTTAGAAAAGGAAAATTACATTTTCCCTAGAAACAGAACAGTATACATTCAAGAGAACAATGAAGGTATTTAAAGCAACACAGATGGTGGACAACAACGAATGTCTTTATATTAAAACAATGTACTAACATGTCCTTAGATAACTAAAGATGTTTAGATCAAATGTTGTTTTGGATTTTGGTCTAGGAGATTTAAATGATAATACCTCTATAATTATGCATGAATTCCCTCTTTAAAAATACTGTAGATTTTCCAGTAGATTTGCTGGGATTTTCTGCATTCTGAAGTTGGTCCAAGGAAAGTTATACCACCAAACATGGTATGGTCCAACATGTTCTGGCAGTTGTGCTGCACATGGTGAAATGCTACTTCTTTAATTTACTATCACAAAAAACATATCCTTGCTGCGTCATTGTTGTTGGTGCTTTGTTGCTGATGATTTAGTCGCACTTTGGGCAACTTTCTTGGATTGCTTGAAACCATAGCAGCATTAATTTGATACACATTTTTTGATTGTTAGTGACATGTTAGTCTCGGTCTTAATAGGATGTAAGGAAAGAGAAAATGAAAGCCAGCACCTAAAGACAGCCCAGTCAATTAAGCACCTAAAGTATTTCCTGTATCGGGGCACCATAAGGGGTTTTCACACTGTGAGCGTTTGGAACACTTGAAGGCGCACTGTACCTGACAGGAAAAAAGCACTGCAGCAGGAGTGCACTAGAAATATCATACTATTCCGAAAGGTCTCATCGAGAATTTAACAACAAAATAAATCCAGCCTCAATATATTGAAATGATTTAGACAATTATTCAAACAACCCCCCAGAACACCTGAACCGTAACATCAATTAAAAATTATTTCACTGGTAGCAATTCTAAACAAACTGACTATGAATGGAAAAGGTATCTGTTACTGTAAGTCAAAGTAAACTTCATTCTTTATTATCCCAGAATGGCATACACAATAGAATAAAAAAAATAAAAGAATAAAAAAAGAACACAAAATAAAAATATGCATTCCCCTTGCTGACTCCCAGACACACACACACACACACACACACACACACACACACACACACACACACACACACTAATTAATGAGCTAATGGAGAGAACTCATGGAGATCTCTGTTCAACAATACTAGAAATTACATCTACTGCAACTATTTCATTTTATACTAAACCCATGGCTCTGACATTCACTGAGGTTATAAAGAACAGGCCAAGCACATCCATTGTGTGTGCCCTACATATGGGTGCATATTACTCATGAACTGAATTACACCTCTGAGACTCTCCAAGGTAGTTTATGTCTAACATAAGTGTTCCTGGTCGAGAAGTTTCATCTTGACTTATTGTTCTGTGTTTCAGCGTTCTACAAGATTTGTATTTCAGTGCATTGTAGTTAAAGTGTTTAACTGTGCTGATAAATAATAAATTAAGTGTCAGGTCAACTTGTTCTTTATAGCCATGAAAATGTAAAAGAAAACAATGCAATATTTTGGCATTCCATGTTTTCACTATTGGACCAGGGCTTTGGCTAGCTAAAATGCAGTTGCCAATTTCAGAGAATGAACAAAGTTCAGGTCCCAGAGTTTATGGGATTACAGGGCATTCTGCCCCAAATATGAATCACACAGCTCAACACAGACTAAACATCAGGAAAGAGCCAACAAACAACAGCATCTACAAACAAGAGCCTTTCCCTTGGGGATTTTAGGTCACTTTCTTTTGCAGCCTTCTCATTGGAGGCCTTGCCAAGAACCAACTGGGACATTGTAAAGGGGGCTGTCATGACAGTTTCTTCACAGAGATGTTCGCACAGATGTGTGGTGCTCTCCGGGTCTCCTACCGGAGGCTGCTCTATTGGGGACGTTCCCCTCACGGGGCTCTGAATCCGGCACAAGGCCTTTTGTCCCCTCTCACTTCAGCCATGCATGAGCACATCCCACCTTTGTTGGAGGGGGCGTGACTTCCTGCACGGCAGCGGGAAAACAGCGGAGTGGATTGAGGAACACAAAGAAGGGGAGAAGCACAGGGAACGGCAGACAATGGGGTCGCGCTGTAAACCAAGGCGAGGTGTTAATGGTGCGTGGGGATCTGTGAGAGCCTGTCTCTTTGCTCTCTGGAGTAGTTAAAAATAACCGTTGAGAGTAACAACCAAACTGACCAAAAAAGGTACATTTGCATTTCAATTGGAGACATTCCAAAAAAATCATGTGTCTTGTGAAATGTGTACAATTGCCCAAAGCCTTTTTTGGGTAAGTTTGTCTGACACACTGTCGGGAGGAATAGCTGAAGGGAAAGCATTATGCTCATTTCACTGAACAGCGGTAGCATTTCATAGATTATTAAATGTTATTCCAAAGCCATGCTCAAATAACTGAATATTTTGCTGAGAAATTGGCAGTGCTATATTTATACTCTATAATACTATGTAAATTGCTGCGCTACCTAAGCCAGGACATTCAACAGTATGTGAACGGAAGCACTTTTCAACATGTCCCTATACAAAAAACGAAGACAAAGATGGCTCCACTGGCCATCATGCACATATTGCAGTAGAGCCTGGCAAACCAAAGCAATTGTGTCAGCATTGTTTGTAGCTGCTGGTGATTTGTCTGCTATGAGATGGCAGGACCATGAAGCAGTGTGATGAGAGGGACCGTGTTGTACAGGCCGGGTCCCTGAACGCCTGGCGCGGGGCGATCAAGTGCAACATTCGGCACCTCCCCGTGGGTGTCACCGGGTCCCCAGTTTGCCTCAGCATCCCCACAAAGCAGTGCCCGGCTCCAGACTCACGGGCCCTGAATGCTGCCCTTTGTCTCAGCCCTGTGAGTGAATGTGCTCGCAGGAACAGTGCTCATTGGGTAAACACTGAAGCTGCTTGCAGAATCATCCTTGTATCTCCTTGCTTTAACATCAGCAAGAGAAATGGCCATATCTTTTTTCTTTCATTTTGTTACTGAATCTAATCTGTAGATGCATTTCCTATAACAAGAAGGAGGAGGATTGATTGTCAACCCTTAGTTGTCACTAGAAAGAGAGAGAAGTTGGAAAAATGGATATTGCTCGTTGTATAAATCAAAGGGAGTCATGTAGCCTCTTACCTCCAGGACTGGGGGCGGGGGCGGGGGGGGGGGGTAGGGGTCTTATGGAACCAATGGAGAAAAATGCATCTCTTCACTGGCCGGGCCCACCACCAGATTTATAGTCACAAATGTGACTGCTGTGATTTGTTCAGTTAGATAAATGTGCATCCCAGTTGCACAGTTTGAATTATTCCATTTTTGGTCAGATGCCAAAAACGGCAGCTGGGTAGATTGTTTTGATCAAACTATCTAGCAGACGGGATGCATCTGAAACAAACACACATCTTCTGCTGCTTAGTTTTCACACGGGAAGCAGTGCACTGTGGGGGTCACGAAGCTTGGGTGTGAGGCTATCACACTTACCCTTCTTTCTCTGTGTTTAATGCTGCTGTCATATGCTGGAACGTTCCACTTTCCTAATCTGCACATCCACAGTGGAGATACAAGTTTTTTTGGGGTTGCAGAGTTCCTCCTGTGCAATGAGACAGGTGACACTGATCCTTCCTTCTGGCCTATTAAGTGGCACTCTGTGGGTCCGTTCAGGGGCAACACATTCATGGTTAGGACTCGATACCAGGCCATAGAGGAAGCTGTAAAACAGTGCTTTACTAGGTTTTGCTTCAGAAATGGCCCATCCCTCTTCCCAAATATTTAAAGATCCTGCAATATGACAAAGATTTCTGTACTCATCCCAGATCATCTTGTGAAGTCTTACAGACACATGCAGACTTGTCGTACAAGCAGACTTCTGCTAGTTCATTTCTGTGACTTTGATGTGGATTTCACTGCTAACAGCTAACGGCTGTATCATTTTGGAAAGAAAGGTGTGGTTGGAAGTATGTTTGTTTCAACAAATGTGTTGCTTGTTCTGTGTTTCTTATTCTGTTCAATTGTGGCTTTAGCAAACCCAGGGTCTCTGCATCAGTGAAGCTGGATTGATGGTCTAGAAAACGTTTTTAGACCATCAAAACGAGAATGAATTTAAAAACAAAATCATCTTATTGAAGTTGATTCTTACCTAATACCGTTTTATAATTAAGACGATATGGTAGATAAATATTTTATATGTCTCTCATAATATTTATTTTACAAAGCATTAATAGCTAAATAAAACCTAATTATTGGAGCTACAATTAGAGCTGTGCAAAAACTGACCAGTATTTGGAACATCCATTCATTGCAAAGTATCTCACAAACGAGATATATAAATTCCTTCTTGCCTCGGTCTTATCTCCCATATTAATTTCACAGCGGTAATTCAGTCATCGTTCACCAGCTTTTCTGTATTTCAGAACCATTTTCGCAGTATGAAAGATAAAACAGCATTGAAAGTACCCACGTAACACAGTAATCAAGGTGAGTGCTATTCTGCACAGGCTTCACAATTCAGTGAACAGATCACTTTAGTGTTTTTTAGGTCATATGCCTGCATCATTGCGCTCCATTCCAGAACCCCAAAGAGGGACCAGCGTCTGTCTCCACCTGTCAGATGAGGTGGAGAATCAAAGGGAATTCCAGCCCAATCTCTCTGTGCAATATCAAAGTTCAATTCATTTACCCCTCTGTATGTCCACCTCAGAAGGACAACCCAAATGTGGCTTTTGAAGTGCAGGATATTTCGAGATCTCTGTGGACTATTACCTCTCTGCAAAATTGATGTTTATATTTTTCTGTTGCCATACCTACAGAATGCAGATGGAGAAGCATCCAAATGGTTGCACTGTTTCTAATTAGCGGTATTGTAAAACTGCCGTGCTTTGGCGCATAAATACTTCATTATGTGCTCGTTTTACAATGCTGGCTGTTATAGGTTAAAGTTAACAAGCTGATGAATGCATAATGGTGACCAATCATACCGATTTAACTCAGTATCTAAATTAACAACAGTACATTTCGAGTTCTTTTGTAATTAAGTCCTCTAACTAAGGACAGAACATTGAGCAATGCTCTCTGCAATCTATTAAACAAATTTCTTTCAGATGAGACTTGGTGAGGCTCTGTTCATTTAGCAGATCATTTCGGCATTCCCCATGCATTCCCTCGCAGTCTTCGCCTTGCCACTCGCCCATCAGTGTGGTGCTGTGCTCAGCCCATTTATACTGCATTAATGAGGGAAATGTTTTAGCTCTGTGGGGGGGTGCCGCTCAGTGAGAGAAGGCTCTCCTTAGCTCATTCCTGTATGCGGTACGTTTGCTTTTGATGTCTTCATGAAGTCTAAGCAGTCATATTGAGCTTCACTCTTCACTGTGTTTCATACCATTCGTGTGGCTGCATATTTCATCTTTGATGTGCGTTGCATTAAGAAATATGAGGAAAACATATCAGCATGTTACTGCACTGCTGATTTGTATGACTTGCAGCTTCCGCATTTGTTTGGGTTCAAGGTGACTTGGACAAAGACTTCTCAGTGTCACTGCATGGGCTGTTCATTCCTCTCAAATTGAGTGCAGTGTGTGCATACCAATATCCCAGACACAGACAATCAAAAAATTTGTCAGCATAGTTAGCTACCATTATTATATTCCGCACAGACGAATAGAAACAATTCCACCCAGACATTAGGAAGTATTTTTTCCATACAGAGTGGTTACTGTGTGGAATAGCTTGCCAGGTCATATAGTGGAGGCAGAAACTCTGGGGGGTTCCAGGCTCTACAGTAGTAGATACTATCGATCTAGCTCTTAGGTGAACTAAGCATTAGGTATACTGTGGTAGGAAAAGGTGAGGATTGCTGGACTGAATGGCCTGTTCGCATCATTATGTTATGTTATGTTATGTTATGTTATGTTATGTTATGTTATGTTATGTTATGTTATGTTATGTTATGTTAAGTTACTACCTACAGATCCCACAAAGCATACACTATTTCTTGCCGTGCCATTTGAGAAGCCAGGATGACGAAACAAAACTTTTCCATTCTTTTTTTTTTTTTTCCATTCTTGAAAGTAGCCTGATGAGCCTTGGATAAACCATGCTATATATACTTCTTCTTTCACACATACCCATGTCTTCTGTCTTTTAACAGTGCTAATCTACTCAGATAGTGCATGTGAAGGGATTACAGGGCCAGAGGGCTGGGAGGGTGTCAAAGGACATTTTAGGACATCCTAGATACTGACTCCTGAGGCCCTCTGCAGTATGAATTAGACAGAGTGCATTCCATAGTACACCGGGCCCAGACCACTTCTTCTTTCAGTGAATGTAGCAGTGAGCACACAAAGAAGCAAGTATCTAACTATGCCTTTGGGGGTCTATGCTGGTGTGGCAGGTTATATGGTTTGAAGGTAATAAGACCTTGCATTAATTCTACTAATCCAGTATATCAAGGACAGATCATACAGCATTTAAACCAAACCGGTTAAAGGGTGGCTCCCAGTAGTCATGACAGTTATTGCTTCAAAGAGCTGCTCTTGTATTTGAAAGATTTTTATTATTGTGTTTTGCAAATTTATCCACGTTATTTGTCTTTGTTCAGGGAAAATATTTTTTTAGTTTGGTGTCAAGACTGCCGAATAATTTGGCATGAGTGAATGTTGTTGTGTGTTCTGTACTCAGGAATGCTGGTAACTCTCACGATATAGTGTGTATTGCTTGGAGAGTTTCAGGCTGATTTGCTTGTGTAATTTAAAACTTTTTGAACAATGCCGTAATCCTATAATGAGACATCGTCAAAATTGTTGTACCGGTTGACCCCGTGATCACATTACCGAATCCTTAAAGGTATGAGGACCACTCCCTTATGCTTGAACTACTTCTTAAATTATATGTCATTTTCTAGTTTAATATAAAGGAGAGGAATTACATTTGTAACTGTGACAGGGATGGTATTAAGTAATGTTCAGGAATGAAGCAAATGCTAATCCCTTTGGAACTCCGGGGCACTTTGATGATGTCATGAAGTGTGTGTGGAGCAGATTAGAGGTGCCAATCACGTGATTGTGGAATTGTGCAAGTGTGCGCCCAGGCTAATGAAAGTGTCCCATGCAAACCCACGAATGAGAGGCCAGGACATGAAACTCCTCACAGGAAGCTCGAGCAGAACATCCCAAAGTTAGGCTGCTGGTTGGTTCTAGCCTCAAAGCCAGTTTGTAGCCCAGTTTACAATTGTAGAAACTCATGCGGCTCTTTTGATGTTACACACACATTTGTCTCGTGAAAGTTCTCACAGGAGTGGGGCTTTCGTGACACCTGCCTCTCTCCTTTTTTACTTGCTTCCCAGTCCAGAGCACTTACTGCAAACACAGTTACTGAAAGCGCATAAAACACTTAATTCAGATTTATTGGAATTTAGTTCCCAGATGTGGAATTATCCAATACAGACATCATAAGCAGCTGTTATATTGGCTCCATTGGGCATGGGAGATGGCAGCAGTACAAGGGGTGTTTAGCTTTGCAGGGTTTCCAATTACATAATCCCAACCCTGTGAACAGTAAGCACTGGCATCGTGTGTCTGTTTGGCCCTCTGAGTTGTATCCTGCTAGAGGCAAGCTTCCCATCTCCATGGTCTGTGTTTTATTTTGGTCCTTTCACTTGTGTCCTCTCTTACACAATCACACATACTATGAGCTTGAATATAGCACATACAGGACAATCAGGTTATGGGACAAGGCTGCTGATTGGTCTGATCCTACCCAAGGACAAACTGAGTTATGATTTTTTGGGGGGAGTATTGGTGGGCAGAAATGACCAGGTTGAAAGGTTGGCCAAGCCTTTGCATTGAACAGCTGCAGTTTACAGACCCCTCCCATGGTCTTTAAATTGACTCATGCTGGGAAGTCCTTTGAGTCAGCCTATTCTGGTTCACGGCGACCCAAAAGACGTGTAAAAACACAACAGTAATCAATTTGTCTGGGTAGAAAGCAAGGCAACTACCAATGCAATTATTGCCAGAGCTGAACATGCCAAGATTTATTTTTTATGCTGTCCTTGGGAGCTCCCAAAAGAGGTTTCTGGTTACAGAAACAACCCTTTATATTACTTTGTGCTAGTATGGTGTTGACTTGCTACATTACTGCGTATTGAATTTGCAATGAAGTTATACAAATGAAGCAAATGGGTGGCACTCAGTACTCAAACTTATCTGTAATTAGTTTGGATGGTGCTTGTTTGTCTGTGTTGTGGTTCATTGCATTTGTAATGGCTGTTCGGATGTAATGACACATTTGGAATATATGTTGCAGCACTTTTATTGAATTGTGCCAAGTTGTGCCGTACACACGATAGGTCCTGCTGTGTAAGAGCTTATGCTACATGAATAAATAATGCCTCTATATGCAAAGAACCACAGAAACAATGGTATTTTCTCTTTTTGAAATAAAATAAAAAATACAATGCCAGGATGATAGCCTCTGCTCATGCTTAACTCAATTTATTTCCTCATTAATTTTGTGTATTTGTCTTGGCAACAGCTAATAAAACGGTTAGCTTTATTTGTCGTAGTGGCAGTTAATAATTGAAACTGTTTTTCTTCTCACTGAAGCATTGCAGAAAGTGTGAAAGGCGACTGTGGTTACATTTCCTGCAGTTCCCATGGTTGGAGATTTGGAAGGGTTTTCTTTGCCTGATGAGATCTGCAGAGAAACCCCTTCCTAAATAACCGAGAGCCAACCGGGCCGTTCCCCCAGCTGTGTTCCAGGGAGAGCAGGTGGCCCTTCTCCTGAGTGAAACAGCAAATGTTGTTTTGTTGAGGGTTTTCAAGATGATGGGTTCCATCATGCAGTCTGGAGATCTGAGCTCACAAAGCCCTGCTCAACTGTAGGCAGATTTCACCTTGCCCTGTAGGCTTACCGTGACTGTTTCATTTAGCGATACTGGAGTCAACTCTCATGAGTCACTGTAATGAAGGTGTAAAAAGCTCCATGGAAACAGGTGAGCAGCTGACTTAACTGAGAGCAATTAGCTTAGCTAAATTCTTCTCCTCACCACATTCCTGAATACATTTGTGTGCCTTTGTGTGCAGTTAGCGCTCAGTAAATGTAATTCTTGACTGTAAAGTGATAATTTGTCAGCTTTTCTCCTAAAGTCAACAAAAAGATGTTATTCTTACCTATTTTTTTTCAAATGCATTAATTGAATGTCATTTCCTGGTTGTGTTCTTGATATTGCAGAGATCAAGTTGTTAGAGTGACTCCTGTCAGCAATGAGGAGGTCGAGGAGCTCAGAACACTCTTAGCAAACTTGACGGTGAGTCCGGCTTTTTTATGTTTTTATGTCTTTTCACAGATCATGTCTGTATTCACTTACACAAGAATGTCTCTTCTAATGCATTCAGTTACTTACAGAGCAGTTTGTCAAAACCCTTTCAGGTTATGGGACAAGTTACTTAGATGGCTGTTACTTTGACGGAAAATTTTGAGTTATGTTATTGAAGGGATTAAAGTGTTAAAAGTGAATTACACAGATTGCTTGTTCTCCACCAGATATTAATCCAAGACAGAATGTGTATCCCTTTTAACATCTGACATTAGCATATTATTTATGCACCCCACATTTTGGTTCATATCTGTCTGTGCTTGGGGGCTTTTATGAAATTATTTATTTAATATTGACTCGGGTAAATTCCCAGGGCCTGCCAAAAGGGTCCGCAGAGGCCAGGTGAAGAGGTTGCAGCCACTCATTGGTTGATTGGGATGGTCTCCCAAGTGAAATAATGAGGCTCTATCCACAAAACTTCTAGTTTTTAAATCCTCCAGTGGGGGGATTAAAAGTACTATGGTTTTCCCAAATAAAAAGTCAAGTCAGCCAGACCTTGTTTTGAGTGTTGCTATGTACAAAATCAGTGGGTTCCAGCGAAACAAATTCAGTCAAATTCAGCTCTCCCTTGATTAATTTAGTTTTAATCAAACACTTTCACTGAATCTCTGATGAACTTGTCAGAGTATAGACAGGGCAGCGTAACGCTTCATCGCTGGAGTTCACACATATTCCAGACCCCAGCTTTCCGGGGAGCCTCGGCAGACAGTGACAGTGCAGGTGATGGGAGAGACGTCCTGTCCCAGTCGGAGAGAGAGCTCGCTTCAACCCTGACACCGGAGCGGGCTGTCAGCCGCAGACCTGTCACAGAATGGGGCTAGTTATGGCTTTGAGAGTCATCATTTTCAGAGACAAAAAGAGAGCTTACAAACTTCAGAATCCCGCAGTACCGCAATGAAAGATCCACCATTAAGCTGGGTCCCTTACTGCAGTCTGGAGCTCTGTCATGTCACTGGGAAAAAGAATATAGAACGTGGGCTACTGCCTGAAAATGTGTCACCACGGCAGCAATAAGAAAAAGAGACTGTACAGGGTCTACTGCAGTGGCTGGCGGAAATATCATCAGTGAGAAGGATACTAAGAAAAAGGACTGCTGGTTGCTATGCATTGCCTGGTATTTAGCCCGGTCCCCGGCACATTTGGGAGTAATCACGCAGCAATTCTGGGTATCTGGGAGACCTCACCAACCCCCTAACAAACCATCACCACACACACAGTCCAGCAGCCTAAATGATGTGTACAATACAGAAAACCATCACCACACACACAGTCCAGCAGCCTAAATAATGTCTACAATACAGAAAACCATCACCACACACACAGTCCAGCGGCCTAAATAATGCCTACAATACAGAAAATGGTGGGAAGGCAGTAAATTTCCCCCTGCCCCCAGGAGCAGTTGTGCAGAAATTGGGCTCATATTTTGTACACAGGGAGCAGTGTGGAGGCAGGGCTGCAGCGATTCAGCAGGAGGAACGTACCAGACGAGAGAGCGCAGGAATGCACCTCACCGAGGGGTACTTTGGGAATCGCTGGGGCGAGAGCTCTGCGGATGGCGCTGCCCGGTTCCCTGTGAGGAATAATGAGCAATAAAACTCTTTTAACTGTTGCTCGGTTATGCTGTTTGGCCTGCTCTCTTTGGCATGATGCTCTCTGAGGCCCTCTTGTTGCACTTTCACCCAACCTAAATGGCACAGATTATCTGTTTTGCTCAGTTTAGTAAACCAATTCAATCATTTTGTATTCATTGGCTAAATCAGGGGACATTGCATGTGAACATGGGATTTTACTTAAGCAATGCCCATCAGGCCCAACCTCCCAGATGTAGAATCTAAAAAATGACAATACTCTGAATTGGTATTGGAAAGTTGTTGAATCTCATGAACCAAACTACACTGGCACCATTGCTTCTTATATAAACTTGTTTAAGATTGATATAAAATATGGCTGTGCGCAGATGGAGTAGCTAGCTAATTTATGCTGTTTCAACACTATGCTGTTTCAATTTAGACATTTAGATTTACATTTTCACTGCTCTCCCCCCACCCAGTGTATATGAAGCCTTGCACTTAATTATACACTAGGAGAGGCTGCTAGACTGCTGGGTGGTTCATCCGGTGAAGGCGCTGTTCAGTTCCAGCAACAGAGGCTGTAATGAGCATTGTGAGTGAGGATAATGGATCTTTCACAGTTGGGGAGAAAAGGGAGCATAAATATATGACACACAGTATGTAGGAAAGACAGATATATCTTTTCATTAAAAAACTGGTTATGTTGAAGTGTCCAGTAAAGTGTGACTGGATTCATTCTGGACTGAACTTTTCACTGCTGTCAGTTTAATATATAATGGTAAAATTTGTGAATATGTTGCATTATCTTTTGCCAACTTACGAGTATCAGAGCAATAATAATAAAACCTTAAAGGAGAATGCCCTTTCTCAAAGTTTATAAACATACTTTCTTCACCAAGTTAAAATGCCCTGGTTTTCCTGCAGGAGAGTGGGAAAACTCACTCAGAGCATGTTGTGGGGCCTTGGGAGCGGTCATGGTGCCCAACTCCTAGCTCCTTGAAAGAACGCACACAGGACCCTCTGCAAACCATTAAACCACTTTGTCTATTAATAGAGCGGAGTGCCAGCCTGCTTGTGCCTGAGCCATTCTGAGAGTGAGATGAGAGCCAGCTGCTCCCCAGCTCAGGTCCTTCCTCAGCTGGGATTCGGGAGGCGATAAACAGCCGGTCTGGAGCCAGACCGACCCACGGGTCAGCGCCTCTCCTTGGGATGATCGTTCCAATCTGCCGTTTATTTTCACAAGTTGGAATAACGGCGGTGAGCAGCCCGGAAATGTTTACTTTGCGCTTGATGAGGGGGACGCCGTCCGGCATGCTTATGAGGTGACCACAGGTATTTTTCACCCTCGCGGTCTTCCCCCGGAGCCTTCCACCTGCTTTCTGGAGACCCGCTTTGTTTCCGACAGCGCTCGGGCCGAACCGACGCTGACTAATACGCACATTGTGGCAATTGCCTCGGATCAATGTCAACTAAGTGACTTGTGCAGAAGGGGGACTGTCTCTTGTGGGGAGACGACCTTGGAGAAATTCACACCACATGTGACAGGCAAGTGCTCCGAGCTGGGGGACACTGTGCAGACCCGGGCGAAGTCATGCAGTGGTACGTCCGCTTGTGGTCCTTGAACGCGAGCTTTGGTCTCCATCTGGGGCGGCCTGTAGCAGCCTGTAGCGTAGTGGTTAAGGTAATTGACTGGGACACGCAAGGTCAGTGGTTCTAATCCCGGTGTAGGCACAATGAGATCTGCACAGCCGTTGGGCCCTTGAGCAAGGCCCTTAACCCTGCATTGCTCCAGGGGAGGATTGTCTCCTGCTTAATCTAATCAACTGAACATCTCTCTGGATAAGAGCGTCTGCCAAATGCCAATAACGTAATGTAATGTAATCTGCACCTATGCAAATCCATGTTTCCCCATTTTCCCCTAAAACTCCCTCTTGTATTTTCACTCACCACACCTGCTGCCATTATGGAATCTTGCACAGCTTTCAGGGAACAGTGCTGCCACTTCAATTACCACTGAATATCTTTCATGTTTTTTGAAATAGGCAGTTTCTGCTGTGTCTGCTTCACCTGCACAAAGGCGGCTGATGCAGCTGAGGCTCATGCGCTCCGAAAACACTCCCTCCTCTGAGCCTGCGGCTGTTTTTAACATTACAGACTACACAGTATTCTAGGAAAGGCAGGAGGTGTATATCTGTGATGACAACTGGTAGCCTGCGGACACCTGGTACATTGCCGGGAAGGACTGAAGCAGGAACCCTGGCCCACTTAAACCCACCCTACCCTGTCGGGATGAAGTGGTGTGTGTTCTGCCACAGCCGGTTTCCAGTCATAGTCAACCCATACTCGCCATGTATTGAATATAGAGCCCAGCTAGCCATTCAGCCTGCCCTCGATGGCTTAGAAGCCAAGCTGTAACACACAATATAATATAAAGAAACATGAAACTATCTTGGCTTCACTTTTGCTTTACTAAGTCTTAAACAAAATGTGTGTACTGATATCCGTTATGTTTGTCAAAGGTAATAGCAGTCTTGTAACTGTTGGGAATATTAGAGCTTCTGTGTGGACAGATGTCAAATAATCCAAAAGATTTACAAAAAAAGACAAATAAGCTATTTCTAACAAAATCCATTAGTCATACACTCTAATAATGTAATTTAGTGGACACAATAGAGTGATTTTTTAATGTGAATTTGAGGTTTAAGTTGGAGATTTAAGGTGTCAGTTACTGCCTGCAAGCCTAATATTAGTACTTAGCTTTTGAATGGCATTTCCCATGCGTGCGTCATGGTGCCTTAGCGGATTACAATGGGCTTTGCTGTGTCCAGAAGATTTCCACGTTTCCAGTGTTGTCTGACAAAGATACTATTAAGACTGCAGATAGAAAATGGAGTGTAGTCCCAGGTGTTCCAATTAGTTATAATGGAACGGGAACAGAGAGAAGCTATGTGTTTTCAGGACTTTCAGTGGTGTTATGAATTGAGCTCCTAAGCTTCAGGATTGAAAGAAACTGGCGGTGCTCTACAAACTGGTATTCGTACAGGAGTCAATGTAAAATATAAAGGAGAGACATCTAATATCTGAAAATTTCTAGCTGATATTGCGATAGCATACATTGTGGGATTATTTTTTGTTGTTGTTTTTAAATGTCAGAGCTGTTAAGCATAAATGTGAACAGAAGAGAATGTATTTTCCAGGAGTGGAATATAATAGCAAATTAGCTTCGAGCATATTCACAGAAAAGGTGCAAGTGTTTTTACATTTCGGATAACTCAGAGCAATAGATAGCAAACTCAGAAGTACCTCTAATAATTGCTGTTTACAGAACTGCAGCGTGTTGGTAATTGATATCCATTAATCTTGCTGCCTAATAGGCTGGTTATTTCATCCCAACCCCCCTGAATAATCTCTTGGCAGATGCTAAAAGGGAGCTTTTGTTGCTGGAAACCTCCGTGGTAAACATGGGGATGTGTGATGTGTGCTTTTGAGGGAGTTTTGCATGTGCTGTAAATCTGACATGGTTTTGCGGGTCATTAGCACATCCCCTACGGCAGCGGAGGCACCAGCTGACTGCTCCCCTAAATCTCCGCAAAATCACGGAACCGGCCCACAGGCTTCAAGCCTCACAACCTGTCAAAATCTTGACTTTGTGAAACCAACCCCTGGAATGAAAATCCCTTTTCATCCAAAGCTGAACTTGAGCCGTCAGTGTGGTAGGGCAGAGAGCCTGTTTATTCACCAGTAGAACGATACCCATGTATCCTGAACAGAAATGCGGATGTAGAAATGTTAACAACTTTGGGTATCATAAAGGAAGGAGAGGGCTTTATGGGCTATAGCATGCTGCTTTCAAATCATGCCAGGACAAATGACTGTACTTGGCCATTAATAATGGATTTCATGCGTCAGATATGTCTGTGTTGCCAGCTGCGAAATGGGAAATTGCTATCTGGCCATGAGGGCCACTAGTATGGTGGTCCTCAGTATCTCTGGTGTTGCTGGTGTTTGCCTGCTAAACATACTTTTTTAACAACTCTATTTCCATTTTTCTACACAAATGTCAGAGTTGTAAAAATTGCCATGTGTGCAATGTCCTGCAAGTCCTCTCTGTGGTACTCAGCCACACACATCCATCGAAAGGCTGCAGCCCAATAGCTCAAGTAGACCACAGGAACCATACTGACGTAAGGAGTGATGAGTTCAGGAATACCATGCCGAAAACCCTCCTCGCTGTTCTAGATGATTGCGCCCAACCACAGACAGCGCTGCCAATGGCACAGTTCCATGGGAAAAGTACAGTATCTCTGCTGGATACACAACCAGGGGGCTCCTATTAATCACATTTCATGGGCGCTGAGATACTGCATAAACAGATGAAAAGGGCGAGAGATAAAATGTTCACAACCTATATTTCTGCTGAATGTGTAATATGCTGAAGGTTTAGATTACATGTTTATAATATTGTAATATAATACACTTATTTAGTGTCGTTAACATTGCAATGAAATTGACAGATTTAATTATATTCATCTGATGCTGTTTGCTTATTCCTTCCTGGGTGTAACTGATCCTCATGAATACATAATTCTTCTCATTTCTGGCACCTGGAGGGAAACCACAGATGGAAGTAAAACATTTACTCATTTTGAAATTCCGACACTAAACAAATATTTATTTGTAATGAGTCTATTTCTGGTATAAACCAATATGGTTTCTTATGTAATCCAGTGTGGTTTTGTCATAGTGTGCCGTGAGGCACACTCTCTGGGAGAAAGACAAGCGCTTCATTGTGTGCTGCACACATTTATCATCCAGTATCCTAAGAACCATCTACTTTGTTGTTCTTTGGTACCACAAAGTGAATCATTGCCGAAGGTCAAAAATTCAAATGCTTACAGTAAGTTAGATAGTGCTGATAATGGATATTCATGTAGAATCTTAATGCAATGAAATGTAGGCTACTATGTTGGCAGTTGAGGAGGAGGGAGAGGGACATGACAGTGTTATAAATGAGTAGTCTGTCCTATTTTTGAAAGATACGTATAAGTTGTTTTTATTGTAATCTGCAGTCCTCTCTGTCATGCTAGCCCAGATATTTTGCTGCTGCTCTGTAGAGACCTGATTAACCCAGACTAACATTCAGCACTTGTTCTGAATGAGAATTTCTCATGCACTGTGACCTTTGGCACCACCAGAGGTGATCTGACCTTGACTGCTCTTCACAAGGGTACAGCTAATTCACTGAGGCATCGATTGTGGCTAACAGTGAAGCATACAATCAGTGAGCACTTTATTTGGTATTCAGGTACAGATTCATTGTAACAGACATTTAAACCAGGGGTGCCCACATTTTGCACCCTGCTGTAGATCACATTTCTTCCCCATTCCGGACATTTGGTCTAAAGAATCTCCTGACCACATCTGCATGCTTTTATGCATTTAGTTGCTGTCACATGATTGGCTGATTCAATATTTGCTTTAACAAGCAGGTCTACCTAATAAAGCGATTACTGAGTGTATGTATCTTTCAGTACTTACATAAGTTTTACATTTGCTGAAATTAACAAAAATATATTATCACAATTGAGGAGATGTAATACCTGGGGTGCTGTTCAGCTGAATGCAAGACATTGGTGTAGCAGATTTATAATGCACAAATATTGTGCAGGGGATGGATTTATCATAAATGTAGCTGGTACAGGTCATGTCTTTGTATGGCACTTCTCAGCATACTCACAACAGAACCCAACAGGAAATATGTTTCTTCCTCATATGCACATGACCTTTAATTTCTATTTTTACGTTGTTTGCTCCATCATTTCATCTCAAGCTTATGTCTAATAGCATGGTGAATCAGCAAAAAAGAATTCTTAAAGGAAAGAAATGTACTTTTCTTGAAATATGTACAGTAGTGTGCAGTGATGATTATACACCACCAAGTTTATCTAAAAGGGGTCCTAATTTCTAACTTCTTTAAAAATTAAAGTTTAAAATTTTGGGTGAAAATGTAATGAACAATACTATTGTAGGCAAGGAGAACAAAAAAAATCATTCCCACAATTACATTGGGGTAAAAGTATGGCTAATAAACAGAAACACTGAAAGCATAATTTTTTGGGGGAAAAATGTAAAGGTGTCAGAAGTTTTAGACTTTTGCATAGCATGAATACATGTTTGAAGGCTCATTCCATGATTGTTCATGCTAAACAATTTGTTTAAACTGGTTTGAAGCAACATTATTCAGCAAAATTACATCTGATGGTCACTTGTTCCAGTATTTAAGGTAACACGAACTTTGAGCAGTGTCACAGTGTTAAACACGATGGCACGACGGAAGGAGCTTGGTTTCTGATTTATCTTCATTGTGTTAAGTGTATAATCATCACTGCACATTTCTGTATATAAGGAAAACAATTGGCTTTTATTGGTATTCAGAGTGTAGCGTGGTGTAGTGTAGGGTAGCAGTAATCAGATGTTTATGGGTGAATACCAGCTTGTGTACCACTGGCTACGGTATTCTATTTAATGTGCATATCCTCAGAAAATAGTGAGCAGCACAGTATACTGTAAATGGGATAATATGTAGACTACAACCTATATAGGTTGCCCAGGGGAATTATGTTTTCCAAGAAAGTAAATTAAAAGACGACTGTGCTTTTGGGGAGCGCATGTGTGGTTTGATGCTTTCATTTACATCACTTCAGGGTATCCCCCACTCTGTGTACTGGGAATTGGCCAATCACCTGCTATGGCATAATTCATAGCTCAGCTCATGTTGCGTAGGAGTTAGAGAGTAATATGTTTCTCCCAAGTAAAATGGAGGAATCTCACCAGAGTGGCTATTAGCGCTGAGTAGATGCAGGTAGAAGTTCACAGGGCTCACAGGCCTGGTTCTCTCGCTCCACAGGTGGACCTCTGGAGGCCCAACAGCGTGGCCCTGATCCGGGAGGGCGGTGAGGTGGACGTGCACGTGGGACGGAACCACACACAAGGCCTCCGGGCCTTTCTTCAGCGCTCACACATCCAGCACCAGTAAGCCAGCCGCACTCCCAGCACCCTCTCATTACAGCTGCGCGTCTCTCCCAGACAGGGGCCACAACATCTGTTCTGTCGCAGTATTTGTCGCAGGTGATGGCCGCCTGCCTTTCCGTGCGGAGAAATGATTTGCACATACAGGCCCCCCCCCCCTTCCGTCACTCATCCCAAATCAGCAGGAATGATGGGGTTTACCAAAGACGCCACTGCTAGAGACACTCCACAATTTGCAATCTGTACCCTCAGGCCATTTCCCCCTCCCCTTCTTTGACTGAATCCACAGCTTTGCTTTACATTTGACTATTAATGTATGTCATTTTCAGCCAGGGTCCTTTGAAGTGTAATCCAGTTGGGTATGGAGCGAGGGGAGGGGAGGGTGGGAAGCCTGGGACCCCTTTAATTTTGTCCCATTCCATGTCACTTTAGGCAAGACAGCTCTTTTAAAGTAATACTTTAACCCCTAAAGTAATGGTGAGTTTATGGTTAGAATATGGATGCTTCTGTGGGTGGCCTAAAGTGTTTACAAACTTACCAATAAATCTCTTGCGACAGGGAATGAATTTATGAGTAATTCTATCATAACCCTCGTCTTCCAGAGCACTGTACTGCCTTGGAGCAGAAAAAAGTAAAGATTCTTCTTTTATGCAGGAATAGACTGTTAAGATTGAAGCTTACTGGGCTATCAGTGTACAACTCAAAATCCAAACAATTCAAAAGTTCACATTTGACATTTGGCCTTTGTATTTTTCATCCAAGGATTTGCTCACTCTGTTGTTTTCAAACCATTTCTATGATGAGAGAAAACCTAACTGCCTTCAGAATAAAAAACAATACGCCCAGGGTTATTCAGACAGACAGCATCTCAACAACAGTACATCTCTCCATGGATTATTTTCAACTGGAGATCAGAATGAGAGTCCCCAGAGTTTTTACATTTTCAGAAGGTTATTCATTAAAAAATAGAGTTGACATTTCAAGCAAGTCAATTACTCGTCTATGTTGGCTATTGTGTATTTTACAGGTTTTGGACACCAACCATTCTGACCACTTTTAATGTCTGCAGGGTTCTCATTTCCAATCTCCAGAGTGAAATTGAAAAGCAAACAGGACATAGATCTTCCAGAAAGCGACGGTCAGAGTTTCAGTATGACTATGAGGTGTACCACTCTTTGGAAGAGGTAAGCACATTTCTTACCATCTGCCCATGTGGTAAATGCAGATATTTTGTTAAAATGTTTGAATGTCCCTGTGAAAAGCAGGCACCGCTGGATTCCCCAGCACACGAAAGAGGGGCGTTTCAGCCTCCATGCCAGTTTCGCTCTAGTTTCTTGTGTAAAGATGCAGCTTCCAGCCATTCTCCTCACCAGCGCAATCAGGCTTCTTTCATATGCACATTCGCATTCAGATTCCTGAATCGTGAATCTCTCAAGCCCCCCCCCCCCCCCCACACACACACACACACACGCACACGCTCTGTCAGGATCCGTGGCTTTGCAGAACCCGTTATTAAAACGGAGCTCAGATTCCCTGATATGGAGCCTCTGTGCGGCCTGGCATTAGGCCCCGTGATCCACCCTCTGGCACACTGCTCGCCCCAACACTTCCTCCTGTCTCGGTCTCTGTTTACACACCAGCTCTTTGCAGGTTCAGCGGTATGTTCTTGGAGTGATGGGTGGTAATGTTCTCCAGGGATAGGGAGGGACCTACCCTACCTACTGACGCCCTCTAGTGATCATGTGTCACTGGCACGCAGTGAGATGTTGGAAGCCATTAAAATAATTTAGATCATAGGCCTGTCATTATAATGGACTCAAAATATCTGTTCTTGTGCAAGCATGCCGCAACCGTGCAGAGAAAAAAAACTGTAAAAAAATGCAGACGCCCCTACCTCTTGTCATCAACATGTCAGCACGAGAACACTGGGTCCCCTTCATCACATCTGTAGGGGGGCGTTTAACGTCAGAACCGGGAAAGTACACTCATAACAGGGTACAGAGACACCTGGAAGAGATGGAATGGTGGATATGGTAATAATAGCCTGTAAGATAAGACAGGCCGCCCTCCATTGCAGCTCCCGTGATGGAGCAGTTATGTTTGGCCTAAGATAAGACAGGCCATTGCTGTGAGGACCAAGAGCCAGATCCCAATGGAGTAAGCAAGATCCAAAGCTTACACCTAATACTGCTAATTGTGACATTTAGTATTTTACAGTTCTGGCCCGTAAAGGTTTAGTGTTAAGGAGAGGAGTTGAAAAGCATAATTGGCCCCATTGTGCATCATTAGTTGTGATTCTCGATTTGTCCTTCCCATTCTCGCTAGATCCAGAGCTGGATGTATGAAATGAACAGGACCCACTCGCACCTGGTGGACATGTTCTCCATTGGCAGGTCTTTTGAAGGAAGGCCTCTCTACGTCCTTCAGGTATGGCTGGTGTGCGAGGGCCCCCCCCCGCAGGCGCCGGGCTGAAACTGCACCTGAGAGGACTGACCGCTCTCTCCTCCTGTCAGCTAGGAAAGAGAACGCGCTCCTACAAGAAGGCCGTGTGGATCGACTGTGGGGTCCACGCCCGGGAGTGGATAGGGCCAGCCTTCTGCCAGTGGTTTGTGAAAGAGGTGCGTATTCTACCTACCCTTGATTGGCAGGATGTCAGGGATCTAACACCATTCATCAGAGAATGAAGGCTTTCTCCAGGCTTTGCGTGACAGCCACAGGAACTGAACTCTAGCCAAAGGCCAACTGAAGAGCTTCTGAGGACAGGCCCCTGGGCTGATATTACATCAGCCGTCATCCGTGATTAAACCAGGTCACCTCTAATCCCCGTAAAGTACCTTGAAATGTCAACCTATTAATGCCGTTAAGCCAGTACTTTCATGTGTGCACTTGGGCACCCTGTTATTGAAAGAGATCGTCAGTGGGACACAGCACAGGCAGTGACCACACTCAGATCTGTGTGGCTGCAGTACCTCAGACTCACCACAGTGTGGCAGGGCGCTGAAGCTTTTGGAAAGGTGTGTAAACCACGACCTGAGCCCGATTAGAGGTCACGGAGTACTGCTTCAGTCAAATCTGCTTTCGCTAATCCTATTCTTCAGTGTCATGTACCGTGAGGCTTAATTAATATTTTGCTTGAATGGAAATTCAACTTTACAGTCTGTTAAATATGCCCTAATCCCCCATGGCTTTCGCGGTTAACGACAGGCCAGGAAAGCGTGCTCTGAGAGAGCCGTTCCTGTGGTCCTGTTGTTTCTTTCACAGTGATTGGGGAAAGGAAAGGAGGAAGCTCTGCATTGCATCTTTAAGTCTAAGCCCATTGGATATATTTTTCTTGCATTGGGTGATGTAGAGTTTGACTACAGTTGAATCAGACAGGCTGAGATGAGCCTGTGTGGTCACCCATCCTGTTTTAATGAGCCAACCAATACGACTGACGCAAGCGGGTATCACTGGTGTGAGATTTACAATGTGCATTATTCACTCAGCACATTCATTAAAAAAACAACAGGCGCTTCGCTGTTGAGCTGGAACTATTGGGAGTCTTAAATATTAAACCGTGAGAAATGGTTGCGAAGTTAAACCAAAAATTTGCAAGCAGTAACACTTCATACATGCCCTATAATACCCTTTGTGGATTTTGTATCTCATACAATAACACACATGTACATACTGTACAAATGAGCAACGCAGTCTTAATTAGGTTCTGGCCAAATGAGAATTATATTGTTGTTCAGTTACTGCATTGCCATGACAACAGTTATCTTAATTGTAGGCGCTGCACTCCTATAAGTATGACTCCGTAATGAGAAGACTAATGAATCAGCTCAACTTCTACATCATGCCTGTCTTCAATGTCGATGGCTACCATTTCAGCTGGACAACGGTAACACTTTTCTCCTTGATTTTTCTACTTTAGCAACTGCAATATATATTTTTACATCTTCAGAAGTGTGCATTCACGTAATTTACTCCATTGCATTACACCAGGACCGTTTTTGGAGGAAAACACGCTCTAAAAATGCCAAGTATCAGTGCCGAGGGGTGGATGCCAACAGGAACTGGAAAGTGAAGTGGTGTGGTAAGCTTCTAAACTTCCAGCCATTTCAGTCTGAGAGAGAAACTCAGCCATTTCAGTTTGAGACAGAAACTCACACATTTCAGTCTGAGAGGGAAACTCACATTTCAGTCTGAGAGGGAAACTCACACATTTCAGTCTGAGAGAGAAACTCACATTTCTGTATGAGAGAGAAACTCACACATTTCAGCCTGAGAGAGAAACTCACACATTTCAGCCTGAGAGAAACTCACACATTTCAGCCTGAGAGAAACTCACACATTTTAGTCTGAGAGAGAAACTCACACATTTCAGCCTGAAAAAGAAACTCACACACTTCAGCCTGAGAGAGAAACTCACACATTTCAGCCTGAGAGAGAAACTCACACATTTCAGCCTGAGAGAGAAACTCACACATTTCAGTCTGAGAGAGAAACTCACACATTTCAGCCTGAGAGAAACTCACACCTTTTAGTCTGAGAGAGAAACTCACACATCTCAGCCTGAAAAAGAAACTCACACATTTCAGCCTGAGAGAGAAACTCACACATTTCAGCCTGAAAAAGAAACTCACACATTTCAGCCTGAGAGAGAATCTCACACATTTCAGCCTGAGACAGAAACTCACACATTTCAGCCTGAGAGAGAAACTCACATTTCTGTATGAGAGAGAAACTCACACATTTCAGCCTGAGAGAGAAACTCACACATTTCAGTCTGAGAGAGAAACTCACACATTTCAGCCTGAGAGAAACTCACACATTTTAGTCTGAGAGAGAAACTCACACATTTCAGCCTGAGAGAGAAACTCACACATTTCAGCCTGAAAAAGAAACTCACACATTTCAGCCTGAGAGAGAAACTCACACATTTCAGCCTGAGAGAGAAACTCACACATTTCAGTCGGAGAGAGAAACTCACACATTTCAGTCTGAGAGAGAAACTCACACAAACCTGGTTCCCATTTTTCTTATTTTGCTCAAATGCATTAAGGCTGAGCACTGAGAAATCTGTGAAAAGCAGGAACAGGGGATGAAGCTGGTGAGATGGAAGGATTAGATTGGACCACAGTTTTTGATTTGTTGAAACTGAATAGGAGTATTTTAGGGCTGATAAAGGCTTGAACAAAATAATATATTTCCAAATAAAAACAGATTTTTCTGAGAAGAGCAGATGTAATCTAAGGAGGAGTAATCTATGGCCCTGAGAAACATACCAGGAGCTGGAAGTTTTGTGTCTCCACCCTTCAGCGTCTGGAGCTGAGTCTCCTGGTAATGTGTCTGCTTAATTAGCGTAAGCCCTGGATTAAATGTTTGCAGCGATGGCTCCTTCTGTTTGATGCAACTGCAAGGAGTCTCTGGCTGCCAGTCCTGTCGTTCGCAACGTTGTTAGGAGAGAATCTGCTCTCGTGTGTGTAATCTTTTGCATAAACATATTGATATTTATGCAAAGAAGGGAGAACTCTGGTTGAATTTCTCTGGATTTTCTTTTTTTTACCTGTAAAAGGCACAGTAGGCACAACACCCAAGAGAGCTATTCTGTGACTGCATTATTTTTGGATCTCACAACCTCAGTGGTCGGCTTCAGCTCTCTGTTTTATGATAGCAGTAAACAATCTATTGTCCTATTAAATGTACAACTTTATTATCATATTTATTGGATTTTTCTTATGTATAAGGTGGCCTTATTCAGCGAAGAGCTTATAGCTTTTTTGTGTGAATGGATATTTACTCATTAATACAACAGCACCTTGACCCCATCCAGAGCCCGTCACTTTCTGTTTTCCAGACTAGATCCTTTGTTGCAGGATTTGTCAAAAAATATATATATTCTGAAAGCCTTTCTCTTGTACATGGTTTGTAAAATATTTAGTTCTGTGCTTTGAGAGCAGTCAGACATGCACACAGCAGATGGACTCATGGAACATTTTTTGTTTTCAGTGAACATTTTCATTTAATTTAAAATTGAAGTTGAAATGATCTGTGTGGGAAGTGAGTGTGCGGTCTGCTGTTTGCGTTTGCGACAGGGCGTACGGTAGGGAGATCTGTGAGGGGGAAACCTCACACTGTAATTAGTGCATTTGGCAGAGTGGTTCCTAGCATTGGAAAGGATAATGAGCACAGGTGATAGAGAGTGGGATTTGGAACAATATTTAATATAGACAGTGCAGTTCTTCTCATGGGTGACCACTGGACCCCTCCTTCTTAGCACATTCCAACAGGATATTAGCAGGAATGAGAAATCTGTGTTTACCCACTTGCTTGCCTTTGGTAATTAATCTGGCCTGTTTATGGCATTGTATTACCCAGAGACTGTACTGCATTCTCATCTGATTAGCATATACAAGTAATAATTAGCTTCTTCCACAATGTTTTTTTTTTTTTTTTTCCTTTTTCTGACTTCTTACATGCTATTAACTGTGACTAATATTTACAGTCTAGTCTTACGGAATTTATGATGTGCTTCTCGTCTATTTTATCATTGACAGGGAGATGCCAGTAAAATACTGCTTATTTACATATTCTGCTGGAGAAAACCTTAGATTATATGAGTGAGAGGAGGAAAAAACTCGAGTTGTTTTTGCATCTCTTGAGAGTCACTAAGGTTCTGCAAACAGCATCTTCAAAGCTCTCTCAGCTGCCGTGCAAGACGACTGCAATTTCAGAATGAGTTCTGAATGCCAAAGTGTATGTGTAGTACCACAGGTTGAAAGGCAGGGAAAACGTGTGTGTGTAATCAGAAATGTACCGAGAGTGTGTCCCTGCTATCTGCTGTCAGAGGAAGGGGCCTCTTCCCACCCCTGTGACGACACCTACTGCGGGCCTTTCCCCGAGTCCGAGCCGGAGGTGAAGGCCGTCGCCAAGTTCCTCCGCAAACACCGCAAGCGCGTCCGGGCCTACATCTCCATCCACGCCTACGCCCAAATGCTGCTCTACCCCTACTCCTACAAGTACGCCACCATTCCCAACTTCAACTGCGTGGTGAGTGACACAAATAAAATAAAAATAGCACTGAGCGCTGTGAGGTTTTGTGTTTTGTTTTAAGTGCCTACCTACTAGAAAAGTCATAGTGGTGTCACTGAACACTGATAGTCTGTACAGTTTATTTATTTACCTTTATTTATACAGGGTAGGTGAACTGAGTGCACATGGTTTTTACAGTAATGCACTGCTAACAACCTCTCAGTTACCCTAACCTGCATATCTTTGGATTGTGGGAGGAAACCAGAGCACCCAGCGGAAACCCACACGCACACGGCGAGGACATACAAACTCCACACAGATTTGACCTCATGCCCTTCCTGTTGTGTGGTGACAGTGCTGCTGCTCATAAGAATCACATGCCATTTGTTTGTGCTT
Organism: Conger conger; assembly: GCF_963514075.1. Classification (NCBI taxonomy): domain Eukaryota; kingdom Metazoa; phylum Chordata; class Actinopteri; order Anguilliformes; family Congridae; genus Conger; species Conger conger. The sequence goes on from NC_083763.1 coordinate 63,662,828, forward strand.
TCAGGAGTCAGCTGCTCAGAACGCAGTTACAGCCCTGTACTCGGCTTACGGTGTGAGGTATCGATATGGACCTGCCTCTACCACTCTCTGTAAGTTTCACACTCTGTAGGAACCCCTGAACAAGTAGCACGCTGCTGCATCTATTTGTGCATGCCGTTTATTTCCCTGTTCAGACACTAGTCACCGGATCATAGGCTTTGCCTCACATTTAATCTCTCATCGTTCCTTTGAGACTGATACGTGCGATGAGATCTGAGGTCGGCCCGCTTTGTAAACTCCCGCATTTTAAATGAGTCTCTCGCCCAGGCGAGGCAGGCAGACAGCTTCCTGCAGGGAGACTGCAGGAGGTCTCACCGCTCCACTCTGTCCCTGACAGACGTGAGTTCCGGGAGCTCCATGGACTGGGCCTACAAGAACGGCATCCCCTACGCCTTCGCCTTTGAGCTGCGCGACACCGGCTACTTCGGCTTCCTGCTGCCCGAGACCCTGATCAACCCCACCTGCACAGAGACCATGAGGGCAGTGAAGGCCATCGCCTCGGGCCTGCTCAAGAAGTGCGTGGTGTGAGGACAGGGCTCTGGTTCTCTCTCTCTCTCTCTCTCTCTCTTTCTCTCTCTCTCCACACCAGGCGGTACCAACCAGCACGCTTCTGATGCCACTCGCAGCTTACAGGCCAAGAAAAAGGAGCAGTCTACCTGTTAATAACTTCTAATGAGATTCTGCATAATTTCATGGAATGAATATGTGTATGTATACATACACTCAGTGACCACTTTAGGTGGAACAGTACACCAGCTTGTTAATGCACATATTTCATTGACCAATCATGTAGCAGCAACTAAATGCATAAAAGCATGTAGACATGGTCAAGAGGTTCAGCTGTTTTTCAGGCTAAATGTCAGAATAGGGAAGAGAATGCAGAGAATGGTGAGAAACACATCCAGTGAGCAGCAGTTCTGTGTGCAAAAATGCGTTGTTAATGAGAGAGGTCAGAGGAGAAGGGCCAGACTGGTCAAAGCTGACAGGAAGGTGACAGTAACGCAAATAACCATGCATTACAACAGTGGTATGAACACGCAACGTGTCAAACCTCTAAGTGGATAGGCTACAGCAGCAGAATTCCAAATAAGTAAAAGAAAATAAGTCTAATAAATACCTAATAAAGTGCTCACTGAGTGTATATCTCTATGTATGCATGAGCTAGTATGCATATGCGCATATGTTTATATTGGTGGTGGGATAAGACACCAGGCACTGAGTTACAAATTACTTTACAGACATTGTTGACCAACATGAACACATACACTTGGGTTTTGTTTATATAGTATAGTTGTTTTTATATGAGGGCCAACTGCAGACACTGAATATGTTTTAAAAGCAGCAAGACCTCAAGTTATTTATATATAATTAAATTAAGGCTCTTAATTGAAAATGTTAAAGGTCAGAGTTGGCTATGAAATTATTGTATTCAGGAGATTCTGACCTTTCCCGTCACATTACTACCAGAACCAGCTCAGTACCCATTACACTACATGACAAAGTACAAAATGAAACAAGCACTTGAAACATAGTCTCAACTTAATTTGCTGTTTTTGCATAAGGATCTGCTTTTAGGATACCATAAAAATAAAAATAAATCTCCTCGGCAAACCTTTCATTATTGACTGGTCAAAAACCTCGTAACCTGTTTGTTGCAAGACTAAATACACTCCGTCCATTCTTAGTGGAGGTTGCATGAAGCCTCTGTTGATTTCTTTTGGTGGTGCAACATAAAACAAAGTAATACAGTCCAAGTTTCTTTTCATTTACTGTTTCTTTCATCGTAGTCCTTATCATTTCTGTAGCGATATAGCTGTCACTCTTTGATATGTATTTTTTGTGTTTCTGTTGCATTTTGTATTAAATCCAGCCTGATTGTGTTAGATCGTACTGAGCTTACTGAGCCAAAGATGATATTGCAGGCACACAATTTCCTTCATTCATTTAGCATGGGACTTTAAATTGTGTGCACTGATCATTTTGGGTGGAAAACATTTTTTTACAGTCAACATTTGTAATGACCACTTTACAGTAATGGCCACTGCAGACAACAGTCTGTTTGACATGTAAAGGTCAGAACTGAATAATGTGGAAGACTCTTCATTACAGTAAGAGCGTTCTGTGCCCTCTCTGTGGAGCAGCTTAATTACTATGCAGTGATTGCAGTATTCGACTGATTTCCCTCAGCCATAGACTCTAGTCATGATCCTAATAACTCCCTGTCTCCAAGCTTCAGCGGCTACACCGCTCAGAATACTCTATCCTCCGATGACAGCAATAGACCCTGCTCAGACTACACTATCGTCCTATCTCAGCAATAGACCCTGCTCAGACTACACTATACTCCTGTGCCAGCCATAGACCCTGCTCAGACTACACTATCATCCTATGCCAGCAATAGACCCTGCTCAGACTACTCTATCCTCCTATCTCAGCAATAGACCCTGCTCAGACTACTCTATCCTCCTATCTCAGCAATAGACCCTGCTCAGACTACTCTATCCTCCTATCTCAGCAATAGACCCTGCTCAGACTACTCTATCCTCCTATCTCAGCAATAGACCCTGCTCAGACTACACTATACTCCTGTGCCAGCAATAGACCCTGCTCAGACTACACTATCCTCTGATCACAGCAATAGACCCTGCTCAGACTACGTTATCCTCCTATGCCAGCAATAGACCCTGCTCAAACTACACTATCGTCCAATCACAGCAATAGACCCTGCTGAGACTACACTATCCTATCTCAGCAATAGACCCTGCTCAGACTACATTATCCTCCTAGGCCAGCAATAGACCCTGGTCAGACTACGCTATCCTCCTATGCCAGCAATAGACCCTGCTTAGACTACTCTATCCTTGTATCTCAAGAATAGACCCTAGTTGAGCTACACCCTCCTGTCTAACAACTCAAGAAAAGCCTCGCTCTGAATACTCAATCCCCCTATCTCAGTAATACAGCCTATTCCGAATCATCAAATCCCCTTGTCCGACTAAGAGAGCCTAGCACTCATAATACTTCTTCCTTTTCACACTGTTCCTTCCCATAGAGCTCAGAGCAATAGGTGACTTCTCTGTTACAGGGGAAATGCAGTGAATCTTGAGCTGCCACAGTAGTTTCAGGCAGAACAGTGACAAGCAGGTCACAGACAGATAAGCTTGAAAATGAAATCAAAAGTCCATTGTGAGCATTAAAACTTTCAGATGTTATTAATGTAGCACTTGTCGAGATATTAAGTGTCATGGGGCACAAACTCAGAGTTCAGTGTTAACACAAAAACTATCCACTTCAATTTCTCTTTCATTAGTTTTAAGGGGGTACATTTCTGTAGAATTTCTGACAATGTGAAAGTGTTTACAAAAGACATGGGGCATTTCACTAGTGCGTAGTGTAAATTTAAAAGCAGTATCACGGGCATTTGCAAATTATATTTTCAGTGGATCTCCTAAGGTGCTAAGCTGTACATTTGTATTCAGTCATATTAATGTGCATTGTTTTGTATCTGGTATTTATTTTATTTTATGTTTTTACAGCCACAATTGTTGTTAGCAGGGGCATTGAACAGTGTATTTGTGATGAAAGTAAAGTTTTATACATTTTTAATACATTCCCTGGTTCTTGTGTATAACTTTTTTTGTTGAAATGTGGAGTAGAAACACAAGCTAGAAAACACCAACGATTCATTTGGAGTGATGACCTGAAGAATCAGTGGGTATACTGAATGCAAGAGATCAAATGTTCATGAAGGATTAGATGACCAGATGTAGAGACAGCCGGTTTTGTGGAAATTTTAACAGGACAATGAACTTAGCACCCCTATGCTTCAGAAAAGTGAACACACTCACACAGGACCTTGGTTCAACATCTGTTCTGGCTGCTACAGCACAGTATTCATCCCACACATATGGCTCCATTTTTTCTTAATCACCCATTTTGGACAGCATGAAAAAAGAACTGATCCTCACATCTTTGGACTGGCCCTTGGTGCTGGACATGCAGTGAAACCTGTGAAACCATTTCTTCCATACAAGGCCCCCCATTCTCACCTGTCAATCACTGTAGATAGGCTTTCACCCATCCAAATCCACACGAGTAAACAAATCCAGGCCAAAGGTATGTGTATTGGTCATGTCCTGTTCATTAGCCAGAGTCACTGTTACACCTAAAGGAGAATCCTGCACACTCACACAATCTGAATCAGACTCACAGCCATAGGAGAGGCAGGTGTGTGAATTCATCTGTATTCATCTGAAGCATATTTGCAGCCAGATAGAAGCTTGAGCTTGCCTTTATTTTCCTTGAAACCACAATATGGAATACAATAAGTGTGTCTGCTCTTTGCAGCATGTGTGCACTGACATTTCCCCATGAAACACATGTAGCCTGGCCTATAGCTGTTCTAACATCTCAAGCTATTTTTCCATTTCCAATAACAAATTATATTTATGTTTTCACACTTTTCAGTAAATATCAGCACAGCAGGCACGCATGCTTGCAATGGTACACCTGAAGCGCAATGGCTGTAATACAAGTGAAAACTCTGTCAATGTTTCAAACGATCTATTTCCGCTGTCAGAAACATTATTAGAAACTGGAAGATGAATGGAACAGTTGAAGTCAAGGCAAAGGTCTGGAAGACCAAGAAAGATTTCAGATTGGCCTGAGACCTGGTGAGAAATGCTCAGAAGAACCCACACACCACTGCAAAAGAGCTGCAAAAAAGAATAGCAAACAGGTCTAGCTGTTCACAGGACAGCAATACAACGTACTTTAAACAACAATGGAATGATGTGATTTGGACTGACAAAAATAAAATGAAACTTTTTGGCCACCACCAAAGACGGTATGTCTGGAGAAAAAAGGGTGAAGCCTTGGCAGAGAAGAACACTTTGCCAACTTTGAAGTATGGAGGTGGATCCATTATGCATTGGGGTTGTGTGGCAGCTGGGGACACAGGAAATATTGTGCGAGTGGGAGAATGGATTCCACCAAATATCAATACATTATAGAGACTAATGTTCAAAGTTCAGTCCAGACATTGAAGTTGAAGAGAGGTTGGGTTTTCCAACAAGACAATGATTCAAAGCATACCTCGAAACCATGAAGTACCTCCAGGAAAGACGTATCAAGGTTTTGGAATGGCCACCACAGTCCCCATACTTATTATATTATTATTATAAAAAATCTGTGGTGAGATCTCAAACATGGCGTACATGCAAGGAGGCTGAAGAATATTTCTGAGCTAGAGGTGCTCTGCCAGGAAGAATTCCAAAAGCGAGAATTGAAAGACTCTTAGCTGGCTACAGGTAGCGTTTACAAGCTTTATGAGGTGTTAAAGAGCACTAACTTATAGGGTTCCAAAACTTTTGAACAGGGCCTTTTTCCATTATTTTGCAACTGCAAAAAATTCAACTAAAAAGTAATATTGCTTTAAAATTTGTAGAAATGTGTCAGGTTTAACGTTGTACCAAAATAAGAGCATCTGTTCACTTGGATTTTAATAACAAAGGCCTTTTGACTAGAAGTGCCAAAATGTTTGCGCACTACTGTACCTCTGGAACTAAATTTGAGATTTTCAGACTTTTTCCATATTCTAAACATGTCACAGGGAGCAGATCCACAGAGTGCAGAGAGAATCCTTGTGCCAAGCCAATCTCTTGTTTTGTGCAGACAGATAACAGCTTGTTGTTCGAGGTAGTTGTCAACCATTTACTATCTTAACTGTTTTCTCTCTATTTGTGATATTTTACAGACAGCCATTGTCTGCAAGTACATGCTTTTTTCACAGACAGCAGACAAGATAAAATGCCTGTATACGTGCCCACATTCTAAAATATCACTGCTTATAGAATTTAAAGGATGTACCTATAATGTTTATTGTGATCAGATCGTGCTCAGTACTACATTTCGGAGTATGCGATGCATTCCGGAATTCGACAAACAAAGTGTTCAGCCATTACAGATTTGAGTCGTTAAGATGCTCTCGAATTAAAACAAAATGTAAGTGATTAAATAAATGAAAGGGCAATCTTGCACAGAAAGAAAGCTTTACAGAACTGCTGGAATTAAGTTCTTATTTGTCTCCTGGGGAATAAATCATTATGATTTCCTGCTGTTGTGGTGATCTAATTGTCCTCCCACACCAAGAGACAGTATTGACCAAGTGTTTAAAAAACAAAAAAAACAAAAACTTTCCAACTGCCACACAGACCATGCTGTCAGCATATAATTGTCTCGCTGCTAGGTGACCAATGAGTTTGGCTTGAGCTTCATGTGCCTGGCTATTTCTACTGTTATGAAAGGAATACTCTGCTTTGGAAGCCCAGTTATGCTGGACTGCATCTAGGCTGTGACCAGTGTTGCATCTAACAGGCTAACAGACAAGATCCAAAATGTGACCTTTGAAGCCCATGCAAGGGAATTGCCCTCGGAGTAAGCTAGAATACAGACATCAAATTAAAAGCCTGTGTCACACATCATATCTGAGTCGATGCTTAAAATTAGTGGATTCAGTCTATAGGTGAATGCCTCCAGCAACTTAAAATGGTACTTCTGTGGTTCTCAGTTGGCTCAGCTTATAAAGACATCCATTACAAGAGCAGTTTGGATCATTTGGATAAATATGACATGCAGTCTATAAGTTGGGTTCAACCAGGGGTTAGTTGGGTTTATTTTGGCTCAAAGGGTCTATTGGCTGCAGTAACTATTGATCAGAATAAGAGATCCTTGAATCCTACCCTTGAGTCTGTGTACAGTTAGTGATTCCATATAATGGAGAAACAAGGTTTGAATATATTTTAAAAATGGGTATTGACTTCAAATATTGAAAAAGATCAAAGTTATGGCCATGTGAGGCTCTGCTTCAAATGGCTGAAGCTGGCCAGCCTGGGAGGGACCTTCTGAGCCATCCAGACTGTAAACACCTCCAAAAAGGAAGACAGTCCATGAGCTCTGACAGTTGCTGTGGATGCTTGTTGTTTATAGAGTTGCTCAAAAATCACCCTGCCTCCCTATCTGAACTTCCTCATGTAATTTCCTGTCATTCTCTCAGGGGTGGCTTTACAACAAGCATGCAAAGCACGGGAAGTATGCATTTACCAATATTATTTTTTTCAGACAGTAGCCTGTTTGTTATAACAACACTGAAATATGACTATGTGAATGGTGGATGTTTTCCCCTTTCCTTTTCACTAACTTGTTTTTCGACTTTAGCTATGTTTCCATATTTATCCAATGGCTTCAGAAAAGAATAAAACAACGTGGCAAATAAGCCACAGCTGAATTATTACATAAAACATTCACGAGTGGTAACTAATGTGAGTGCATACAGACAGAGGCAGATCATTTGTGTTAATTGAAGTGAAAATGATGGTCTCTTCATATTATAGCAATCAGATTTTAGCAAAATATAATACATTGTTCTCTGATTTAATGTTATTTTGCAATTTATTTACAATATAGTAATATAATTTAACAGTGAAATGTTTAAACACCATCTTTAAATAAAGGCATGAATTTACAAGATGCACTACTAATGTACTTACATAGAAGATAATTAGGCACCATAGAACTGACTAGAGTGAATAACATTTTAAAATACCCAGAAACAGAGACTATCTAGAATGTGGATACACCTGGATGCAATGTCAATGCAAATGCAAGTGCGTGTGTGTATTTCTGTGCGTGTGTGTTATTTCACTTAAAAAGAGGTGATATGACCGTTGTCAACAATATGCAGAAATCAAACCTGTAATAAAGTATGTGGACAAACAGGCAAAGTACTTCAATGGATTTGTTAAAGCACATTGTCTAACCAAACACAAACCTCACTTCTAATTGACAAATCTGTCATTCACTGGCCAAATATACTTTGTTCATTTAAAATTTTAATCTCATTAACATTCAAACACCTCTCTGTTACAGTGCCTCGGGGACTCTTTCTCTCTGTACTTTTGCAGTACTGTACCATCAGCCACTGGTATCTGGCTGTTGAGAATATATTGATCTTCATCAGAAAGACATTTCATTTTTAAAGTATGCCTGGACTGTATTAAATGAATGTCTGCATTATGATGATAGTTATATTTCTGCACCCAGGTAAATATGAAAATTCAGACCTGGTGCCTAGTTTGAACACTCTGACATTCATTGCCTGTAATTTCAGCCAAACTCAGGAGAAGATCACCAGTCACAGTGTTTTGCTAAATAGCAAGATCCCAGTATGTTCCAACTTTGAGACTACACCAGAATAGCCAAAATCCTGCACAAAGTATACATTGCCCAATGATCTTTTAACCAAAAAGAATGAATTGGTGTCAGTAATCGAGTACTCAAATGATAAAGGTTTTCAATTGACAACTTTGGTTGACATGTCATGCAATTCAAACATACAGACGATGTATTAACTGTTGTCAACCACAAATTGATGGGGAGGTTCACAGATAACAGTCTGGGAAGAAGTGTCTAGTCACTACAGAAGCTAAATTGCCATGAATGATGGCGACCTGGCTACACAGTGCAGAAGCAATGTTGCTGAACTTCTGGCTCCTTGCTTGGTGGTCTTCCTGGCCATTCACCCTGACATAATACAGTATCGTTCCAACAGTACACCACTCTTCTTCATCCAGTGCATGTAACAAAGGCTTACTTATGAAAAAAAGAATGGGACAGTTATGCCACAGATGTCCTCCTAACCAGACTTAAGCCCCATTGAACATGTGTGGTTTGAGAAGAGTGAACAATCATATGTTTGTCCAGGCTCTATGAGAGGAATAGAACATAATCCCAAGTTACTGCATCTTGAACCAAGTGCAAAGCACACATTGCAGCTAAACCACTTGTATTGTGTCAATTTCAGGCAGAACCCCGCTAGCCAGTGACTTATTAAAAATCATTAATGAGGTTAAGTAATAATGAATTATGTCAGTTTTCCTGCTATGGAATAAATATTGTCTTGCCTTTTGCATTTTTGGGCAATTAAATTTTAGCACCCATTTCTTTATTTCTTCATGGGTAATGCCTGTAGTTGTTAACCCATGTGTCACCACTCATTAACACAACAATCTTGTCAGTTCAGGCCAAGGAAATGCACTATCATGTGCATCTTCCAAAATTAGGCAGCGGCAATCTGTTACTTATTTAACTCTGCAGTCCACCTGCTGAGATGTGCAGACATTGGCAGAGCTGCACAGAAAGCCAGTTGCTCTATAACTGAATGGAGGAGTGTTATAAAGAAATGAGATTAGGAATATCTAATCAACTACCACCTGTCCTCCCTCGGTCAATTGTGGTGGGACCCATGGAAGTCCTGACCACAGCACTGGCATAGTCACAATTTGATTGTGGACCATAGCGATGACTAACAAATACAAGTGGTTAGAGCTCTGGATTAGTTCAACTTTTGAGAGTTGTGCAAGGGAAATTTTAATCCCTGTTTTTCTTTTTCATTTAGGCCAAGGTGTTTCAATCATCACTCTGACTATTGAATTAATCTAGGACTGGTGCAACAGTCATAATTCAACCAGGCATTTCAATTAGTAGGTAAAAGATCAAACTGACCAAAAAAACTTTTTTTAAATGACTGTATCGATGGCCTAAAAGGCGAACAAGGGAGAGGCAGCTCTGACGTGTACAGAGTCACAGATGTAGGCTCACTGAGATTCAATTGTGAAATTCACACAACTTGACTACTGCAAATGGAGAGGGCGGAGCAGAATTGCTGAGACAGGCTCTGTTGCTCTTGCAAAATCACAGCCAAGATGCAAGCTGTGACCACAAAACAGCATGCAATTTAACTAGCTATATCACATACCACAAGTTCAAAATAAGAGACAAGCTAAATCATGTGTTCATTTCATTGTGACATGCACTACCTAGCAAGGAGTCTCATCTAATCTATCAGTCCTGGTTGTAGAGCACCTATTGGATCCTCTTTTTTTATCTAGCAGGCATTTTCCTTTATGCACTAGCTATATTTTATAACCTAAAGATTTTAAAGCCATAGCAATTTCTGACATTATAATATATAATATATTATAAATAAATAACTATTTCCCACTAGTGTTCAATGGTCATGTTTGTCTCCTCACATTGTTCTCTTTAACTTTCATATATGGAAATCTTTATCATTTGGACAGGCGTTGCTGCTAATCACATTATGCAATTGTATCCCACCCAGTGTCTAAATCCTCTTGAAGTAACTATTAAGTATCTCATATTAAGACGTCGCTTGCAAAAACAGAGCACATCATGAGGATCATCTGAGATCCCTATGAGAATGAAAACGTATTGCCAGAATCCTGCCCTGCATGAAGTATCACATCATGCCTGGATAGCCTCATGCCTAGACAGTTTTTACTCCGATAGAATAGGATGAGAACTAGTATGAGTATAGTGCATTTTAATATAATTTGGGGGATTCTCATTCCTCAGATTTGTCATGCAAATGTTATTTTGTGTTGGGTCCTCTACTATGTTTGGTCAGTGGAACTCAAAACAAGTGATTCAAAACTTCCGAACAAGGTTCACTGACCAATCAGAAATAACCGAGACAGCTCAGTTCACAGGACCTTGCACTGTCGAATGCAGCTACACTGCAGATGAGGGAGGGCAACTACTGCAGATATGCGCACTAGTGGCTATGTCACTTAAATACACCAACTTGTAAAATGTAGTACCTCAGTTCTGAAAAAGTATGGCAAAAGGATGCTGTTTATCAGAATAGGCAACCTCACTTGTTAAATCGCTCCGATATGTATGGGCACTTGGAATGCACACTTGTCAATCTGTTTCTCTCTCACATTTCCTCTATTCTTTCTCTATCCCTACCCCTCTCTGAACTGCTGCCTGACTCACCCTGCCTCATTGCGGCCGTTTTGACGTGCGTGACGTCGTTTCCTTCCAACATGGCGCAGGCAGGTTGCTAATGGAAAACTGAGGGATTTCCGTGTACATTTAGCCCACCTTCCGTATTTATTTATGTTTGTATATTAGGGCCACATCGGTAGTGCTTTTTACAAGAGCGATAGATCGGGAGCCATTTCTGCCCTTGGGACAGGCTCTCCTCGCCCCAGTTCCAGCGCGTCATGTATGAAGGGAAAAAGACGAAAAACATGTTTTTAACCCGAGCGTTGGAGAAGATCTTAGCCGACAAGGAGGTGAAAAAGGCTCACCATTCTCAGTTACGCAAAGCGTGTGAGGTGGCATTAGGTAAGTTTTGTTTTAGTTATCAATATTACAATGTTGGGCTGTCATTGCTAGCCGCACGTCACATAGATAGTTAATGTTGGGAAGCTTGTTCGCTGGGTACATCTGTGGGTAGCTGCAAGCTAGCTCGCTAGCTACTATTGCAAGCAAACTCGTAACTGGAAAGCAGTAGCCAGCACTAACCAGCACCGGCAAGGTGTGGGGCCAGCTATTGCATCAATAGATGGTTAGTTTGCTTAATTAGCCACACAATATTTCCTGCAGCTGAAAGGTCAATATAGTAAGCGGACGTCAACATGTTAAATATTATCTTCCCGTTTTATATGTACATGTAATCCTGTGTGACTGGGTGTGCTTATTAAACATCGATTAGCTAGAAATCTAGCTAATTGGTTCAATGGCAAAATAAGGTGCTGGGAAACAACAGGGGTGGTTACCTTTTAGGGCACTGGAAGCTAACGGTAGCTAGCCAATTAGCCAGTGATAGAGCGTCTCAAAAACAAATAATTTGACTTGGCAGCTCACTAGCTCCCGACGAGCTTTGCTAAGTGGGTAGGTAGTTAACTTGGGTAGTTTGTAATAAACACTGTAATTAACATTGACATAAATATTGGATTACTTGGGTAGCTGGACAGCCATAGCGCGCAAGCTAGCCATGGTCTTTGGCAAGAATAGAGCGGAACAATGTATCAGTTCCAAATTCTTTTGTTGCTTTGCTTTGGGACGGAGAGATGAATACGTTGATAGATAGCCTAGTAGAAATGGAAAATAATTGTGAATAACCTATTGCATTCAACTGCACGTGTAGATAACCCCGTTATTTGCGATGCGAATATTCGGTTTGTTCGCTTGTTGTCCCAGTCATGGAGAACGAATAGCGATGACAGTGCTGAATTAAGAAAGGTTGCTTGCTAGCAAGGTAGCTTTGCTTCCCTATAATAATGAGGGTGTGCAGGTGCTTGCACTCGCCTGCCTATCAGTGGGGGTTTGGTCAGCACAACAACCCATGTCTATGGGCGATCTCATAAGCAATAGGGAAAATACTTTCCCAAACGCTGACTGTTCTACCACATAATTTTGTATTTAGACATACGGACCTAGTTTTGTGTGAGTATATGTGCACTCCACAACTCTTGTTCGTGTACTTGCAGTAACTTTGACAACTTGTAATAAAGTGGTTTGCAATGATATTGTAGTGTTACAAATGAATAAAAACATTTCTGAAAGGTTTCACGGTTACCTATCAACATCAATCAGGTTACTTTGACGGCTCTATCCGTGGCTACTCATTTATACTACGCTGAGTATAGTACCTGTCATTGTAAAGCACACGTTTTATGAATATGAACAGGCTGTGTATGTCATAGTGTTTCTGCTTCACATAAAGCCCATATCAAATGGCTCTTGGAACATTGTGTTTGCCTTTGTATTGCCATTGCTGTTGTATTTGTGGCTGTCTCAAATTTGCAGTTTGGTTATTGTTCTGTGTGGAACTGTTCTATTCCCTGGCAACAAAAACACTTTGAACGATTTATCTGTAGAATCTGACCATTATTCTTTTTTGATATTCAATAATTCAGTGAGTGTTACTTTGCCATGCAACTCAAATGATACTGGTACCTTACATTTCATACATTTAACCAATGAAGCACTGTTGTAATTCATTCATTCCTAAGCTGTTTTTTCTTGTGCGAGTTTAAAAGCCGTATCATTGTAATGGGGTCAGTCATGATTAAAGCCCTTAATAGATTGTTACTCACAGGCAGCTTAATTATTTCTGGTCGATGTCTGGTCATGCGCTTTTATATTAAGATCTGTTTTCAGGTACTTTGTCCTAGATCAATTTCAGATGACAAATTAGAAGTGTTTTCTTTCAGAGTGGAAAGTCTAACCAGACAGAGGGCACACGATCCATGATGTGAAATCCCATTGAGTGCATAGTCATTCACTGGACTGTCTGAAAATCTATGTTCCCATTTCTGTACATAGCTGTCAGTTGCCCTTGATACCTTCATGTCACCAACTAGTTAAAAGGTATTCCACGTCCCTTACAGACCATGTTGTCTTTTAACCACTGCTAGCATTTCTGACTTTGACTTCTTTTGTCTCCTCACACGAGCAACAGTTGTTCCTGTTAACATGCTAAAAATATATTTGCTATTCTGTGACTGGACCATAGTCCTTCGTAGGTTCCTCTCGTGGGGTCGTAGAACTGTTCACTGAGTATCAAGTTGCACAAGTCAGCTTTGCCGGGACTCTGGGCCACCTCTGCCAAGAACTCCAGCGTTTGTTGTTCTCTGATACGGTTGTGGTTTCTCAAATGCCAGATAGCGAGCATTAAGCTGTCAATCACTCTCCAGTGTGAATTAAAATGGTGAGTGTGATGGCACCCTGAGTGTGTGCAGGCCACGCTTTGAGCGAGGATTAATTTGGGCCCCTCAGTGCTGTGCTTTAGGAGAACAGTTCCATGCACGTATGGTCCATCTCTACGGAATTCAGCTTATTACAAAATTCACCCAACGTAGGCACATCTGTCTCAAATTAAAATAAACCATGTTTACTTAGGACCAGTCAATCTGAGAGCTCTTAAGAAAGAATGAAAGAATCTCCTTGTCTTCTTGTCGGGCCCTTTATTGGGTTTTTGACATAATGATTGTGTTTGGTGTATGGAAGATTCATATTCAAGCATATAATATGTATATATATATTTTTTTATCTTCAATCAAAGATGAGGTAGTATCATTAGAAATTAATAGGGGCAGATATCAACATTTGGTAAAAAAAATAAAAATAAAAATAAAATAAAATAACTCTTATTTTAATCAGCCACAAGAGACAGTCTTATCAATTTTGCATGAAAGCTACTGCCTTTGACTGTTACTGCAAACTTATAAGCATATATTATAGAAGCCTGTATAGTTGATCCAATAAGCTATGGCTTGTAAAACTAAAATATACCATCTCATGCATCCTCTTCAGAAGTCCATGCATGGCACAGTCAGTTTGTGTTGCTTTTTTTTTGCAAATTGTTGAAGCCCCAGGTAAGCTCATTGATATTATGTTAGTGTAGCAGGACATGGTCTATACATTTATAAATATCATCGGTGAGTCAAAGCCTACTACTGCTGTTTTTAGAGTAATCCAGTCAGTTTAATTGGTACCTTCACACTAATTATCAGGGCCAAATGCGCTCTGTAATGGCTGTGGCCACCTATTAACTCTTAAATGGGAGACTTCTTATGACCCTTTCTTGTTTGTTGGAATCAATTTTGACCTTTCATTTTACAAGCAAGTTTGATGTTTAATCCTGCATAGCTCCTTTTCAGTTCAAAATGTCATCGAGCTGGTTGTTTATTTTCAGTTCATCAACAAAACAGTTAGCCTATTCCAGTGAGTTATTACTGAAATAATTGAGCAGATAAATGATCTGACCAAATCGACACAGTAGGAAATGGGAAAATAACTTTCCCCATGAACTTAACCCTGGTCCTTTGAGAAAACATTATCTGACAACTTGCATAGTTTGCATGCCTAAATTATTCTCAGAGAATCTGTGAAAAGTGATGAACCCATTTCAGAAGCGCAGGCCGATTCTTGAATGATGTGAGGGGCTTTTAAGGCCTCCCTTTTTAAGATGAGGGCATAATTGGCACTCTAGCCAAGTCATTTAGAGAGTGTTTAATCTGAGTGTGTACATTCATGATGATTTTATTAAACAACGGTCTTAAGGGCTATGCTCCCATCAGTTTGTTCTTCTTATGTAAACTAAATACAGCCTTTAACCATTTTTTTAACCATTTAAATGAAGTAAATGCAGAAATCCTTTTAAAATATTATCCTCAGCATTCATATCCACTACTCCCCAGAAATAAAACTTTTTCAACATTGAATATAATGTTGGCCAGTGGTTCATAGCAGTCACTGTAACTGTATGGAAGATGAATGCGTGCTTCCATAAGGTTTGGGACATAAACCCATTATGTCTTGATTTTCCTTTTATTTGCCACAATTTTAGATTTGGAATCACACAATTGGTAAATATGGTTAAAGTGCTCATTCTCAGATTTTATTAAAGGGTATTTTTATACATTTTGGTTTTGCAACGATGTTTATATGTATATCCCCCATTTCCGGAAATGACGAATTGTGGAATACAGAGGCAAATAAATAAATGATGGGTCTTTGTCCCAAAAATTATGGATATCGATGCGCTTGTCAAGAGTAGCTGTAATAACTGAATTATAAAGGTGAGTGCTATGAAATCATAAATGCAATCGTGATAATGGTAAGCTGAAATGCATGGTGATTGCATGGATCCAAAGTATCACAGGGCACTTGAATATCCATTAACCCCTCCACATTTACGGTTCAGTTTATAGGCCTCGTCACTACAGATTGAGTTAATCACTGTTTAAATCAGTTCTTTTATATTTACTAAGCCTAATTAATCACTAGCTTTAGCCATTTAAGAAAGATAGGGTAGCATTGCTTGAATGACCAAGCTATTCATCTTTTATGGAGCCACATGACTCTTTGAGGGAAGGCTAGTTTCAGGATATCTTGATGGAAGAGTTTCGCAAAACATGCAGCAGTTGCTTGCAGGCGTGGGCAGCGTTGAAAGATTTTCTATAAAGCACTATACTCAGGCGTTTCAAGAATTTAAAATGATTAAGGAAAATTATGTCCTTATATCAAGAAAATTATATCCTTGGTTTTGAAATGGAAATAATCAAATCATCATACTCATACATTCAATCATACAAAACCTCAACAAGCAATTTATCGGGCTCTTTCCAATTGCTTATTTTTTTACCTCCTCCTTCCCCTGCTCCTTTCCATGCTCCTAGCTTCACCCTTCGGGGGAGGCAAGAAAAGAAACCCAGAAAAGCAGGTGAAGACGGGGCAATTGGTAAAACATAAATTAGGCAAATGGAATGTTCGGTCGATCATTTTTACGTCACAAATTCCCAAAAAAGAAAGGATTCTCCCCTGTTTCCTTGCTCAAGGAATCTTCAGGAGCCTCTTGGCTCCAGCTCCTAGCTCCAAGAACGAACATTTTACGGAATGGAATTTCCGTAATGATGGCGGGCCTGATTTCCTGGTCAGGCAAGGAACCAGGAGAAAGGAGGTGAAATATAAGTGACATTTGTATGTCCTTCCAGGTAGTGCGCAACCGACCGATGCCTGCTCTTGTTTTGATTCAGCTGCAGTGGCAGCTCTGAGCACTCCGCTAAAAGCCACCTGTGACTGATAAGCTAGGAGGAACCAGTGAGCGATCGGCTAATTTCTGCCTCTGAGTGATGAGCGAACTGTCACCGCTAAATGATTAGCTAGGCTAATTGCCATGACAGTTGTTGTGTTTAGACCACCGGCTACTGTTGCTGTGTCTGAAATGTAGCTGCAGCTCTTACTGTTCTGACTCTATGAATGAGTTTGTGCCAGACTATGGCATTGTGCCTTGCCCTCCTGGAATATTAAACATCCTGCTAGTTTTTGTGTACCCTGAGTAAATAACCACAGGTGAAAAATGAATTTGGGTAGTTTAATTTGACCTGCATTTTGCTTTGACGTGGGTGGTTTTTCTGCTCTGTACTTGTGGCTCTGCGTAATTGAGGCACTAGCATAGATTAAAAAAAGGTGGAATGAATCAGCAGCCAATTAGCATCTGTTGCAGTATTAGCCTTTCATTGCTGAAGTGATGCATTTCCCTTCAAGGTGAACGAGAGACTGCATGTTAATGGGCAGTACGTTCCACCACTGGGAAACGTTAGGAGGAAAAGACGGGAGGAGTCTTGATTGGTGAGAGAGAAGGAGGTTGGCTGCCAGTAGGGGATCTCGGGACAGGAAGGACTGTAGGGAGACGTATAGGCTGCACTTTAGTCCGTGAGATTCCAACAGGGCAACCTAACCAGGCTCTTCACTCCTGGAAATGCAGCTATCGTCAGGGAGCAAATTCCGTAAGAATTCACGTCTTCCTTCTGAGCAAACATGAGACTTTGTACAGCGTGTGCAATGAAATCTTATGAAGTCCACGGGAGTCATAAAACCTCAGTGTTTAAAAAGCTGCGGCAGCCAGCACACTCGTCTAGCTGCATCCAGAATGCGCTGTGTGGTGTGTTTGGTCTCCAGTCTGTGAATTAATTTTTTGAATCAGTTTCGTGTTTGGCTGGTTATGGCTGTGTGGATTGTGGGCTTAACGGGCTGTTATTTTTGTAAAATGTATGACATGTTTTTATACAGAAGCAAATATTTTCATGTTTAATTGACTGTGCTAAAATTCCATTAAATTTACATAAATATTTGCAGCGTCAGTGTATAATTTCATAAAAGAAACTATTCCAGCTATTTAATTTATCCTGGGCGATGTAAATCAAAACCAATTGGCAGAATGTCGGCTGTAATTTTTTGGTCTTCTCTCTGAAATTAAGGCCTGGAGGCTGTGCTGATATTTTCACCCATCAGGGAGCAGCAGAATAAATGAGCAGAGCCTCCCTCTCTGAAGCACAGCCTCCCTTTCTGAAGCAGAGCCTCCCTCTCTGAAGCAGAGCCTCCCTCTCTGAAACACAGCCTCCCTCTCTGAAGTACAGCCTCCCTCTCTGAAGTACAGCCTCCCTCTCTGAAGCAGATCCTCCCTCTCTGAAGCAGATCCTCCCTCTCTGAAGCAGAGCATCCCTCTCTGAAGCAGAGCCTCACTCTCTGAAGCAGAGCCTCCCTCTCTGAAGCAGAGCCTCCCTCTCTGAAGCAGAGCCTCCCTCTCTGAAGCAGAGCCTCACTCTCTGAAGCAGAGCCTCATTCTCTGAAGCAGAGCCTCCCTCTCTGAAGCAGAGCCTCCCTCTCTGAAGCACAGCCTCCCTCTCTGAAGCACAGCTTCCCTCTCTGAAGCAGAGCCTCCCTCTCTGAAGCACAGCCTCCCTCTCTGAAGCACAGCCTCCCTCTCTGAAGCACAGCCTCCCTCTCTGAAGCAGAGCCTCCCTCTCTGAAGCAGAGCCTCCCTCTTTGAAGCAGAGCCTCCCTCTCTGAAGCACAGGTTTCCTCTTTGAAGCAGAGCCTCCCTCTCTGAAGCACAGGTTTCCTCTTTGAAGCACAGCCTCACTCTCTGAAGCACAGGTTCCCTCTCTGAAGCACAGGTCAGCCCCCTGCCTGGGAGAGCTCACAGCACAGGACCATCTCAGGCACGTTTAGCTGACTGCAGTTTTCAGGTATAGATGGTCATTTCCCTGTGATGGGAGCATCTCATGCTCGTTTAGCTGACTGCAGTGTGCAGGTATAGATGGTCATTTCCCTGTGATGGGAGCATCTCATGCTCGTTTAGCTGACTGCAGGTAGGGTATAGGCGGTCATTTCTTTGTACTGTATATTGAGAAATTACAGGCCACTGTCTCCGCTGACGGGCATGCTCTTTGCTTGGGCGTTTTATTGTGCTGGTTGGTATTCTGCTGGTTGACCTTTGAGAGTCATAGTGTCTTATACTGCCCTTATAGAACGGAGACGTTGTGTTTCCTGTACTGTATGCTGTGATTAACATTTTCTCCTGTGGAAAATGGGAAGCAGAGGGATCTGGAATTATGCACCCAGTGAGCAGTGGTTTCCCAACCATGTAGGCATAATGCTGTTCATAATGTGATATGAGCTAATTTCATGTTTACCACTTGTGTAAGAATCTTCACTTTATTATTATTTTTTTTGTTTTTAATCTGACATAAAATCAATTTATAAACATTTTTCTAAGTATCTACAGCATCCGATAAATGTCATGTTTTTAATATATGAACAGTAGTATGTGTCTGTGGGCTTGGAATAACCTTGATCATGTGATGTCTTAATGAAGTAAATGAAGGCCTCTTCTGCTTCACATACCCACAGTGTGCAATGTCAGGATGGGGCGTTCCTCACCATTCCACACATAACACCACTTGTTTTAGGTATACTTTTCACCATTTAACCATTGTAACAAAACCTTTTCAGTATATCGCACAACTAGAGTTAGGTTTTATGGAAGCAATTTTAGGCACTTTACCATGACAGGATAATTTTCTATCCATTCTGAAAGCTCACTTTGTCCAACATGATACTTGGACATATTTTGAAGCATGTGAAAAAAAAAAAAAGAAGAAGAATAAAATGTCAAAGTACGCCGCTGGCATGACAAAAAGGACAGACACAGAGACTACTTGGCACTGTGCTGCAAGCCGAATGGAAAAACATTCACTGTAGGGTGGATTTAAGAAACTCAAGACCTGCTCTTGGTGTCCACTGGTGTACCATCATCACCAGTGTCCTTGTGCGGTATTGTTTGATCATGGATGATTCATGCAGTTTGTGCAGTCTTAATGCTAAACCTTGAACAGAAACTGGAATGAACCGGAATGATTGAACAAATTGAGTGATTAGGGGTTATGTATAAAAAATCTACTCGCCTGGCTGTATTCAACACGGAAAATATAAAAGGTTCACAAACATACTTGAGCACCTTCTCTGTTTGCTTCAAAGGTTTCCTAATGTTTGCTAACAGTCTGAAAGCGATGCTCACGGTGGACAAAAATGGCTGCTGACGCGGACGAAGCAGAGAGAACTGGCGTTCATTCAGCTGATCTAATTAATTTAAATAAATGTAATGCTGTTTCTTAACGTAAAAGTTGAGCCCAGATTAAATTCACTCTCCTTCACATTTCTATGTCCACCATTAGAGGGCATTAGATCAATGCCCTCAGTAAACAAAATGGAGTCGTTAGTAAACGGTTGAGTCGGAATGTTCACCTTGTGGAGGGCTTGTCTGGCATGAGGATACACGGTGAATTGTGGCTGATGCCATTCTGTGGTCTGAGGGAAGAAACAGACAGGTTTTCATTCAGAGCACTCTGGACAGGAGCCACACCTACCTAGACCTCTTGCCCAATGAATATGGGTGCCCTGATTGTCAATCAACCGACAGGTGCGAGAGGCAGTTCTGTCCTAAGCACCCTGGATCATTAACATATGTGTGAATTTGCCTGGCAGGTTTGTGATTGGAGCAGGGCGCTGCTGCTGAGCTGTGATTTGGTGGAAGCGAATGACTCACGGGCCGTGGCTGTGATAAATCCTGGCCCTCGTCATGTGAGTGCAGGGATACGGGAAATGGCCTGATGGGCCTACTGCTTCTCCCAGCACTCCTCCGCTCTATCACCTGTAGTGTCCTTTCATTTCAGAGGGCCCTCTGGTACTATCCCACACTGCTCCTCTTCTAATCACTGTAGTCTAGTCTAGTCCAGTCCAGTGGCTGCCTGGATGCAACTGCTGCTTCTGTGGCTGAGGTTTGTGTTGGCATGAGCTGTTCACATGCAGTGACTCATACTTGCAGGAGCACGCTTGCCCTCATGGTCCACTGTAAATAAACTGCATGGTATATAGAGGCGGTTTGTTTTCTGGTAAATATAAATTGTCATGCTCTGTTAGAGGTGTATTTTTTTCTGTTTTCAATTTCAGGTGCCCACCGGGTTGGGTTTTTCCCTCTGTCATTGGCCAACAAGACTGAATGCCGTAAAAATGCTACCTAACGCTAAAATGGGTCATTTTGTCGCTTCATAATTTTTCCGTGGTTTCTTAAAATTGACATCCACACTAATTTGAGATTATGAGACGGTGAGCACCACGATCATCATTAGTATGCACAGCCAAGGTAGACGTGTCAGTATTAATAGAAGATTGCTGGTTATGAAGCAGAATGATTGTCACAGTGGAGAACGAGTATGAGGGCTTTTGAAGTGAATTTGCCAAACAGCGGGGGGCCGGCAGAGTGAAGGGAGAGAGAGAGAGAGAGAGGGCGACGAGCGACAGAGGAGGGAAGAGGGGGAAAGGAAGAGCAGAGAAGGAGGATCGGCGACTGATCAGAAACGGGGTGGAGTGACAGAGGGAAGTCTGGGAAAGAGGCAGCTACTGTACGGCGTTCGCGGGCGAGACGTGACGAAACGTCTGCAGGCTCTCCTGGGCCGGCTGGTTTGAAAAGATGCAAATGTGACAGATTTTGCCTATGAAAGAGCCCAAAGCTGTATGTGCTGGGAGGGTGTCAGGGAAAGCTGTAAGCGACTGTCGTTCACTCACACTAATCTTCTTTTTTTACGCTGAAAGGTTCATTTATTCACAGAAATTGTTTATCTTGTCCTATTTATCAGCTGAAGCATTGTGGACAGTATGGCCACTGACTTACATTTGGACTGTGGCTTGTGTAGGGAAACAAGCAAACCTGCCAGCATGTTATGAATGTAGATTTTCTGCCAGACTTGGACAAAAAAAAAAAGAAGCGTATCGGAACACCCAAAAGGGGGACACTTTTTAATTAAAATGGCAGGGTTTCCATATGAGTCCCTTCCTCCCAGAGAAACTGAGTGAGCATACAACAGCCGTCAGCCATGTTTAATGTTGCTCATGTCCTCAGTGCTCTGTGGTCTTGGGCCACAGCAGGGAAGATTCGGTGTGCTGGGCTTGTTTTCCCCTGGCTGTTTTTTCCCTTGTTGTTAATGGAAATTGATATGAATGCACCATAACTGCTGCTGCAGCTTAAAATGATGCCTGAGTAAACATTTCATAATATGCATCACACTCACGTGCACACACACCCATGCACACACACACGCACACACAACGCAGCGACTCCCAGAAATGCAAATATAAAATGAAATACGCAGTACAAACACAGGGTATAAAAGTGTTTTCAGACCGTTTAAGGGATCAGACATTGAGCTGTTATCTTGGCCAGTGTGTGGCATTGTGGTAAAGAGTGGCACTGTAATGTGATAGACTGATTTGCAGCCTGCTTTTTCAGTGCTGAGAGGAGCACTGGGATCTGAAACACAGGACAGTGTTAGAGATTCAGAGCCCGCTCTAAACGTGGAGGTCCTGAACAGAGACACACACACACACACACACTGCCACCAACAATGATGAAGATGATAATTAGCAGGGAGCTAACTCTATTGTGTGTGCCACCTCCACAAGAGCAGAAATGCTAAATGCTGCGGTTTGGCTGTTGGGGGAGTGCGGGGGAAGACGCTAACCCCAATCTTTTACCACAGGCACAATTGTAAGATATTTAGTTACACTTAAAGCGTAAATAATGCAGCAGGCCTGTTCACTGCCAGTCCATTCAATCCCTGCACCTGTGATGAATTAATTATGGTACACCTGCAATGTTGATGGGAGTGGATGGTCCCGGAGCCCCACCTGCGCTGAGTGAGCCTGTGATTGTGTTCATTAGAGGCTGCCATCTGCGTGCGTCTGAGGCTGATGAAGCCTCACCTTACCAGAAGGAGAGAGCGATGGGGACACTTTCGCAGGTCCGGAGCTAGAGGAAGGCGGCAGTTATTAAAGGGCCGGAGCTTACTTACATTTCTCTCCTGTTCTTGTGATTTGCCCAACATTGCAGTTTGAGTGTACGTTGGTGGAGGAGGAGTAGAGCCCTGATGCTGAGCCAGGGGGTGATCTGGGGAGAGAGGAAATTACGCGGCCGGCCCTGCATTCTGTTTACAGTGGGTTTCGAATGGCGAAATCATTAAATGCAGACGCCTGCGTGATAACTTAATAACCCGGTACTGTCAGTGACTCTGGATTTGTAATCTTATTTTCAATAAAGATTTTTGTCTGCATTCGGCAATAAAAACTTGCCACTTCATATTGTCATGGTAATGCGGTGATAAAACCCCCCAAACAAGCCGAGGACCCGGGAATCATGTAGTCCTGGCAACCCCGAGCAGGATTTCCTGCCTTTGGCCAGAATGTAATTACGGCAGCGTGGGTCTTGCTTTTTCCCCGCTACAATGGAAATGTCAGGAGCCAGATTGTTCTGAGCCTCACCATGGAAGCGTGAGCTGGCGAGAGACCGGGCCTCCGTCATCGTGAGCCCTGCACTGCGCCAAGCAGAACCACCCGGACCCGACCGCCACCGTTTTCAGCACCACCGCGAGCCGTGCCGTTACCTCAGCTCCAAATCCCCGTCCATTCAGAGTGCTCGGTTTCTCTATTCTGTTTGCTTTAGAAACGCTGTTGTTCAATGGGGAGGAAAAAATGTGAGACGTTGGGTTTTTCAGACACGGCATACGTCCAGTAATTATTCTGTTGTTTTCCACCTGTCTTTAGAGGAGAGCGTCTGGAATGAAAGTCAGTCGCTTTTCCATTTTCTGCCGTGGGGCACCTGGAAAAATTCAAACCGGAGGGTTAATTTGCTGAAGACAACCGGTCTGATTCAAATTCAGGGCAGTCACTCATTTTCTCGCCATGGAAACATGACGGGCACTGCTGCATCATAACGGAGCTGTGATGTGCTTGTGGAAAGTGAAGAGAGGTTTTCTCTTACGGTTTGTTATGCTCCAGTGCCTGCCAATGGAAGTCCTTTTGGGAGACACACACACCCCGGCGTCCTTCCTTTTCAAAGACGGTGACATTTAAAGTAGCATTTCTCCCGACAGATACTCAAGCTCAGCTCTCTCGGTTTCAGCCATAGCGGCTGCTTTAACTTCTTAACGGCGAGCCGTCATTGTGTGAAAGCTTGCCTCGAGGAAACGTTCTTATTAAATGGGAACTGAGCGGAAAGCTGAAGATAACCTCTCGGATCCTTCCTACCCCGTAGAACAACAGCATGCCGTTGTGGGTAGGAGAGCTCATCACGCAACACCTACACTCGTCGATCAGCCATAGAGTCATGTGATGTGACTCAGGTGAATGGTGTTTACTGTGCTTCACTTGAGCACCCCGTGTGTGGATAGGGTAATGGTCATGTGACTGCGTGCTTTCGGTTGTCATCAATTTTCCAGTATGTGGTTTGAAGATTTTACCTCATTTTGTGCATTTTCATTCAGCTCACATTTATTTCAAATGGTTTGACAACAAAAATGCAGTAGCTCTTATCTGGAGAATTAGATTGTTTCTGAAATACTGGATTATTAACATGTACTCCACATTTTTCACACTTTTTACATCAATATAAAACTAGTAGTCATTGATCATATAGGCCCATTACCTTCAGGCTTGCACGCATAATAATTCTAATTCTAATTGTTGCAAATGCCAATGTCATTTTAATTAAGATTTATTAAGTTATTTATATTGTCTCATTTTTTCGTTCATTAGATATGGTCTATTATTGTTTCCTCATTTTGTATTCTTGTCTCTGGTCTGTAACATTCTGTTCACCCTTTCAAAGTGTTACATCTGGAATCTCTGCCAATCTACTTCCGGTGTTGAGGTTTGCGAAGTGCCCTGTGAGATGTCTAGTGTTAAACTGCCCTGTGCTAAATTCATATTGTTCACTGGGTTTGTTTAGACATCTTAGAATTTTACACTTTAAAATAGCTAAACAAATTACATACCTGGTATGGAAATTTATTTTTTTCTCCTATCAAGGATTTGTGATCCGACCCCAAGGATAGCCCAGCATGAAAAGGTCTGTAATTGGCAAACCGTTGCTAGGTCTGAGGTTGAACCACCAATCAGAACTTAACTTCGATACAGATCCTCCAGCTTCTGCATTTCCATCGAAATAAATTGTCCGGGTTTATAAAGTAAATCTTTATCTTGTACACCATAGAT
The DNA here is from genome assembly GCF_963514075.1 of Conger conger. NCBI lineage: Eukaryota > Metazoa > Chordata > Actinopteri > Anguilliformes > Congridae > Conger > Conger conger. The sequence continues at coordinate 63,687,632 of NC_083763.1, forward strand.
GCAAGGAAAAAATGTGTCTTTAAAACATGTGTTTGGTCAGAAGATTCAAAGGCCTTTTTCTACTATTCAGTTTTTTCAGTTCAATTACATTTTATTTGTATAGCGCTTATCACAGCAGACTGTCCCATTGGAAAATGGGAAATGTCAGCCCTAAGCCCCCAAATAGCATACGAGGTAAATTACTCCGTAGTACGAGAAAAACCCTCAAACGGTGGCGGGAAAAAACTCCCCGATGGTAAGAGATCTCAATAGTAACGTGGCTATAGGGGGATACCCACCCTCCGCTGGCCTATAGGTTCAGATTATAACAGTTCAAGTATTAAACTAGCAGGTAACCTGGTGAGTCCTCAGAATGGATATAGAGTACACAGTATTACTGGCCATCAGAAGAACAATTGTCCAATTTTACTTTCTGACAGTTAGTAATCCTGCAGATTCGCCTCTGTCCTGCTTAGACTTTGGCATGTTTGTTATTCCAGCTCATTCAGGTGTCTGGATTGATATAGACCTAGTAATTCAATTTGACATGTTATTGTCATCATTGTGTGGGCTTGATGCTGTTGTACTGTCTACTGTAACAAATTAATATTGTAAGAGGACATTGTACAAGGTGCTTTGTGTTAGGAAAATTAACTACAAAGAAAGCTTTATAATATTCTAGACTCTAAAATGGCTTCATCTTCCTCCACGGGATCTCACAACACATTTCTGTTATTTTCAGTATGGTAATTGTGATGCGAAGGGAAGTGCAAGCTGCAGTTGTACCCTTGAGGGGGGTGGGGAGGATTGTATAATCATTGGGTTTGTAAGGCAAGTGCAGTTGAGTTGGAATTAATGCTGCATTTAAGTGGTTTAAATCCGTATTGAATTTGTGCCAAGGCAGAGCTGTTGATGGCTTCTCCTGCCTTTGAAATGTAAATGTGGCGGCAGGCGACAGCGTGGCATTCTGGAGGCAGGTTGTCAGGTGACGGCACGGAGGGCGAGACCGTCCCGGCTGCGGGTGCGCTCGTCTGGGAAGTGGGCCGCCTCGGGCGGGCGGGGGCCCGAAGCGAACGGGGGCCCGCGGAGTCGCCGTGGCGATGGCGCGCCCGCGGCGCGGCTGTGCGGAGGGGCGGCCCCCTGGGAGAAGAAGCAGCGCCGCGCTCTACAAAAACAAACATCCAAATGAGGTCTCCAGCAATGCAAAGATAAATTACACAGTGCATTATGGGTTTTTTGTTTTTTTTTATCAGGCCGCCACAGAGAAGTTGGGTGGGGGGGGGGGGGGGGGGTGGAGTGTGGAGTGTGAGGATGAGTCAGATTGAGTTTATTCATTCAGGGGGTTTTTTTTGCGAGCTGGAGGCCGGTGTCTTCGCCGGTTGTCGTGGCATGTTGCGGAAGTCCTCTGGAGATCTCCCGTTTTTCCGTCTCCCCCACACCCGCCCCGAAGACGCGCTTATGCCAAACAGCGTGATTATTCACCAGGCAGCAGCTTGTTGCCTAATTGATGTAAAATGCTTTTGAATGCGGGTCCCTCGCTGCCAGACTGACTGCATAATCGGATAAATTGAATTAATTTAGTTGATTAAAAAGGACGATTTGTCCAGGTGAAGCTAGCATTCCATTCCCGCCATCGGCGTTTCCATTCCTTCGGCCGATCTGGCTGCACGTTAAGTGCGTCTCGCAGCAGTGGGCAGTGCAGCAACTTTAAGGTGAGCGGTGGACTTGTAAGAGCTGTCAGGTGGTGTTCACACGTGCGCCGTTTTACTGCGCGGTGGGCCTCTGGGGTTGTTTTCATGGCTTGAAATGCCATTAGTATGCCTGCTTAAGTCTTGCTTAATTCAGATTGCACTGCCTCTAAACACAGAGAATCACCGGAGGTTGGCCAATCTATAATGTTGATAGTGTGAAAATGGAATTGGTACTGTGAGCACTCGGGCAATTTTAAAGTTAATTTAGGTCATTTGTGCAAATTTGCTCATTTATTTAGGGATGGAGGGAGGGGAACTTGGAATTTCTTAGGTTTTGTATACAAACAAGCATGAAAATGTGTTGAGGAATTAATTGAAAATGCTTTTATTTGTGAGTCTCACTCCGTGTGTTTGGATGCTGGTCCCAGATGGTCCAGGACGTGCGTCTGGAACGCACCCGTGGAAGGAGTTTTAATGATGTAGTTAGTCTTGTTTTAAAGTTGTAGGAGAGAGACGACTCATGCGGTGTAGCTTACAGGAGTGACGCGTCGTGCCAGTGGAGTGTCCACCACAGGCCCTGCTGTGACAAGCTCTTCACTTATAGCGGGAAAAACAGTCCCAGAAAACCAGCCAGCTCTTCCCTGAAGAATGAATGCGCTGTACACAAATGACTTTTCTTACTTCAGAAAAAGTGACAGAAAAGGCTAATAAGAGGCTGCTGATGGCCTATATGTACCTGCTGTAAAATACATTTGGATGTATTATATATATGTATGATTAACGGAGGCATTGATTATGATAATGTTCAGCAGCGGTTCAGTCCGGTGATGGATTAGGGAAGGCATCAGGCATGATTTGGATTTGGTTATACTCTCTGAGACACTGCTCGTGCAGCTGCCTGTGTGGGGAAGTGTGGCCTGTCTGATGCGTAGCTATTTCTGTGGCCTAGATGCATGTGTCTTGGCATACAGCTCTTCTTTTGAGGCTTTTTTGAGACTGGAATTCCTCAAGGAAAACTCTGTAAATATGAAAAATTGATTTGCTTTGTCATGTTTCAAGTTCTGATATGCACAATTGAGCCAAGGGAGCTACACCTTCTAAGCTTTGAATCCAGCAACCCCCCCTCCTTCTATATACCCATGGGTTATTCTGTAGTTTGGTCTATGGTACTATAAGGGCCATATCTCAGGGACAATTTACATGTCCTATGTTCCCCCTAAAGAACTGTAGTGCAGATGTCTTTATTGTCATGGATGTTCCATCTTTGGCCATAATCATATTGAGTATTCTGCCCATTTGGCTCACTGGTACCAGAGCGCTTGTTTAGCAACTCAGCGACTAGGAGCGGGCTTAGGAGCAGGGTTAGGAGCGAGGCTAGGAGCATGACTGGGGCCGGGAGCGGGGTCAGGAGCGGGGCTGGGGTTAGGAGCGTGGCTGGGGTTAGGAGCGGGGTTAGTAGCGTGGCTGGGGTTGGGAGCGGGGTTAGGAGTGTAGCTGGGGTTAGGAGCGGGGTCAGGAGCGTGGCTGGGGTTAGGACTGGGGCCGGGAGCAGCGTCAGGAGCGTGGCTGGGGTTAGGAGCGTGGCTGGGGTTAGGAGCGTGGCTGGGGTTAGGAGTGGGGCTGGGGTTAGGAGTGGGGTCAGGAGCATGGCTGGGGTTAGGCGCGGGGTAGGAGTGTAGCTGGGGTTAGGAGCGGGGTTAGGAGTGTAGCTGGGGTTAGGAGCGGGGTTAGGAGTGTAGCTGGGGTTAGGAGCGGGGTTAGGAGTGTAGCTGGGGTTAGGAGCGGGGTCAGGAGCGTGGTTGAGGTTAGGAGCGGGGTCAGGAGCGTGGCTGGGGTTAGGAGCGGGGTTAGAACCGTGGCTGGGGTTAGGAGTGGTGCAGCTGCTCACAGCTGGGAAGCGGAGCATCTGTTCTGCACAGGTGCGGAAGGCGGCTGCTCGTTAGGTGATGGCAGTGAGCTCAGCTGGTTAAGTAAACGCTGGAGCAGCACAACATCACAGGAAGCCCACGCCTCTGGGAATACCGCAACCTTTTTACACCAAAACTCATTAGGACGGTTTAGACAAGTGATTCATGTTTACCTTTGGGTTTTGCTAAAGTCAGTACTTTGTTTTGCAAGGTGCAATGAGGCTAAATCAATGTGAGATATGATATGCTGCACATCCCTTTTTAAAATAAATCGTTTTGATGTATTGAGCTCTAGTGTCATAACACCCCCACCATATTTGCACTCATTTTGCTTGGTAGCAGGTGTATTACAATGTAACCATGCAAACAGGATTGTATCTGTACATGTCTCAAGTTTTCCATGAGATGTTTTTGAATCAGGGTGCTGACACCGATGTAGGATTACAGTAGCTTAAAGGCTAAGGATGTCACTTTTCCTTTGAAATCTGCTGAGAGGGGTGTGTCTCGACTCCGGGGCTATTTAGCCGAGCGGCTTTGGGTTCACAGGGTCGCAGTTCCGGACTGTTCCGGTTCAGCAGAGAAGATTCAACACAGCTCCATTTCTGAGCAGGGTTGGGGATGTTGTTCTGCTGCATGGGTTCTGTACTCCCGGTTCAGTCAGGATCTGTCTGTAAACAGTTCCTCTGAGGGCACAAGTGCTTCCCCAGAATAACTGTCTCCTAATATTTTGTCCCAAACACGAAGCTGAACCTCTTTATTTATGCTTTTATTTTAAAATGTATTTGTGGATACGCTCCCCAAGTCTCTCTTTGTCTGATGCCAGCTTCTTGTAATGTGTTGTATTTGCTGTCCATGTTTTACACCTAATGTGTGGAATTGACAAATCACACTAATGTTTTGTCATCATGTTAAATATTTGATCCATGCGACATGAAAATGAAAACAAATTCTCCCTTTTCACATTTCAGCTTCAAAACTGAATTTGAGCTGAATTTAAACTGTTGGTACTTTTTTACGCATACGCTTCAGATGTTCCAAAACACTTAGAGGTGTATATAATGTTTCCTGTCCATTTACATCCAAAATATTGAGGATATAGCTTTCCGTGGCTCCTGTAATTACCCAACTGTGCAGGACCTCGGCTTTGAAACTTTGAAAGTACCTACACAATTGTTTGTACTCTCACTGAGCGGAGGAAGAGCCGGGGATTTAGATCAGTGATTGTACTGTTGTGAAATGCGCCTGCATTGTGTATGGATCCTTTTTGTTCCCTGGCTTAGGGAGTGATGTGTGTGGTCACCTGGTGGCTGATTGGCAGAAACCTTCTAACAGGGCCTGCTGGCTTTTTTTGTTTGAATCAATTAAGAACTTAATCATTTTTTTCTCTCTTCACACAAGTGAGAATTTGTTTAATACACAACATCTTTGTTGTCAGATATGTTTGTTACCTTTTTCTTCTTATTTTCTCTTTTTCTTCTTATTCTTTCTCTTTTTCTCATGATGTTCACGGATCTGGTAATCACTTTGGTCAGTAGCCAGATTCAATGGCTGTTTTCTCCAAAGATATGGTTTTAAAGGATATTTTTGAACCCAGGCCCTATTTCGGATAGTCTGTGATTGAAGAGCAAAGCCTGTAATTTTGCTGATCGGTTCAGAATTTAGTTTGATGCCTCTGCTACAACCTCAGACAATCTTTGCAGCCTAAAAACCATGATAAATGTATTTATTTTTGTTTGTGTTTGTTATTTTCTTTGGGCAAGACTTCCTACTGGGACATTTCAGCTGGTTGCTTTCTAAAAGTCCCAAGTGTAACAAACAGGCTTTAAGCTAAATTCACCACAGTCAATACTGCTGCATTTCAGTGTTTATCAGGTAATGTGTGTCTGCTCTGGCAGTGGTACGGAGCCAGGGGAAGGCCAATTGATAAGACTGAGTGCACAATGTACTTTTGATTCAGTGTCTGAGACTGCGTACATACAGTATATGTTAAGACAATCCCTATCAGTTGAATATGGAGCTTTTTATTTACCCCCTGTAATGCAGTGAGAATAATGAGCATTGATATTCTCTCTCTGTTTTTCTTTCCCTGTCTGCTTCTCTGTCTTTCTCAAACCGATTGTGATCTGGCACCGTTTCAGGGCCATCGTGAAGGATCTAGTGTCTCACGATGCCTCACCACGAACAGTAACCCCCCCCATAATAAATTCTCTACAGTTGTTGTTTCTAGACCAGGAATTTTCAGTCATGTCAACCAGTTTTGGTTCAGATTCTTGACTACATGTTGAGTTAGTAGCATTCTAATTGCGAAACTTTAGAAATCAAAAGAGGTGCATGTTTGGGATAACCTTGTGGCATTTGTAATTGGAGGATTGTTCTGAATCTTCCCAGATCCTCGGTGAAAGATTTCAGCTCCTCCTCCTGTGCTTGTCACTGGGTGATGTGAAGGCATTGATGAGGCTTTCAGCCGAGGCTCTGACTTAATTATAATATTTAGTCCAGTAATTCAGGAGTAGCAGCACTATGATACTTCAGAACTTTGTTACCCCATTTTCGGTGACAGACAATGGTTTAAAAGAAGCAGTACACTTGCTTCCTTAAAGCTACAGACTATTTAAAAATGGAGGTTTCCCATACCCAGCCTATTTTATGGCTTTCCGAGTATAGGCTAACAGTGCAAAATGATCTTGAAAATGATTGTTTCTGGGACTATTTGTTTTTGAGGTATTACTGTAATTCGTGGCAAAAGCAGATTTATTCACAGATTGCCACAGAGACCCCACCTGACCGTATCCTTTTTCAGCTCCACTGTGTTGAATTTCAAAGCGAGGGTTTCCATAGAACCTAGATGAAAGTAGTCCTGTTTTCCATATTCAAATATGTTATTTGAGGTGGTAGTTTATTTGATGTTAGTCGCTACACTGGATTGCGGGAGGCTCAAAAGGCTGTTGGAGAAATACGGGGTTCTCCAGCTTTGTATTGTGCATTTTTGGGTTCTCTGCCCCATCCTTGTTACAGGTCCTGGAGAGCCCCCTGAGGCGTGCATTGTTCCTCACGTTTGCCAGCTGAGTGGTTTTAGGGGGCTCAGATGTTATTAGAGCTTGTCTTTGGAGCTCTTGCAGGTTGTTCAGAATGATTAATTTACTCAGTTTTGCTGGCAACAAGCACCAAATAGATGCTGACTGTAGTGGAAGTGCCATTTGTTTACTGTGTTCTCTCTTGCATACAATGAGGTGCTCGAGCTCCGGTATCTTGCACGGGCAGGATTGTGATGGGTATTGAATTTCCACTTTGGAAGAAACTGAAATAGTGTTGTGTTATTTTTTTAGTTTTTTTTCCAAGGCAAATAATTCCCTCCTCAGCCCAGAGCTGTTTAGATTCAAAACAAATGTAGTGGCATTCCCGGGAATCCATCAGCATTTCTTAGAATGTCAGAGGGATTACTGGGTGGCATAGTATGAACACGATGCTGAAACGTGTCCAAAGAGCGTGCGTGTGTGCCGAGAGTTAAGGTAGGAGTTCCCATTTCTCCCCCTTTCTGTACATTTGTCATGAACCAATGATGACAAATGCAAACATACTGTAACTGCCTTGGTTTGCGGCATTCAAAAGGTCTAGTAGATCAACCACCAAATGCTTGGATAAAATAGTTTTTTGGGGAGTTTATCTAACATTTTAAAATATTATTATTTTTCCTCCAGAAGAACTCCTGCAGGTTTTGGCTGAAACACGATCCGGGGCACTCCAAAGTAGGGGGAGTCCAGTTTTAGGTGTTAAAATCTTGCTTTTGCAGAGATAACCTTGAGGTATGACCTTAAACATGCACAGAAATGTAATGTGCGATGTAGGGAGAGGTTCTGTGGGCCTTTATTACCCTAAGTGATGCTGTGTAATAGGACATATTTCCGTGTAAGTCTTCTACATTTGGCCAAAAAGCCTGTGATCATCAAAAACTATGGCATCATCAGTTATACAAATTTAAAATATTAAAATTTTCATTTTAAACTTCTTTTGAGCTTCACCATGTGGAGTAATGGATTCCTTGACATTCCTCTGCAATCCAAGCTGAACTGTCTCATGTATGGTGTCAAATTTAGATTGTTTGACTGTACCACCAAACACAATAGAATTAAATGTCCTCAGAATTTCTCCTTCATATTACAACAGCAAATGGAAAACTCATACTCCCCAGGGTGATACTCCCCAGTGTCATGTTTGGGAATGTGTGGCACTTTGCATACTAGCCTGGATTGAGTGAGACTGCCAATATATTGTAATCCTACAGTGCGCTCTATGTAGTGTAACATACAGTATGCTCTGTGTAGTGTACACTAACCCCAGAGCATGCTCTATATAGTGTACACTGACCCTAAAGCATGCTCTGTGTAGTGTAACATACAGTATGCTCTGTGTAGTGTACACTAACCCCAGAGCATGCTCTGTGTAGTGTAACTTACAGTGTGCTCTGTGTAGTGTAGCCTGCAGCATGTTATGTGTAGTGAAACATACCGTATGCAGCATGTTATGTGTAGTGTAGCCTGCAGCATGTTATGTGTAGTGAAACATACAGTATGCAGCATGTTATGTGTAGTGTAGCCTGCAGCATGTTATGTGTAGTGAAACATACCGTATGCAGCATGTTATGTGTAGTGTAGCCTGCAGCATGTTATGTGTAGTGTAACATACAGTATGCTCTGTGTAGTGTACACTAACCCTGTACACTGTGTAGTGTAGCCTGCAGCATGTTATTTTGTCTCGTTCAGCTTTACTTGTTAGCATGCAAGCTCCAGGCACTGGGGACTGTTCATCATCTTGAACAATGACATCATGCTTAGTCATATCATCCTTGACATTTACAGTTAACTGTGTATTTTTAATAAAATTATGGAAACTGCAAGGCCACAGCATATTAAGCCTTTTGAGGGCCAGCTAAGGGAGCCCTTTTTTCTTTTATGCCCTGACAATGTTTACCTTTGTTTCTCAGTTTTTTAATGCATATTTAGCAGCCATTGACTTTAATGAAATTGAAATGCAGTGAAGGATGTTTTGTTTTTAAGCTTGGTGAAATGAGATATCGTTATCTTCAGCCTTCAGTTTCAGGCACAAAATATGTCAGATCTGTGTGCACAGGCTTTTTATTTTGTTGAGTCCTTTAATCAAATGGCGTTTTCAAATGCTTTGAGGATGGTGTGTTTTTTTTTGTTTTATGACATTCTGTGGCAGCAGAAGAGAAATGTCCTCATAAATTAGCTTTACATTATTTATTCACAGACTCAAATGGAAATCCAATCGCCAAACTATGGTGAAATTTCTGTACCATTCCCATGTGTGACTAAAAGCAGTTGTGCTTGTTCTCTTGGGAAGTGAGGTGTTGAAATGACTGTCAGACTGAAGCATATCTGTGAATGCTACCTTTACATGCAGCCACCAGCAGCCTTGTTTGTATTCTGAGCAGGGCACAGGAGCAGGCCTGTTAAAGCATCCCAGATAGGACTTCAGGTGCAGAGTTGCTATGGTTTCTGTAAATTTGCATATCTCCAAGTGAATTTTTTTTAAACAACAACTGAACGTTGCTTAATTGTGTTGGAATTGCTTGATGCGGCCAGCTGTGTTCATAGCGTTCCCTTGTACATTGAGTTAGCAGCCAGCCTGCATGCGGGTCGAGGACTAGCATCCATTCCGTGTGTGTGATTAATGCTAGGGCTAATTAAAGGGGACACAAGCTTGTTTAATTAAGTTTTGTGCTATACAAAAATGTGACTGCAGTTTATTGAATCTTAATTAAAAAGTACCTAAATATAGGCACACATTTCTAAGGGGGAGCCTCTCCTGCTGTCACATTCTGCCATTGTTATCATGAGCAGTGACCTTTTCCCAAGGAACACCATTAGCCTTTACTTTTGCGGTGCCCAGTACTGGTCTGGCTGTTGATGAAACTTGCTGGTTGGACAGAATTTGCGGAGGTGGGGGCTTGAATTTGAGGAAAGTGCATCATCTTTGCTTGATGTGGGCCACTAAGGGAAGATGCACAAGTTTGCTGGGTTATGTGCAGTCAGGCAGCCACCTGAGCCTGTTTTTGTTGAAGTGAGTGATTTTTAGCTATTTATAGTTGGGACCTCTATAAAGCAAATGAAACTATAATGTACCAAAACAACAACATCTGGGTCCGCCCCTGAGGGTGTCCTAGTTATTGGCAGGAGAACTCAATGGATGTTCTTGAGTGCAAGCCTGATATCAGGGGCACACAAGGACAAATGGCGAGAGTAAATCTGGGGCTGGGTGGCCTGTCCTGTTAAGGAGAAGTGGCCTACGGTCTGGTTTTGGATACGGTCCAATCTTCTTCTCTGGACTCGTATCTGTGCACGCTTGACCTGTGGGCTGTGGTGTGAAAAGACGCAGCTGGTGCTTCAGAGCAGAGTGCATGTTTGTGCCCACATCAGCAGTGGGGATTGTGGCGTAAGTGCCATTAGCCATTCCACACTGGGAGAAGACTGCAGGGGGCGGGGGGGGGGGATTTATGCATATGACCGATCAAAATGTAGGTGCCACCTATAGGCTTGGAGGGTTACTGCCTTTATCCCTGTTTACTGCCCAGAAGCATTTTTAATCGACAGCAGTTCATAGCCAGTCTGCTGAACACACGCTCACTCATAATTACCAGTCTATTAGAGAGCTACTGCCATGGCTCTGTAAGGTTAGCACACCACAGTAAGCTGCCAAGATCGCTTAAGTTTGGTCGAAGTCCTTTTCAAACGTGTTTTTAAAGCTTTCTTTCATAGAGTTATTTTCTGATCTTTTTTGGTCCGGAATTCTGATAACTGCCCATTTCAGCTGACAGGCATCACACACGCCGTCCAGAGATACGGACTGCTCTTTTCCATTTCACACACGTTTCAAAAGCAAGGTTATTAGTGTAAGGTTTATAGCTACATAATTAGAAATGTGTTTTGAAAAGGAGAGCGGGGGGTGTGCTGTTCTTATGTATGTTCAGACTGGGAGAAGACAGATGGAAGACAGGGAAGGTTCCAGAGGAGATAGCTGAGAAAGAGCAGTTGTAGGGAATTAAACTCAAGCCACACGGCTGCCCACCAGACTACCCCAATATATTTTCTTCATGGTGGTGCTGTGTACTTCAAAAGACAGAAGTAATCTTGCTGAACTAAGTATTTCATACTTCACAGCTTGAGTTTTCACAGAAGCTGGTGGATGGAAGGCTTTGCCTGGTACTGGTAACAATCGGTAACTAAGTGTTAAAGATTGCTGACTACTTCTCGAAGATTTTTCTAAATCTTTATTCTAAGGCTTGTCTATTGTAAAAGGGCATGGTGTCTTGGGCAAGAACCTTAAGAATAGATAGAGATAATCAAACAACTTCAACTCGTGTATGCCTGAAACCACTCTGAAATTGCATTAGTTTTTATTAAGAGAAAATCCCTGAACATTGGCATTATTCCCCAGTGAGTCAGCCTCTGGCAGAAGGCTTTCAAGGCGACGTATCTGTGAAATAAACACAAACACTTGTGTGCTGGGTGTGCTGGGGACCGATCTGCAGCGATTGAAAATGAGATTTGTTTGCGGAGTGCAGCAAGCATTCCGGTGTCAAAGAACAGCGGAGGTGTGTCACACACTGACTCACACACACACACACACACACACACACACACACACACTCCTGCTGCGGAGTGAGGAGCAGAGGAACATCCTCTCATATAATGTAGCTGTCTGTTTCTCCTGCGCTGTAACACGAGCTGGGGAAGACGCATTTAATAGAACACAAAAACCCTCCATGCTGCGGGCTCTGTAATACGGCGGTGATGCTGCGGAATATGAAATGTGTGCACACGCTTCATACACTTCCCCTAGTCCCTGTAGCATTGTGTGAAGGTTGTTATTCATCCTGTTCTCTGGCAACTGTATAAGTTTTGTTTTCTTTTTTGTTTTTCAGAGGAAATAAAAGAAGAGAGCGAAAAATTAAGGTAAGCTGATATTGTGACCGTCACAAGTGTCACTTCTAAGCCTCATACATACACTGCATACAAACACTGATCCCACTGACAATCTCTCTCTCTCACACACACACACTTGTGCACACAGACATGCACACACACTCACACCACTCTGCATACAGTATACATGTGTTTGTGTATGTGCTGTTGTCCCCTGCAGACTTGTTTGTCTGGTTGGCTGTGCTGATGGACATTGATGTGTTTGGTCATGGAGTCTCGGCTCAGGCTGAGAGGGTTCAGTGGCTGTGTGCTTTCTGCTGCGCAGTAACCAGTGTAGAGGAATGCAGTGCACCATGCGCATGGCAACAGAGAGTCAGTGTCTGGGCTTTCACCCAGGGCCCCAGGGCAGAGGAGTGTGTCCCTCACCTTTCAGAGTTCCCCTTCCCCGCTCTCTCTCTCTCTCTCTCTCTCTCTCTCTCTCTCTCTCTCTCTCTCTCTCTCTCTCTCTCTCTCTCTCTCTCTCTCTCTCTCTCTCTCTCTCTCTCTCTCTCTCTCTCTCTCTCTCTCTCTCTCTCTCTCTCTCTCTCTCTCTCTCTCTCTCTCTCTCTCTCTCACATACACACAGTCTCCTCTCTCACAGGCTCGTGTGGCTGGATGCATTTTTTATAAAAGGGTCTCTCTTCTTGTATATTTCTGGAGTGGAGACTCGCATATTCTGTGTGAATGTGCATGTGCCCTGAGCCACGCTCCGTAAACACAGTCGAAGGCGTTCTTGGCGAATGGTGTGTAGTCGCCTCCCTTGTGCTCCTGGCTAAGTTCCAGTTTATGTCAATTATAAAATATGAGCAGGCTAATCCCCTCCATGTCCTGTGTAATTAAGGCACGGGCTCACAGAGGGGAATGAGTCGCAGTGAGTGGCCTGTGTAGGGTGGCCAGGGTGGGGGGCGGTGGAAGGCAGGCCCTCTCTGTGCCCCTCCTGCACCACACTGATGCCCCACCGCTTTAACCCTTCGGTTTCTGGAGTGTTTTTTTCAATGTTGGTGAACTCCATTGCTTTAAATTACCAGTAGTGATTGTGATATCAGCATTAAGGCTAAGTTACGCTTCCACGTCAAAGTGTCAGCTGACAGTACTTGGACGTCGTTTCGCATTTCTATATCAGAGAGTGCGCTTCGTTATTACAGCAATTGGCTTCTCCTCAAACCTGTCCATTCTGCCAGCTAGCTAAAAACAAGAAAAAAACAAATAACCTAGTAGTACCTAGTACTACTAGTATCCTCGCCACGGCAATCTTTTCTTCATTTCAGTCAACCAATCCCAGCTGAGCAACACTTCTGACGTGCAACCTTACACAAATCTACAGGTACCCGACACTGCCAGACATTGCATAATGTTTGTCTGTGGACATGTCACATGACACTTTATCACCGAAGCATAAATTAGCCTTTAGAGTGCTCCATTAAGAGCATTCTAGTCACATATTGCTGATTTTACACCTAGAAGGGCTAACCCAGCTCAGCCCGACTGAGCGAACGGAATGTGTCCATTTCTTTAAAAAAGTGAAAACCTGTCAGTGCGCTAGCACTCTGCTCCTTCCTCCTCCCCGCCGCGCGGTTGGATCTGGGTCATTCCGGGTCTTGCTGTGATCAGAGTTTGTTGAACCGTTGCAGCCTTGGGGCAGGTGGAAATAGAGAGCTTTAGTTAGACACTCTCACCACCGCCTCCCCCCCCCCCCCCGTCTGCTGGGTTTGTAGCGTGCTGTTCTGTACGGCCGTAACCAAGGATGTTCAACATCACATCCTCTGCTACTTTGATCTTTTCTCCTTTTTACATTTTTTTTCTTCATTTGTTCCTCTCTTTGTTCAGCCCTCCCCCCGGGGACAACAAAGCCGGCTCCAGCACTTTGCCTCCCGTCAAATCAAAGACCAACTTCATAGAGGCGGATAAATACTTCTTACCATTCGAGTTGGCATGTCAGTCCAAATGTCCACGTATCGTCAGCACCTCTCTAGACTGTTTACAGGTTAGTAACAGTGAACGTTGTGTGTGGGGAATTTAAGAATTAGGCAGAAATTCCTTCCTGGCATCCATTTTTCTACAGAGGTACATTTTTACAAACATTTTGTTCTCATTTAATGGCAGTTAATTGTAGTGTAACTCTCCACTTCTGGTAGGCATGCTTGTTGAATGCTAAAAAGGATGCAGTCGTGGAAATGTGATTGTTGTTTGTGATCCTGGAAACTCAATCTTGCAAAATGAGCTGAAAATGATTATGGCAGAAGGAAATGCCTGATTTTCAAGTGTGCTGTACGTTTATTGGGACACGAAGCAATTCCAGGGTGTCTACAGACAGTGCATTGACACCAACAGGTGTGTAAATTCTCTGGAAACCTCTTGGCTCAAGCACAAAAGATTTATTTTGACACCCCTGTGTTCCAACACCCAACACTACAGACAAATGCGACAAACCACTGTCCTATGGCCATTACCACAGTATATGGAGTTAAATCATTTTAAATATATGCACTTCTGGGGAAATGTGGGAGAAAATTAGTTTGTTGCTTAATTAGTCCCTTATTTATATATAATATGTGTATATAGTGTGTCTCATCATGACGGTATTTCTAAGCGGTGCCATTAGCACTTGGGTTTATGGTCCCCAAGAGATGAGGCGTATTGGTGTTATTAATTCTCAGTATGCCACCGGCTTCCTGCTCCAGAAGAATGAGCTAATTCAATCAACAGATGAGAACTGTGCTGGGGATGCCAGTTGTGCGCAAAACCCCCCCCCCCCCGTACGTGGTGAGCAGCCGCTGCAGTACAGAGTGTGAAATGGCAGTGGTGACGAATGTAGCAAAAACAGCAGCGTGAATCGGCACTTACGCAGGTGACCTGGCAAGTTCCCTGCCCGCCAGAGCATGTTGGCCTTCTGTCTGTGGGACAGGATGCTCCGATTATGGGAGTCGGGCTCTCTCGTGCTCTGGAAACGTATGAGTGAGCGCTCTCACAGGTCAGGTGTGTCTGCGATTAGCGTGCAGAGCAGCTGCTCACCTGAGCCGGGCTGCGTTTGGGCCCTGCAGAAACTCATCGCATACGGCCACCTGACGGGCAGCGCTCCAGACAGCACGGCGCCGGGGAAGAAGCTGATCGACAGGATCATCGAGACCATCTGCGGCTGCTTCCAGGGCCCGCAGACGGACGAGGGCGTGCAGCTGCAGATCATTAAGGTCGGTGGCCGCTCCGCCTCGGGGGGGTTCGGAGGTGAGCCTCGGGGGGGGGGGTTCGGAGGTGAGCCTCGAGGGGAGGTTCGGAGGTGAGCCTCGAGGTGAGCGCGGGTGCGGCCCCCGCAGGTCCGCTCTGCACACGCTCAGTCGCTCTCCGCTCTCCGCTCTCCGACAGCCTTGCCTGTCAGCCATGTTCCGGAGCTGATGTCACACACACACAACCGGATTGTCTGGAACTTTCCAGAAAGAGGATTCAGGGACGGAGCTGTTCTTTCAGTAACGTTCTGGTTGTGCTGTTCGGTGTCTGAAGTGCATCAGGTGCATGGGAACGTTCGGGAACATGTATTTTAAGCCTTTTGCCAGCACAATTCTTCTTTTGTGGAAAAAATTAATTGCGTTCATCAATAAAACCTGAAAGCCGGGGAGGAAGGTTCCCTGTGGCCTCTTTGTAGTGCGTCTGGTTGCCATGGAGAAGAAGCGGTGTGTCCTAACGGGGCGATTTCCTCCGCAGGCGTTGCTGACGGCCGTGACCTCGCAGCACATAGAGATCCACGAGGGGACGGTGCTCCAGGCGGTCAGGACGTGCTACAACATCTACCTGGCCAGCAAGAACCTCATCAATCAGACCACGGCCAAGGCCACCCTCACGCAGATGCTCAACGTCATCTTCGCCCGAATGGAGAACCAGGCAGTGAGTCTCTCGTCCCCGCCTTGCTGGGAAAAAAAAGCTTTTTCTAATGTTCCTCTTTATTTTTATTACTATTGACGTTTCTCCCCCCCCCCCCCACCCCCCCTCGTCCCCCTCCCTTGTAATATAGCTTACAAATCACAAGATAATATGGTCTTTGGCCTCCAGAAAGCGAGAACGTCAGGTAAAGCACAAAGGACTGCCTTGACTTGCCTGATCTGAACTCTCTCTGGTTGTGTACGCCTTGGCTTGATACATTCCTACGGCAGTATTTGAGACGGTGTGCCTTGTTTTTATTTTTTTGTGCTTGCTGTGGCTTCTGTTCTTTTGCTTGCAGTCTTCTTTCCTCAAGTAAAACTGTAGTCTGTTGATACACAACATTTTTTATGATTTCCATGTGTCATGTCTGGTGTCAGAAAGAAGAAACGGCAATGGGTTTGTTAAAATGGCCTCTCCGTGTTTGATTTCCCTGTCTGAGGAAGGAAGAGAGAAGAGTATATGAAGGTCAGACTGGCAGTGTACCGAGTGATGCTGCAGTGATACCCCTCCCCTAGATTATCACACACCTCATGTTACTATTGTGGGCAAGACAGTGTTTGAATTTGTTTTGTCAGCTTACACTCATATCTTGCACTCATATCTGCTAAAGCCTTCCACCTCTATGTTTCCCCACTTGCGCGGAGTCTCCGATTCCTCCCGCATGCTGTGATGTGTTGAGGAACAGATCATTCAAACCTTTAGAAGTACGTCGTTGTGCCATTCATGAGAAGGAAGCGGGTGAGAATGAGTGGGTGAAACCACCGCCCCCGTCTGTCCAGACAGAGCAGGTACAGAAGTGCTCGCCGGCGGCTGATAAGACTGGGAGAGTGAGGGTGTGCGAGTTCGCTCACCCCAGACAGCTTAATCCACGGCGAAGTGCCCGGGAGACGACCTCCGACCTTGTTTTAATTAGCCTGTCTGGCGCTGTTCTCCCAGAGGAGCGCGTGCTGGACCCCCCCCCCGTGCCACACCGAGTGCGCGGTGTGTGTCGCGTCAAGCCGCCGTGCCGTAATTGCGCTACACGCCCGACCCCTGTTCATTAGGAGACTGGGAAATGCAGGGGACAGGACTCGAAGCGGCAAGGCGGAGCGGAGCGTGTGAGCGCCATGCTAATTCCCCCCCGGCTCAGGAACCAGGGGCACCTCCCTCCCCACTGTGGCGCCACAGCGCGGACGCTACACTAACGGCTTGCATAAAAACCAACGGCGCGGGCGAAATCGCTGATGAATATTTATGCAACCAATGTCATTTTCATTATTTCCTTGTCGTTAACTTCCTGGCTTGGCTCCAGATAGATCTGAGAAGCTAATCCCAGAAAAATTTGATTCAACGGTTTTCAAATTTGATGCATATATGCATTGTCAAAATCAGTCATTTTCAGTGGTCTATTGGAGTTATTAGACCGCAATGCTTCTCTGGTGCAGTTGCCTGAATCTCAGGTATTTGATTAGTTTCAGTGTAATTCCACAGGGAAAGAGAGGAATTTTGTTTTGTCTTTTAATTTAAGCACTATGTGTGTACCCTAATAGACCTGTCGGTCTCAATCACGGTGCTATTCGTTTGTTCTCCGTTTTGATCCATAGCCTATGTCTTCTCATTTATTTCCTGTTTGGATCACTTTGTGGCCCAGCTTTTCAGTCCTATGAACTTTTGTGTTTGATCTGTGAATATGCACTTGAATGGACAGTGTAGTGGAACTCTGTGATTGCATGGATCTGCAACCCTCTGAATGCTTGTAGGTAGCCTCGTTGAGACAAAGCCACAATAGAAATGAAGGAATGGGGTATGCAATAAAGGCATAATTACCACACTTTCATCCTTTTGTTGTTGTTTTGTTATTTCAAAACAATTTACAGAGAACAATACAGAGCCCCCCTAGACACCCTAGGTAAAGGAAAATATTAAAATGTGTAAATCCGTGCCCCTTGGTCTTGCGTAGCTCCATAGAATATACTGTACTCTTACTATAGAATACGTCCGTGTGTGTTTCACTCAAATGATTTGCTGATTTTCATTCACCATGCATAAATATTGAGTGACTCATTTAGAGATGTCCTGTTTATGAATCAGTTCGACCAATGCCGCGGTGTAAGACAATGCCTTTGTCTCATAAGTGCTCTGTTGCACTATATTATAATACATCATGATCTATATAATATATATATATATATATATATATATATATATATATATATATCATGTCAGGCAAGAATAACACATACATACAGAGCCGTAACATAAGAGCTGAACATGAATATTCTCAGCCTTAAATGAACTGAAGACTTTACATAACAAGGCCCTCAGAATATCATCTCTTCAGAGGCGAGTCTTCTGACCTTCTCCTGATCTTCCCGAAAGCCGAAATATTTGACACGTCTGCAGTAGTTCAGCTTTATGTACTTTTCGTCTGGTTCCTGGAGAACGGTGGCACCCAGAAAGCAGCTGTGGTTTTGCTTCTTACCTCCAATCCTGGATGCATTTCAGCTTTGCATTTTCAGTTCTGGGGCTGAGCAGCCAAATGGCATTTCAGATGGCTCGCAAGCCTGTGGTGGGCATGTTTGTGTGTGTGTGTGTGCGCCCGCCCCTGTGGGTGCCCATGTATGTGTGTGCTCCTGTGTGTGCGCACGTGTTTGTGTGCGTGCATGCATGTTTGTGTGTTTTTGTGCGTACGTGTGAGTGTGTTTGTATGTGTGTGCATGCTTACAGTGTGTAAATGAGCCTGGAGCTCTGAGTGGAGTGAGTGAGAATCAATAAATTATCATGGCTGTGTGTGTGTTTGTGTGTGTGTGTGTGTGTATGTGTGTGTTATGTGTGCATGCCTGTCCACTGTGTATAAATGGGCATGATGGTGTGTGTGCTTGCTTGCATGCCGATGTGTGTGTGTGTGTGTAAATGAGCATGGCGGTGTGTGTGTGTGTGCACACGCTTGCATGTGTGTATTATGTGTGTGTTTGTGTCTGCATGCAAGCTCGCCGTTTGTAAATGAGCGTGTGTGTGTGTGTGTATGTGTTTTGTTGTGTGTGTGTGTAAATGAGAATTGTGGCGTGTGTGCCTTCGCATTGTGTGTAAATGAGCATGCCGATTTGCGTGTGTGTGTGTGTGCTCAGTGTGTGTGAATGAGCATGGTGTGCGTGTGTGTGTACATGCCCGCCGTGTGTAAATGGACCTGGCTGTGTGTGTGTGTTCTCAGCTCCAGGAGGCCCGGCAGATGGAGAAAGAGCGGCACAGACAGCAGCACCTCCAGCAGTCCCCTGTGAGCCAGCACGAGCCCGAGTCGCCCCAGCTCCCGCCGCAGAAGGACCCGCCGTCCAAGCAGCTACCTCAGGGGGGCGACCCAGCGCCCCATCCTCACGGCAACAAGCCGGAGAAGGGTCCGGCCGCCGAGGACCCGGAGCCCGAGAACGGCTCCGACTTCTGCAGCGTGGAGAACGAGCAGACCGAGGCCGACCAGGCCACCGCCGCGGAGAGTGAGTGTGTGTCTCCATCTTTATCTCTCTGTGTCTCCATCTTTATCTCACTGTGTCTCCATCTTTATCTCTCTGTGTCTCCATCTTTATCTCAGAGTCTGTGTCTCCATCTTTATCTCAGAGTCTGTGTCTCCATCTTTATCTCAGAGTCTGTGTCTCCATCTTTATCTCTCTGTGTCTCCATCTTCATCTCTCTGTCTCCATCTTTATCTCTCTGTGTCTCCATCTTTATCTCTCTGTGTCTCCATCTTTATCTCTCTGTCTCCATCTTTATCTCTCTGTGTCTCCATCTTTATCTCAGAGTCTGTGTCTCCATCTCTCTCACTCATAGTGGTCAGCTTGCTACTGTGATATTTGCCAGACACGGATATGACATGTCCAATGCAAAAAGTGACTGTCTTAACAAGCACTTTAGTCTTGTTATAAGACTTAAGATCTTGTTATTTTCTCAAGTAGAAATATAATATTTTCATCTTATTTAACAAAAAAGTAAAATAAATAAGGTTGGAAGTCTCAATATAAGACTAAAATACTTGTTCTTTTTGGTTTTTGCAGTGTTGCAAGGAAACCTTTTATAAATGTTGATGTGTAAGGCTGTTGATGGGCTTATCTCTATCAGTGTGTGCTGGGTGTAAATACGTTTTGAGGCGAGTCTGGCTCATAATTCACATGAAGGCTTTCACTGGGGGCTGGAATGTGATGGGGTGCTGAGGACAGTTGTGAAGATGAACTACATTCTCGAGCCATCTTGCTTGGTTGAAGTCACATGCTCTTCTAGGTCAAAGATGTATAGTCCCCTCACACACACACACACACACTTTCAGCTGTAGTTTAATCTGACATCACTGTAATTTAACAGTGAATGCTTGGGAAAAATACAATAACTTTATAGATCTTTTTATAAGGGTTTATATATGAAGGTTAAGATGATTTCTGTTCTAATGTATGTGATTCATGCTGATGGTGGATCCTATTCACTTACCAGTCCTTACACTGATTAATGAGTGTTCATAAAATGTAAAAATGTCCATGAAACCTGCCTCGCTGATGTTTATTCAGCAGGCTGTGATAAAAGATGACCTTCAGCGTGCGGGAAAGTCAGACAAATGAGTGTGAGGTCAGCTCCTAAGAGCTTGACTGGATGCTTTTTCAGGCTTATCAAAGCAGGAGAACGATGTTGCGGACGAGGAAGAAGCACCAAATTACGAGGAGAAGGCCCAGGAGATAGTCCAGAGTATCCTGCAGGAAGTTGTCAACACGGTAGTAGGAGGTAATTTGTCATTGGCCATTTACGCTTACTGGCTTTACCTGCTGTTATTTTAGTCCTGTTGTTTTGGTTTCTGCTTGCTGGTTATGGTCAGATGGACGTCCTTGCTGACAGTGCTATTTCTTTGCCTTGATATGAATTCATATGAACATAAATGAATGCACTTCACTCTGGTGTTTGACAGTAAAAATCTATTTCTTAGTAGTAGTGATAGAAGATCAGACATTGCAGACCCTTGCCCATTTGATGTAACTTGTTTCTGTACAGAGACCCTCTAGTGGTTATACTTTGCCATAACACTAGCAAAGTGTCACAGATGTTGTACAGTTAGTATGGTGGGTCCCATTCATTAATAGCACTGTCAGGTACAATAGAGCAATGGGCACCATCATCACCACTAAGAGCTTTAACTGAAATGGACCTGTCATTATGCATATAACAGATGCATAATATTTGGCTGAACAGATAATAGTCAAAGAGATAAAGGCATCCTGAGAGAAAGGCAGTGGCCTTTGTGAGTTAGAAGGTAATTACAGTTAAATATCCATAGTGCCTTTCATCCCGTGAATCTGAAGTACTTTATGATGCTGCATCATCTGCTTACCTCATTGTGTGGAACCCATATGCGGCCAGAGACACGTGGTGTTCTCATGTAAAGCCCATGTGTGTGTGTCTGTGTGTGGGATGTGTGTGTAAAGCACAGCTCCTGTTTGTGTGTGTGTGTGTGTGTGTGTGTGTGTGTATGATGTGTGCGATCTGTGTGCGTGAAGCCCAGCTCCTGATTGTGTGTGTGTGTGTGTGTAAAGCCCAGCTCCTGTGTGTGTATGATGTGTGCGATCTGTGTCCGTGAAGCCCAGCTCCTGATTTTGTGTGTGTGTGTGTGTGTGTGTGTGTGTGTGTGATGTGTGTGATGTGTGCAATCTGTGTGCTTGAAGCCCAGCTCCTGTGTGTGTGTGTGTGTGTGTGTAAAGCCCAGCTCCTGTGTGTGTGTGTGTGTGTGTGTGTGTGTGTGTAAAGCCCAGCTCCTGTGTGTGTGTGTGTGTGTGTGTGTGTGTGTGTAAAGCCCAGCTCCTGTGTGTGTGACGCTTGCTCCCGTGTTCCTTCGCCTCAGACTCGCGAGAGAGCACAGGGGGGACGGAGAGCACCGAGGGCACGCCCACCTCCCTGGAGGAGGAAGGGGGCCTGGGCAGCGACAGCGAGAACGTCCACGCCAACGGCATCCCCGGCACGCCCATCTCAGCCAGCTTCACCCCGTCCCTGCCCGACGACCGGCTGTCCGTCTCTTCCAACGACACTCAGGTGCACTGCCGCCAGACGGTCAGCCCACTGCCAGCCCCGAACTTGGGAGTCTCTCGGTTAAGGCCTGCTTATAATCCAACGACACTCAACTGAAATCGCAAAACGTTGATGACTGCTCTGTTGTTGCCAAACATATACTGTGCACGTTGTCTTTAGCAAAAAATATAAAACGATTTCAGTAGTCCAGAGTATAAACCAAATGTCCCTGCGACCACTGACATCCATTGCATGTCGTTGGTCACAGCGACACTGTCACTGGACTAAAACTGGCCTTTAGAGCAGTCACTTAACTTCAGTCTATTTCTAGTACATACATTCATAAGAAAACCATACTCTGCATTTCTCACACTCTCAGCATTAAAAATCAGGCTAAAGTAGGAAAATGATTTCTAAGGTCAGAGATGTGACAAATTGATCTTATGAAGCTTATTTTTAGCTCCAGGTATTATTGCAATACCTCAAATGCCTTTTCCATCATTATTGTTTTTGTTACTGGTGACTGTTTTCTGCAGGAATCTGGAGTGACGACTGGCCCCTCCCCCAGTGCTAAGTTCTCCCACATTCTACAGAAGGATGCCTTTCTCGTTTTCCGATCGCTCTGTAAGCTCTCTATGAAACCACTTACGGACGGGCCCCCTGATCCAAAGTAAGCTTTCTTTTTTTAGTTCTTAGTTCTTAGTTTGATATTGCATACATACCATATTGGTTTTTTCCTTGACTGTTTATTGCTAGGCATTGCAGTCTTCCTGGGAGACATTGGCAAAGAGATCATTTCTGCACATTGATTTCTTGAATCATAACTTTTTCATTTTTTTCAAACCAATAGAGTATATGAAATGCAGAGCTTTCAAGAATCAGCATTTTGTATGAATTGTTTCACATTGGACAAATGATCTTACGCAGAACCTTTTGAGTGCCATTTTGTTTCATTATATTCTTCATTCACATTGGATTGTTTCAAATAAAGGGCTATTTTACCAGTCAGATTGATGCAGCAGAAGATTCGATGTCACCCAATTCATTCTTTATTTTGTTTCAGTTTCTAAGGAGCCTAAACCAAAACAAAACAAACAAACAAACATAAAACTGTGCTGCACTAATCATCAGAGCCTCCATCTGTTTTACAGACATTAGCTTTTTCTGAAAATGAATTCCCAAACCCCCCTCTCCCCATAATCCAATTCTGGATCCTTGAGTAAAGGATACAAGTGAGATTGCTCAGTGGTGTTATATTTTTTCCAAACCTATTACTGAGATTAATCTGATTTTGGAAATCCGATAGCAGTGTCCACAAAATAGGATTTCCAAATATGGTTTTTGAGCGTAATTTAATTTAGGAGATGTCCTGCAGGTTGGCTGAGTTCTCCACGGTCCTGTCTGAAGTTCCAGCGGGATTCTCCGGCTCTCCCAAAACGCCTTCTCGCTCCCTTTATCAGCACATGAACCGGGCCAACAGACAGGAGATACTCCCCCCGCTCCTCTCCTCCTCTCCTCCCCTCCTCCCCTCCCCCCGCTGCATGCAAAAGAGGCCTGTCTTTCACTGCTGCCTTCACCAGGCCTTTGTAGGAACCGTGTGTCATGACGCTATCGATCTGTGCGTCAGTGGGACTGCGGCTTGTTTGCCCTTGAGATTGGTATCGGGAGTGGGGTGTGCGGTGTCATGATTGTTCTGTAGACCTTTGGGAGAGAGAGGCTCGTACAGGACCCGACATGTCCGGAAAGATGGTTTATTAGCCACGAGATAGGCCTCAAGCACCAGTTCCACTAGCTGAAGCTAGAAAAGAAAGTGTCACGAAATTAGAATCTGAAATGCATTTACGGTGTGGACTGTGATTCTCATTCACTGTTGTTTCACAGAGAGTAGCAGTAGCTAATATAGGATCTGTTTGATACATTGATAGATAAGCTTTCCTTTGGTCTTGGCTGTTTAGTTTCCTCAGCCGCCCGTTGCAGTTTGGGTTATCTGCGTACTGGAGTGTTAGGAGAGATCTTGCAGTGCTATTAAAATGATTCTGGTTTGCTTGCTGCTGCATGTCCTGCAGCTCTGTGCTACTGGATTATGATGTATCAAAATGTCTGTTGTGTGGCAGTCTGTTTTCCTACTTAACTTCTCTACTGAGCGCCATTTCGGCTCTGGCTGGAGAATTGATTGCATAAATAATATGAGAGTGAAGCAAGCATTGCTCATAGGGCGAGGGGTGGTGTCTACTGATCACTGATGGTTTGCAGAGAAGGCGATGCCTATCAGTTCTAAGTGCCTGGCTTTCTTCCTTAGCTCCAGATGGCAGTGCAGAAAATTGGCTCCCATGTCTGGTTATCCGTAATATTGGCATATTCAGAATCTAATGTTCGTCTTCCTATGAAATAAATTCCACTGACCTCTCAGTCTTACCTATAATCTGTGTCAAATTTGAGTAGATGTTTGGAAGGCACTTTGACTGGGATATTTGCGTGCTTAGTTCAAACTAATCTGTTATCAATATTACATTATTGGTCATTACTGCTGAAATGATGAATCTGACATGACATGAGGATTCAAAGCGGACTCGGCTGAGTTAATGGGGGCCAGTTTCCTCCGGTCTTCCTCCCGGCTCATGGACTGCAGTCCCTGGGAATAGCAGGGAGACCGACGAGGCCTGAATGGGAGGGTGTTTCTGTGCCAATCCCCTCTTCCTCTGTTACTGTGTTCCAGGTCCCACGAGCTCCGGTCCAAGGTCCTCTCCCTCCAGCTGCTCCTCTCCATCCTGCAGAATGCCGGGCCCATCTTCAAAACCAACGAGATGTTCATCAACGCCATCAAGCAGTACCTGTGCGTGGCCCTGTCCAAGAACGGGGTGTCCTCTGTCCCCGAGGTCTTTGAGCTGTCCCTGTCCATATTCCTCACCCTGCTGTCCAACTTTAAGACTCATCTCAAGATGCAAATCGAGGTACGCTTTTTTCCCCCCCGGTGAAGGAAGTGTTTGTATATTTGCACATTTTACACTCCCAGATAATATCACTCAGCAGAATCAGCCTGGAAAACATGGAGGACTTTATTAGCACTGTGTTTTATTACTTGGTTAGTACAGCTCTGTTCCCCCTCAGTGGTCTTGGTTTCATTCTCACCTATTGACTGTTGTTTCTGATATATTTTCAGTGTCTTTGGTGTGCGTGTCTGCGTGCGTGTGTGCGTGTGTGTGTGTGTCTGCGTGTCTGCTGTAGTTTGAGCTGCTCCATACCTGTTTATATAGGAAATCAATTTCCTATTACCAGATGATCTTACAGCTAACATGATTATATAGCTCAGTGGCCAGTTTGATGTATGTTTGCATCTAGCTGTTGCGTCTTGAGTCAATACCTGAATATTCTGGTAAAATTAGTTATGTTACTGAGGTTAATTAAAGTTAAGCCTGTTATGCAATTATTTGTTGTGGTTGTCAATATTTTGTGCATCAGTGCTCAGCACCTGTAACGGTTTAAATGTATTTCCTTCAGGTGTTTTTCAAAGAGATATTTCTGTATATTCTGGAAACTTCCACAAGTTCCTTTGACCATAAATGGATGGTTATACAGAACCTTACCAGGATATGTGCAGGTAAATGTAGCCTCGCTCTCCGATGTCTGCGACCCTGCTCTCATGCACACAAGCGTCTTCATGACTCTTCGCACTGTAATATCTGTCTGTTTTTATTTTTGCAGATGCCCAGAGCGTGGTTGATATTTATGTGAATTATGATTGTGACTTGAATGCTGCTAATATATTTGAAAGGCTTGTGAATGACCTTTCCAAGATTGCACAGGGCCGAGCCGGACATGAGCTTGGCATGACTCCTGTTCAGGTAATGAAGTTTGCTCTCCCCCCTGGCAGCCGAATAATCCCTCACTTACCCACCATGCTAGAGAGAGAGAGAGAGAGAGAGAACAAGTGAGAGAGAGCGCGAGTGAGAGTGTGAGAGTGAAGAACACACACTTTTGTATGTAATCAACCAATAATTCACATCTGCGATTCAAATAACAAAAATTATTTTCTGCAAACACTTCAGCATTATTACATTGCTTAAAATATGTTTTTTCTGAACATATCTGAGCAAGCTTATCTGTATAACTAAATAATTACAAAATACAGGAATTTCACCATAAAGGTTCTGGGAGCTTTTTACCAAGCTTATTTCTGTGTATGAATACTGCAGCTTTCAGGTTTCTATCAAGAGGAAGCTGTATCACTACATGAACTACATTGCACCTTACCTTTTTAATGTTTTATAGTTTTTAACATTTTGCGGGTTGTGGAAATAACTGCAAAATAACTGCGTCCCTTTCTGACTGGTTGAATAATTTGGCCTTTGCCCTGAATCTGTAATGCCCCAGTAACAGTGTCTGTGAGGAGCGTCTGAGCCCAGCTTCGTTCCCTGCTCCCCTCATTACTGTCTGTCACCGGCGACCGGGGAAACTGTCGGCACAAAGGCACTCATTTCCTTCTGAGACTCTCATATAGGTCACTGTGCTGTCTGAGACGGCGAGATGCAGCACTTCCAGTCACTTAATTTCCCCAATAGCCGCAATCATTTTGAGTCTTTCTTCTCCTCTCTCTGAAGAAAATAACTCTACATCGCTGCAGTTTGATCATGCTGATTTTGACACGCTGTTTAATGCCGTTGACGCTGACGCTGTCATAACTGAACACACGAAGCAGGTTATTTCAGAGGGACGTGTGCATGACGAGCGGGAATGTGAGGGGCTGCTGTAATATCTTTCTTTAAATGCACTTCTCATCCATTTACACTTATATTTCATTTCCTTCATGTAGTTTTTTTTCCTTCTGGGAAGAGAAATGGAAATTAATATATTGAGAGCGCTTTTAATGTGGTCCCTCTGGACTAATTTGCACTGGAACAATGAAACTAACTGAAAGCTGGTAACGCATGCACTGTTCCTTTGTAGAAGATTTTAGTCCCCTGAATCTAACACCATGTTACTGGCATAATGAGAGCTGGTTACTGGGGCTGTGACCTGGTTGGAGAACCAGGATTTGCGCTCGTGCCGAGCTGCCTCAGCGGGGCGTGTGACCGCCATGTGGTCGCTGTATTGCAGGAGCTGAGCCTGAGGAAGAAAGGTCTGGAATGTCTGGTGTCCATTTTGAAGTGCATGGTGGAGTGGAGCAAGGACCAGTACGTCAACCCCAACTCTCAGACCAGCCTCGGTGAGACCCCGCCCGCCAACCCTCCACACGCTCTCCAGTCATCTGTCTGCCTCCTGTATTGACCTATTGATTTAGTGCTCGTTAGTCTCACCGACTGGGACAGATTTACACGGTGACTTTCTTTTGAGTAACACTCTGATAATGGGTTCCCTTTGGTAGAAAAGGGGAAGTGTTCACGGAAGGGCAAAGCCATCATGGACCTTACATTTTTATTTTCAGCGCCTTAATAGTTTCTCCCTGATAACAGAGTCCTTTGGTGCATATTTACAAAATCCTTGAGGGTGTGAGGTCAATCAAGCGCCGGTGTTTGTCTTTGCTGAGAGAATTTTCGAGATTAAAGATTGTTGGGAGACAAAACACGGCCCAAACTTTAATCTTACTCAAAGCTGCCCAGGACTGCCGTTTATCAGAGAGGTTAATGGGTAGTCGGGCCGGCGGCAGGCAGGGGCTGCAGTCCCGGGCAGGTGAAGATAAAACGCGGGCGTTGGGGAGAGCCGGCGTCTGGGAAGTCTGCGAAGGCCCCTGCATTTCTCACTTCCTGTTGGAATTGCTGTGAGGTGATCTTACCTGTCACCTGAGACCTGCGCTGGAACAGAACACTCGCTCTCCATCCTGGCCTGAGTGCATAGTCCGTCCACTGACACCTGGCACTCTCAGCCAAGTCCATACTGCCTTACAGTGCGTACGCCTTCAAGTTCAGCTTGCTACAGTGTAACCCCACACACTGTCCACATCGCTGATCCACTGTACTTGTAACCTGAACCTGAAACCAGGGCTGCACTGTCACTCACTGCTGAATCCCGTAATGCTGTATCAGTACTAGCGATGCTGTATACAAACATAAGGGATGTTTCTGTACTGACTACTGATTTCACACCCTGGATATTTGCTAACTGTTCTAGACTACATTGAACCTATCGCAGTATTAACGAAATGACTGTTTCATTAAACATTACGTATAATAACTGTAATATCTGCTCTCAGTGTATTGTATTCATGAGAACTCTGATGATAACGACTTCACTGATCCAACATAGCTGGGCTGTTTGAATACTGACTGCACTAAACCTTGAAAATTATGGCTTTATCAGTACGAGCTGTCTGTACACCTTCATGTCGGGTCATGTAAAGTATAATATCATGGTTTTCATACTGACTGCACTGAATCTGAATGCAACAGCTTCCTCAATATGTGACAGGGTGTTCTGAACATAATGTCTGTCTAACTGTGGGATAAACATACTGTAGAAGGATTTGCAACATGCAAACAGTGCCTGCCAGTGTCAGAGAAATGAATGTGTTTTGTGCCATTGGTCTTTTTGAAATTGTTTAGTTGTGCGGTTATGTTCAGCCGACTGGTATGTGTCATTGTTCCTTGTCCTTTGTTTTATGTGCTGACTTCAAAAGGAAGAGCAGGTAACCGCAGAAAGTTGATGTGCATTTGGTAGAGGCTGGTTGGCTTAGTAATGGCACTTAAGGGATCCTTTTTATTGGCGATGGGACTGAAATAGCTTTCGGTCTATGTCATTATCTGTGAGATGTACAGGCTTTCTGCTCATACACTTTGTTTTGTTCAGTGTCCTCTGCTTAGCTGTATGTAGATGTGTTGTTCCCGTGGCTATAGTATGCAGTGTTTGTATTAGATAAAACGCAGGGCTTTTATTTATTTTTTAAAACACAGGATCGTATTGTGGCCTAAAGCACTGTGTTTTAGGTTGCATTGAGGGCTAAAATACAATTCTGGCCAAAAGCACAAAATTTTGGGTTTCATTGTGGCCTAAAACACAGGATTTCAGGTTGTATTGTAGCCTAAGACTGGATTTTGGGTTGAATTGTGGCCACGCTGTGTGGTTTGTGAAAACAAGCTGAATCATTTGAGGCTGATTAAGTGGGGAATGGAGGAGTGCCTCTCCCACAGTGCTCTATCACACTGCGCTGTGCTGAAGAGGAACCAGGCCGACTGTGGGCTCACGTTACCCTGCTCAATATTTCACAGCTTTTCCCGTGTGTAATGAGATCCCTTTCCGTTCGGCTTCTACTACAGCCGGCCACCAACAGGCCCTGTCCTGGCAACAGATCTCATTGCCCCTGGTACAGACTGTAACTGCCCCCTCCTGCCTCAGACCACACAATACACACTGTCCCAACTGCACAGAGATCTGTTTTTGCCCCGGTACAGACTGTGACTGCCCCCTGCTGCCTCAGACCACACAATACACACCAACAGCACCACTCATAGATTAGCATCGTGTGGGCTTAATGTGTTTGGAGGCCATTTTACGAGTAACCTATATACCCTGCTGTTACCTCATAAACCCTGCTGGTCTTAGTGCCAGCTCTTAACAGCTCAGACCCCTGCCCTTCAGCAAGGACACCAGCAGATCAATCCATCAGGCTTTTTACCTCCTACAGCCAAGGCGCGTGTTGTTTATGGGCTGTACCTGCTCTCTGTTTACTGCTATATCCCCAGGCCAGGAGAAGCCTTCAGAGCAGGAGACCAATGAGACCAAACACCCAGAGACCATTAACCGCTACGGGAGCATCAACTCCCTGGACTCCACCGCCTCCTCGGGCATTGGCAGTTACAGCACGCAGATGTCCGGCACGGACAACCCCGAGCAGTTTGAGGTCCTCAAACAGCAGAAAGAAATCATCGAACAAGGCATCGACCTGTAAGTCATATCGCCACTGGGGAAAAGCGGCCATTTACAAGTGGAGCTTTTCTGTACCAGAAGCTAAAACTGATTGCTTGTGTGCACGCAGGTTCAACAAAAAACCAAAGAGGGGGATCCAGTACCTGCAGGAGCAAGGCATGCTGGGTACTACCCCAGAGGACATCGCCCAGTTCCTGCACCAGGAGGAGAGGCTAGATTCTGTAAGGCAGTTTTTGGCAGTTGATCCGCTCTCCTTAATTCAACTTCCAACATCTGGCCAGATCCATCTGCAGAATTACTGCAGATGTTGATCAACAGTTTCTGTTGAACATTCTCACACACACACACACACACAGAAAGAGGCACAGAGACACACAAACTTACACGAATGCACACCCACGCACGCACACACAAACGCACAAATACTTAACCTCCTGGTGATCCCTCAGCATCGTGCGTTCTACTTCCTCTTTGAAATCCTCAGCAAACCGTAAATATTTATATTACATCTCAGTACTTGATAGATAGTGTCCTCAGGGTCCCTGCCATTTCTACAATGCTTTTTAAATAAAAAGGGCTGACAAATCGGCCGTTCAAAAAAACTGGGAGTACTGCTTGTTGTGTACTGATGTGGTATAATTTGCGGTTCTGATCTCTTAGTTAAAATAAATGCTGAAGAGGAAAGCTGTGACCGTGCATGGGGAATAGAGGTTGGGTTGAGCTTTAGCGTGCGTTACGTCAGGTGTTCCGCTGTTAATCCTTTGCGTGTCGTTGACTCCCAGACTCAGGTAGGCGAATTCCTCGGGGACAACGACCGCTTCAATAAAGAGGTGATGTACGCGTACGTCGACCAAATGGATTTCCAAGGCAAGGACTTTGTCTCGGCCCTGCGCATGTTCCTGGAGGGCTTTCGCCTCCCCGGCGAGGCTCAGAAAATCGATCGGCTGATGGAGAAGTTTGCTGCTAGATATTTAGAATGCAACCAGGGGTGAGCACCCGCGTTCTGCCTCAGCGCTCTGCTTCACCGATTAGCATTTCCTGGGCAGCAGCCTGACATTTAGCTTTCTGTTTGATTGTGTACATGTAACATTTGTCTTTTTCTTTCCATCTCCCCCCCATTCCTCTCTCCCTCTCTCCCCATCTCTCCTGCCTTTCTCTCTCTCTCCCTCTCCCTCTCTCCCTGCCTTTCTCTCTCTTTTTCTCTGCCTCTCACTCTCTCCCTGCCTCTCACTCTCTCCCTGTCTCTCCCTCTCTCCCTGTCTCTCCCTCTCTTCCTGTTTCTCTTTCTTCCTCTCACCCTCTCTCCCTCCCTCCCTGTCTCTCTTTCTCCCTGTTTCTCTCTCCCTCTCTCTCCCCTCTGCAGGCAAACTCTGTTTGCGAGTGCAGACACTGCCTATGTCCTTGCTTATTCAATCATTATGCTGACCACAGACCTGCATAGCCCCCAGGTAAGACCGGTTTCTGAGGGCACACCAACCTGTAATGAGCTTCTGTGTGAGCTACTGTATGAGCCAAACAAAGCATCTGGCTCTCCATATGAAAAACACCTGGCTCTCCACTCTCACTACTCTACTCACTGAGTCATGGAGAGCAACTGAGGTCTCCTCCCATTTTGGAGTTGAATCCTCACATTTCTATCAGTTGACTGCAAAGCTGTAAATGTATGCTGTAGATTTCATATAGAATAAACACTATAGACATACATCAGTAACACTAAAAGTAGGATAGCCAAGCAGTGCTAAGAATCTCAGGATCACAATGTCAATGAGTTTGGGAATTTTGAGGGCATTAATCCATTTGGGTATTTGTGGTTTGGTGGGTATTATTTGATCTTTTTCTCACTGATTTTAATCTTTTTGCTTTTAAAGGTAAAAAATAAAATGACTAAAGAGCAATACATAAAAATGAACAGAGGGATCAACGATAGCAAAGATTTACCCGAGGAATACCTGTCGGCCATCTACGATGAAATTGCAGGAAAGAAGATTTCAATGAAGGAAACAAAAGAATTAACCATCAAATCAAACAAGCAAAGTAAGCAGTGTCACTGTTGTTCTCACGACACAATTCTGATGACATCGGATTCATCAGTGCTGTTAGAGATCTAGGTAATTCTTCGACTGAGGGTGTCAAATAGGCCTGTTTGAAGGGGAAACTAGGCTTAGATTAATCTCAGTAAAGTATATGATGGCTCCCAGTTAAAGCTAAGCTTCCTTCACCTGCTTCCAGCTTTTAGGCCAGAGGCAACTGAAGCTGTGTAAACTCTGACTCCAGGGCGGGAGGAGGTGGGTGTTCTTGTGGTCTCCATGTCCCTCACCTGTCCCCTGTCCCTGTCCCCTGTCCCCTGTCCCTGTCCCCTGTCCCCTGTCCCCTGTCCCTGTCCCCGTCCCCGTCCCTGTCCCTGCCCCTGTCCCTGTCCCTGCCCCTGTCCCTGCCCCTGTCCCTGTCCCCGTCCCTGCCCCCTGTCCCTGTCCTCCTGCCCTGTCCCCTGTCCCTGTCCCCTGTCCCCTGTCCCTGTCCCCGTCTCTGCCCCTGCCCCTGTCCCCATCCCTGCCCCTGCCCCTGTCCCCTGTCCCTGTCCTCCTGCCCTGTCCCCTGTCCCTGTCCCCTGTCCCCGTCCCTGCCCCTGCCCCTGCCCCTGTCCCCTGTCCCTGTCCCCTGTCCCTGTCCCCTGTCCCCTGCCCCCGTCCCTGCCCCCGTCCCTGCCCCTGTCCCCTGTCCCCCGTCCCCGTCCCCGTCCCCGTCCCCGTCCCTGTCCCAGGTGTGGCCAGTGAGAAGCAGAGGCGGCTGCTCTATAACGTGGAGATGGAGCAGATGGCCAAGACAGCCAAGGCCCTGATGGAGGCAGTGAGCCACGTACAGGCTCCCTTCACCAGCGCCACACACCTGGAGCACGTCCGGCCCATGTTCAAGGCAAGGAACCATAGGACACGTACTCCTCATACTCATCTGTTTAAAAGCTTTTTGCCTGTAGAAAAAGTCCATTATACATTAATTTGTTTAAATAAGTAAAAACTGAGTAAGGTAGCACAGGATGTTTTAAGTTTTGAGTACCAGTGGTATTTTTTGGGGGCTCAGCACTCCTCCCTAATTATTGTAATTATTACTGTAATGGTGAACATTTCTATTATGATAATAAGTGTTACCATGGCCTGTAGCATGTAGTGGTTAAGGTGAATGTCTGGGACACGCAAGGTTGGTGGTTCTAATCCCTGTGTAGCCACAATATGATCCATTGGGCCCTTGAGCAAGCCATTGGGCCCTTGAGCAAGGCACTTAACCCTGCATTGCTCCGGGGAGGATTGTCTCCTGCTTAGTCTAATCAACTGTATGTCGCTCTGGATAAGAGCGTCTGCCAAATGCCAATAATGTAATGCATACATAGAAACCCTCCCTGTTCTTCAATAACATAATGCTGTGCAGTAAAATAATAATACAGTGATCAGCTGCTTTGTTTTGATATAATTTCATTATTTCTTGGGTTTGTTTTTCACCCTGCCATAATTTGAGTAACAGTAATGGCTTCTTTCAAGGGGCTTCTGAAAACAGCAGGAAGTTTGTTTGGCAAACTGTTCATTAGCTTTAGCTGCAGCTGTCCCTCCTCACAGGGAATCTCTCTCTCTTTTCTCTCCCGCTCTCTCTTTATCATTACCTCTCTTGCTCTCTTTCTCTCTCCAGCTTGCATGGACACCCTTCTTGGCAGCCTTCAGCGTTGGCCTGCAGGACTGTGATGACACAGAAGTGGCGTTCCTCTGTCTGGAGGGGATTCGCTGTGCCATTAGGATAGCCTGCATCTTCACCATCCAGGTGAGTGGGGCCGCGCTCCTCATCCGCAAACAGCCCCACGACGGAGCGCTTTCAGTCACTCTGACGCCCACGTACGGACAGATGCTTCACAAACAAACCTCCTGTGAGGTTTCCACCTTCAAAATCACCCACCCTTTTACTGTTAAAAACATTTTCCCTATCTCCGCCAGTGTTGAGCTTGTCAGTGTTGAAGTGGAATCAGATGGTGTGTTTTGTACAGGAATGCTGTAATTATGAGTTATAGTCATTGCTGAGTTTCACAATCTGAGATATCTAACAAATGAAGACAGGTCATTGAACTAATGAAAGCTATCAGCACATTTGACTGGAATCGATAAGGCGCATGAGTGGCCGCATAGGGCCCCGTGTCCAGGGCCCCGTGCCCAGGGCCCCTGGAAGCGGTGTGGGTGAACAGTGTGGTTGTCCTGCAGCTGGAGAGGGACGCGTATGTGCAGGCTCTTGCCCGGTTCACCCTGCTGACCGCCAGCTCCGGCATCACCGAGATGAAGCAGAAGAACATCGACACCATCAAGACCCTCATCACGGTGGCCCACACGGATGGCAACTACCTGGGCAACTCTTGGCACGAGGTCAGCAGACAGGCCGCAGTCCTCCATCAGGGTGGCCAAGGGGGTTAGCAGTCACGCAATCTAGAAGGTTCTTCAGCTCCCCCAACACTTTAGCACCTGGTTTAATGTATTAATATTTCAGTATTTCATAACTGCTGCTCTGAGCTGTTTAATGGTAGTCAAAGGCAGCAGGGGAATTGGCTTGATCACACCCCTCCAGAGAAGACCTGGGCCAAATACATCATCGTTTTGGATTCAAACATTTTCCTGTGCTTTTCTGAGCTTGTGTGGTGTATTGGAACCTATGAAACACAAAAAGTGCAAACCCTGCCTTCTGGTCCGCTTGGTTGGTTCAATTGCACCAGACAAGATCAATCGAGCACAGAAAAGTATGTGAATCCAAAGCAATTACATAGTTGACCCAGGTCTGCAGCTGAGCTGAGGTCGTGCGGCCTTGCGTTAGAGCGGGTGAAGTCATGTGACACGCGTGGACGAATGGCGGCGGGCGGCTGAAGGCCTGTGTGTCCCTGTGCAACGCTGCAGATCCTGAAGTGCATCAGCCAGCTGGAGCTGGCACAGCTGATCGGCACGGGCGTGAAGGCCCGTTACATCTCCGGCACCGTGCGGGGGAAGGACGGGCTACTGACCGGGGCCAAGGACCACTCCTCCGACGAGTACCTGGGCCTGGGTGAGCTCCTGTGTGTGTGTGTGTGTGTGTGTGTGTGTGTGTGAGTGTGTGTGAGTGTGTGTGAGTGTGTGTGAGTGTGTGTGTGTGGAGCGCCACCATTTCATGTGCTGTGACCGTGGAATTGTCCGCAAACCCTGAGGCTTACATTTAATTGATTTTTGTTGTTTTTTTGTTTCATTTGTGACGCAGTTGGTGGGAACGTTGATCGCAAGCAAATAGCAAACATACAGGAGTCGATTGGGGAGACAAGCTCACAGAGTGTTGTGGTCGCTGTCGACAGGTAACCTAACAGCCCTTTCAGTCCACATAGTTTCAATGTTTTTGATAAATTCAGCTCCGCTGAATGACTGCGAGGAATGTTCCAGAAGCAGTGATGTGCTCTTGTTGCTATTTGAAGCAGACTTACTTTTGAAGTCACACACTGTGGTATTTGCTTAATATCTGCATATTTGTGTTGCTCTAGGATATTCACAGGCTCTACCAGGTTGGATGGAAATGCAATCGGTTAGTAATGAATCATAATACTCTCTCATTGGCTGTACAGATAGACAAAGGAGAAGCTTACCACATTAGCCCAAGTCGCCGCAGTTTATGTATGGTAAATTGTTACCCCTTGTTGTGTAGTGGATTTTGTGCGGTGGCTGTGTGCCGTGTCGATGGACGAGCTGGCGTCCCCGACACACCCGCGCATGTTCAGCCTGCAGAAGATCGTGGAGATCTCCTACTACAACATGGGCCGCATCCGGCTGCAGTGGTCCCGCATCTGGGAGGTCATCGGAGATCATTTCAACAAGGTAGGCCTTTATGTGATTCTCCGTTTCTAACGCCACAGTCATAAGGAATAGCACCAGCAAGCTGCTCTGTGATGCCAGCCATCATCATTTGCAGGGGTTTTTTTGGTGGAAGTTAAAACCGTGCAATTTCCTGTCTCCGCAGGTCGGCTGTAACCCCAATGAGGATGTGGCCATTTTTGCTGTGGACTCACTGAGGCAGCTGTCCATGAAATTTTTAGAGAAGGGAGAGCTTGCCAATTTTAGGTTCCAGAAGGATTTTTTGAGGCCTTTTGAACATATCATGAAAAAGAACAGGTAAGCGTATTTAGAGTTCTTTATGTATTTATTGCTAAAACAACAACAAACTTTCAAATCACCAAAATCACATAATGGTTGCTTTTAACATTTAATTAGAAATGAGACAACAAAAGAATAAATGCTTTTAAACGCACCTTCAGGGTGAGTTTGAAGTGTGTTCCCTTCAATCAGATGTGTATGTTAAGTGAAAGTAGTAATTAACAAATATGAACTTGTTTCTGCTTTTCAGAGAGCAGCTTTATTCAAGCTGTAAAAATCACGTAATGTCTGCCATGTAGCACTACTTCACACAAATGCATTTTGCATTCTGATTGTGTGATTGATTATTGTTGATTGTGTTTCACTGATAAACGTGTAAGCTAATTGATGTGTTGGCACTGGTTAGATGCAGCTGTGGGCTCCTGTGAGAGAGAGTTCAGTCTGTGGCTCTGTGCTCTGTGTCACAGCGCAGTGTCTTTATCTTCCATTTCCATCCATCTTCTGCCTGTCTGCCCTCCTGGAACCACAGACAGACCCTGAATTATAGCACTGCGGGGCCCTGGGGCCACAGCCTGAATTACAGCATAGAGGGGCCTGGGGGCCACTGACAAACCCTGAATTATAGCACTACAGGGCCCTGGGGCCACAGCCTGAATTAAATCGCAGAGGGGCCTTGGGCCTCAGACAGAGATAGAGCACAGAGGGGCCTGGGGCCACAGACAGAGATACTGCACAGAGGGGCCTGGGGCCACAGATAGAGATACAGCACAGTGGGGTCCTGGAAGTCTCTCAGCTCTACAGCACTGACTCAAAAGCACACAGTATTTACAGTACACTGGAGCCAATGCAATTGGACACAATATTAGGAGTGTGAACTTTACAGCTGAAATGCTCAAGTAAACAGAGACTTTGTTGGTAGGACTATGGTAGTGGCTGTAAAATCAGTCTGAACTGTGTTTCCCTGTGGTCAGATAGGCCCTTGAATGGATCCTCATGCTGCCGTACTGTTGTCATGTCGCAGCACGTACAAACGTAAAAGAGCTGACAAACGAGGCGTCTACGAGTCATTTGTCACTAGCCGAACGAGCAGAATTAAAAAATTGTGACATTTTTGACTGCTGACCTCAGGCGACCCTGAATGCATAACCCTGGAGATGGAATGACCCCGCCCTTTCCTTCTGGCTGATTTCAGTCTCTGGGGAATGACACGGGAAGATTGATTTCAGCTCCCAGTGTCAACCCAGTCTATGAGGGAAGATGAATCTGCCCACCCAGTGTGGTGACTGATGGGAACCCTGCCGGGAGGGGCTGTCTCCTCCCTTTTCTCTCTCTCCTCCCTCCTCCCTCCCTCTCTCCAGAACTGTCCGTCAGCAGGCTTCATAAAGAGTATGAGTCCCATGCCCAGTGAAGGTGGTGCACTGGAGTAATGAATCAGTGGACTGCTGGCTCACACACACACACACACACACACACACACACACACACACACACAGGCAAGTTCATTATCTGGGGGGAGTGAGCGAGTGAGCCAGGGAGCAAAAGGGTCTGCTCGTGGTTATTCATCACAACCCAGGGAAACAGGGCCAGCTGTTTGCACGTGACCACCACCACCGCCGCCGTCCAAACCAACCGCTCAAGGGTCTCTGTGACGGCAGGCTGTTGATGGGAACTGCCGGCTGTCTCTGCAGGTCACCCACGATTCGGGACATGGTGGTGCGCTGCATCGCCCAGATGGTGAACTCCCAGGCGGGGAACATCCGCTCCGGGTGGAAGAACATCTTCTCCGTCTTCCACCTGGCAGCCTCCGACCAGGACGAGAGCATCGTGGAGCTGGCCTTCCAGACCACCGGCCACATCGTCAGTGAGTCACACACATTCACAGTCCAGACAGGCAGGGCCATGTTGCGGGGGAGGCTTAAATAGCACAGCCGAGCCTTATACCTGGAGAGCATTTTTTACTCAATACAAGCTCAGAATTGGTAAAGAATGCATTGTGCAACATGACCTTATGTAAACTGTTTTATAGCCCTGCTTCCTCCAATAATCCATGAAGCCGTGCATTCAGCAGGCAGTTCAGCTCGTAGTCGGGCCTGTGCTCAGTCCATAAAGAAAGCTCAATCTTCATTCATTGTGTGGATCGTAAGCCTTCGTGCCCATGAATTAAGGAGGCCCTAGTTTGTAAAAACCGCTGGCCATTGTGACTGTGGTGCTTAGGGCTCCTCAGTGACCAGCACAGTCATAAAAACCCACTGTTTCTTTTTGCTCTCTGCCCCTCCCAGCGAATGTATTTGAGAAGCACTTCCCCGCCACCATAGACTCCTTCCAGGACGCAGTCAAGTGTCTGTCGGAGTTCGCCTGCAACGCCTCCTTCCCCGACACCAGCATGGAGGCCATCCGACTCATCCGCCACTGTGCCAAATACGTGTCTGACCGGCCCCAGGTGAGCAATGTTCCCTTTCCTCCTGCTGGGTTTCTCACTCCCAGGAGATAGTGAACTGTGAAAAGTACATTTAAGTATAAGTGACTAGTGCATGTCAGGATTACCAGTCACGCTCAGAACCCAAAAGCTATGAAATTACTGTTCAGAGCTGTCCAGCCTTGTTCCTGGAGATCTATGATCCTGAAGGTTTTCATACCAAACCTTAAAAAAGCACACCTCATTCAGCAGCTTCAGATCTTGTTGAGCAGCTAATTGGCAGAAGCAGGTGTGCATCAAATTAGGGGTGAACTGAAAACCTGCAGGAACAGGGTTGAACAGCCCTGTTTTATAGAGTTCTGACCAACCTACCCTTTGACCTGTGGAAGGATCAATCCTCTAAGTAGAACACGGAGGATGAAGGGTGTGACTGGAGGAGAATATTCTAGCCTGCTTCCCACTGCCTGGAATCAAACCTGCATGTGTGAAGACTCTGATGGACAGTAGCCTCCAGTGCTGAGAGAGTGTGAGTTCAGGGTTACGGGTTTGCGGTGCTAACAGAGAGCTGTGATGTCGCCCCCCTGCAGGCCTTCAAAGACTACACCAGCGATGACATGAATGTAGCCCCAGAGGACCGGGTATGGGTGCGAGGTTGGTTCCCCATCCTGTTCGAGCTCTCCTGCATAATCAACAGGTGTAAGCTGGATGTGAGAACAAGGTGAGAGCAGCTGCTCTCTCGTACACATACACACAATCTATATCCTTCTTCTGTATTCAATTTCAAATATCCTTCTCTGTCCCAAGTACACAGACACTCCTTCAGTAATGTCACAGCAACCATTTGCATAAGAAATTAAACAAAAAAAAAAACTATATAAACTACATTTCAGATATGACCAAACCTGAATATGTGTAGAATTTAAAGACCTGTATCGTGATTATTATAATAATGTCACTAAAAGCCCTTCATAAATGAATTACTCATGGATGAATTACTCCTCAATGTTTGCCAGGTGTGCCCTCACATTGTTCCCTCTGGCAGAAGGATTTATATTATCACCCTTGGTCTAATTGGATTCTCACCTGCAGAAAAACACATCTGAGCAGTGCACACTCTACAGTGCTCCAATTTTAGGAGCATTTGCACCTGAAAATTGATGTGTGTTAAATGGAACTGAAAGTCTACTGGGAGCACATCTACTAATTAGGATGTTTTGCTCTTCCCCTACATTTTTCATCTTAGGAGCACATGTTCTCAGTGGACAAAAATAGCATAGACCTCTGCTGAGTAGAGGTCTAGTTTAGTGATCCTCTGCCTTATGCATGACCTTGTTTCTCGTTGTGCCCTCCAGGGGCCTGACCGTGATGTTTGAGGTCATGAAGACCTATGGTCACACCTATGAGAAGCACTGGTGGCAGGACCTGTTCAGGATCGTGTTCAGGATCTTCGACAACATGAAGCTCCCGGAGCAGCAGACAGAGGTGGGAGCCTCCTTCGAAATAGGAACCAGAGAGCCTTGGTGTTGCCTTCACAACTATTGTATTGTATTGTATTGTATTGTACACTGGCCAGCTGCTCCTCTCTGGCTCTCCTTCAGTACGAGGCCCCACTTAATATCGTAACAGGGGGCCCTGGTGCTGTGTTGTGACTAATACACAGCTGCGTCTTAAACAGGAGAGTCACGGTGCGGCTGTAGTGCTCCAATGATTTGTTCTTGCGTTCAGGAGTTCAGGTGAAATCATGCCTTTTCTCTGGTGTGCTCGCATTGACAGAAAGCCGAGTGGATGACCACCACCTGCAACCACGCACTTTACGCCATCTGCGACGTCTTCACCCAGTACTTTGAGTCTCTCAGCGACGTTCTCCTGGACAACATCCTCTCCCAGCTGTACTGGTGCGTGCAGCAAGGTGAGTGGGAGTCAGTGGGACTGTGTTGATGACCTGGGTCAGCCGGACATCTCTGGCACTCCCTCACACTGCTGCCTCTCTCCCTCTCCCTCTCTCTCTCCTTATCGCTCTCTCTCCAGACAACGAGCAGCTGGCCCGCTCAGGCACTAACTGCCTGGAGAACGTGGTCATCCTCAATGGAGAGAAGTTCACACTGGAGACCTGGGACAAAACCTGCAACTGCATGCTGGACATCTTCAAAACCACCATCCCACACATGTAGGACATGGAACTGGCTCTTTTTTTTTTTTCTTTCTTGTAGCATCGTGTCGCTGGTGCATGATGAGATGCTGACACATCAGCCGAATGAAACCCGCTGGAGCTAATTGTATGTTACCCTGTGGAGCAACTGACCACAGTCTGCACTGGCAAAGCTGGATGTAATACCGGACCATAGGGCCTATCCATGCACAATATCAGGGGTGGCCTGTAGTGTAGTGGTTAAGGTACAATGACTGGGACACGCAAGGTTGGTGGTTCTAATCCCGGTGTAGCCACAATAAGAGCCGCACATCCGTTGGGCCCTTGAGCAAGGCTTTTAACCCTGCATTGTCTAATCAACTGTACGTCACTCTGGATTAGAGCATCTGCCAAATGCCAATAATGTAATGTAATGTAATATCAGACCACAGGGAACATCCATGCACAATATCAGACCATAGGGCCTATCCATGCCCAATATCAGACCATAGGGCCCATCCATGAACAATATCAGACCATAGGGCCCATCCATGAACAATATCAGACCATAGGGCCCATCCATGAACAATATCAGAACATAGGGAACTTCCACTCATACTATCAGACCATAGGGAACATCCATACACTAAAACAGGATGAGCCACCCTGCTTCCTTGGAGGTATTTTGCTCTGTAGTTGTAAAAAAAATTAATTTTGTATAATTTGGTCCGCAAGACTAGAAAACCTCATGGACTGAAACCTTCATTTGTGATTTCCTCTGGCAATATATTAGATATTTTGATTAGTGCCGCATTCACTGAAGTGTTAACCAGTGCAAAGCGGAGCGACTTTGTTATTCCACCCAGAAATGAATTTGAGTGATTAAAAATTCTGTGGCACTCTAGCCAGCAAAGCTTTCAAAGTGTTTCTTTTGCTAGAGATTTTTAATGATATTTTCTAATTTGTCTCATACAGCTTTTCATTCATTCAGCTCATGCGCCGTCTTAATATTCACCTTCTTTCAGATAGATTAGAAGAGTCTTCATATTTTTATGGGAAAATGGCATTCAGCTCAGTTCCAGTAAATATGCTGAAAGTAAACCTAGGTCCCCATGCGCACGCTCTTGTCAGTAGTAAAATGTAGGTGATATATTAATAATGTGGTCCGTGCAGGCCTGTGTCACGCCGTGCTGGGCCCCGTTAACACTGTCCTGCACTGTCACTCTCCCCAGGCTCCTAACATGGAGGCCAGTGGGGCCAGATGGAGAGCACACCTCTCAGCTGGACGTGTCAGACAAGCAGTTGGTATGTGAATGGAAATGTTCTCATTCGTATCCCCCTCTCTTACCGTCACATCATATTTGTACTTAAATCTGTTATACATTGGAAAATTCAAAAAGAGGGTCCACAAAAGCATGGAAATGGTATTCTGAAAGCGTTTTCTTCTGCAATGATGCGTGCAAGAAGTTAATTGTAAACATCTGTCCAGTACTGCATATGCCAACAAAATCAGTGCCTGATTTATTTACCCAGGACTCAATCTCCCAGAAGTCCCTTGACATCCAGTCACGGGCGGAGGACCAGCAGTCAGTATGCAGCGTGGAGAACCGTTCCTTGGAGAACCGGCGGCAGAGTCAGTACAGCGTGGGCTCGGGCATTTACGAGGACGGCCCCAGAGCCAGGACCCCGGCGAGTGAGTGTCTGTTGGGGGGGGAGCTGTGAGCAGTTAGGTGTTTCTGTCTGATCTCATGGTCTCGTGTCACAGAGGTGCAGGAGCAGAGGCTGTTGGTATTGTGAGGGGGGAGCTGTGCGCAGTTAGGTGTATCTGTCCGGTCACATGGTCTTGTGTCACAGAGGTGCAGGAGCAGAGGCTGTTGGTATTGTGAGGGGGGAGCTGTGAGCAGTGAGCAGTTAGGTGTATCTGTCCGGTCACATGGTCTTGTGTCACAGAGGTGCAGGAGCAGAGGCTGTTGGTATTGTGAGGGGGGAGCTGTGAGCAGTTAGGTGTTTCTGTCCGGTCACGCGGTCTCTCCCCTCGTGTCACAGAGGTGCAGGAGCAGAGGCTGTTCGCTGCGCTGCTCATCAAGTGTGTGGTGCAGCTGGAGCTCATCCAGACCATCGACAACATCGTCTTCTTCCCCGCCACCAGCAAGAAGGAGGACGCCGAGAACTTCGCTGCTGCCCAGGTACGTCTTCCTCATCCAGGTAATGGACCTAATCAGACCTGGGTCAATTATGTTTGTAATTGTTTACGATTCAGTTACTTTTCTATGCTTTAATGAGTTTGCCTGGTGTATTGGAACCTAGGATATTTTGGTCTTCTTGGTTGGCTCAATTGCTCCCGGTAAAATCAATCTAGTGCAGCAAAGTATTTGAAACCAGAACAATTACGTGTAACAGCTTCACTATGACAGTCTTCCATTTGATCTTTAAAATCAGCCGATTTTCCCCAGAAACCAGGTGAGAAGTGTGTAATCCACTGCTTTCATTTATCACAGTGCTCAGTAGCAGCAAACAACTGGTGCTTTATGACCAAGGTTGAGGACCACTGTATTAGAGATGTTGTGTGGGATGTCTCCTGCCATGCTGAATACCTTTCCTCTGTGCATTGGGCTGTGCAGAGAGACACGCTGGAGGCAGAGGTGCACGTGGACACACAGGACCAGGGGATGTACCGCTACCTGACCTCAGAGCAGCTCTTTAAACTGCTGGACTGTCTGCTGGAGTCTCACCGCTTTGCCAAGGCCTTCAACTCCAACAACGAGCAGAGGACTGTGCTGTGGAAGGCAGGTGAGAGAATAACTCACAGCACAGAGCACTCACAGCTCAGAGAATAACACACTCACAACACAGAGCACTCACAGCTCAGAGAATAACACACAGCACAGAGCACTCACAGCTCAGAGAATAACACACTCACAGCTCAGAGAATAACACTCAACACAGAGCACTCACAGCTCAGAGAATAACACACAGTACAGAGCACTCAGCTCAGAGAATAACACACAGCACAGAGCACTCACAGCTCAGAGAATAACACACAGCACAGAGCACTCACAGCTCAGAGAATAACACACTCACAGCACAGAGCATTATTTGT
Source organism: Conger conger (assembly GCF_963514075.1). NCBI lineage: Eukaryota > Metazoa > Chordata > Actinopteri > Anguilliformes > Congridae > Conger > Conger conger. Next base: position 63,730,747 of record NC_083763.1, read on the forward strand.
CAGTAATAGTTGAGTGTGGAGTGAACAGGCTGTTTGATTAACTGTTACTCTATGGGATTTGGAATCGCTGTCCAGTGCTGTCTCAGCCGGTCAGTATCCAGGGTGAAAACAGTCTGTTGTACACTGTGTAAGTAAAACACTGTGGCTCTGGTCTTTTACGCCGTGTCAGTAAACCGCTGTGGCTCTGGTCTTTGTCCCAGGTTTTAAAGGGAAGTCCAAGCCCAACCTGCTGAAGCAGGAGACGGGCAGCCTGGCTTGCGGCCTGCGCATCCTCTTCCGCATGTACACCGACGACAGCCGGAGCGCCGCCTGGGAGGAGGTGCAGAACCGGCTGCTCAGGTGAGACGCCGCAGCCGTGTCTTACAGCCACTCCCATACCTCTCATACCTACCATCTGAACCGCTGCACAGATTACAGTGCCTCCTGGCTTCACTAGTTAACATTACACCCACTCCTGTCCACCATGGTACCGGATCCCATACCCCTCATACCTACCAACTGAACCGCTGCACAGATTACAGTGCCTCCTGGCTTCACTAGTTAACATTACACCCACTCCTGTCCACCATGGTACCGGATCCCATACCCCTCATACCTACCGACTGAACCTCTGCACAGACTACAGTGCCTCCTGACTTCACTAGTTAACATTACGCCCACTCCTGTCCACCATGGTACCGGATCCCATACCCCTCATACCTACCAACTGAACCGCTGCACAGATTACAGTGCCTCCTGGCTTCACTAGTTAACATTACACCCACTCCTGTCCACCATGGTACCGGATCCCATACCCCTCATACCTACCGACTGAACCGCTGCACAGACTACAGTGCCTCCTGGCTTCACTAGTTAACATTACGCCCACTCGTATCGGATCCCATACCCCTCATACCTACCCGACTGAATCTCTGCACAGATTACAGTGACTCCTGGCTTCACTAGTTAACATTACGCCCACTCCTGTCCACCATGGTACCGGATCCCATACCCCTCATACCTACCCGAATGAACCTCTGCACAGACTACAGTGCCTCCTGGCTTCACTAGTTAACATTACGCCCACTCCTATCCACCATGGTACCGGATCCCATACCCCTCATACCTACCCGACTGAACCTCTGCACAGATTACAGTGCCTCCTGGCTTCACTAGTTAACATTACGCCCACTCCTGTCCACCATGGTACCGGATCCCATACCCCTCATACCTACCGACTGAACCGCTGCACTGATTACAGTGCCTCCTGGCTTCACTAGTTAACATTACGCCCACTCCTGTCCACCATGGTACCGGATCCCATACCCCTCATACCTATCCGACTGAACAGCTGCACTGATTCCTGTGCCTCCCGGCTTCACTAGTTACACTCACTGTCGGTCCCTGAAAGCAGGTACCGTTAGCAAGCTAGCTAATGTTCAAATTTGTCAAAAGGCCTAAAGTTATTAGTATAAAACATAATTTATATATTTAACTAAAACAAGTTGTTCAATTTCTTTGCCTTTGCAATAAAAATATGTTCTTTAACCATTTGGCCTTCATGAAGGTATCCGTTCAGGCACCGTTTAGGCACCGGTAAGTATTGCTTTCGCATTGTTATCGTCTGCTCTTCTACTTGTTCATGGCTGCTCCAACACCCTGCTCCTGTGTCCTCCGCCTGTTTTAATCGTCGAGTGGAGACATTTATTCCTCGGCCCTCGAGTAAATGAATACCATGTTGTCATTGAGGGCTTTGCACACAATCTCATTAAAATCCAATGTCACTCTTTTATCCTTTTAATGAGGTTTTCTATTCTGTAGCAATAGATAATCACAGCATCACCACCGTTTTTCACTGGGTTTCTTTCATTCAAACCATCTTTTTATGTATTAAATAGCTCTGGAAATGTGGTCTACGTTTAGATTAATGACTTGTAAAGTTGAAGTCTTTTTTTGATAAAGTCGTTTTTGTGGTCACAACACTAGCAGCGTCAGAGTAACATGAGCATAAGCTCTTCAAGACGCTTTTGTAATCTGCACAGTGCAAGCAGCTTTCATTATTTCACCGGGGGAGACGGCTTGTCACATCGCGTGTTTTAATGAACTGTGCCCGGAGGTAGAATGCTTTGGAATGCTATTGAACTGCTGGTATTGGATGCCACTTATCGTTGCAGTCACGATGTGAAATAGCATTACTACTTTGATTTTGTTTTTTTGCCACCACAGATAAGAGCTAGGAATAGCAAAGTAGTGTTGTCAGCTATAGCTTTGGAAAGTCAAATTGAATAAGGAAAGGAGTAAAACGTACTGTTTCTGTGAGAAACGTGTGACTTTAGCTTACATTCTGCGCTGAGGCTGAGGCTGAAACTGGCATTGTAAATGAAGCCGTGCTGCCGGTGAACTGGAGTGCCCTCTGGATGGACGGTCTCTTGGGGCCCTGGCACATTGAGCTGAATGAAGGTGATGACCAGGGTCAGCTCACAAAATCTGCCCAGTGCACAGCGGAACATAGTGTGTGATCCGTGCCAAGTGTAAAATTTGGATAGGCCATCAGCAAAGTTCCTTTCAATGGGCATCCAATTAGAGCGCAGCGGGGAGCAGCTTGAGGGCCATTTGACCTTCCAGTGTGAAGTAAACATGCAGACGGCTCTCCCACTATTCTCTGTTCAAAATGAACAGAAGCAAGTGTGAACTCCAAAAATCAATGGAAGCAATTTCGCATGATGTGCACATAGGAAGTGGAAGGAGGAGCAGATGGTTTGAATTGTGTTTTGAATTATACTGTTATTACCATATTTTAAATGATACCATTCAATTCCAGCCAAATGCAAAAAGCGCATTTCCTTCCCCGTTACAGCCTCTGCATTGTTTGCAGAATGTCAAGTACTAGCAAAGTTTGGCCTAAACTTTTTTTTTTTTGTTTACTGGATTGTGAAGTTGAAAAGAAGAAAGCTGTATCCCTGCCCCCCGGAGTGTTTGTTTTGTTCTCACACCGCAGACTCGCAGCTAATTCAGGAGGGGGCTGTCGCTTCACAGACCTGGCTCATCTTGTCTGGCAAGGCGCGCTAATGAGTTGCCAAGAACCGTTCTGCTTGTGCGGGGCAGTTGGCTTGATTTGTAGAGTGGTTTGCCGTCTCGCTCAGAGTTTGCGAGTTGCAGATGGCATGGGGTTTTAAACAAGCAAATCATCTGAAAAGACGGCAACAGTGTTTAGTTTGAGGACTACTTACATCAGTGCAGATTACTGATGTGTTCTGCCTCTTCCTTCACCCGGGCTCCTTTTTAAATAGCACCTGTCGGTGTTTTCAGACGTATTGTGGCGCTGTAGCCGTGTTGTCAGGACACGTAGGGCCAGGGGTGTGTGAACGCAGCCAGGGACGGGGGTGGCGTCAGGTCGTCAGAGGACCGTTACAGAAGGGCTCGGCGGTGAACACAAGGGGCATTGTCATTCAGAGGTCAGAGGTCAGAGGTCACTATCGCTCCTCTCAGAGCGGTCACAGTCTCTCCTGTCTTTCAGCGTCTGCAGCGAGGCAGTGGCGTACTTCCTGACCCTGACGTCGGAGAGCCACCGCGAGGCCTGGACCAACCTGCTCCTCCTCTTCCTCACCAAGGCGTTGAAGATCAGCGACGACCGGGTAAGGCCCTTCCCCCCCAGATCGTCACGTTGTCCTTTTTCAGAAATACTTTTACAGAGTGACGGAGAATTTCATCTCAAAAACTTCTTTAAATGCTCCTAAGGAATATGATCTTTCTTCTCTGTTGAAGCCTTTTGTGTTTTCCCTGACGTGTCCCGTTGTATGTGTCATGGCGTCCATATTGAGCTCATGATTAATGTCTCAGCAGGCTCGGTTCGCCTTTCTGAAGTAATTAAAACTCCTAAATCATTAAGGCGAGCGCCATTAACATCCCCCTGAGATGCACTTGCACTGATTTCCAAATGAAGCCGAGTTTTACAGAAGTGCATGGATCAGAAATCTCATTCCTCCACCTCCACCATTGGGGAAATCTTAAGAGGGAGAGAATTTAATGAGCCCCCCCACTTCTTCCCACCCCCCCCTGTCCTCCACAGTTCAAGGCCCACGCCTCCAGATACTACCCCCTGCTGTGCGAGATCATGCAGTTTGACCTGATCCCAGAGCTGAGGGCGGTGCTGCGCAAGTTCTACCTGCGCATCGGGATCGTCTTCAACATATCTCAGCCTCTCAGCCTGGAGCAGGGGCAGGAGGGGCAGGAGGAACAGGACAAGCAGGGGCAGGAGCAGCAGGGCGAGCAGCAGGGCGAGCAGCAGGGCGAGCAGCAGGAGCAGCAGCAGGAGGAGCAGGAGGAGCAGGAGGAGGCAGGGAGCCAGTGACACCGCACACGGCGGCAGGCCGACATGCCGCATCAGCACCTCCGACCTCCACCTTTCCGTCTGTCTGTCTGTCCTCCTGAAAAAGGTCTGGTGTGTATCGCAAATCCCTCCCCCTCTGAAGGGCACTAGAGACTCTTTGAACTGCCCCCCCTCCCCCCTGCACTTCCTCCCCAGCCGGCTCTGGCAGCACCCCAGTGACCCCCCACCCCCCCCCCCCCACCCCCACGGTACTGGAAGCTCTTCCGGGGGTCCTGCTGCGTAGGGCACTGCTCCAAGGGCCACAGGCAGGGGGGCCAGTGAAGCTCGGAGCCACGCCTTGTACAGTAGGATAATACTCTACAGGATTATACTGATGATTATAATAATGAAAATATTTAATTACTTTCTAACCTTCTGAATGTTCAGAAGCCTAGTATTTCAAACGAGCGTGTGTTACTTGCTATCTCGTGACTTTCTCACACCGTCTGAAGAAATTAAACTATTCCAAACAAACAAACCGATGATGGATAATTAGTGCAAATGAAGAGTAATGTTTGTGACTTGATTATTTTTTGTTTGTTTTGTTTTTCCTTTTGCACAGCCGATGGCTAACGTTAAGCATCGACAGACCCTTGGATGAAACTAGTTGTACAGAAAAGCAGCTTTGTAATATAATCTCATAACACTAGACATCATTTCTGCAATAATTTAATTTCTGTGATTTTGTTTTGTCATTTTGTTTCTCTGCACATGTTTTATTTGCAGAATGCACTGGGGAGTTTTATTTTTTGTCAGAGTTTTTATTTAACTTTACCATTGCTCGTTGGGATTGTCCGATGAGGGTTGTGGTCAGTTTGATGCAATAGAAGCCCATGAAAGGAGAGAGTAAAATGATTCCATTTTATATGTACAGAGGCTTTTATTTAAATTAAAATGAACAGCAGCCAGTGACTGGGATGCTCTTAAAACTGGGAAAAAAACAATGCAAACTAATCTGAACTGCATCTGAATCGTCCGTTTCCATGTTTGATGTAGGTTTCACTGTATGTGCACAAAATTCAAAATGGTTAAATATATAAAAAAAATTAGGGTTTTTTTCTGAGATGGCTGGATGTATTGAAATATGAATAATAATCGTTGTGTGGCATTTTGATGGAGAAGTATGGATCTGAATGGGTCTGAAGCATTCCTGGTCATAGTAGAAAACTAATGGATAAAATGTATATGGTACAGCAATGTAAAGTTTTCTATGTTGAGAAAAAAATCTGTACAACTTTCTGTACATGACTGGTTATCATCAGACACATTTTAATCAGGTCATAGGTCAATAAAGTTTTTGAACTCTGTTCATTAGTGCAATTCAAATTCTATAATCGCTCATTTTTATTCCAGGGTTGTCGTATATTTGGGGTTCTGCAGTGATGCACCATAGCTTCCGCAGACCACACCTACATTTGTGCGGCTGAAATACATTCTATTCATCTCATCTCCAGCCTCTCTGTGCCTTCTAACCTGTGGGAAGCTCCCAAAAAGTGTCGTAGCTCACAGCTCCTTACAAAACAGCAATTGATTTATTCCACAGACCTGGTACGAGTGGTTTTCAAATTATGTTTAATTTGTAAATTCTATATACACCATAAAACTGAAATTGACCGCTCATAGATGAAGCGAAATACGTAGATTACCTAGTAAGAACGGTACATGTCAAGCTCTATATATATATATTATTATATTGGATGGTAAGTGAATAGTTGGTTCTCGTAGTCGACGTGTTGGAAGGGCCAGAGATGCACGGACGGAGTGTCTCTGAAAGGGCAAGGCTTGTGTTGGGCACCCAAGACCAGGCTCTCCTGCCTGGTCTAAACCGACAGAAGGGTTACTGTGGCACTAATCACAGAACATTTTAATGATGGTTACAGGAGGAATTTGTTATGACGCAGAGTGAATTGCAACCTGCTGCGTATGGGGCTGCGTAGCCGCAGACCAGGCAGGATAGCCCGTTCGAACCCCCGTCCACCATCGGCACACAAGCCTCAGAACGATCTCGGAGCAATGGAAGAAGGTCGCCTGGTCCAGCGAGTCCCGTTTTCCTTTACATCATGTGGACAGCCGGGTCAGCGTTGGCCATTTACCTGAGGAAGTGTGATGCTCTGGGCAGTGTTCTGCTGGGACACCCTGGGTCCTGCGGACGTCGATTTGACACGTGGCACCTACCTAAAAGTGCGGACCAGGTACACCCCTTCAGAGCAACAATATTACCCGATGGCAGTGGCCTCTTTCAGCAGGATAATGCACCCTGCCACACTGCACAAATTGCAGTTTTAGAAATGCTACGATTAAATATTCTAGATGCATTTGTAATTAAACATTTTTATGCAAAAAGAAATAATTCGAAATCGCTTTCATTTTATTACATTTATTTAAAAAAGCAACATTTGCAAACTATAATTTAATGCTTATTACAATTCGTATTAATATATAGAACTCATACACACAATTTGACAACAACTAGCCTATTGTACAATATATATTACTGTCTCAGAGGATGTATTGTGCAAGGTTAATAGAAAGGACTTCAGCAGGCTAAAGGGGGCTAACCACACTAGCTCAGGCACAGGCCACAGTGCTATACACTTAAGCATAATGCATCCCATCAGGCACCTCTGCTTAAGCATTAGTTCATCTCCTGCCTGACATTAAAACTGACACTGATCACTCCGCTCCACGCTGGCTCACTCTGTGATGCATGTCATTTCTGTCCTGGCAAAGGACAGGTTCACCAACCAGACTGCATTTTTTAATTGAATGCACGTTCAATACAAAACAGGCCAGAAACAGAATAGATTATCCAGAGGTAGACGTAACAGTTGCACATGAATGTAATGATTACTATTTGAGGAAAGCTGAATATGAAGAGGGTTCGCACTGGTAAGGAAAGGCCGTCAGTGGACAACCCCTGCTGCTCTAAAGGTCAGTGCAGAAAGGCCACAGGAACTGAGCTGTCAGGGCACACAGTAGTACAGAGGGGCGCTGGGTGTATTGGGGGTGCAGTAGTACAGAGGGGCGCTGGGTGTATTGGGGGTGCAGTAGTACAGAGGGGCGCTGGGTGTATTGGGGGGGGGGTGCAGTAGTACAGAGGGGCGCTGGGTGTATTAGGGGGGTAGTAGAGGGGTGCAGTAGTACAGAGGGGCGCTGGGTGTATTGGGGGTGCAGTAGTACAGAGGGGCGCTGGGTGTATTGGGGGTGCAGTAGTACAGAGGGGCGCTGGGTGTATTAGGGGGGTAGTAGAGGGGTGCAGTAGTACAGAGGGGCGCTGGGTGTATTGGGGACGCAGTAGTACAGAGGGGCGCTGGGTGTATTGGGGGTGCAGTAGTACAGAGGGGCGCTGGGTGTATTGGGGGTGCAGTAGTACAGAGGGGCGCTGGGTGTATTGGGGGTGCAGTAGTACAGAGGGGCGCTGGGTGTATTGGGGGTGCAGTAGTACAGAGGGGCGCTGGGTGTATTGGGGCGCAGTAGTACAGGGGGGTGCAGTAGTACAGAGGGGCGCTGGGTGTATTGGGGGTGCAGTAGTACAGAGGGGCGCTGGGTGTATTGGGGGTGCAGTAGTACAGAGGGGCGCTGGGTGTATTGGGGGTGCAGTAGTACAGAGGGGCGCTGGGTGTATTGGGGGTGCAGTAGTACAGAGGGGCGCTGGGTGTATTGGGGGGGTAGTAGAGGGGCGCTGGGTGTATTGGGGGGGTAGTAGAGTGGCGCAGTAGCACAGAGAGACGCTCAGCCGTGGTAAGTGGAAGGCCCCTCCCAGTCGTGCGTGTCCCTGCGGGCCCGTCCTTGCATGAAGCGCTTGAGGGTCTCGGAGGTGCCGGGCCTCATCCAGGGCTCCGTGGCGCAGGTCTCCACCGAGTAGCGCCGGGCCGAGTCCAGCGGGGTGGGCCTCAGGCTGTCCCCGTCGTCCGAGGACACGTCCCCCGGGGACGGACAGGCCGGGCCGCCCAGCTCCTCCAGACGCTGCATGCGCTGCTGGTTACGGTCCTGCAGCCGCTCCACGCTCAGGCTGGCCTGAGACCGCAGCGACCGCGAGTCCGGCCGCCCCGCAGGCTCTGGGGGGACCGCAGAGGGGCCTCTCTCCTGAAAAACATCATCACTCCTCATGTTCTCTGCTCGTCTCTCTCAGCACACATTAGCCTGACGTTCGGAAAAGCGGGCCGTCTGTAGTAATCCTTCTCTGAATATGCGCAGCTGGGGGGATTAATTCAGGCTCACACATGGCTGTAGTATAAAATAACATTAAGCTTTTAAAAATATATATATACACGTCTACATGCCTCACGTTCTAATGCGGTTAGAAAATTGGACGTGAAAATATGCTAGTCTCTGCTCCCATAATGATCAATGGGCTCTCCAGCTGTGGGGATTATCCAGGATGGGAGTGGATCACTTACATGGCTGTAGTCTATCCTCTCCGCTCCTCTCTCCCTGGCTGAGGGGGGCCTGGTTCTCTGGCCAGGCTGGGCCTTGCCGTCTGTAGGCACTGGGAAAGTGTCGCCCCTCGAGTCTGAAGAAACAGCACGTGGAGTAAGTCGCTTTCTGAAGAGCTTTACGTCTCGTACAGAAAGAGCTTTGAACCGTCTCCCAGTCCTGCTTACACCCACTCCACTGAACCGCCATTCTCTCCTCACCTCCCTCCCTCCCTCCCTCCCTGGCTGGCTGGCTGAGGCTGGCACCCCGCTCCCTCTCAGACTGGCAGCAGCTGTCTGTGCAGCACCCTGGCTGCCATGTTTACACGGGCAGCCTCTGTGTGATCCCAGCACTGCTGCTCTCCACTGGCCACCTGCACTACCCCCACCCCCCCCACTCTGTGTGATCCCAGCACTGCTGCTCTCCACTGGCCACCTGCACTACCCCCCCACCCCCCCCCCACTCTGTGTGATCCCAGCACTGCTGCTCTCCACTGGCCACCTGCACTACCGGATTTTGGGCTTACCAATGAAAGCGCTTTCTGAGTCCAGCAAGGTGGAGCTCAGCAGATTCTCCATTCGGCTGCTCCTCTGAAAGAATACAGGCACTCAGTGTTTGGAAACGTCCTATTTGAAGTGGTCATCACTGAACCCCTGTACCCAGGGCCGGGGGTATTTATCCAGAGTTTAGGTGCACCAGTGTTACATACCCAGCCAGAATAAGAAACTCACCACATCAGTCTGGTATGGCTGAGGGGCCAGGTCGAAGTAGTCTGTGGGGGAAGAGAGAGAGGCGGTTAAAAGCGCTCGGCGTGGTCACCGCTCCTCTCTGTGTGATGAGCAGAGGGATCAGCCACTGACCGGCCGCCTCCCTCCTCTTCATGCGGTTGATCCTGCGCTGCTGCTCCCGGAGCAGGGCCTGCTGCTGCAGCTCCAGGCTCTGATCATCCCCCGGGGGGTCCGGATACGCCTGCCGCACCTCCTCCCGAGACTCGCTGTCTGCAGCGCACACACACACACACGCACATACACACGCACGCACGCATGCACGCATACACGCACGCACGCACGCACGCACGCACGCACGCACGCACGCACGCACACGCGCGCACACACACACACACACACACACGTCAACTGTAACCTCTACCGAGATGATGCAGAGGGCTGGCACTGTTTCAGTTAACGTGGGAATGTAGACCAGGACTCAGCTTCCTACAGTGCTGATGATCCACATGCCTGATTTATACAGCCAATGCATTTGTGTGTGTGTGTGTGTGTGTGTGTGTGTGTGTGTGTGTGTGTGTGTAACAGGATGAGAGCTACTCAGTCACCCCCTCCTCCCCCAGGTGAGTGTGGGGGTGGCAGTGTGGGACAAGGCCAGGTGGAGACCTGTCACTCAAAGGTTAGTGGAAATAACTTCAGTGGCTCAGGCGGCTCCTGTCCCTGAGACCGGACACACACACACCGCAGTCTGCGCCAGTATTGCATGCTAAGTGCGCACTAATGCATGCATGCACACACACACACACACACACACACAATTCCTATCTGTGAACTCATTCAGCTCATTTCCTTTGCTAGTCCCCCGTTTCCTTGGTTGCAGCCAAGCTTTCCGATGTTGATTGATGCATTTTATGGTCATATGGAGCCCTCTTATTATTCATTCATGACATCATGAGCTAGGCCGAAGCCAAAGCCAGTTGAGATCCAGACTAGGCAGATGAGGGTCTGGGAGGTAAATGAGCTTGGACAGAAGGGTATTCTGGTATTCTGGCTGTCTTAGAGGGACCTCCAGCACCTACTGGGAGAATGGGAAATGAAACAACTAACCCCAGCTCCAGAGCCAGGAACAGACACTGCATTGATGCATCATTATCTCCAACCGCCTGGCAGAGGCACTTCTTTTGGGTAAAGAACTACTCCAACTATACACATTGTCCATCTGTACTGCAATTCATATTGATTGCCTTGCTGAAGGGTACAATGGCAACCAATCACCCAACAGGAGAGCTGAAGCTACATCCTTTCCTTTGATAGCGATTGAGATGGGAGGTTTTAACTACAGACAGTGCTAAGTGAAGGGAAGCTCCTGTGGCACAGCTAGCAGCAGCGCTCAGAGAAGAGCTGTGTCTGGACTGTGTCTGGACTGTGTCTGGACTGTGTCTGGGCTGTGTCTGGGCTGTGTCTGGGCTGTGTCTGGGCTGTGTCTGGGCTGTGTCTGGGCTGTGTCTGGGCTGTGTCTGGGCTGTGTCCGGACTGTGTCCGGACTGTGTCTGAGCTGTGTCCGGGCTGTGTCTGGGCACTTGCCTCTGTATTTGAGCTTGTTGAATTCGCGGATGTTCTGTGGGTTGATGGGCCCCGCTGCTTTGATGGAGTTTCTCCTGACCGGCGCCTGCAGTCTCTGCCTCGCCATGTCGAACACGTCCACCTGCGCCCGTTCCCTGCGCCTGGAAACAAGAGTGTCGCAGGTCGCAGACTGGACACCGGAGCGCTAAACGCTGCAGCCTAAAGCAGCAAGCCTGAACACACAACGCTATGGTGTCCACACACGCTATGGCCTGAACACACAATGCCATAGCCTAAACACAGAGCAACACTATGGGCTGAACACACAATGCCATAGCCTGTAAACCCAATACTATGGGGCCTGAACACACAACGCTATGGCCTAAACACAGAGCAACACTATGGCCTGAACACACAATGCCATAGCCTGTAAACCCAACACTATGGGGCCTGAACACACAACCCTACAGCCAGAACATACAGCAACACTATACTACACACACAATATTGCATAAAGAACACACACATGCACGCACACACCACTACAGCCTGAATACACACACACACACACACACACACACACACACACACACACACACACACACACACACACACAGCACCTCCCAGATGTTACAGGCTTTGAGTGACAGCTCCTCCATTTTACACAAAGGAAGCAGAGGGGTCTAACTGAATGTACTGAGAACACAGCAGGCTCACTACTTCGCTGAACCTCAGAATCAATGCACCAGTAGTGAGCTTCAGTACCACATGAGTCACATCATGGAATAAGCTACGTAAGCCACTTATGGTCTGAAAATCCTCTGGCTAGCAGGGCTTGAGGATACATCCCCATCTCCTGAAAAGGAAATATGGAGCAGCTGAAACATGAACATCAGCCCCATCCCTTACAGAATGAACTCATTTAATTACTGGCCTTCATCAATCACTACGGGGATGACTTCATATCAGCCTTCCAGGCTGCTTGCACGCCAGGGCCAGCTAAAGCACCATGTCTTGGTGTAGCGACATTCAGCGTGGACTGGAATCTAATCCTGCCAGTGCCAATGGCAAATACATCAGTCAGCGAGGGAGCGATTCAGTCAGGCGAGGGAGCGATTCGGTCAGCGAGGGAGCGATTCAGTCAGCGAGGGAGCGATTCAGTCAGGCAAGGGAGCGTTTCAGTCAGCGAGGGAGCAATTCAGTCAGCGAGGGAGTGTTTCAGTCAGCAAGGGAGCGATTCAGTCAGGGAGGGAGCGATTCAGTCAGGGAGGGAGCGATTCAATCAGCGAGGGAGCGATTCAGTCAGCGAGGGAGCGTTTCAGTCAGCGAAGGAGCGTTTCAGTTAGCGAGGGAGCGTTTCAGTTAGCGAGGGAGCGATTCAGTCAGCGAGGGAGCGATTCAGTCAGCGAGGGAGCGATTCAGTCAGGCAAGGGAGCGATTCAGTCAGCGAGGGAGCGATTCAGTCAGTGAGGGAGCGATTCAGTCAGGCAAGGGAGCGATTCAGTTAGCGAGGGAGCGATTCAGTCAGCGAGGGAGCGATTCAGTCAGCGAGGGAGCGATTCAGTCAGTGAGGGAGCGATTCAGTCAGGCAAGGGAGCGATTCAGTTAGCGAGGGAGCGATTCAGTCAGCGAGGGAGCGATTCAGTCAGGCAAGGGAGCGATTCAGTCAGGGAGGGAGCGTTTCAGTCAGGGAGGGAGCGTTTCAGTCAGCGAGGGAGCGTTTCAGTCAGCGAGGGAGCGATTCAGTCAGCGAGGGAGCGATTCAGTCAGCGAGGGAGCGATTCAGTCAGCGAGGGAGCGAATCAGTCAGGCAAGGGAGCGATTCAGTCAGGGAGGGAGCGATTCAGTCAGGGAGGGAGCGATTCAGTCAGGGAGGGAGCGATTCAGTCAGCGAGGGAGCGATTCAGTCAGCGAGGGAGCGATTCAGTCAGCGAGGGAGCGAATCAGTCAGGGAGGGAGCGATTCAGTCAGCGAGGGAGCGATTCAGTCAGGGAGGGAGAGATTCAGTCAGGGAGGGAGAGATTCAGTCAGGGAGGGAGAGATTCAGTCAGAGAGGGAGCGATTCAGTCAGGGAGGGAGGGTTTCAGTCAGCGAGGGAGCGTTTCAGTCAGCGAGGGAGCGATTCAGTCAGGGAGGGAGCGTTTCAGTCAGTGAGGGAGCGTTTCAGTCAGGGAGGGAGAGATTCAGTCAGCGAGGGAGTAATTCAGTCAGTGTCTCATTGGCCATTAGAGACATCTCTGCTCCATCAGGCATCTTCAGTTCAGCCCACAGCTTTTCGACTGGATTGAGGTCCGGAACTGAAGAGGGCAGATGAAAGACCCAACCACAAGAATGTGAAGGATCAAAATCCCTCAAAATGTGTTTTTATTCTTATCAAGCATGACAGGAAAAGACTTATGTAATCTTTGCCAGAGGTGGATGCACCAAGTACTAAACTATGGGTGCCCATAATTATGAAACCTTGATTTTGGTTAAATATATTTTTGTTGTTAAATGAATGCTTGATTTTAGTCAGTTCAGTTTAAAAATGCATGAAGTACAGCATATATCTTGGCATTTTGAGTTTCTCAATAATTCTATTTTTAATTTAAGTATTTTTTTATGTGCATTGTCTGTCAGGGGTGCCAATCATTCCTGAGCCCACTGTAGGTCTGCCTGTGACAGCACAGAGCAGGCCCTGGGGAACAGCCCAGCTTAACTTATGAAGACAGATTTCCATTCCATAACTCACATGCATGTTTTTATAGCATACAAGCTGCTGTGATTCTATAAACTTGGCAACTTGGCTAATCATTATCGACGGGGCAGTTTTGGCTTTAGGTAATTGAAAATACTGTACATTTCAGCCAGTGGTGTGCTGATTGTATATCTCGCAGTGGCCTACCTGGTGGTGACAGGGCTGTCCGGCGGCTCGCTTTCCCTCTCGGTCTGCTGCAGTTCCTGGTCCAGCTTCCTCTGTACGCTGTGCAGCTGTTTACGCAGGGACGAGAGCTCGCCGATCACGCCTGCCTGTTCCACTAACACACGCACGCCTCTTACACTTCTGACCACACACTGCTGCGGTGACACACAGAGGTTTTAGGGTGGCCGGCATTACCTGTTCTCGGCTGGGTTTTCCGGGCGGGCACCGGTGGGGAGGGCGGGACGGACATGGAGCGCTCCTGCAGAAGATCGGGGAGACCGTTACAACTGTCCTCCCAAGTGTTACTTCTTTTCTGGGCACACTGCATTACTTACAGTGTCTTACATTTAGCAGACTTAACTATACTGTAGGAGTAAATGACTAAAAAGGACTAATCAACCGATTAGTATCTCCAATCCCATCTCATATCTAGAGTTACTGGAGACGAGGACTCATTCAGAGGACTTGAGTGTTCTTGACCTCAAACTAAGCTGTTCATCTGCACAGGGCTGTGTGCGGAGGTCTAGATGAGCACTAGACACTCACAGACAGGGTAGTGCTGGACCGGCTCTCCACAGACCGGGGTCTGGACCGGAGTTGAGAGGCGAGCCTTTTCTGCACAGCTGGGATTGGTGGAGACGGCTGCCTAGGCGTCTTCTCAAAGGAATGCAAGAGTGCACAAAGTGAACTGCGATCCATAATGAAACTGTTTGCTTTCATTAGAATACAGCACACACACACAACCGCCTTTTCCATTTAATGTCACCCAGCTAAATCTTTAGTCTAGTCTTGTGGGCTCATAGGGCTGGCGAGTCAGTTTCATCCTTCAGAGATAATTTACACGAAGCGTAAATGGTCTATTTTATCCAGTGGAGTGTGTGGGTGTGTGTGTGTGTGTGTGTGTGTGGGTGTGGGTGTGTGTAAGCTGCACCTCCTCCATCTGGACCCTCTCCCTCTCGCTCTGCTTTCTCAGGATGTCGTTCTCCCTCTCCTCCTCCTGCCGCTTCCTGCGCTCCTCCTCTTCGCGACGCTCCTTCAGCAGCCGGATCTGCTCCTCGTTCTGGGCGTTTTGCTGTGGAGCAGGAGCAGAAGATGTTGCTGGAGCAATGAGGCCGCTCCTGAGTCACTATGAGTGCTCCACTGTAGGCCTCTATCAGCTTCTACAGGCCGTGACCACGGCCATTCACCATTCATAAGGCCATCACAGCAAAGTCTCTTACACCGAGTATCATCACACTACTACAGCCTTACAGCCTAGGCTCATTTCTTTCTCAAAACACTTACCTCCCTCTCCTTCCTCTTCTTTCTCTCCTGCTCCTCCTCGTACTCCCTCTGGATGCAAGCCCTCTGCTCCTCCAGCCTCTTCTCCTCCCTCTTCTCCTCCAGCTTGAGGCGCTCTCGCTCCTGCGCCTCCTTCTGCCGCTTCTCCTCGATCTGCTCCACAGAACCGGGCGGGGCCGGCCTCATGTGAGAACCACCCGCGGGGTGAGGCTTCACTACTCCCCCACCCCTGCAGAGACCAGGGGCTCCACTGCCCCCTCAGACCTGCCTGTTTAAATGAGCCTCTTCCTCCACTGCACATTCATTACACCAATTAGGCTGATACGGGTTGTGAAACGGGGTTTGGTGGTGGGCGTGAAGTAAAATGTCAAAATCTACTTCTTATCACGAGTCTCCCCTTAGGTTTAGATACTTTAAATGCAAATACAGTCTTCTAACAGGAGTCCTGCATACACGACAAGGTGCCAAATTACCAGCTTATAGCTTTAAAAATTGTGAAAAACTAAAGTGTTAATGTTTCTCAAAATGCTGAAGCCCTGTTGAATATTATTGCATTCACAACCTTGCATGACAGATTTCTTGAGACCGATGAATAAAATATATTGGAATGTAAGGGTTTAAAGCCCACAGGGAAATTAACATTTCCAATCATCTATCAGGATGCTTGGTGATGTAAAACATGGTTACCAGGTTTACACACACAGTAAACAAATCGAGATAACTGTCCACTTGACACGTAAGGATATTGCTTCCATTTCCTTTATCACAGCATTAAAAATGTGAAGTGAATATAACGGAAATGGAGAAACTGAGCCCATTTGTGCCTGAACAGCATGCTCACCACATACACTACATGCACATGTCATGTGACAGTCACATGGTTTCATTCCTAAAGGGCAACAGAGCGCAGAGGTGATTCAAAATGTCATGCCTTGTGGCAAAAAAGGAAAGAAAGAAGTGAAATTACAGAAAATTAGTGTGGGTAATGTGTTATTAAACAACACATTCACTGGTTACAAGTCACATCTTTTTCAAAAATCAAAAAACAAACACAACACATTTATTATAGGAAAATAAACCAGTGTGCCATCAGTAAGGCAGTAAGGATAGAGGCTGGATGAAGTGAGCGTACTCTTGCCTGCCATCTGGGGACTTGATTGGCAGATTATACTGAAACTATTACTGTGTGATATGGGCCAGGATCTGGGAGACCAGGAGCACCACCACAGCAACATCACCCTCCGGCATGGCTTTCAATGGAGTCCAGCTCCAGGGGGGGTATGTGAACGCACACTGCGAGCTCTGAAAATGGCACATACCTGCTGTTTGAGGTATTCACTGTATTTGTTCTGTTCGTGAATCTGCTGCGGTGTTGGTACATCCGCAGAAGCATTGCCCCGCGGAAAGCCAGGACCCTGGGCATAGGAGTACCCTGCCAAAACAAGCACAACCTGGCTGGTCTCTGCAGAACGGAGCAGTACAGGGAGGCGTTCCGTGTTAACGGGCAGGGGTTTTTCAGGCGGGTACCTGAGATCCGGTGGGGGGTGGGAGCTCGGTCCTCAGACCCCGCTTTCTTCCCTCGGGATTCGGGGTTCAGGTACGCCTCCTCGTTCACCTTGTGCATGCGATTCAGATCCGCTGGGGAAACCACGCAGGGTCGAGTCAACAGCCCCGTGAAACACGCACATCCTTCTGATATTCAGACAGCTGCACTGAGCTCATATCAATTATATTCTGAGAAAGGGCCATGCAAGGTCTTCCTGCATTATTAATACACAGTAGCCACTGCTCTAGATTAATGAAAGATGGAAGATTTTGGCAGTCTTTCCAGTACTGAGCATCAAATTATTTTGATATATAATGATAGATTCATATGATGCGAGTGAGATGGATTTTGGAACGTGGAATCATGCTTTTGAATGATAAACACAGATGATGCATAATGGATGTGTTCTGGGAGGTGGGGAGGAGAGCGGACGTACTGATGAGGTTCCCCCAACTGTCCCGCAGTGGTGCGCCTCCCCCACCCTTCCCCCAGGGGTTGTAGGTCCTCCTCTCCGCGTCCAGCTGGGCCTCGAAGCGCACCTTTTCTTCTTTCTCCTGTTTATTACGCTCCTGCCTTTCTTGCATCTGCCACCGGGGTTTTAAACTGGTCAGTATACACTCAGTCAGCACTTTACTAGGTATTTATTTCACTTGTTTTTTTTACATTTACATTATTGGCATTTGGCAGACGCTCTTATCCAGAGCGACGTACAGTTGATTAGACTAAGCATGAGACAATCCTCCCCTGGAGCAATGCAGGGTTAAGGGCCTTGCTCAAGGGCCCAATGGCTGTGCGGATCTTATTGTGGCTACACCGGGATTAGAACCACCGACCTTGTGTCTCCAAGTCATTTACCTTAACCACTACGCTACAGGCCGCCCCTGTAGACTAAAGTCTTCTGCTGCTGTAGCCTATGCACTTAGAGGCTTGACGCATTGTGTGTTCAGAGATGCTCTTCCGCATACCACTGTTGTAATGTGTTGTCATTTGTGTTACTGTCACCTTTGACCAGTCTTGCCCTTCTCCTCCGACCGCTCTCATTAACAAGGCATTTCTGCCCACAGAACTGCTGCTCGCTGGATGTTTTTTGTTTTTCACACCATTCTCTGCAAACTCTAAATACTGTCGTGCGTGAAAATGAGATCAGATCAGCAGTTTCTCAGATACTCAAACCACCCTGTCTGGCACCAACAATCATTCACTTAGATCACATTTCTTCCTTATTCTGACATTTGGTCTGAACCTCTTGATCACGTATGCATGCTTTTATGGATTTAGCTCCTGCCACATGATTGGCTGACTAAATATTTGCATTAACAAGCTGGTGTGTAGGTCTACCTAATAAAGTGCTCACTGAGTGCATGTAATCAGGCTACACAGTTTTCCTAAAGGGATGCTATGGGCTACTTTCTGGCCTGGCAGAGAAAGTGGCAGAAAGATAACTTTTGACACTTAGCTACCAAGAATGCTAATTATAAAGGAAGTGATGTATTTTTATGACCTCCTCCTGCCAAATCCCTGGATCTCATCACTAATACAAAGCACTGGCTCCAGTGCTACTGCCATCTGCACCGTAATCCAGGCTATTATCCCTGATAAACCAGGCAGCAGAATTCAGGGTGGGGATTCATACCTCCATACACTTCAACGGATACACCCTTCACATTCCCAGTCAGATAATATCCCATTTCTCTCCTCAGTATTCAGATCTGCATGCATTTTGGGATTACTTTTAGAGAATTTTAGTTTAAATCAATGTGGAGTAATTCCCCCAGGACATCATATCCACCACTGCTAGTATACTCGACCAGTACTGAAGGCTCTTTTAATGGAAAGGAAACTGCTAGGGCAGGGATCTGCTGCCCTGGTCCAGGAGAGCAGCAGGGTCTGCTGGTTACCGTCATCACTCCACACTGAATTAATCGATTAGAGCAGTTCATAACCAGGTAAAGTTAGTTAACTAATTTGCGACTGAATTGGGTGCCGATTTTAAGGTGAAAACATAAACCAGCAGAGCATGCACCTGTCCAGTACCAGGGATCCTCATTTACCTTTTACCCTTCCATATCCCACGATGCACTTGAGAGCAGATCTAAGAGGGCAGTTGCCTTGGACAGATGTTGCAGATTCAGGCTCGGTGGGTGTACCATACCTGTTTTCTGAGTGCTTCCTGGTAGCTCTGCATGCTCTCTTTGCTCTGCTTGGGCCTCTCTGTGGGGAAGACCCCGACTACAGCACCAGCTCCAACTCCAGTGGGTCCAGTTCCCATCTGACTCATCTGCCTTTTACAGACAATTTACAGCATTTCAAAATCCAGATCTGAATGCACATCATAGAGACTTGGGCAAATCACTTTATTCCAAGTCAGTATAATTCTAAAGATTACTGACAATTTCAAAAGAGGCAGCAATTTTCACCAACATTCGGAACTTTCATGGACACATATTTTGACTAGATTATCATGGATCTGCAGAAGGGTTTTCAAATTCTGCCTGCAGCTACAGAGCTGAGCAAGAAAAACCTTTAGATTTCCCCAAGGTCTAAAAGTGCTCACCTTTTATTCATCAGTTGTGAAATGTGTTTAGATTTTTTAAAGTGGTTTGTAATAAAATAATTATTCAAAATCGTTTTTTGTACGTTTCCTTTTTTAAATAATTCAAATGACATTGGCGAATTGCAACTATAATGCACTCAAGCATCATTTGCCACCCAAAATTGACTTGAATAAAATAGTTTCCATTTGCTAAAAGCCTGCAAGCCTCTGAGCTGAAGCTGCTGATCGGAATGCTGTGATCACATCAATCAAATCACCCCTGGGAGCTCTGTGCTTTCTCCTAAGTAAGACACTGGAGCTGCATGGGAGCATCAGGTGACTGACTCACACCATCCTCCAGAAGAATAACCTTGACCTGAGCTTACCTCCAGCTCCGACCAGCTTGTGTAGTGCTCCCCCTACTGGCACTCACGGGAACCTCAACCATCGGATGAAGCTGTACACTCCTACCCGTTTCAAAAGTGCACCCTGACATTGTGTTTTCCGTTGCATATACTCCACAGGTCTGAGATCAGTGTTAACAGACTGATGTCATCAGGACCCTACAGCCCCAGAAGTAATCAGGTACACAGCCGGGCTGAAGTGTGTGTTATTAAGCGTGTGTCATTAGACTGGGGCTGAAGTGTGTGTTATCATATGGGACACTCACTGTGGTGGTCCTCCTGTGTGCTGGTAGGGAGGGGCTCCAGGCGGTAGACCCCCAGCTGGAGGTCCATCTGTGCAGGGGCACACAGTCACAACAGTCACCTTCCAGCGAGAATCATCTGCCTACAGAGAGCCACTCTCCAAAACCAGAACTTTACCATGCAAATTACCTTCTGAAACGTATCAGTGCATTTCACTGAAGCATGAAATTAATGTGAAGTTTTCTAGAAAAGTCTTTGAGTATTTGAAAATGAACCCTCATTGAAAATGAAGTGCTCATTGAAATGTGTGAAACACACCAGGGCAGTCGGCCCAATAGGGCTGATTTAGACACGCTGACTACTGTCCAAACTGACGCTGAAACTCTGTCAAAGACCAACCCAGGTTCACTTTCAGATTCCAGATACAGGGCCTCACAGGGCCATGATCCCATCCTCTGTCGTTACACGTCATTGAAGACTCGAGGAAAATATGACAACTGCTGACAGAGGACTTCTGGATGCCCCTGTACGTCTGGAGTGTGTGCGGAGAGACTCGAGCCTCAGAAAACATGCTGTATTGCTTAAGATGGATGACACCGTCTTGTGAGCCTAATTATTATGGAGTTTATTATCGATCTGCTGAAGGAGCTAGGTAATACGCAGTAATGACCGCCCATGGAAGTTATGCTTCAACACAGCATAGATGACTGTTGGAATCGTGACAGTTGGATTATCAGACTCAAAACAAGCTCCAGAGCAATACAGCTTTTGAAAGAAATGGTCCTTGAACACTGACCATGCATAGCCCTCATTGGCAGCATACAGACAAATTTAATTGGTCCTTTAATCATTACGAATGTAGTGTTTGGAAATTCCAAAGCGTAGACAAGTAGCTATGTTTCAGAACTTCCCTTGAAACCACCTGAAGTTTTTTAATGTTCTGAAATATAGAGACATCGTGATCAATGAGAGCAGCTTGCGTTTCATGAAGGGAGACAGGCTTACAGTACGCCAGGCTGGGGTCCAGAGGATTTCTGGCTCCATAGTAGTAATAGGCCGCATCGTACGGAGTTCGGTACGCGTCTGTCAGTGTGGGTGGAGGGGGAGGCAGGGCCCCTGTGATTCTACAGGCAAACAGCACAACACTATTAATACAGACAGCCACTACAATTTTCTAAAATGAACAACATGGCATGAAAGATAAGGAAACCAAACAAACAAGTGTAATCGGGGAATACAGATTTTCACCCCTTCTGGCAAAATGCCATTACTGCATTAGTTATGCACACACACACACACACACACACACACATACATGTATGCACACGCATGTACATAAATAAAGAAGCATTTTCTCCACACAGAGTGGTCACTGTGTGTAATAGCATGCCAGCTCATGTAGTGGAAGTAGAAACTCAGGGGATGTCATGACCAGGCTTCATGTAGTGCTAGATACGGTCTAACTTTTAGGTAACCTATGAACACTTTAGGGGCAGGAAAATGGCGAGCATTATCGGTAGTCGTCTCTCAAAACAACACTTAAAAACTATTAAAAATAGAACAATATGAAGAGGCAGAGAGCTGAAAAACTCATCGGCCCTTACATGCCCTGTTGTTGGGCTGCATGGTGTGTTCTCAGTGTTGTGTCCAGCTCAGTGGCAGTAGACAAAGCTGTGAGCAGAGGTACCTGGGGACCATGATTTCTCCCAGAGTGTCAGACAGGCCTCTGTGGAAGTCCTGGTTGGGAGCGCCCGCCCCGCCCTGCCCTGCTCCAGCCCCACTGCTGTACAGCCCGGGGGCCTGGAAGGCCAGGCGAGGCTGGTGCGGGGGCCCCTGGTCCTCCGGGTCAGCGGGGGGCCTCTCCTGGCGCTGCCGTCTCTCCGACTCCGAGCCCAGCGCGTCCAGGCCCCGCCCCGGCCGGTACGGGACGTCCCGCCTCTTGTCTTCGTAGTCCCGGGACACCGCCCCAAACTGCTTGATCCGGTCCGGCTGTGAGTGACAGCGCAGCAGGGTGAGAGACGGTAGGTCAGTGCAGCGTTTCAGGGGAGAGGCCGCCTCACATCGGAATGAGGCACAGGGCAAACCTGCACACCCAGAACATTTTCCCCACCGAAACGGACGGAAGTCTAAAAGGGTTTGTGGAAATACTGACTCAAAAGCACAGTTTTAGAGACAATGGGTGGTCCAAGTTGCAACCCACTATTTGAGCCTCCCTCTCAAATAAATTATTCCATTCCCAGTAAATTATTCCATCCCCAGAGATGCGTTCACTTTATGCATTCACTGTTCCCTTCATGCCATTTTATACTGCTTCAAGGGACGTTTTATCCAATGTGATAGTTCTCTGGGAATTAACAGAGGAGGACATGGTGCAAGTCCACACATGGTGTCTACCTGTGACTTTGATGCCCAGACAGTCAACGGGTAATGCTCTTTAGAAAGAAGAAAAACAGCAAAAACAATCCTAGCGGCATGCTTAAAACAAGATTACTGGCAGAAATAAAAAAATGTGTCAAGAAACATTCTGCAATGCAGTGACGATATTAGACCAAATGCAGGGAACCTAAGGGTTAGAAGAAAAGTACAGATGTCAGAGAAAGTCATGCTTGACCCAAGTCTGCCCCCTACTGTACGTTAAAAGGTACATGCACATTTACCTGCTCCTGGTTGTGCTTGAAAAACAGAACCACGTTTCGTTATTAAATTCTGCCCACACAAAATAACCATATTTCATGAGGCTTTGCTATTTTATTTATCACAGGATCCACATTTTTTCCATTTTATTTTACCTCTATTCTGACTCCAAGAAAACCAGCCTGCCTTCTAGAAGACACCTGAAAATAACATGTCACATAGTGCTTCACATACAAAATCAACATTTTCTAAACACAGCTCTGCGGATCGGCAAGCTTTTCATTTTTTTTTAAACCAGGACAGTACTTCTTGTGAAACAAACCATTGTCAACACCCCATCACAGTACAGAATTATATTTGAAACAGTGTGTCAGTGTAGCCAGTGGCATAGTGTCTATGCCCTTCAGTTTGTTATGCTCATTTCAAAAAGACATGTTGGAACAAATATAGTACCATTTTCTCTGGGTCAACAGCTCCAGTAGCAGCAACTCTGAGCTCCAGTTCCTTCTCCCTAAAGGAAAAAAACATCACAATGGCGCTGTTCGTTCGTTCCACAATCCCATTGCTAAAAAGTACATTAACTAAACTGCCTTAAGTAAATTGACTGATTTGACTTTGATAAAATAATTGATAAACACAGAACGTAGAGCAGCCCTCGGCATCTCTCTTGGCTGACGACTCTCGAACAACGGCTCAATCCCCCGTGGAGGAATCTCACATTTTCTCCTGACTAACAATCTGCCAGAATGTGTCAAACTAGTGCCGAAAAAAGAACTTCACCTGCATAAAATGAGAGGGCAAACGGGAGACGGGGGGAAGCCAATTAACGGTGTGCAGCGCAAGCGTGGAACCTCTGGCACCCTGCGCGGCGCCGTCGGGTGAAGAAGGCCCGACGGCGTCGCAGAGGAGCGATCGCAGGGTGACAGCTTCTGCACTCCACAGCCATTAGCACAACACTCACTTCCTCCTGTTCCTCTGCTGTTCGGCCATTTGCTCCTGCAGTTCCCGCCTGTATCGCTCCTTTCTCGCCTGTGTGCCCACATTTCCGTCTGCAGCTCCTGCCCGATGACGCAGCGTATTGTTTAAAAACCGAACAAACAGAAAATAGAAAACAAAAGCCACTGCGTTCTGTCTGACTTGGTGCGGTGTGGTAGGTGCGTGGGTTTGTGTCGCATGGCTGTTGAAGGGTGTCATTTGGGGCCGTTGCTGAGATTCAGGAAATGGAATCAAATTTGTAGGTTGAAAATGTACCATTTAAAAAAAAAAATAATATGAGATCATGAGAGACAGGCTTGCGTGGTTTCAGAGCCGATGCCATTCTGAAGTCTATGAAGCCCACAAGCAAAATCCAGATTGCAGCACCTGTCATTTTCTCTGTGCATATTTGGTTGTCAATCATTAAGACTGTTCTTGATTTATTTTTATACCAACAGTAAATATAGATTGCAAAAGACTTTGATAAGAACTATACACTCAGTGAGCACTTTATTAGATGTTGTTGTTGTGGAATGATTGTTGGTGTCAGACAGGATGGTTTGAGTATCTGCTAATCATCTGCTTTTCCCACACAAAAGTCTCTAGAGTTTGCAGAGAATGTGAGCAACAGTTGTTAATGAGAGAGGTCAGAGGAGAAGGGCCAGACTGGTCAAAGCTGACAGGAAGGTGACAGTAACGCAAATAACCACACATTACCACAGTGGCAATGTGGCAGTCTGCATCTCTGAACACACAACGTGTCAAACCTTTAAGTGGATAGGCTACAGCAGCAGAACACCAATAAGTCAAAAAAGTCGAATAAATACCTAATAAAATGCTCAGTGTGTATAGTCTACTCTTTTGTATGCCTAGCTGGATGTGTCTGTGTGGACTTTTCATTTCTGCCCAGATCACCAGCCACATGCTAAACCACATAGAGAGGCTTGGAGACGGACAGCAAGGAAATGAGAAGATTTCATCCGCTTCAAATAAGAAATGTCAATATTCCAGTAAAATTATAATGGTGCTACCACCTTTATTTGTTTTGAAGGCTCATGGGGAAAAAATATGGAGCGCAGAAATCAAAGAATGTACGGTCATACAATACTAAGAGGGTTAGTGTCACATTCAGATATGAAATATTGACATTATGTGGAACGAATTTGAGAATTATTGACTGTGAAACTTTGATTAACAATACTTTAAGTATTCATACTGAACTGTAAGGAACAGCATATGCAATTTGTTTTTATTTTCAGTGAAGATTTTCCATTGTATAATAGAATGATGAAAAAACAGAAAATAGTCATTTCTTAAAAAAACCTGGCTGATAAGTCATTTCATTACAGAGCCACGGTATACACGTGTGCATGAATATTACATAACCTTCCTTATTTAAAACACACACACACACACTCACACCTTACCGATCATCAGTCCTGTGGCAAACTCAGCCCTGTCCTTGATGTTGACTGATTTGGCCCTTTCAACTGGCTGTGCTGGTTCCTGTGTCTGCAGCCTGATGCACAAACGCACGCACAGAGAAAGGGCTATACATCTGTACACAGACCTGATCAATGCTGCAATGATACAATCACCCCAACTGTACTTCCATACGCAGAGATCTGATATTCCATTACTCTATCCCACCACCCACTAAAGTATAAACAAAACCACCTCTCGAGCAGATCCATCACCAATTTGAGTACACAAGGCCAATTTCTCCACTGTAAATTCAGTCTCCTGGGCATTGAAACACACTACCTCCTTACATACATCACCATTCTTATTGACAGGTACCGACAGCACAGTGTCCCTAACACTAACAGCATGTTGATCGGACACCTCAAAGAGAGAACTGGACATGTCATAATCTTTACCCATCATTTCACCTCTGTAAACTCCCCATTCCTACACCCCCATCCCCTCATTTTCAGAAGAGACCAGTACCTGGGATTGGGTGCAGCGGACAGGATCCTTGGATTCCTCTCTTGATGGTCATCTTTATAGATGGGAGTGGCCTCCACCTTCCTCCTCTCCCAGTGAACTCTGTGAGGTAGAGAGATGGCAAACTTCAGTGATTTAACCATCATTAAACATCTCACTAGGGACAAAAGCTGAGCATTAGCTATACCTAAACTACACAACCATGTGCAGCATGGTTAACTGACCATTGAACTGTAACCATGTTCAATTGCATTGTTTCTACCAAGAAAAATGTATTAAAGAACTCAATACAACCTTATGGGCCCAAAGAAACTTCACGAACACCACTTTCAGTATAATGCATAAGTCAGCTGAGGAGTCGAGTATAACCACCAACCATTAGCAGTAAAAGACAGGAGACACTGCAATCACATTCCTAGAGCTGCACCTGTCATTCCTCGGTCTTTGGGCATAATGACCCATTTCAGGGTAATCATCGGAGTCATCGACTGCTCTCTCTCTTAGTCTTGGCACTTCTCTGAAAGATAATTTCAAAAATAAGTAAGAGTTATAGTTATAGAGGTGAATTTTCACTGCAGTCATCACTCTATCAGAAGAGACTGAGCATGAAATGCAGAGAGAGTTTTTCTGAATGGCTGTGTGCTCAAAGCGGGAGCAGACGGTCTCCAGCAGTACCGGTCAGGCCCGCGGGGCAGTCTGTGCCCTCTTCTCTCTGCGTATTCAGGCTCCCGGGTCCTCCTGGGCCTCCTCTCCACAAAGTCCACCTCCTCTTCGGAGTAATCGTCCTGGGAGTCGTACTCCACCCTGGGCATCATGTACCTCCTGTACGGGCCGGCCGGCTGCTCGGCCCAGCGCCTGCGGCCCCGCCCGCCCGGCCTGGACTCTGTGAGGGTGGCGGCGTCCCTCCGGGGCGGGGGTCGCTCCCGGGACGCGGGGGCACTCTGCACCGGCGGGAGTCTGGGGTGGTCCGGACGGGCCCGGGGGACAGTGTGGTGGTCACTGTCCCTGGTCTGCCCCTGCTGAGACAGCACCTGGCCTGTTAGAGAGAGCCTGGGAAACACAGCCAACAGGAGGCTGCGTCCAGTCGCTTCATCTGCGGCAGAGACTAGCAATGCAGCTTTGATTCTGATTTGAACTTTCATTTCATTGTTCCTATTCAGGAAACATACATCTTTGTGAAACGGCACTTCATTCCCATAACTGAGCCATTAGAAAATGAAAGTGGTTCCCTTTTTCATAAAACTAAAAGGAAAAAGTGAATTTACCTGTAAAACATTGGAGTTTTGACTTGGCCTTTCCTGCCTTTGTCCTCTGAGAAACTGATTGTACTCCTGGTTTCTCTCATTTCTTAATCTGTCCTGGAAAGACCAATGACAAACTTATTTTAGAATGTTATGAACCTATTTACAAACGACAATGAAGTCCCACAGTTTCACAGGACTCCTTAAAAACCATAAAGTAACTAAATACATGGATAATGAAAGATTAATTGTCGTACAATGAAATGCAATATACTGCATTTAAATTTTAAAAATGACTCCGTATTCAATCTTGTGGTTGCTGAGAAACACTGATACATCCACAGGGTCTGCTAACAACACCAGCCAGCAAATCGCCATAAATGTTCTGATAAGCAAGTCTGTGCATGCGTAGGCAGGAAACGCTCAATGGTCTCCCAGGGTTTGCAACTGCTCCATTTCCTTCCACCAACTGTTTTACCTCACTGCATTACTGTCATACACAGAACATACCCTTAGCCTGCGTGATTCACAGCTCATCTCCATTATTTACACTTTCCACAGGACGCTCAAGCAAACAGGGCAGACTACCTTTGCAGATCTCCTCTCGGCGATAGGCAGAGACAGCCCCTGTGGGTGCAGGCCTGACACACTGCTCGTGTCCTTTTTCTAAAAATGAAAAACAATGCCGGTCAGATTACTTGATAACGAAGACGGTGGAATATGATCCATGTAGACATGAGTCAGAGTAACCAGCATATTAACAATATGGACTGTGTATGTTTACCAGGGCATGCTACATGATCATATACAAGTGTCATTTTTTTTTCATCACAGTGATATGTCCTTCAGATGCAGCGAATCTGCAGAGGGAACACCCAGATATGTCAGATCAGAACTACAAACCACATTTTCCCCCATTCACAGCGATTCCCATAATTCCTAATGAATAATATCAATTTCTGATCAGCTGATTCAGATTGATTAAAAACACATATTTCTCAGAGTAATCAAGCATACAAGTAATAGTTATAATAACTATACTTATTATAATTCATAAGTTATAACTGCATGGCAGAATAAGCAGCATAACTGATTTAGATAAACATGCTGCTTCCAAAAACTTGTGAAAGTACCCTACCTTTGTTCCCCCATGACAAGTTTTTAGATCTCATAAGACAATGTGTGCTCTGAATACATAGAAAGCATCTCATTGTGGCCCTTAAAGCCATTTAAACCATCAATGACCCCTTTCCTGTGTTAGCCATTGATATTATTATTAATTCCTGTAGTTTCACTAAGACAATAACAATAACTGACTTTAGTATCAAAGTCACCGTTTTGTAGTCTTCATCTTCATGAATGTGTTCCAAGACTCCTAGATTCCTGTGGTCTTTTTTTAATACATATATAAATTTGTCATGAATGCATGTTGAATGTATGCAATTGCATCTCAGTATTGGTCCGATTGCTCTGGCTGACTGCACACTTTTGAACAGCAATGCAATGTAATAGAGATTACCTGAGCCATGTAGCGTCTGTAATCCAGACGCAACTCTTCCTGTAACCTCTGCTTCTTCTTCTCGTAATCTTCTCCCAAAGGCAAGCTTAAGCCATAGCTAGGCTCCACTGAATCAGAAAAGCATATACCATCTCAGATGACTGCAGCTCAGCATTGCACAGTAAATGCACACATGCACTGCTACACACAAGACCACACTGTAGGGAGTGCCATCTGCAGCAGGTGTACAGTAGTCTACCTTTCTGGGCTGAGGACCACTTGGGCAGCGGGCCAGTGTCATTTGTGTCAGTGTTCAGGGCAGCATCTGCCTTTGTCTATCCAGATAACAAAACACAGACAGCATTATTGGAAAAAGACCTGGATGAAAGGTCAAAGTCTGGGCCTAACCCATGATTTTACTGCATTTGTTGGACATTTTTATACACCAGACTTTCAGCATCCAATAGCATTCAATTCATTGCTTGTTATTCCACAGCATCCTTTGCAGTAGGTATATATTTGCATTTTTCCAATCCATTCAAGTAGGACATTTAAAAAATACCTTCAGTAGGATGCTGTAAAATAATTGTCTATCAATTTAGAGAATGTACAAAATGCAATGAAAAGTCCAAATGTACAACAACAAAACAAAATACATGTATGAATGCAACAGGGAAAAACAGCAGACTTACTACCTCAATGATAGTATCCATTACAGATTACATTACATTGAATGGTATTTCATCAATTAGTGTAAATTCAAATACTAAATAGGATTAAGTCATGCAGAAACCAAATCAGACACGTGGCATGGACCAATTCATTCTACAAGAATAATATTTTCAACGATTTATGAGGCAGCACAACACACCCTTATTTCCATGTAAGGTGGATCGTGATCCAGAGTGACCTTTTCCTTTTCAATTCTATCTTCCTCTGGAAAGCGGTGAAGCGTGTCCATTTTCAACGAGTTTCTACATCAAGAACAGAAGGCAAAATACTATCGAATTGCTTCATGAATTATTTATTGAAGTTATTAAAAAGCAAATTGTCTAGCAACAGACACTTTCCGACTGGTTCAGGCAAGACTTAAGAATAGAATACGGTCTCCTTAACGTTGGTTGTTAGGCAACAGCAGTGTACACAATTCGGGGCAGCAGGTTAGGCCATAGGCTACAGCACATCTTCCAACCTTATCTCAAAGATGTTATCGAGCTGGTAATCTTTCGTTTCCCCGCATCATACTCTAGAAACGTATAAGTGAATTCATAAAGGTGTCTGCAACACTGATTGAAAACAATGGTCAGAAAGGTTTAACGTTAGTTCTTCAAACCCATTAATCCAAGCTAACAATCCAAGTTAACGGTGCGCCAACTGCCTGGCACCAGAGCCATGATGAGTTAACACTATTGTCATGGATCTAGGTTATTTGAGTACCGTATGGAACTACTAACTTAAATGAACATTTTAGCGTTTTCTTCATAACTAGTGTTAGTCAATGTTGGATTAGCTAACGATTATCCAGGAAGATGACAAACTGATATTTACACATGGGTAATTTAACGTCAATCGCTGGGCTAACTATCGATAGCAATCATGGTTAGTTAACTTAGAACAAAATTATGTTCAAATAGGCTATTCCCTTCGTATTCCTCATGAATAGTCCCTTTACAGAGCTTTGCTAAAGCCACTTGTACCTTCTATATTAGCACGTTAGCAACATGCCATCATAAACACGTTAGCTTGATGAAAAACTTGCTTACGCTGATACGTTCAACCCAACCGGTCGCTGTGGTATTGTGTTTATAGCAACAGTCGCTAGCTAGTATTACATGTAACGAATTGCAGCCAATGTCGCACCGGTTTTGTATTTTACCCAATCAGGCTCGAAACAGCCCGCATATTTGAAGCGTCTGGTCACCGGAGTTGAGATCCATGTAGGGTTTGTTGTCTTTTTGGGGGAATAGCTAAGTGGTTGTTTATTTAACATTTCTTTATTTAACTGTTCAGTTAAATGTGTCACTTTCATTATAGGCTACCACCTCCATTGGACACCAGTTTAGCCTAGTGAAGTAGCCAATGCTTAATCGGTATGTTTGCTGGTTTAAGAAACTGACATAAATAAGATGATGCGATTAAAGTACCCCTCTGTTAGAATTAACAAATTTCAACAAACCATATCTATAAAAACAACGAAGCCCTTACATGTTAAGTGAAAGTTCACATCTGGATTCAATAAACAACTGAATCAAATATAATCTAAAAGTCGTTTGAAATTTAAATGTTAAATTAATTTTAAAAATAGGGAAATACTACAGTGTGGTTACGAATAGATACTTCAATGAAAGATGCTGTCAGTAATGAGGTGCTGTATGTCCTACAGATGTGTGTCGATATTATATCTAATTTAGCTTTAAAATAACTAACTTGGTGGGATTAATGCTGAAACAATTTCAGAAAGACATTGTGCTGCTTCCGATCTGCAGTCAATGGAAGTAGATATTTTCCTTGAGGGTGTTTTCCGCCCATATTCACTCACACACGCATTATGTGGATTACCTGATATTGAGAGTTAAGAGTAGTTAAAGGAACATAAATCCCAGAATATGAGCAGAATATAAGAAAGAGTTGTTTGTGCTATGCAATTGGCCTTGTAATAGTAATTAGCATCCTACAGTAAACGAACGATAAGGCAAATCGCCATTGAAAAAACCTGATACATAAGTTAACATTTCGTTCCAGTAGCTATGAGACCGCCTACATATTGGTTGTATCGTGTAATAGCAAGAAGAACTATAAGGTCTAATAAACTGTATTGTTATTTATTGGCTAGGCCTATTAGAATTTATAAAGCCTCTTCAGAGAATTTGGAAATAATTTAATGTGACAATAAATACCAGGTAGGGTTTAGAGAGGAAGTCAGATGGAGGGATGAATTGTTACTTAGAACTGACTTAGAACTGGACACAATTTATGATTTACTTCATCCAGCCATGGACAAACTGGGTAATGACGACGATGGTGGTGGTGGTGATCTGATCTAAAATGTAGGTTATACGATTAAAGACAGTAGTTGATTATTTCAGCATTGAATAAAACAGCATTACATGTAATAAAATTGCACTGCAATTCTAGAATCTTCCACCAGATGTCCCCGTCTATGCACCTATATACCTTTTAGCAAAAATGCCAACTGATGCCAAAACAATTTCTCAGTTTAATTCACAATGAAATTGTGTTATTTCCTCTGATGCTTATGATATAGGGTAGTCTTCTATATTTAGGCTACATGTTTTCTCAGTTTTCGCAATAATGGCAGTATCGGGTGTAAAACCTTTCTACACTGAGAACTGTCATGATGATTGCAGCAAAGTTTGTACCAGATATTAGTAATTAGACCAGGGGATACCAGAAGATTTGGGGGCTTTCTAATGTCATGCAGGAAGTTCAGAACATCGAAGAAATTGATTGAATTTAACTAACATAAATTATTGGCCAACATTTTTAGTAACTATTCTGTGTCTGTACCTTTGCTTTGTTGAATTGGTACAACGATATTGAGCAGCCGTTGCTCAAATAAAGTAGATTCCACCAAAATGTAATTTGTTTATATTGCAATGACAAACACATATCCCTGTTCTAAAAATACTTATAGGCCACAAACACTCACTGAGCACTTTATTAGGAACACCTGTACACCTACTTAGCTACGCACAACAGTCTCTAGAGTTTGCAGAGAATGGTATGAAAAACAAAAAACATCTAGTGAGCAGCAGTTCTGCGGGCAAAAACGCGTTGTTAATGAGAGGGTCAGAGGAGAAGGAAGATGGAAGGTGACAGTAACGCAAATAACAACACATTACAACAGTGGCATGCAGAGCAGAAGAGCATCTCTGAACGCACAACTCGTCAAACCAAAAGTAGGCAGAACAGCGGAATACTGAATAAGTCTAGAAAAAATAATAAAGCTAATAAAGTGCTCACTGAGTGTATATGTAAACGCATAATGGCTGTACACCAACCTAGATGTAATATTACCAAGCATTTACACTGTCAGTTTGGCTAAACAATTTAGGAAATTGTATTTTACTATTTTTGTGCGTTCTATTGTTGGTAAGTTTTAGCAATCGAAATTCATGCCCTGGCGCCTATTGAAGATGGTGATGTACGGTATGCGCAAGTCGAAGTGATGATGTTGGGAAAGGTGAACAGACTGACCGCGAAAATTGTTTTGCTCTTTTAAGTACAAGGATGTCTGTTTGTACGTGGCTTGAAAGTTTTTTTTTTGTGTTGTATACTTTTTCACTTGCATATTGTGCCTGTTCCTTTGCTTATTTATTTATTTACTTTCCTGTTCAATGTTCATTTTTCCGAACATAATTTGAATTAATAGGCTAAACGATATTTATAAACCTTTACTGTTTTTTTTTTTTTTAAATGAAATATTAGGCCTACAATTACTAGCTAAATTCGCTACAATGTTCTTTGCTTATCTGGCACAAAAAAAAACAGAAATGTTTCTCTTGCTCATATAGGCAAATATGAGTTTTTCCCAGAAAAAATGTTTTTCCACTATAAACACTGCTTTCGTCTCCCTTTCTCACAGATTCACCCAACTCAAACCTTATCTGATGAAAACGCCGCTCTTTGAGCATTTGAACAATAAGTAAGATCAAATTTGGGTGATACTTTATTTAATACTGCGATTAATACTGACTTAATATATTTTGCCGTTTTCAGTATGGCATTATAAATCAATGTGCATGTTAACTTTGTAATTTTGTATTATTTAATCGCATATTTGGCTATGGTCTATTTGGCAAGAATATATTTATTTAGATCCATTCATTGCGTGTAATATGTAATAGCTATAAATTTCAACATTGGATATACATTTTCTTTGGTTGGAAATGGAGATATTTCTGTTCTTAAGATTAATGTAAGAATCACCCAATTGCATTTTTAAAGCAATTGTGGATATGCTGTACTGGACTTGTGGTTGTATCAGTTCAGACAGTATCACACGGAACTTATTTTCGGCTGTCCACATCGAGCAATACTGCATATCACATTCACATCGATGGAAGTTTTCAATCTTTTATTCCATATATAAGCTATATATACTTGGATGACGTAGTGAATTGATTATGTATAGGTACTGTATATTGTTTGTAAAGTCAGAAGAAAAATTCAACTGTTGAAAAGTAATTGAATAGTTTAAAAATATAACTATACAATGGTCAGGAATTTAACATTGTTTGAAAGCCTTCTATGCTATAAAAAAAAATCACACTCATCAAAATCATCAGAAATATTCAGAATCTAATATCTAACACAAGATTGCACAAGGCATTCACGTTGACATCATGCAGTCCTTGCGCTGTTTCCATATGCAATGCTCTGGTTTGTAGACCATGTCAGTTGTAGACCTTGATAATAGTGGGGTTTCTTAAGAATGCCAATGCAACAACAGACACTGCATCTATAAAGGCTTGATTGCAATATAAAAAAGAAGGAATTCATACCTGAAAGTATCTCTCAAAACTTTTGTCCTCACCAAAACATCATAGACTTTTGTTCCTTTTCATTCAGTGTTCTTTGAGGCAAGTTTTCTTGCTTGATTAGATTTAGTTTGATAATGCTCATGAACATATTCGTATTCTACAAATCACAAATTGTACTAACTTGAAGCAGATTATTAAGTCAGTATTTGCACATTTGATATGTGAGAGAATGTTTAGATAGAACTGAAGTGTAAGAGTTGAAGCTGAGAGTCTATTTCAGGTTTTAGTGATCAAGAATAAAAATGCTTCTGTTAAATGTCCCACAGAAAAACCAGAGACAATAGAAACTGGTAGACATTTTTACTTTTGCCTTATTTATTGAGTTTAACTGTACTAAACTAATGTCCAAGTTATGTCATTTGAGTATTAGACATTTGTGCTGTGAATGATTATTTCTCCTACAGGTACGGTATTATGCTTTGGAAATGGCATACTTGAAGTCATCCCTTCACCACAAATTGCTTGAGCTCTTCTGGAACAAATAAGGGGTGAATACTTAATCTTCTTGACTGTAAATACAACTGTTCCCAGAATTGCTTTTAATACAAAGTGCATGTTTATTCGGATCAGTCACAAAGATGTCTTTAGTTAATATATCCCAGATTGTGTCGCTTCTTCTTTGCTTGAACAATTTAAATGTGCATATGCTTTGTTTTACTAATGTGGCAAAGTAATTAACACATCTTTGAGATATTAAAATCTTAGTATACATTCATGCTTTTCTGTATGTTGTTATTTTTGTCGTTGTCCCAAGACATGTAGTTCAGTATGTAGTCATTGGTCTTAGCTACTGAGAGAGCTAAATCTTGACATGAGGTTGGCCTCTAAGCAAAATAACCAAATATTTTGGTTATAAGAGTAAGACTTACAGAAGCTTTGGTCATCATGGATCACTTACCTTGTATGACTTTGCTTGTTTTAAAGGTTGTTTTAAACGTTCTGACAATGCAAACAGTGTGATCTCTGCTTTATGAAGAAAAATGTACTATTTATGTAGAAGAGGCTGCTTCATTGGTGAAAAACATTGTCGATCATTGTAGTGTCACAGCGGTTATTCACGGTTTGCATTGTGTCATTATTACGGCTGACTCACCTTCAGCAAACATTGTGGGGATTTCTTTGCAGCCTTTGCAAATTATCCAAGTCATTGTCATCGTGTTTGCAAAGTAAAGGTTTACCATTGATTTTGTTATTTGGCAGTTTAAAATGGCTTTCTAAGTATCATTGATGAGCTAATTTTCTGAACGAAAGAGGGGGTAAAGCTAACCCCCGTGAAGGCAAATGAAGTGATTAATGCAGTGCTGAACATGTTCCCCTGTGCCCCTAAGAACTCAAACTCCACCGTGGGGCAGGTGTCTGAGCTGTCTGAGGAACTGCAGTGGTCAGAAGCCCAGCTGGGGGGAGGGAGCTTCATGCTTGGCTTAGACACTATAGCAGAACGGCTAAAGATAAATTAGCCAAGGCAACCCAAGACAGGTAAGACAAAGCCTTGTGCTTCAAAGACCATGATTTTCATCAGCAGGTTTGGGGTTAATAATAATATACATGGTGCAACATACACGCATGAAGAATATTGTAACGTATTCTTTAAGCTGTCTACTAATGATGAGTTTAGTTGGTGGGGAAGAGAAGCATTATCGGAAGCTATTTCTGTGCTCTTGCCAAAACTGAAATGGGAGCAGTTAGGTGACTGCTGGCAGGAACTTCTCGAGACACCCCACACAAGCACCAGTCACACAGTCATCTTCTGATGAACAGTGCTATTAGATCCTCTGACAGTGAATGGGGCAGAATTAGCCCTAAATAAAATATGAGAAAGCCACACGAGTTCTCTGGATTGGCTGTCGACGTGCTGTTAACTGTGGCTGTAGAGTCCCGCAGGCGGGCGCGTAATTGGCTGGTGTCTGACCCAGGGAGCTCAGGTTTCTGCTGTAGAGGCCGTCCTGGTCTGGTCGCCGTCTGTTCGCCTGCGTCAGCTCTTTAGGTTAATCCACTTTTTAGTGTATTTTTTCCCCTGCATTTGTAAAACTGCCTGTCATTTTTGTCTGTAATTTTTTGTTTGTGCACTTTTTGTGTTTGTGCTTTTGGGGAAAGTAAGGTACATTTTTGTAGTGGCTTTCTTTAATCATGAAATGTACTTTTAGCTTTTCAGTGATTCTTGGCAGTTGTTCATGATTTCAATAAACATGTACACTTTAGCACCAAATAAAGAAATAAAACTTTCTGACAGTGTTTGTGTGTGTTTGAAATTTGGACTGCTTAAATGTATATGGCTGGATGAAATTTGTAAACTCAGCATGCTGTGCTGTGTATATATTGAGCTGTTTGAAGTGTCTCTTGTTAGTAGTGTCTGCCACACATAAGTATTACACAGCAAACACAGCAGGTACTAATCCAATACTTTGTAACTCAGTACATAGAGTTAAATATTGACTTAATGACTTAATTGCCATAATGAAAATTACTTGCACTGCCCTAATAAGATTTTCATTTGACTTACATCATTTGATTCTTGTAAAGCAGATTAGAGGGGTTGGAGCTGGACAAACAGATTAATTGGCACTAAACAATGAGAAAGCACTGCACATACTGTATGGGTGATATGATATAGTATACTGTCTTTCATTTTCATTGTATATATTCTATTCCATTTTATTGCATTTTGCAGACAGAGGTGGAAGCTGAGTATACATTCTATGTAGACAATGGTAATACAAATTGAAAATTAAAATATTCGGTTTTCAGTATAAAAGTTTGTATTTAGTATTGCATTTTCATCTCTCAGCTCTCTTCTTATGCATAGGTGAAATGAACAATAAAAAATGGTAGCGATACAACATTACAACATTAAATTATGGAAAGGAAAGACTGCGGCATGTTGAAATGGATGAGCGATGAATCACCCCCACATACATGTATGGATTATTGTGCTTTTTGATGCTCTTTAAATGGGCTCCGCTCTGTGGAGGATTGTAATTTCAGACTCGGTCCCCTTTGATTATTTGGTTTTGTTCAGACTTCTCTGACACAGACTGCTACAATGCAGCGTAATGCTTTAACAAAGACCATAGGTGCACTTACCCACAACAAAATCCTCAAACCAGCCATTTAAATTTTGGCCAGTCATAGCATTACATAATAAAATAACAAACTCAGTCCCTGCATTGGCTGAAAGGTAAACAGGCTGGCGTGTACGTAACTCCTCTGTGGAGACGGCTCAGGGCAGGTTGTCTTTATTTGGTACACAGTCCTTCAGGATCGTGATTCCTAAAGCGACGGTGTGTCAGTGATGCAGTGCAGAAATGGGAGCCCTGTACACTGGACTCATTCAGGTTTCACGTCTGCTCTTTATCGCACTGGACGCCCAAAGAGCCTGCCTTTTCTTACCTGCTCAGACTGCCACCGTATAATGATTTTTTTAAACATCCAACAGAATGGTGAAGACTATATGTATATTGTCATGTTCTTTTTACAGTAAGGTGAAACCAATGGGATTGTTTATTTAATCCATATATGTCATGGATTTGCCTAGGCCTTTGTCTCATATGGACAAGGGATTGAAGTGATTTTGCCTATTACCAGAAATATATTTCAACAATGAAAAATGGAGTACTTCATGGAATATGAAGATTGCAATATGAACTCATATTCACTTCATAAGAATTTAATTTGTGTGAGATATGTTATAATTGAAACTTTTGAACTATAGACTGCATAAAATATTTTAAAATATGGAATGAGTTCAATTGAATATGTTCTATTTGCACGAAAAGCATCTGTTCCTCAGACCTCTTACTATTTAGATGTTTTTGGAAGATTACCAAATTACTGGCTGTAATTACATGATCACTATGCAGTGACTAAAAAACTTTTTGTAGTCCATGTAAATTTGAGACATTCTTTTAAAAAAACTGATTGTATGCACTTTACTGCATTTCTGTCTCCTGCTATACTGTGCTTATGTGTTCTCTGTGTTCTTTAACACACTATGACATACTCTGTGACTACTGTGTTGTTAAGGTGCTATTTTAAGTGAAATATTGGGTGGGTCTATCTGCCTGTTGTGTACCAATTGTTTTAGTATAAATGCCATCATTATTATTGTGCATAAATTACATTGTAATGTCACATTGTAATCAAGTTAAATAAAAGTGTCACAGAAAATGACAGCCTGTTTCCTAGTAAAGCATTTATTTCATATTTCCACTTATGACAAGTTTTTATGGTTCAAGAACACTGCAATTAGTGTGCCATAAGCTATTTGGTTGGGATGAAACAGCTGCTTAGGTGAAGTGTCAGTAATGTTGGTTCATCACAAGATTCAAATATGAGACTGGTTCATGGTGAAAGTATAAAGGAAATGCCAACTACGGGGGCATCCCCTGAGGACTGTCAATACTAGAATTTGTAAAGGGGGACACATATATGAAATAGTGAATGTCAAACTCTTTGCAAAAAATGGTCTTTATAAGAACTGTTCTTGGTTACCAGAGAAAAATGCATTATGTCATAAAATTGCTCTGTATATTGTAATGTAAAATTCCATGTTTGATTAAGACTTTAGGCTTATGATAATCACCAGATGCTTACAAAAAACAATTCAAGAAGACTTCCATTCAGTCAAGCATACATAGCCTTTGCTATGTCGAACATTTGCATAGTTCACACATCAAATATAAGGAATGTTTCCCATTACAAGGGCCCTCCTTAAATTACTGTGGAATTCCACTTCATTAAGTAAATTCAAAGGGGATGTATTAAAATAATAAATAAGCGCACTTTAATACTAACAGAGAGAGAGCGCTGAGCGCAGAACGATAACTATGACCAATGATGAATGGCTATTTATCAACAGCCACCTTTTAGACCCCGGGCTTGTGGAACAAACGAGCGGCAGAAGGCTTGCGATATTTGGTAGCATTAGTGTTTACTTTGGAATTCGAAATACTCTCAACAAGCAGAGTAGTGACTGGCCGAAATGTGCCGGGTGCCCTGGAGGGAAGTGGTGAAGGTGGGGGGGGGTGTGGGGTCCCACATTTCCTCCCTGCCTAGTACTCTGCATACATATGGGAGTCAAGTCACTCTGTCTGTGGGAGTCATTATATAACAATGCATGGGTCACTGCTCTGACTCGCCAAATCCATCGCTCCATGACCCAGTGTGTTATCATAAGGAATGATACGCATTATTGCTGAAAGTAATGCATGCAGTCATAGAAGCAATGCAATGCTCTACACACCATGGTAAAATGGATAAATTCGATATCAGAGTGGATGGGCTCTGTCTCCACAAAAAACCAGGAAAGGACATTTATCAGAAAGTGACTATAAGCCTACTCTATGAGACTCTTACTGTGTGCTGCTGCTCCAATGGATTTGTTGTCATTTATGCTTAGAATTTTCTCACAACTGTATGTTCCTTTTAATTTACTGAATCAATTGAGGAAATTGGATGGCATATATGCAATATACGTACAGATGTACAAACAATATGATTTAATATTTAACAGCCATAGGCACTAAGTGGAAGGTGTATCCAGTGACAGGTGTTATTATATAATCTTCCTGTCTACATTTAACTGCACATTACATGCACACGCACACACACACACACACACACACACATATAAGTCTATGTAATACCATAGTCAGTGTAACAGTCAGTACATAACTGTAGCCACTATCATAGCACAGTGAAAAGTCACATAGCTTTGTAGTGGCAATAGCATTATTATTAGTAATGCAAGAAAATTAATGCACGTGAACAATTAATATGTTACATGCTGAATTATTTATTTGGTCAATTCAAGTTTGCTTCACTTGCTCTCTTGTCTGTTTTTCAGTTCAGCTTCAACATTCTTCTTTTCCTTTTAGAGAGCCTACCATCCACTGCACCATCAACTATAGATGGTCCGATATATAAAACTCACACTGCCAAGTAAAGAAGAAAGATTAAATAATTCCTGATAAATATATCTTG
The DNA here is from genome assembly GCF_963514075.1 of Conger conger. Lineage (NCBI taxonomy): Eukaryota > Metazoa > Chordata > Actinopteri > Anguilliformes > Congridae > Conger > Conger conger. Next base: position 63,770,546 of record NC_083763.1, read on the forward strand.
GGAAATAATACATGGTATAACCAGTCAATATATATTTACATTTAACAGTGTGTTAATCACATCCAGATATTTGAATGCTATGAGAAATGAACACATACATAAGACATATTTGCCATTTGGCATTGATTAATTGATATGTAATACAACATACTAGCTTTTTACAGAAAAACTGATGCTGATATCACCATTAATGGTTACATTAATAAATGTGACAAGTTTGCTGAGGTTTTTTGAAGTTTAGTAATCATGAAATGTTTGTTTAGATATCTAACACTTTCAGTTATATTAATGATATATTAGTTAAACCAAATGATTCATTCATTTAGATATTCATACTTAAATAAATGAATCAGTAAGAATGTTTTCTTGCTGGCAATGCTGACTCCAGCAATAACCTGTGCATGCAGTGCATTTACTTAATTAATTTCTGCCCAACCAAAGTAATTCATCTACCACTTCCTTTGTGAATTCCTCTATTTGTTCTAGATCCAGTTACCTTTGGGCCAGTGTTTAGCTGAAATGACATTGCTATATGGGAAAGGAAATTAATTTATGTCCTTAATTTTCTGGGGCACAGTATTCTTTATAATCACAAACAGCCTTTACCCAGTCATTTTTCAAATGTTTTGACATATCTGAAAATATTTATTTTTCTAGATTTGTGTAATAAAGCACTGACAAAAATGCATTGGATTGTAGAAAAGCTCCAGCCCATGAGTAATGAGTGGAGACCATGATATCAATTTATCATTTTTTCCTGGCAAGTGTGCTCTAAATCTGAATGTGACAATAGCATTAATAGCTTCAAACCTTTACTGATTTTCCTGTTTTTACAATCTATAGCAATATGGGTTAAAAAAATACACACAATTTACAAAGCATTGGGTGTGTTGCAGTTGATTTTAAGAATACAAGCACATATTAACAAATTTCAGATGAAATAAGAATTCAGCCAATCAAACTGTTCAATAGGCAAAACAAAAAAGTATAAAAACACTCAGTGACCTTCATTAGGTAGCCCTGTACAGCAGCTTATAAATGATTAAATAAATGCAAGACATGGTTAAGAGGTTCAGTTGTACAGACAAAACATCCGAATGGGAAAAGAGTTGTGAAGTGACTTTGTCCACGAAATGATTGTTGGTAGACTACCAGACAGGGTAGTTTGAGCATCTCGTACTGCTGATTTTCATGCACAGCAGACTGTCGTGTTAACAGAGAATGGTGTGAAAAACACAACAACAACAAACATCCAGTGAGCAGCAGTTCTGTGGGTGAAAATGCCTTGTTAATGAAAGATGTCAGAGGAGAATGGCCAGATTATTTCAAGCTGAAAGAAAGCTGGCAGTTGACTTAAATAACCACGCATTATTATAGTGGTATGCATGAGAGCATCTTAACACACAACATGTCGAGCTTTGATGGATCGGCTACAGCAGAATGTGTAAATAGGCCACCTAAAAAAAGTGGTCACTGGGTGTAGTTCACGCATTGTCCACCCCACATGCATACATGTTAAAAAATTTAACTTTATCCTCAGAATAACGAATTTACGGTAAACCAGTTGGTAAATTACTTTGACAAAAGGTTGCCCAAACCCGTAGTTAAAAGGTCCTCATTTTAGATCACACCAGAGGACCGTGGATCTCCGCGTTCTCGCCTTCCCCATAGCAACCACTTTGGTTTTTTCAAAACAAATTCTTCCCAGCGCGGCACCAGAAAGATAAATGGCACAAAACCCCTCCACATTTAATAAACACGAATGGTTAATTGTGTTTTGTCTCTAACACAGGTGACTGAATAAACAGAGAAACGTCTTGGCACACAAACAGGTAGGACAGCAGTCAATGTATGTTTTGTTATAACCGGGATAACGTTAACTTCAGTTTAGCTAGCCAATTTACTTCCTGGTAATTTACGGACTACCGCGGCAGTAACCTTGGCTGGCTCAGCAGACCAGGCTAGTTTCTACAGGCTCAGTTTTTCCAACGCACGTCAACTAGCTTGTAACGTTAAACTGTTATGTAGAGTACCATGCGAGATATTTGGTTCACGTTAGCTTGCTAGATTAGCTTAAGTAAATAATGTTCTCTCTAAATTGACGGTAATGTTAGCTCATTTTGCCCAGTTTTCAGGTAACGTTAATTTAGCTAACATTCTGTTGACATCCCTGCTGGAAAAAACAGCCCAACTATCTAACTAGGTTTTGAAACAGCTGGTAGGTATTTCAAGATGGTCATAGCTGGATTTTACACCAGGGGTTAGCTAACATTGATTTTATTTTTATGTTTTTATTTTTATGTCTTGATTAATCTGCATTGATATTTTCCCTTGAATGTTGGCAAAAGTTGTGGATTGTTTATGTTTAAGGAGAATATATTAACGTCAACAGAGATTACATAGCTAATTTAGTATCATAGTATCAGTGGGGGCAGCCTGTAGTATAGTGGTTAAGGTACATGACTTTGAGCAAAGCCCTTAACCCCACATTGCTCCAGGGGGGATTTTCCCTGGCCTAGTCTAATCAACTGTAAGTCGATTAGACTAGTCAGCTAAATAACTTGTAATGTAACTTCTGTTGCTGGCTGCTTTGCCACCTGGCCTCTGTAACTGTAGCTAGGTATGCCTGCTTGGATTGTCCTTACTGATAACATTTTATAAAATTACAGCAAAATAAACTTAATTTCCCAACTTTTTAAAATCTTTTATCCAACCTTTAACTTTTTGAACGCTTTAGACCTTTAACTCGAACCCCAACTTTTTGAACACTTTAAACATGGCTGTTGTGTCCTAAATAAAAACCCATATCTTACTACTACCAGCAAACAACATAATCACTTAGCACATCCATGATATTTACAACAAGGCCAAAGCACTAGTTTGTTCTTCAATGTGCAGAATTGCTGTCATGTCTCACAGGTTCGACTGAGTCTACCCTACAGAGAGATTCAGTTGATTAGAATACCTTGTCACTTGGTCCTCTGCCTAGTGAACTCTAGAAAATAGAGCTGTCTGTCTCTCTCTCTCTCTGTCTCTCTCTCTCTCTCTCTGTCTCTCTGTCTCTCCCTCTCTCTCTCAGCTGTCTAAGAGTATGAAGTATGAGTTAGGATCTGAGTGTTCAGAGTGAACACATTGAGGGCAGAGGTCATTATTTGTTGCGGTAATGAGGGCAGCGTGCTCATGGAGGTATTTTCACAATAAAAGCACATGCAGATCCAGGTGTCCAGGGGTCAGGCTAATATATAGCTCTCTGGGGTGTTAGAATAATCGGGGTCTTACTCCAGGGCTCTTTGGGAATAGTCTGTATGTTAAACCTCTTACTCACTATTTATGTTGATAAGATTAATAACTAAATGATCTTGTTATCGTCTCTGTTGCATTTCACTGGAGTGTATGAATGTGGTTCTTTTTGGTTCTGCTTTTATATAGGCCTAAATGAACAGGACTTTTTGCATTTCAGACACAAAAACTAAATATATATTTCATATAGGCCTATATCTTGATAACTGAGCCAGAAATTGTTGAGTTATATCTACTGTTTATTAGGCGTTGGAATTTTTTTTTTTACAGGCATTTTGTATAATTTATTTCTGTCTTTTTCAGAAACAAAAGCAATTGCCTTCATGCACCCTTCTCTGACTGTTCATCATGGTTCTACTGAATGTGGATCTGATTGCCAAATCCAGTTCTTGTTCAAAAAACAAAGGGAACTGTTCACTTGCCCAGTATCTCAAGAAACTCACTCACCTCAATTTTTCCAATAAGAACATTGAAGAAATTGTAAGTAAAAACAATAATTTTACAAAATTCTGATGTATTTTGTTATAATCAGTTTGTGGTTGTGCCCACAATTTACGTACTTCACATTTAATCATTGATACACTCAGTGAGCAAGGCAGCCTGTAGTGTAGTGGTTCAGGTACATGACTGGGACTGGCAAGGTCGGCGGTTCTAATCCCGGTGTAGCCACAATAGGATCCGCACAGCCGTTGTGCCCTTGAGCAAGACCCTGTATTGCTCCAGGGGGGATTGTCTCCTGCTTAGGCTAATCAACTGTACATCACTCTGGATAAGAGCGTCTATACTCAAACCACCCTGTCTGCGTAGATCACATTTTTCCCCATTCTGGTGGTTGATGTGAACATTAACTGAAGCTCCTGACCCGTATCTACATGATTGTATGCATTGCACTGCTGCCACACAATTGGCTGATTAGATAATCGCATTAATACGTAGGTGTAATAAAGTAAAAATCTTCCTAATAAAGTGCTCGATGAGAGAAGTTTTGTTTTTCACTTTCATTTTTAGAGCAGATGTATCCCTTTTGCTCAATAGCTTGTCACAAATTCTTGTTTTTTGCAGGATGACATTTCTGTGTGCAAAAACCTCAGTGTCATTTACCTTTATGACAATCACATAAAGCGGATATGCAACCTGAACTTCGCCTACAACCTCACACATCTCTACATGCAGAACAACATCATCACTCACATAGAGAACCTTGGAGCTGTGTGCAGGCTTTCCAAATTGTGAGTGTAAAGTTTTCACAACTTGAATGCACAGAGGTTCTTTTTGTGTGAAAATTATTGGTGTGTTTGTATGGTGGCATGCCAGTGTGTTTGTATGGTGAAGATTTGTGTGTGTGCTGGCGTGTTTATACAGTATGGTGAAGATGTATATGTGCACTGGTGTGTTTGTATGCTGAAGATGTGGCATGCTAGTGTGTTTGTATGGTGAAGATTTGTGTGTGTGCTTGTGGGTTTGTACAGTATGGTGAATATGCGTGTGTGCACTGGTGTGTTTGTATGGTGAAGATGTGGCATGCCAGTATGTTTGGATTTTGAAGATGTGTGTGTGCTGGTGTGTTTGTAAGGTGTAGATGTGTGTGTGTTGGTGTGTTTCTAAGGTGATGCTGCATGTGTGTTGGGTTTGAGCAGGCTCTTGTGCTGGGGGTTCAGGTATCTGGGGTGTGCTGGATCTGAAGGTGCTGGGGGCTCAGGTATCTGGGGTGTGCTGGATCTGAAGATACTGGGTTTGAGCTGGCTCTTGTGCTGGGGGTTCAGGTATCTGGGGTGTGCTGGCTCTGAAGATGCTGGGTTTGAGCTGGCTCTTGTGCTGGGGGTTCAGGTATCTGGGGTGTGCTGGCTCTGAAGATGCTGGGTTTGAGCTGGCTCTTGTGCTGGGGGCTCAGGTATCTGGGGTGTGCTGGCTCTGAAGATGCTGGGTTTGAGCTGGCTCTTGTGCTGGGGGTTCAGGTATCTGGGGTGTGCTGGATCTGAAGGTGCTGGGTTTGAGTTGGCTCTTGTGCTGGGGGCTCAGGTATCTGGGGGGAAACAGCATCATGGTGGTGGAGGGGCTGGAGCAGCTGAGGGAGCTGAAGGAGCTGCACCTGGAGGGCCAGAGACTCCCCCGCGGAGAGAAGCTGCTCTTCGACCCCAGGACCCTCCTCTCCCTCTCGGTGAGGCCCCCGCCGACTGACAAATCACTGTCAAGCTGCCTGGCCGAGGTTGAGCCAAGAGGTTAAGGATCATTTCGGCACACTTCACGCTGGAAACAGAGGCGTCTGTTTTTGTGGCCACTTCATCAATCTCCCTTGATAATATTGGCACATTTATCATTTTACGAGTTGATGTGGACTGGCGTTATTTTTACACACGTTTCCTCCCCGAAGGTTACTGTGCAGTTCAGGAGTGTCGTGTGTATTACAGTGTATTGTAATAGGTTTAAGTGCGAGAAAGAGGGCTCTGTTTTAACTTGCATGCCATATTAAGCAAAATGAGTGTTTCTAGTTGGAAACAAATGTACAATTTGGGGATTTTGTTTGTCTGTTAACCCAATGATAAACCTGCTTAATACTGTTTTATGGCAGCAATTAATACAGTTGTTTTTCACCCATGATATTAATCTGAAAAATATATGATTATTAGGCTATGACCTTATTTAATATAAGATGGCCAAATATTTTGTATTAAAATTTGTATCCTCTTTTATTGAAATTATATTTAATACATTTTATGCATTGTGTCATAACATTCTTTTTTTATTTTCAGGAATCATTAAGTGTATTAAACATCAGCAACAACAATATTGATGAAATTAGGGACCTGGTAGTTCTCCGGAATCTCACACGGTTTTTAGCTACTAATAACCAGCTTCAAGATCTACAGGTAAAATACACATTCTCCTCTGCTGTTGTAGTGAATCTGGATTTGGAAAGAAACTGCCTTTTCTGACTTCAAAGTTTTATCATAACAATACAAGTTTCACCCACTTAATAATGTGTGTATACGTTATTGTAACTTTGTGTAAAGTCTATAATGTTGCTTGATAGCTTGAATCAGGAAAAAAGCACCCATGAACATGCTTTAACGCATTCATGTATGGTATAATGGTATATGGTATAGGGTATATGGTATAAGTTAACTCAACATGTTGCACTGAGCTGTGTAATCAGAGGGCCTGAGCATAATAAAGATGCATTCTCCAGTGATGTGTGAAATGATATGGAGAGTGGGGTGCTAGAAAACCAAATCCCGAAAATCCTGTGGAGATTTCCTAGTCTCTGTGCTCGCACAGGGTCCGAATTATTCAACAAATCAGCACAGTTTCCCCAGGGGACGCCGTCGCTGACAGCTTAGACAAGCACAAGTTTTCTCCCGCTATAGAGCAGTCTTTTCCCCCGGATTATTTATGTAACACTACTACAATTTAATGGGACGTTCATTTGCATGGGCTAAGTTTTCCTTGTAGCTCTAACCTTTACAAACAAGCTTCCGTAGGCATAAGTGAAATTATGCCCATTTTGGGAATTTACAAGACATGAAGTCCAAAGTTGAAATAAAAACAAAAGAAACAGTCCACTCCAAACTGCACAGAAAGGAGTGCGGTAGTCACACACAGAGCTGGGTCATTCTGACGCACAATACAAATGATATTCCTCTCAGCAGCTCAATGCAGGTAATTGCTATACATGTGTCAAAAAGCCTTTCATGTTTAGAAGATAACTCCTTTAATTTATACAACCCCTTGCCCGTTATTGATTGGGCAGAGACAGCACCCCAAGGATCAATCCCTCCATCGCACAATTTGGTGGGAATCCAGAGGAAGCATTATGGATTTTTAAAATAGATTATGACAGGCAGTCAGCCGGGTGACAAATGGCTATCCGCAGAGCCAGTTAGCGGTGCGCGGTCAGACCGATCGAAGCGCTGGTCAAATACAGGTTCATAACTGGCCGTCATTAGCCCTGTGCTGGGCCGCTCCCGCACGCCGGGCGCTAGCGCGCGGGCTGTAATTTGCGCCCGGGCAGTTCTGGGAGAGCCGCTCTGAGTGACGGGCCTGACACGATCATTTATCAAAGCCTGGGAGCAGGCCGCGGAGAGGGGTCCCCTTAGAACTGATTACGCACGGCCGGGAAAGTGGAAGCACTTTGGCCGAGACAGGAAGGCAATGAACAATCAGAGCGTGTCCTGAGAGTAATCATATTTCCACCCTGGATTAACGTGCCCTTAGATAAACACACACTGTGGGCAGCACACTCAACCGCGGCCGCTTGGGGAACCTGTTGTTACGCGATACCAGGGGGACGGTGTTTATTAAAACAAGCCCGTGTCTCATTTACACATTCATTCCCTCTCCCGCGGTGTTGCTACTTTTGTTTGTGTCTTTTATATTTGAACACTTTGTAGATATTTACCCAGTAGTTTATAATCTTCCTATATAAATTCACAGATGTACTTTCCCAGCAGATTTGAATTATAGCGTATCAGTGTGTGAGCAAATGTATTTTTGGACATTTTGAAGTTATTTGATAAATAGTGAGAATTTTGTGAGAACTCTAGATATCACCTTGAAACTGTTCACCACACTACTCCTGTATTTTCTGTGTTATGTCTTCAGGTAACAGTAATGCGGAATGTTTCTCTCCTGTGATTTCAGGAATTAGAGGCAGTTTGCAGCCAGTGGCCTCAGCTGTGTCGAATGGATTTGAGTGGAAATCCTGCTTGTCACAAACCCAAATACAGGGACAGACTCATAACTGTGTCCAAGAGACTCGGTGAGAGAGCAGCCGAATACGTCTCACCCGGGCTTCAGTCCAATCTTTAGTCATTCCTCTTAGTGAAGTATAATCAAATAACATTGGCTTTGGTACAAAACAAAATGGAACTTAACTCTTAACTTTTGGAAGTGCTTTAGAATACTTTCTTGACTTGATACTATGCCACACTATAACATTCTATGTACCAGATTATGGCTCTGTATCAGATTTTGACATGTCTTGCTTTTAAATAATTTTGCCACTAGATAATGCTTTAGCAAGTCATATACAATCACTGAGCACTTTATTAGGACCTACTGTGCACCTACTTATTCTTGTGATTATCTAATCAGCCAATCGTGTGGCAGTAGTACAATGCATAAAATCATGCAGATACGGGTCAGGAGCTTTAGTTAATGTTCACATCAACAATAAGGATGGGAAAAAAATTGATCTCAGTAATTTTGACCATGTTGGTGCCAGACAGGGTGGTTTGAGTATCTCAGAAACTGCTGATCTCCTGGGATTTTCACATTTTGTAGAGAAAAACTAAAAACATCCAGTGCGCAGCAGTTCTGTGGGCAGAAATGCCTTATTAATAAGAGAGGTCAGAGGAGAAGGGCCAAACTGGTCAAAGCTGACAGGAAAGTGACAGTAACGCAAATAACCACACATTAAAGTAGTAATGTATGCAAAAGAGCATCTCTGAGCTCACAACATGTAAAACCTCAGGCTATAATAAGTGGTTAGGCTATAATAGCAGCAGAAGTCTTAATAAGTCAAAACAATGAGTATGTATGATGTATCACATGTGCATTTTGAAAATACCATAATCATTTCCAAAATCAAAATCTAATTACATCTTCCTTAATTACAGGTTTCCTTAACAATTATATAGAGTAATCAAGCATGCTTATATCAATGACCTGTGGATACAAAAACAAGTTTAGTCCTTGAACACCAGTATTTGGTGTTATTGTGAATGCTGAGTGAATGAGTTTTAAAGTTTTGTACTCATTCTGACTGGGCTAATTCTTAGCTCATGATTTAAACCCCATGGGTAAACCAATATTTGGGAGAAATAATGTCATGTAAATGGTGTTTTGTAAAGGCTATGGCCGCATGCTCAACTTTTTCTCATATAAAATTAAGATTTCTATTAGCTTTACTGTGGGTTTAAGTTCGAAAATAATGGTAATATGACTGTTAAAATGTATTTGTATCTATATTCCAGTTTCCATTTTTTAATTTGCATTATATAATTAATAAACAAAATGATTTGCAACATATTAAGAAATGAAAACTCAGCTACTGCTCAAGGTCTTTGTTCAGAGTACAAAGTGGATTGAAATTGCAATGATGTACAATTGGTAATAATTTGTTTGATTTGAAATATGTGTGATTAGCATGTATTGTGTTTTCCAGTGGAGCTCGATGGAAAAGAAATTAACGAGTTGTCCAGGCAGTTTTTACTAAACTGGAAAGCATCAAAAGACGCCAGAAAGAAAATCCAGGAAGAGCGGCTTATGGCAGCACAGATGGCTCAACCGTTTCCTGGTAAGAAACAAACTTCGTCAAAACCAACGGCTGTAGTACATCAACACAGAACGAGAGCTACAGTACTCATATTCTGATAGTAGACTGAACTGGAACTGGCCTATCATGTTAATGCCCTGTCAGGGTTATTGCACACTTTCTCTTGTGTTCAATCTCCAATTTTACTTTTAATAATTAGGTCTAGCACTTTTCCCACACACAGCACAGTTTATTCGGCTGTGTTGAGAGTGCCAGAAGCTACACAAAGACACAGAGGTGTCCTGTTGAGGCATGGGGTGATGATAAAGGCATATGCTTTAGTATTGCTCTTTCTGCAGTTTGCCATCATCATGACAAATATAACTTTGTCAGAGCAGTGTAGCAATATAGCACTATTCTACACCCATGGTTGTTCAGTTCAGTTCAGCCTTCACTTTTACTTATATATAATGTAATTGGTTACAAAACCAATATAATTGGTGACAAATACATCAAAAGTATTATTTATTATTGCATTTCTTAAAAAAAAAGATATTCTCCATGTTAAAAAACGATTTAAAGGATTTTTTTTTTTTTTTTTTTTTACTAAACGAACACAAGACAGTCAACCTCATAAAAACATAAATACTGAAAAACCTGTCCATGGACTCTTTGTGTGTCCTGTGGATGAAGGTACATGAGTGTGGTTGTAGTCCTGTGTTTCTGGGGCTCAGTTCACGCTCTGAAAAAGAGCCTTTTTCCCTCAGCCCAGCAGCGGACCAGTCTCCCACACGTGAAGCTGCTACCCTTGCATAGTAATAAGCCCCATTTATAGTGGTGTGGAAAACACAGTTACTATACCAAACTCATTTAAAGAAGACCCCCCCCCCTCTGTGATGCTAAATTCATTTGTTTTGAAGACAATCTGTGAAGATTGCTAAGAATTTTAGATGTCCCAGTGAGACTTGTTAGCGTGCCAAGTTTGACTCGGTCAGTGGGGTCAAGTTCTGCTGGAATACAAGGAGATTCTATTAGTATTAAAGGACGTGCAAGAACTTTCACTTTAGGTCAATATAGGTCAAGCATTCACACCCAAGGCATTTGTTTTTATGCAAGTGTGTCATTTAAATAATTATGACTGAAAGCAAAGTTTGGTCATTTTGGAACAAACATATGACAGGTCAATGTAGCATACCCTCCAAGACGTAATTATAATATAAGGAATGTATTTAACCTGCCAAACTAAACAGTAAACTGAAGGGAAGGCATAGCACAAGTATTTAAAACTTTTAGTGTGTGTGTGTGTGTGTGTGTGTGTGTGTGTGTGTGTGTGTGTGTGTGTGTGTGTGTGTGTGTCCTTTATATGTGAAGGATTTTGTAATGGTAATCTATCTTTGTAAAACTGCTGTCATATCTTTTGCTGTTCTTGGGCAGTGCATGCACATTACAGCTTTAAACTGGAAAGGCTCCCAGATGAATTTCCCCATTGTGGTCATGCCCAGCGGCATGGTGGGGCAAGCCAAGTAACAACATTAAATGATGCAAGAGATGCTGAGACATTTAGGCTATGTGAATGAACTATGAAGTAGTATGACCTTTTAGGAATCTATTTACAACAGTTGTATCTCACATTTTGTGATCTGTAATGGGCCTCGTGATGGGACCTCTAATGTAATTACAAAAGTATTTACCTGAATATTTCTACAATAACTGTACTCCTTTAGAGAGTATCACTGACTGTTGCATATCTGTAAAATCTAGTTACTACATTGTATTGCCATCAGTCAAACTATAGCCTTTACCACAAGAAATCTGAAAAATTACATCTGCATTGCTTTTTTACTCCCAGCATGGGGCTGTAAATATCCCATTCCCACCCTAATTTGGAGGGTCCAATTATCTGCAACCGCTGCAGCTCTCCTCCAAAACACATGGTGTCACTTCTTTGCATTCCGCAGACTACAGCTAAACTCACACAGAGTAGAGTCAGAGGAAGACCTTTCATATGTAGCTTTAGGATACAGTCCACAAGCACGCAATCAACCAGGGGGGGTCATTAGATAGTGACCCCTAACTGACTGAGCCCTCCCATACCCTGGATGTTGAAACTTAGAGACAAGCGTAGGCTATAGATTACTAAAAATAGACTAAAAATAGAATGCAAAGCAGTTTTCAATAATATAGCAATTCAGTAATATCACTGTAATTAAACTTGCAGATTACGCAACAATCTTTTTGCCCCCGGATGTGTGTGTGTGTCCACAGCAGATTTGCCTAAGTCAAGTACCAGTGAAATTACACATGATTAATCACTTAATTTTTTTTTAAATTGTTACTTGCATTTGGCCTGCTCAACCCTTAACCCCTAAGGCCTTCTTTCCTTGCTAAATCACTTGTTAACTTGCTAACACACTGTAAGTGAGCTCTCATAAGTAAGTGGGATCTCATTTTCCCTAGCAAAAATATATTCTTAAATTCTCAAATACCCACCCCCCCTCAGAAAAAATATTTTATTTTACAAACAAAAATGCAAACTGTCAGCTTAAATGGATAGTTCACTTCCTGGAGTTTTCAGTTTTAGTGTACGTTAAGCATGTTTCTCATGACCTGCCGACTTTACAGAGGCTGGTGTACGGGCACCGTTCACTGTTTAAAGTAATCGCACACAGAAACGGTCTTTCCTTCTGCATTACCTGTGCATTTACAGAGTATTCAGGTTATGATATACCCCAAATCCATACACGCATCTCTGATATTGAGCACCAACCATGTAATGTAACAGTATTCTGCATGTCCTGGCTCAGGTGCGGAACACCATCACAATGCCATGGCTGCACCAATTGAACCAGAGGTTTCTTTGTTCCCTGTTGTGCCAATGTAGAGTTTGAGTGAGTTTGTTCCTAATTCCTACAATTCCTCTAATGCTCTGGTTAAGAAGAGGCCCCCACAGTATTGAAGATCAGCAGTGAAAGTCAGGACAGAGCATGTGCAGACAGATGGAGAGAGGATGAGGTACAGATAGATGCCATGTTAGGTTCTTATACATAATCAGATTTTTAACCAAAAATATATCTTTATATGCTCTCAATGCTAATGTGTTTTGGACCCAGCCGGCATGCATGGAAATATTTGGAGTGCAAAGCAACATTAAATTCTGTGAATATTCTTTTACATGTTAAAGGCGTTGAATATTTTATAATTAACATGTTTTTTGGGCTATTTCATAAGATTGTGAAAATTTCCTGGATTTTCACCAAAATTACGATTTATTTCTTTCAATCAGAAGAGAATGAGAGCACAATCCATATCTCAATTTGAAAATGCTAAAGAAAGTGGTAGTTAATTTGGTGTAAGTGATTTTAACATAAACACGTTTCACTTAACTGCTTGCTTCCTTCCCTTTAGCATGTCTGATGAATGGCCTGTTATTTGTCAAGTGCTTCATCTCAGAAGTTTTTTTTCTTCCCATGCAAATAAACAGCTTCCCTTGCAGCCGTGCGCCTGGAGACTGGAGTCATAGCAGTGTACACTGATATCTGTGCACGGTTCTATCAAACTCCGCTGAAGTCATTTTCACCATCGTACACATGTATGCACGCAGACATGCACACATACAAATACAAACACACACAATGATACACACACACACACACACGCCCCATGCATACACACACACACACACACACACACTCTGACATGTGCACACACACACCACATGCGTATGTAAAAAAAATATATGGATTTTTTTACAAAAATATTTTTTTAAATTTTAAGTACCCTAACTTGCTCCCTTTATCTCTTGATTATTATAATTCTCTGAAATCCATTTCAGCAAAAGCACCACTGCAAGTATTAGAAACATCCAGGATTTTAACCGACAACCAGTCATGAAACTGTGACATTACTTTTTCACATTAGTGATCTGAATAGAATTGCAGACCACTAGGCATTGATGAACATATTGTTCTTTTGCTTGCATGCAGCAAATGGTTTAAATGAAGAAAGTGAAATCATTTCAGATGTTTCATGTATGTTGTTGTCCAGCAGCTGACATAACTGACGTTAATGTCAGCAGAATAATCCGTGTAAAACTGGGGGGGGATTCCGGTGCATTCTAGATCAAGTGTAATAAGTACCAGTGATCCCCTGAATAACTGGGAAAAAAACAACTGGGATATCGCTGGGCAGATTCAGTTCAGTCTGAACAGTGCTAATGCCATGAAACGGCGATCCTTTCCCATACACTGTCGGCACAGCAGGGCAGCTATTTATTTTCTTAAGAAACGGACTACATTTTTTAAAGATGTGTCAGAAACTGGCAATAAGATCTTGACTAAGCCCACTGATTGACAAATTGATGTTCATAAATAAAACAGACCTTATGTTCAGAATATGCCCTGAATAAAAAAAATCAGCGAACGTGAATATAGGTGACATTCATTCTTCTCTTTGGAAGACTTTGGCTAATCTATGTTGGTGAAATTCAGGTAATAACGATAAGATTGTTCTGTGATGTGTGCCCCCGCAGTGTAGGACAATGAGTGTGACCTTGAAAGGCAACCTATTGAGAAGTGGAGAGATTTATTTAAGCAGACCACTATTACTGCCCAGTAAACAAAAATGTTATTTTATTGAATGATATTAATTGCATGTTCAAAATTGTGCTTGGTTTTAATCCAAAGAAAACATACATGCTTATGTTTGCTTTTTTCTTTCAATGAAACTGCAAAGGACACTTGTCAAAATGACAGCATATTCCTGTACTGTGACAATCCATGATACAAGCAGTTTAATATAGAATTTATGCAGAAGTAAACACCGAATTCTATTTTACGCAAATCATGTCATGCATTCCAATTCGTAATTTTCTCTTTTGTAAAATATTATAGATATTAATATGCAATATTGGATTTTTCAGTGGCATCAGTCCTTACTGGCTAATTCAGATGTTTTACTCAGCAGATAGGGGGGTGCGAAGCTTTGTCTGAGTGCAACGATTATAACGTTGGATGGCTGTCTTCGGCAACCCTGGGCCACTGAACTCTGTGAGAGCTGTCAGCGCTCCCTCCATGCGACAGACCGCGCAGACTGAGTGCGCGCACACACTGCACGTCACCGAGGACGACATGTATTCTCTGTCATTGACTTCGTTAGTTCAGTCCACGCTCATGTGAAAGAAGAAAAGTATTTATAATAAAACTCATTGAATATGTTTTTTTGAATGCTGCAAAGTACACACATTTATTGCACAAACCTTAAAGATTGCTTTTGTTTTCTTTGTCAGAGCTGCTTTATTTGTAAAAATGTTTAAATCGTAATTCCACAATAAATGTAGCATTTAACTTGTTGCCAGCATGCGGTGTTGTGCATGGTGTCGTCTGGAGTCTAATTTCTGTTGCTTTGTCATGTTTATCAAACCGGGATTAAACTGTTGTCCAATAGGGATCCGCAATTGTGACAAGGTGATCTGTAAAACTATTGTATTTTTTAAATGTTAAAATGTTGCATATATTTCGCCATGGCAGCTAAAAAGTGGATCACAAGAAAATGTACTTTTGTTGTAACCCGGTTTTGCCAGCATTCTGAACCTGCAGAACTTTGAATTTCGCATTCTTCTAAATGGCTACTGATTATAATATTTTCTTAAATAAAGAATAAGATTCCAAAAGGATTATTTATGAACTATTATTTCATTGATGTGAGTATATTTTCAATTACGTGTTATTCAGGTAAAATATCGAATTATCAATGACGTTGATATGACACGAATTAGAAATTGTTATAGTGAAATGTAATTTAACAAATAATCTTGGACAATTTTATTACCGAAAGTAGCTTACTTTAACTATAAAACAACAATACCTTTTGAATTCCTGAATTAATCTAAATTTGGAGAACCTTTTCAGGCCGTATTTCGCTGTTATAGAGGATATGGTTTTATATGTGATGAACATTTCGTATTCCTCTTGTTCGTACAGTCAGTGGCACAGCTACTAAACTAGCTCAAATAATATGAAAATAATACTCGTTGAGAGACAAGTGAAACTGAAATAGGTTCTTGTATTATTGCAGACCTTTAATTCCCTGCGCACCTTTCAAGGGGTCTTTTAAAACCACACGAGTGTATAGCCCCTGAAAGATGTAGAGTAATTAGGGAAAGAAGCTTACTTAACCTTTTTTGCTTTTCTTCATAATTAGTGGCCTGGAGCAATACTGTTACTTCATCCTAACAAAAACAATGTTTATTAAGAACAGTCTGAGATATACATGTTATGAATAATTCCATTCATTAATTTGCCGACATCTCCATTTGCAGACACTGGAAATCACAGTGATTAATTTACGAGCCTCCAAAGAATTTCCTCATGGTTGCCTGTTGATTGCAGTGTTTGGAGTTTATTTATTAGCCGTTTCTCTGAAATATAAACGGTGTATGTCCCCTTCAACACGGAAATACAATGACAACCAGATTAAACAATGTTAAGTACTTATCATATTACAACAACTAAAATAGGCCATAGGTGAAAAGTTGAGAATGGCAGTGGGCATAACGCATCAGAAGAAATTACGGTATACTCTAATTATTATTGGCAGACTTAATGAAACCGATGACAATGATGATAACGTAATCTTTCTGTAACCTCAAAGTTACCCGTGCATTTACGTCTGTGGCCTGTATTGGCTACATTTGCTCACAAAACACAGCGCATTAGTCGTTTAGTATGTTTGTGCTTGGTAGGCTACAGACCAGTTGTTTAAAATTTTGTGATCTGTGTTCCAAAACGGAAAAAGAGAAAAAACGTTGCCTCTGGCGTGGAGTGGGTCCCCGTTCTCCAATAGAAATAAGTTAAGAAGGGAAAGAGCAGGGTGTCTGTCTCCCTGCCAGAGAGATTTAAGGACTTGTGATTAATTACACCGGAGCGAAAGAGCTGTCAGCTCTTTGTGTTTCCATTAAATTAGAGGCTCCTGAGACTGACGCACTCATTCAGGTGAGAACTCCACGCGTATACAAGGGACGCGCACCTTCTGAACTAAGGCGCTTGGTTTATAAAGGTTTCTGGACTTTTCACTGGATTACTTTCATATTGTCAGCATTCCTGAAGCTACACGAAAACCTCGGTCCGCGAAAAATTGCGTATCATCCAATGTAACTTCATAACCCTTTTAAGGAAGCAGAACGGTAAGTTTTGTGTTGTTCTATGACAATACTTATAATATGTAACAAATACGTAATGGAATTTTAGCTAGTATTGAGTCCAATACACCATCCGTCACGTACTGTACCAGAGTAATCCAGATTTACTGGCTTACATAACGGGAACTGAAATGTATAGCTGTATACAGAAAACAAATGGGCCTGACTATTGGGTATTTGGAATTAGACACTATTGTTTTCAGTTCAAAGAGTATGGAAACAGCGAGTAAATGGAAACATTTTCCTAGGGTTGGACGTTCGAAATTGATGCATAGTATCATGATAGATATATTGAGACGATTTTGATGATTGCATCATGAGGAGCGTTATATTGCGTTCTGCCTAACAAAATAATGTAATAGATACAAATGAATGTTGTTTCATTATAAACTTAACTTACACTTAATACATGTAAAAGTCTATTTATTAATTTTATTATTTTTAGTTTCAATAAATATGGAAGGCAATGGAAAATAAATGGTAAAGACTTGGTCAAGGAAAGGGACAGTATAACATCAAATTTGCTAAAATACTGAAAGATTGGATTCATTACATTTTCATGCAGGTTTGTTTTACGTTCTCCTATGGTTGGAAGACAGACGTTCCACATGGATAGTGGAGATGGTACCGTGACGATAATGGATGAGAGTCCTGCGTCCAGCCCGAACTCCAGCCCCAGTCCTGACACGGTGTCCTCGGACAGGCGGCGAACAGAGGCCCTGTCCCGCTCCAGGGTGGTCCAGACCAACAGCCTCGGAAGCAGAGGACGACCTGCAGCAGCCAATGCAGCAAGAGAGAGGAGTCGGGTACAGACGTTACGACATGCGTTCTTGGAGCTACAGAGAACACTACCGTCAGTGCCACCAGATACCAAATTATCCAAGCTCGACGTCTTAATACTGGCCACCACTTACATTGCCCATCTGACAAGAACTCTTCAAGAGGAAGGGATGGAAGAGGGCGAGAGTACGAGACAAACCGAAGTGTTACATTCCCTCAAAGGCGATGGCTACCTGCACCCGGTTAAGGTAAGTTTGCGAGACCTTTAAAAATCTGCGTTTTGTTTTTTTATTAAAAGCATATCTTTATAAAATGTAACTAACGGTTTATTTGCCATAACGCTTTCATCATAAGTACATTAATATATATACACCTGTGGCTTCGGCTACATCTTAAAGAGAGTAAGCTTAAATATATGAAAACTTAATTATTATTATACTCAAACTATTACTTACTGTAGCTACCGAGCCATCACATAGCTACAGGCTCTGCTGGTACGATTTACAGAGCTTTGGAAAAGCTGTGAAAAAAGTGGACTGTTCATAGCTGGGTTTTTTTCAGAGATAATATGTAATTCCAAAACATATTGCTGCAAACTATATTTATGATAAGAATTAACATTTGGCAGTGTTGTGTGATATAGGCTACAACAGGACGGAAATATTCCAATTTTAAGTAAAAGTTAGGCCGTGCTGTAGGCCGTACTGTAGGCCCACAAGATATATAAACCACATAAAATAAACGGGCATAATGACTAATAATCCCTTCACAGCAGTTATCCTCAGATAAAAGGAGCTATATTGTGAACGTCTTCCAGTCTTTCATTCAACACTATGAATTTGGAATAACAGCGTGGGCTCAATATTCAGCCACTTGCCAGGAAAGACGGAATGTCGTGTCCCTTACACTTCATTCCGTCTGTATAAAATGCCAAATACAAACTATTACAGACTTCATTTAATTAAATACACGTGACATAACTTAGCAATTGACGCTTTTATTCTCTTACAGAAATGGCCAATGCGATCCAGGTTGTACGTCGGGGCTACGGGACAGTTTCTGAATAACTCCGGGCAGGCTGAGAACTCGAACCTAGGCGAATCGTCGTCGACAGCTCAGACGTAAAAAACTGTGCCCATGGCTTTTTCCCTCCTTGTTTTAATTTTAAGGCTCGAGTTCATTCAGAAATGTTTCTAAAAATGTAGCTGCTTTGGACATACTAACAATACTGCAGCCTACCAGACAGCCTCTCACAACCTCAAGGGTCTCTGCCTTTCTTTCAGTTTGTATATATGTGTAAGATAATTGACTTGTTATCTTCTACGTTTTTAAGATGAACACAAATCAATCTGGAGAGTCAGAACATTGTTTAAATGAGTTAACAATATGTTGTGGCAACAAGGTGTACAATAGATTAAACTCTTTAATATATTTGGCCATATTGTATATTAAAAGTAATAATTAAAAAAATGCTTATGTGTATTTTCTTCTGTAAAGCGTGTTTCTGCTCTAAAGTCTACAGTTCTGTACTATAGATAAAAGAGTTTCAGAAATTCCACATGTTGAGGTAATGAGCGTTCATGCTTGACTTCTTGGCTATGCACTTTCTGTTAAAACATTTGCACTAAATGCATGTGCGAATAACTTAACATTTGTCATGTGAAGTGGTCTGTCAGAATCCCAACAATGGTGGTGGAAGCCTGTTCATTTCTTCATGTGAATAGTTGTAAATACAAATGTATGTGTAGATAGTGAACTGAAAAATAACAGGAACAATTGTGAAACGATGAAGTAATTTAAAGAAATTTGTAAAAAAATAAAGAAGAAAAAACGACTTGCTGAATGGATAAATGACAGAAGATGCATTTTAAACCCATTCAACTGTATTTGCCTTGGCGTCTCTGAAAATAATGAAATAAATACATCAAATAAAGCGTAGTTTCTGAATTCATCATTCTTTGTTGACCATACAGAATGCGTAATCATATTTACATGTAGAAAACTGCTATGTAGGAATGTACTTTCTGGTGAAAGGGAATAAATAATAGCAGCATATTGTATTTATGAATGTACTGTACATTGGAGAAAAGGCTGTAATTACCTCACAGGTACAGCGATTGTAACCATCAACACCTATGCTGTGGCAGGGCTACTTGCTTTAATCAACAATGAAGATGCCATTCATTTAGTGCTGATCATTTTCCCTGCCAATATATTTCAAGCAAAACGTTGTTCTGGATTTTGCTAGTCCACCTATATTTTGTAAATCAAGCCTTTACAAAGAAAAGTTACTTGTATTAGATCTCCTTTCAGAATAAGTAGAATGAGAGATTTTCATGGGCCTTCAAGTGATCAATGGAACAAACATTACATAGGTGACTGACTTTACATTTTTATAAATGAAATTTTTTTTTATAAATGATGGTACTTTTATGAATTGCATCAAATAAACTTTTCATTTTAGCTTCAGTGATGTAATATCTGTAATATAAAAAATGTTTACTAAATCTTCACTTTTTTAACCAATGAAGTGTAATGTTCTCCACAAGCTTGTATTACTGAAAAAATAATACAGAATACATTTACATGAATGACTTTAGCAGGAACACCTGTCCACCAAGATGTACAGGATCGTGCATTGATCACAGGCAGCATAGCAACCATGAAGGCAAATTGTCACTATGAAACAATTCTGTAATAACCATGTTCAGATTGATATGCAATAGCCCATGTAATGAAGCAATTATTAACATATAAAGAATGTATTTCACTCAAGTATAATCAACTGGTCTGAGATTTGTACATCTTCACGAAATAAAAGTAGTTTAAAATGCGTTTAAAGTTCTCTGCTGTTTGTCTAGCGCGACCATACACTGCATGGAATGCTTGCAAAAAGAAATACACATGCTTACACACACGGACATTTTATCTGAATGGGCTTGCTACAAGACCGTGCTGTAAGGTTTGTTGCCACATGACACTTTTGTGTGTATGTGGTTACTACAGTACTGTGTTTGTTAACCCATCCACCTTGATTATTGCATTACGGGGGGGCTCTGATGCACAGACTGCGCATGTCTCTGAAAGGGACCGGAAGAGGAAGCGCTACAAATTGAATCAAAAAGTGATGCGTGGTCTTTTTTAGAACCTTGAGTCGGGTATGGCGTGGTCATCGCGGCAACTCTCAACCAGTTTACTTCAAACTGTTGCTCTTTTGCATGATCAGGTAAAAATCTTGCTTAGGCATCGAACGTGCATGTATTTTATGACATCATTGTGCAGTAAGCGGTTAGCTATACCAGTGCTAACTAAATAGCTACATGTTACTGTTAAAATTAAGCTAACAGCTAGCTGAAGCTATCTGGAGCTCTACGTAAGTTAGCCTAACTTACCCAACAATACATTAAGTCGAGTAGCTGTTCCACATGTTATAAGACCAGTGCAATGCGATTGCATAGTGATCACGTTTGACTGTATTTTATTAACTTACTAGCTAGCTTCGTCTTCTGAATTGTTCTGTACAAAATGCCGTCCACGTGGAGTGAAGATCTATGATCCTCATGGCTTTGATCCAGTTACTTTATCAACGTTATTTAAGCTTAGCGGAATTACCAGTTTCCTAGTAGTCAACGGAACAGCCCGTGCATAAAAAAGCATCGCTCGCCATTACTGAACACCAAAATAGGTAGACCATATTTAAGTTGGTTAAAATGAGTCCACGTTGTTGATTGGGCTAATTGTGCTGGAGATCTCTCGCACGAGGCACAACTTCGTACACTAGCTAGCCGGCCACCTATTTTGCCATTACTCTTAGCATACCCACTACCATAGGTTGAGAAGTGCTCCAAAGTATATTCTACTGAACTGGATTTGTTCATTAGCGTAGTTCTTGCAACTATTTGTTGAAATTGACTTCATGGGTCAAGAGGTTTTATTTTTTATTTTACTTGCTGCCCCCAGCACTTTCGTCGTCGTGCCCATTTACTACTATTGATGTATTCCGCAAAGCAATACTGCTAATTGATATTACATTAGGCTAAAAAATATTTGGTGTTCTAGATGAGGGCTGTTTTACACATTGTAAAGGCAGCAATTAAATGTTTCATTTGGCAAACGTACGCGTAGTCATTTTAGTAGTCAGGTATTTGAATGGTCATTTTAACGGTCTAATTGTGCATAAATGCAAGTCAAAATGCAGTCTTAAATCGTTAATTACGCCGTCTTTGTTGATCTAGAATGCCATGAAATGTCTCCGTCTTCAAGAAAATACAAAATCAGTTTTAATTTGGAGAAATGTTAAGATGTTAAGTTTGAACAAACTGCAGAGTTTGGAATTTGGAATCTTCTACTGCAGCGTTAGGATTCCAGTTAAGTCTGGAACTGACATTTCCTGTATGGTAATTGGTTACGTTGGCAAAAGGAACCAAAAACCTTATGATGAATTGAGCAAAGGGTTTTAAATGTCCCAGCAGTGTTGTCATAAATCATACTGGCAGCTGCTTGTCCCGAATCCAATGATAAATTGCTCCTCTGCCATTTGGGCCACTGTGGTTAGAACCGTCCACTGGCTCTGGGCAGGCCTGACATGCCCCACGTGGCCAGTGGTTTGGGAATCGGCCCTGCCAGGCCTTAGGAGGAGGGAGACTGACTTTGGGGCTTTCCAAGGCAGCGCAGTCTTGGTAAAGGTCCTGACCTTGATTTGAGCCAGCCCTGCTAAGTCCGCCCCAGTGCGGCTGGGGAGTCCTGCTTCCAAGCTGTGCTACACATGCCCTTTGACCCCAGTTCATCAGTCATCTTTTTCTCAATGAGTTGGACACACATTGGCTATTCTTTCAGTACAGCTCATGGGGGCCAGATAAAAATCAATACTGACACACTAGATGGACAATTAGTGATGGTGGCAAACTTTTGTTTTCATTTGTGTGTTCCCTGTGATAGTCAGCTGCATTTTTTGCTATATTTATCTGATACTATAGATATTTTGCACACAATCTACAGCTAATATGACTAGTAAAGTGTGCAGTTAGTGAACTTAAACAATTTGGTGGTTAGTTAAATATAGGGGCTTTCACTGGAAATGCACAGTTCTGGCATTATTTTTTTTCTACAATGTCTCACTTGGGTAAGAGGAAAATAAATGAATAAAAATAAAATTAAGTAAAAATAAAATAAATTAATACACACACAGTGCAGTCAAATATTTTGACATTGGTACAGTTTGTTCTTTTGGCCCTGTACTCCAGCACATTAGATTTGAAACTATGATGATGTCACGTTTTTGCCGTTTACCCATCAGACCACACTGTGGGGTGCTGATACTGTGACTATCTGAGTCTGGCTGCAACTCCTGTAACTTCACTGGTGCTTAACCCGCACTGGACTATCCGTTTGGTGTCTAACAATTGTTTTTCTTGCAGACCTGATGAATCGGGTTGTTTGTAGAAGTGCAAGGTGTGCTGTCCAAGTGGATTAACATGGTAAGTTTCTGTGTCTGCATCCTGATATTAATGAGGAAGCTCCCTTGCAGTGATTTGTCTAACTATGATGATGTCATGTTTTTGCCGTTTACCCATCAGACCACACTGTGGGGTGCTGATACTGTGACTATCTGAGTCTGGCTATGTAATGCTGTCTTTACAAGTACTTAACAAGCATTGGGCCATCTATCAGGGGTCTAACAATAGTTTTTATTGCAGGCATGATGAATTGGGCTGTTCGTGGAAGTCCAGGGTGTACGGAGTTGTCGAAGTGGCTTAACATGGTAAGTTTGTCTCTGCATTGTAATATTGATAACTCCCTAGCAGTGATGTCTGCAACTATGATGATGTCACGTTTTTGCCGTTTACCCATCAGACCACACTGTGGGGTGCTGATACTGTGACTATCTGAGTCTCTAGCTGTAATGCCATCTTTGACTGGACTTTTTAACCAGCATTGGACTATTGGCTGTCTGACAATTGTATTTCTTGCAGACAAGATGATTGGGGCTCCTTGTAGAAGCGCTGGGTGTGCAGAGGAGTCCAAGTGGATTAACATGGTAAGTTTGTGTCTGCATCCTGATTGAGGAAGCTCCCTTGCAGTGATGTAACTATGATGATGTCACATTTTTGCCGTTTACCCATCAGACCACACTGTGGGTTGCTGATACTGTGACTATCTGAGTCTGGTTGTAATGCTGGCTTTGCCAGTACTTAACCAGTATTCGACTATCGGGACTAACAGTTGTTTTTCTTACAGACATGATGAATTTGGACTGCTTGTAGAGTTGCAGCGTGTACAGAGGTGTTGAAGTGGCTTCACATGGTAAGTTTGTCTCTGCATGGTTAATGAGGGAGCTCCCTTGCAGTGATGTAACTATGATGTCACATTTTTGCCGTTTACCCATCAGACCACACTGTGGGGTGCTGATACTGTGACTATCTGAGTCTCCTGCACATTTAGCAAGAACTAGTCTTCATCCTGAGCAAAGCTAGGATGCTTGTTTAAAGCAACTAGATTCGACACCCGTTGTTTTAATGTACTGCATAACTAATAGTCATGTATTATTTCACAGAAGCCAGAGCTGATGGGCACATAAAGGCATATGAAGTTGGAAGTTCCATCTACCAGAATGTGAAACTGCCTAGGATGTAGATAAAATTCACATTTTATTTAAATGCATGTATTGAATAAAATATGGAATTGTACATTTTAGTGGTCTTTTTTTTCCCCTTCAGTCAAGTCTTTGCATCTTGCCTTTAGCACTTACTTCCCAAAAGTATTTGATACTTCTGCTTCTCTATTGCATTCACACAAATGGTTAGTCTAGCACCTAGATTATAGCTTCAAATTATTCAGATGCTTGTGCCAAGAACTTCCCAAGGGCATGGTCTTTTCAAAACTGGTTAAGAGAATGGCATGTCCGAGCATGTGTATCTGTCCCTTTTACCCAGACATCCTGGGTGCCTTCAGTACTCTGACATGCATGATGAACTGGTCTCAAGGGCCCTTTTCCCAATGGCTAGCCTAAACTCAAAGGCCAGTGAGTTGTGCTGTCCAGTCCCAAGCTCATCCATCTTTGTTCAGTTGAATTGCCACTAAAGTATTTATTTGTGATGCCAATACTTGCTCTCTCGCCACCTGTGGTGTGTTAAGTTCAGAATTAATTTTTTGGTAACTCTATGAACGTAACACTACATGACTGCAGTCATAACCGATGGCAGTTGATGTGAAATGAATTCATACATTTATTGATAAATGTAATTTGTTACCGTTGTGAAATTTACAGATCCCTATGACCGTTTTGTCATTTCACATGGCATGATAGATGTCTGATTATCTTTTGACTGCAGTTATGTCATGTATGGCAGTGTTGTCAGCCTTGTGGCCAGGGGTTCAAGTAGTGTTCTTTTATCATGGTGAGTGAGGTCTAATCCTAACAATACACTGATGGGAGTAATAGAACTGCTTGTTTTTCTGCATAAAAGTAGCCATTTAGCTCAAGTATTTAGTAGGAGATTGGTTGTAATCGATCCTGTAAGCTTACTGTGTTGCCTATATTAACTAAAGAATGAGATTGCTTAAGAGCAATTGCATTAAGTGTACACAGGTGGCTCCAGGAACACAAAAAGCAGATTTTGGTGAACTTTCTGGAAAGGTACAGATGTATGATCTCAAGAGAAATAATGGTTTAATTCACTTAAGCTTAGTCACAATCTAAAGGCACCTATACAAATATTAGCACAACTTTCAAGCAGACCCTGAAAGGCCAAGAACCAAGGAATGGTTTTTATGTATGTACAGCACAGTTAATACAGGGGGGGGAGCATTAACTGGGTGCTTCACAAAAGAGCATGTGTGCTCAGGCAACCTGCCCTGTATAAATAAAGGTAAATAAAATAACCTAGTTAAATACTTTGTTCCATTTCATCAGAAATATGAATGTAACTGGGCCATTGTATCATGGCTGTTGTACTTGTTATGGGGCCAGCTACCTGTGCGGGGTGTTCTTGGCTGCTCTATTCCTCAGTGATGTAGCCTGCCGCCCCGGGTGCGTAGGCGAACACGAACTGCAGGATCTGCTGGTGGAGCTGCTCCAAGGTCAGGTCTCTCCTGTGCAGGGAGTCCAGGTCGCGCAGGTCACACGGAAACAGGGCGTCGGGAGGGATAACGAGCGCTGAGGCACCTGCAATCCCCACACAAACCGTCTGCCCCAGGCTGGGTAATGCAAAGCCCCGGCCCCAACTACAGTACATTTCTGTGAACGGTTAACTGCAGGCCTTGATCAAAGTAGAAACTAATAAGCTCGGGTATCGACCGGAGCCCGCCTTAGCCATTTCCAGTCGCGGCAGTCATTTGAAACTCACGGTTCTCATTTACTTTGTGACCTCGAGAAAACAAGCTAGTTATGTCCATCATGACAGCAAAAAAAAAGCAAAAAGATGTACCCATGTCCTCTCTGGTCTTTGCAATATGGGGCTCAGATGAAACTAGCTATGCCATATTGTCTGTCTACTGAAAACCTATGAACCAGTACTTTTAAGCACGGGCTTTGGATAATGACCATATTGATACCTGGAGTTAAAACTATGCTTATCCCACACTGTGTGATCCTGGATGACGGGGAGTGAGCAGGTGCAGCACCGGGCACCACTTCTCACACGGCAGCAGTGCCACTGACCGTGCTTCAGGGTAACAGTTCTCACACAGCAGTGCCACTCACCGTGCTTCAGGGTAACAGAGTTCTCACACAGCAGTGCTACTCACCGTGCTTCAGGGTAACAGAGTTCTCACACAGCAGTGCCACTCACCGTGCTTCAGGGTAACAGTTCTCACACAGCAGTGCCACTCACCGTGCTTCAGGGTAACAGAGTTCTCACACAGCAGTGCTACTCACCGTGCTTCAGGGTAACAGAGTTCTCACACAGCAGCAGTGCCACTCACCGTGCTTCAGGGTAACAGAGTTCTCACACAGCAGTGCTACTCACCGTGCTTCAGGGTAACAGAGTTCTCACACAGCAGTGCCACTCACCGTGCTTCAGGGTAACAGAGTTCTCACACAGCAGCAGTGCTACTCACCGTGCTTCAGGGTAACAGAGTTCTCACACAGCAGTGCCACTCACCGTGCTTCAGGGTAACAGAGTTCTCACACAGCAGCACCGCCACCACCGCATCCTCCTCTAGCACCACTCTCCTGAGACTCAGCTTGCTGTGAGCCTCGGCCAGGGAAACCCTAGCAAAAACAATCAAATAAATACGCTCAACATCCGTCTCAATTAGGGCCAGCTCGGGCTTCTGAAACCCTAGCGATCATAACTCAAGATTTACATCCTGCGACTTGCTTTTTTTGGTATGCTGCAGTCGCAGAAACAGCCCAGTGTTTAAATGAAAGTTGACACAATGCTGAAAAGATTTTCTAAATATTTGGCTGGCTCTATCTATCAAAAAATGTATTTTAGCTTTACATTTATAAAAAGGTCAAGTGAAGTTTGCAGAACCGGTCACTGGTGGACGGACAGTGAAGGTGCTCCACCTTGTGGAGAAAACTGGTACTACTGAGAACTAAGAACAGTTCTGGTCGCATATTTGTCCCTATAGTGACATCACCATTGATTGAAGTTTAACACACACATCAATAATCCCCATTCTATAGTAGCGGATACCGCTGTGCTGTGCCCGATGTGCTGCACTTACAGGTGTCTGACAGAGGCCACAGACAGCGAGGAGCCCTGTGTGGAGTCTGAGCGCACCCTGCGGCTGGCCATGTAGTATCCGTGAATCAGCTTCTCTGCCTCAGGGCTCAGGACCACCTGCAGGCCCCGCGCCTGAGCCAAGAGCTCAGGAGGAGAGAACAGAGACAGACCCTGTTTAATCTGGGGTCTGCTGTCATTACTCACACACTGTGTATCAGGAGTCTGGGGTCATAACTGTCACACACTGTGTATCAGGGGTCTGGGGTCATAACTGTCACACACTGTGTATCAGGAGTCTAGGTCATAACTGTAACACACTGTGTGCCAGGAGTCTGATATCATAACTGGTATAAACAGTATTCCAGGAGTCTATGTCATAGCTGTGACATACTGTGTATCAGGAGTCTGGGGTCATAACTGTCACACACTGTGTATCAGGAGTCTGGGGTCATAACTGTCACACACTGTGCCATGAGTCTGATATCATAACTGGTATAAACAGTATTCCAGGAGTCTAGGTCATAACTGTCACATACTGTGTATCAGGAGTCTAGGTCATAACTGTCACATACTGTGTATCAGGAGTCTGGGGTCATAACTGTCACACTCTGTGTGCCAGGAGTCTGATATCATAACTGGTATAAACAGTATTCCAGGAGTCTAGGTCATAACTGTCACACACTGTGTATCAGGAGTCTGGGGTCATAACTGTCACACACTGTGTGCCATGAGTCTGATATCATAACTGGTATAAACAGTATTCCAGGAGTCTATGTCATAACTGTCACGCACTGTGTATCAGGAGTCTGGGGTCATAACTGTCACACACTGTGTATCAGGAGTCTGATATCATAACTGGTATGAACAGTATTCCAGGAGTCTATGTCATAACTGTGACATACTGTGTATCAGGAGTCTGGGGTCATAACTGTCACACACTGTATCAGGAGTCTGATATCATAACTGGTATGAACAGTATTCCAGGAGTCTAGGTCATAACTGTCACGCACTGTGTATCAGGAATCTGGGGTCATAACTGTCACACACTGTGTACCAGAAGTCTGGGGTCACAACTGTTGTACACTGTGTACCAGTGAGTCACGTGCTGTGCATGACAGTCACATGCTATGTAAAAAGCATATGTGGGCAAATTACTTGCACGTTACTTTAAAGCAAAAACGCCCCGTGGCAAGCTGAGATATGAGCGCTTATGATGTGCAAATAACCCAATATGACTCACAGAATAAACAGGCAAAGCTGAAGGACACACAAACATGTAGAATATTGTATAGAGATAACAGTTACTCTGTTATGTAATTAAATGCTTCAAATATTTGCAATGCAGACAGAACAGCACACCCAGTGCCTCTGTGGTGTACCTCCTGGTAGTCCCGTGTGGTAAACTGCATGCAGGCGGGGTAGAGGGGCTCCCCAGGCCGAACAGCCAGCCTCAGGGTGTGGACCACTAGGGGCAGTAGAGCACGATCCCTGCCCACGTCACGACACTGGACCAGCAGGCTAAAGGCCTCAGCGACCTGGGCAGGAACCGATCCCATTTCCTACAGGGAGAAGGGGAAAGAGCATGCCTTCTGTTCCAGCACAGCACACTTTCCCTTATAATGAGGAACTTTCACAATTCCAGGAGATTACTGCTTTTCATCAAGTCTCCTTTCACAAAGGCCAGAGGGGAAATGAAATCAAAGCCATTGTCTTTTTTTCAGGCGCAATCAAAGGCAGCGAACAATGAAGAGCTTCCTTGGAGGGGGGAGAAGGAGCTGCTTCCACATCCTGCCTGATACTCAGACCCTAAATAAAGGTAATTGTCAGAGGGGCTGCTGATTATTGAGGAGATCTTAGATTCTGAAAAACCCCCCACATTGTCAGTGGTTCATTACGGGTGAAGTGCTCCAGTAGCCCTCCAGGAACACTTGCAGCACTGCTTTAATATCAGCAATCAGGAGAGAATTACATGCTCTGTGGAAACCCCCTGTGAGTTGGACAATAAGCATGAGTCACAGCTAAAAAGGAACTGTGGGGGATTTCCAAAAATACCCCTCAGAGTGTGTGAACTCACCGCTGTCCCCAGAATAGCGCTGTCACAGATGAGGGACCTCTTTGTGCCCGCGGTGATGTCGCCCAGAGCCCAGAAGTTGCACTGGATGGGAAAGGAGAGCTGCTGGTCGGCGTCCTCTCCGTACTTCTTCCCTGGGATGAACAGGGCCGCGGTCCTGGTCTCCAGAGCTGGGGGAGTGGGAGAGCCAGGGTGAGCGTAGAACAGGGAACTGCAGGTTGGAAGGAGCACAAGGCTATGCGCAGTACCTGACTGCAGCGCCTCCATCTTGTCCTTCCTGTAGGAGGCCAGGTCCCCCAGCAGGCAAACGCCCCCGCTGGCCAGCAGGGCAGAGCCTGCGTGCACGTTGGCGGCCCCTGTCCCATGCTCGTCTCTGGACAGGGATGCAAACAGCTCCCCCGTCACCTGGTGCCGTATCCCCCGACCCGCCAGTCCCAGGCTATAGGCCATTAGCCTTACAGACAGACAAATAGATGAGGGTCAAATCTGAGGGTCCAAAATACCTTTATTCTTTTTGACCAATTCCTGTAACACATTTAACTTCTTCCCAAATTGGAATACATGTCATTTTTCAGGACCCAGTCTCTGCATTGTCCTCCGTTCAGTCAGTGGACCAGAAACTAGATGACAGGTCCAGCTAGGTACAGCTTCTTTTCCACTCCAGTAGCTCAGCTATGCACAGTGCTGGAGAAATACACTTGTGCATAACTGCCACAAGCAGACTGCAAAATCCTGATGGATCAGAGTCACTCTCCAGTATGAGGAGAGGGAAACTCCACTGGCAGAAATACTATGGCCAGCTGTGTTACAGCATGGTTCACCCAGTCACAGACAGCATTTTCAGTCAGGACTGGATCTCGGACTGTGGAGCGTGTCACTACACCAAGGACTAGTGCTTTAGACACCAAGCCACCATTACGTATGAAAACAGCTGTGTGGTTAAGCACCTTTCTATTATGAGAGTGTCATTGGTCAGTGCCAAGACATCCAGGTAGTTCAGCGAGTCTGGGTCATCCTCACTGGTCTGGACCAGGCTCAGCAGCAGGGCCAGCTTCAGGGTGCTGTACAGGCCCGGTGGAACCACCGGTGACCCGAACGTGTTGGCCAGGATGGCAGTGAACCTCCAGGGGGAGCAGGCGGAGGCTGCTAGCAGAGCCTGGAAGTTACTGCTCACAAAGCTGGGGTCTGAGTGAAGGTAAAATGTGAAGTACATGATAACACCATTACCACACTCATATGAGTATCATCAAAACTACAAACTTGAGGGAATATTTACGTTCTGGTGTCCAAGGCTCAACGGTGTTGGCCTCTACGCTCCAGGTGATGTTTGGCCACTGGTGTACATGCGCTGGTATCCCAACCACCCTGTAGAGCCGGCCCATTCTCATGGAGTTGCACAGTTCATCTAAACGTTCAAAAACCAAACCATAACATTAATAGGCTACTCAGTTGACTGTTCAAAATATATGCAAGGCACCTAAACCGAGGTCAAAAGCAATGCAGAACACTCACAGAATAAAGGTCTCAGTGTTTGTGTCTCTCTAATGAATGTTCCTTACATTTATTAACATATATACTTTGTAACTAGAGCCAAATAAGTCAAATTCCTTTCTCAGGCTAGGTCAACAGAATATGCTAATGCTGGCACTGAGAAATGTTTGTATCGCAAGAGCAACGGCTTGACAATGTTATTGAAGGGGACAGGAGCAATTAATATCTCACTTGGGGAACTGTGCAGGCTGTCTGCTCAGGATTTCTGTTTATTTGAACTCAGTCAGTTGGTTTTGTGCCTCTTAATGACTTGATTAAAATTGCAGAGAAAAATAAAATGTAAAATATATTTTTCTACCTACTTTTACCTACCTTGCATAGAAAGAAAAAATAATCTAAATCAGACTTTCAGATAAAAATGTTTCTTTCTTGAAATTTGAGAAACACCTCTAAAATAAATTGTGTTTTTCTGCACCTGGGAGGGTATATGGAGTGCCAACTGCTAGTACACTTACCTCTGAGGAACAAGGTCACAGACTGGTACCTGAAGGAGCAGGGCGTGTGAACACTGAGCACATCCAGTGCCTGGGCTGGGACCATCTCCACCAGCTGCTTGTCTGTTTAACAACCACAGCATGGGTGTCACACCAAAATACACAAGCTCCACCCTGCTGTATGACTCAGGGACTTCAAAACTCAGATAAACTGTGCTATTGGGATTCTGACAGCCACCAAGTAACCTGCAGTCATTAGTTTAACATTAGCTTTCTTGACTTGTATTGAGGTTCTGTGGACGTGTACTCGTCATGTTTTTTTTTTTTTTTAAAGCAACCTAGTCCCCCACACACATTTTTCACACATTTAGCAGAGGGTGAGGTCGCTCTCGGACCCTGGACGGGTTGCGTGAGGCTCTCACCCCCCAGCACTCTGAACTTGACGTCCTCTTTGAGAGGCGTGGAGCAGAGCGCACAGGTGAAGCCGCTCCTCACTGTGACGGACTCCGTGGCTCCTGGGGCGTGCACTCTGATGTGGTGGAAGCCTGGGACAGAGAGGAGCCCTGCTGTGGGGTACTCATGACTGAAGCCTCATAGCTACACTCAAGCCTCGCAACTTCCATACGGTGGGATTCATTCCCTTCATTCAGCAGATTAATACTGTACACTGTACTACAATACTGCAGATCAGTGATCCTCACTCCTGGTCCTGGGGAGACACAGGGTGTGCTGGTTTTGGTTTTCGTCTTAATATCAGCAACCAATTCAGACCCAAAAAACGAGGTGAGGCGAGTTAACTGTAATTAACTGCTTTAATTGATGAATTAAGTGCTGAGTAAAAACAAAAGCCATCGATGTGGCTCTCCAGGACGACGAGTGACGGCCACTACTGCAGATGGTATAACAAAACATGATACAAAACATGTTAACTACAGCAATACAGTATAACATTGCGACTGAAATGGTGAGGTAATTGGACACAGAGACTAAAAAAGCTGAAAGGGTCGACACAAATGTTGAGAAACCCCCGTAGAGCCTTGTCTCCTGGAGCTTGAAGAAGAGAAACACGTTTCAATAAGAGTGGTTGTTGGTGACAATAGGGGCCCTGTAAATCACTTTGAAGCTTTAAGAAGATGTATGATAAAGGGGCACGATTAGACAGGAGGGGGGTCATCATTGAGATACCTCTGGAAAAGGGGCAGCCGTCGTCGGTGCAGAGGAACCTAGCCCCCTGAGTGTACTTGGTGATGCGCGTCATGGCGACCGTGAGGCCCTCCATGGCGACGGGCCGCATGGGGCCATACCCACGTGGGAACTTGCAGAGGTCCAGGAAATACTCAGGAAATGGCGGCAAGTGCGTCAGCTTCAATACAACATTCACCTCCATTCAGAAGGGGAAAGACAGGGGTTCAGCGTGGGTTTTCTGAACATTATTTGATGTCCAATGCAATATAAACGGATGACCCGTATTGTTAAAGTAACATTCAAGGGAAAAGTATGTGATGAAATTACTTTGCTGTGTTCAGTGCACTGTATATACATTCAAATCTCCCTTCACATTACAAATATGACAAAGTTAGATTCACAGCAGAAATGTTGGTCCTGTTTCAAGTCAGAGTTCTGATCTACCTGGTTTTCCGTGTGTATATTTTCAATGAGTGATAATGTCTTGATTGACAGAAAGCACACCTAAAAGAAGAGAGTGCTTAGATCGATGATTAAATGGTAAATAATGTATATGCTGTATGTCATTATCTGAACTTACAGACTGAAAGAGGGCAGTGGCTCTGAATGGATCATGTAATAGGCAGTCCGCCAGCCAAGCATCCAACTCAATCAGATCAGTGGGATTCACCCGTATGCAGAAACGATACACTGCCTCACTCTGTGGAGAGTCTGGGAAGAATAGCTGACTGTTAGAATAAAAATAAAATAAAACTCACATTATAAGCTATTGCTATAGCTATTGAAATGGAACAATATACATGATGTAAAATCCAGCAAAATAATACCTCCTCATAGTGTGTTCATCCTGCTCTGCACCCTTTATGGAGATGATGTGGCATGATACAACCTCAGTTTGGAAGGGCATTTTCTAAGGTATACTTTAGGCACACTATGCCTTTCTAAAAACCTCTGATGATCCTAAACCCCGTGCAGTTGAAGCCAGTTAGGTAAGACTGGTACATTTACAGTATGTAAATGGACATACTGATGTAGGCCAATCTTATTTTTGTGCTGATGTGAAAAGCACCTCGTGTTTGATGGTAAAGCTCGGTCATATAAATAAAACGTAACATTATGTAATTAACATACACTCGAAGGCGAGTTCCACTGGCATGTCCGACAAAAAGCTTCAGCCTCCTGGAAATTAATGGACTTTTAAGTTATAGCCTACAAGTTTACACGAAGTTAGACCCATTTACAATTAAATTACATAGTGTGGGTTAATGTCCTCATCACAAAAGAAAATCATTCAACCGATAGCTATCCATTTGCGAACCAATACGAGGCCGAGATTACAAAGCTCTCAAACAAATAAACTAATTTGCCAACTCTTTTAACGTTGTAGCTAGCTAACGTTAGCAGATACAGGAGACACCTTTCAGCCATCAAGCCAACCTAACAATAAATGCGTAGTATTGAGCTCATGGGTTTCAGCCACCTCACCGTTGTAACGTTTACAGTCTTCCACAAACTGAATAAGGCCCCCACTTCGGTCCAAATAAGAAACAATCGCCTCCTTCATTTCAAGGAGCTCCGCCATATTTCGCGCGCAAAATCAGTTTAAACTCGAGCTTGCTCCTGCTAACATAAAATCGTCTGTAGCTATGCGTGGCTGCTAAAATTTTGCGAGTTTGAGTTGCGAAGAGTTTCGCGTGGTGGTAATGCTTATAACGACCTAGATATGTGATTTTTAGCGTTACCCAGAATATAAATGAACACATTCTTGCAAAAGAAGCAAATGCCAATGTTTTTAAATTGTATTTTAATTGTAGGCTACTGCACATGACAAAAGTCTTCAAACACACCTTGTGAAGGTAGTCACACTTCTATCAAAGCTGGCATACATTTCAAAATTATTTCATACTGTAGGTAGTTTCTGTGTTTCATAGATGTAAAATATAGGTTAGTTATAATAGCAATACGCAGGAAATAACTCTTGGAAACACTGTATGCAGTTGGCACTGGGGGGTGAAGCTACATTCATGTTCAAAATAAAATGACAATGATATGCTTGTAACAAAAGATGACTCCACTAATGACTTGCTTAAGAAATTTAGCTCCGTGTGATCCCCAACTTAAATCTTAAAACTGTAATATCACTCATAACAGATCATGTAACAGTTCTGTCCACCAAAACACTATGTACAAATATACAGCTTTACACAGTAACCTTATTAAGTTCTTATTACATAGTATCAAAAACAATTTGATGTTAGGCACATTATGGGAAACAAGTGACCTCTTTGGTGAAGAAAACAATTATTATGTATTATCTTTAAAAATTAATTAATGTCTATATATTTTAGTTTTGTCATTTTAAAAAAATGTGGAAGGTGATACCAATTTTCATTGCACGGCATTAAAATAGAAACAGTAACTATAAGGCAGAAGTCATCTACAAAACAAATTTGGCTCAACATGTTAATATCTTGATCAAATATATATACATATATATTTTAAATATAATGTTACATAAATACCATAAGATTTATAATGATATCCTGACAAAGCCAGCTGCCCATACCATTTAGAAGTGTCATCTGATTACAAAGGCTTTGGCCGCAGTTTAGAGGAATTCATATAGAAAAGGAAATATTCCCTTTTTTGTCAAAAAATACAAAGAAAAATACACATGCCCCAGTTAAGATATAGCGAGAGGAAAGAGAGAGAGAGAGAACTTGAGGAAGAGGGAGGGGGAGGGGGAGGGGGAGAGGGAGAGGGAGAGAGAGAGAGAGAGAGAGAGAGAGAGAGAGAGAGAGAGAGAGAGAGAGGCTGTAGACACTGGGCTCTTCTACATGAAGGCGTCATCTGAGGGCGGGGCATAAGAAAATCCCACAAAGGCATCATCAGCCTCCATGACACTGGCATTGACAATGGCATGTTCGGTGGAGTAGCAGACGGAGTGTGGAACGGTTTCCTCTGTGAATTCTGTATCAAAGTTTGTAAGGTCATACTGAGAATTCTGTAAAGAGAGATAAATAAAATAAAATGTAATAAGGACAACACAATCAGCCAATAATACATCTCATTTAATTACTCCTGGATCATTTATGAAAAAATAGAAATATGCCAAATGCTTATTTCATTAAATACTTTGTCTAATTTGTTCCAATAACTGAATTAAAAAAAAGCTTTTCCAACTGGCTATGGAGAACTACTGTTGAGAAAATGAATGAGAAATGAGAAAATAACTGAGAAAAAAATGTACATCAATAGATTTGAAACCAGATAATGTCACACACATTTTGTCTGAAATGAAATACACATACCACATTTGGATTGAATGGGGGTGGAATCCTTTTATGTTCTAGGTCATCCCAGTTGATAGAGGAAAAGAAACTGTGACTTTTGATCTCAATCTGGAAAAAGGAGCAGAAATAAGCTCAATTAACCATGCAACAAAACCACAAAAAAACATCCAACTAATTGTTACTATTGAACTTTTTCAGGAGAAGCATTTTTAATCATTTGCATCACGCAAGCCTTTGCTGCAAATAAAGCATAGTAATATGGTTTGATGATTCCTGGAGTGTTTAAAATTCCACAGAGCAGCACAGAGCAAGTAGACACTTGTACAGCATTTTGTTTGGCAGCAAGTAAACAGTCACTGGTGAAGGCACAGGGCTCCCCGGCTAAAGCTTTAAATTCATTTAAGTGTCTGACCATCTCTTAAGTGGGAGGGGAAGCCAAACTGGTTCAGTAAAATAACCTACATATTAATAACCGCAAAGCTGGAACACGTCTCTTGAAGACACCATGACCCAGGGGATAATCATGCTTCAGAAGCCATGCAGTAGACCACCAGTGCCATTGTACTGGCGCCACTAGAGGGAGGCAGTCAGGTCAAAGGCACAGTGTAACTCACAAAGTCTTCTCTGGAGCCTAGCCTCTTGGTCCGGTCCTTCTCCAGGAGAGCCTGCAGGATCGACCAGGCACTGCCGGACGCCCCTGGCCGCATCAGCAGCGTTTTGTGAAGGATGTTGTCGTACATCTCGTGGGTGTCCCTGCTGTAGAACGGAGGCTACAAGACCATCCAGTTCAGAAGGAGAAAGGCAAGATGAAGATGTGCAGGATCTTTTTCACTTTCA
Organism: Conger conger; assembly: GCF_963514075.1. Taxonomy (NCBI): domain Eukaryota; kingdom Metazoa; phylum Chordata; class Actinopteri; order Anguilliformes; family Congridae; genus Conger; species Conger conger. The sequence goes on from NC_083763.1 coordinate 63,807,116, forward strand.
AATGTAAGCATGCAATAATGTGTTTTCATGAGAAGCACCTTACTATAATGCTCAGTCCGGCAGGATTTCAATATAGACTAAAGGGTTGAGCTGTATTACATGAGCAGTCGCTTACCAGGCCAAAGAGCATCTCGTAAAGGACTGAGCCCAGGCACCACCAGTCCACTGTGTTGTCATATGGCTGCTTCCTCAGGACCTCTGGGGCTAGATACTGTGGAGAGAACATGAGTACTCCAATTACTGCTAGTCAAACTACCCGGGACGGAAACAAGCACCTGAGAATTGGAGTTTGCACAAGTATGTGAAATTTTGCATGTGATCAGAAAATCTAACATTCATATCGTAGGCATTACATAGTGTACACTGAACCTCTTAAACAGTTATTATACATTTACACATTGTAATTAGAGCAACATTTAGAACAACCGTCAATTTTGGACAAGGACTTTTTTTTATATAGAAAATTCACAGCATAGCTCATGTAGTCACTGCACTCATTCTTTGGAATTACCCATCTCAATTATATAGATAGAATGTTACTATACCTCTGGTGTCCCACAGAATGTGGTTGTGGTATCAGCTTGGGAGATACCCTCTTTACAAAGTCCAAAGTCAGTTAAGACTACATGTCCCTTTAAAAAGGCAAACAAAGACAGTGTTGGGACAGTGGAGTTTTCCATACAAGCGGCCCATTATCCTCCATTTTAAAGAACCTTTTGTTGCAGTGGAATGCCAGCCAGTGTGTACCCTGCTCACCATTCCCTCACATTCTCCACCAGATTCATCAGGAGCACACTTAAAAGTGTGAAACTTAATCCACAGCATTAGATTACATTAGATTAGATTTAATACACAATGCATTTTTATCCATATTTACTCAAGTTTGAGCTTTGAGCTGGATCTACTCAAGAATGGAAGTAACCCCTAATTATTATTCTTGTTTTTGTTGTGAATGCTTTCTGAGTGGACACCATTGTGCAATATTAAACAAAAACAACCATATTTAAATTATTGGATACTTGGAAGTAGTGTTTATGCAATATTATGCATGCACAGAAGTTTCAAACTGCTGTGGCAGCAATATTTCATTATGAAAATACAAACTGAAGGATTTATTTACTAAACTAAAAACAGTGGACAAGAGTGTAAACAATTAATATAAAAACAATCAAAAATTCATTATCCTATCATTGTACCAATGTATGGCTTTGTTCAGTAGAACATTATCATTCGCTACATAACAAATTAATAAATACAAAATGCTGTTCTACTTACTTCTTGGTCAAGTAGAATATTTTCTGGTTTCAAATCCCTGAAAGAAAAAGTTCCCATTAAAAAAGAAAAAAAAGAATCTTGTAATGGCTTTAAACCTTTATTTCATGATATGTAATTACTTGGAAACCAAAGTAACACTAGCTTTCATTCCTATTGTACTTGGGCATATACTTGTAGGAATGACGGCTCAATAGTGGCACACCTGTGGTAGGGATCAGGCATGGCTCAAACTATCCTGGAGGGAAAGGATGCCACACTAACCACTGCACTAAAGATTAATTCACCATTCAGCAGCCCCAGGAGTGCATTGCTATAATATTTTGTATTCCTTTCAGCCTGGGTAAACTGAAGCTAGCAAATTATAGCGCCAGATTGAGTCTGTTCACTCAACAATACTTGAGCTTCATTAAGTATGACTGATAAGAAAAACACAACACATACATGGTTATTATCTCAAATAAAATACTGTTTTTGTGTTTAATGCTGCAATGAGTATTCAAGGTTTTATAGGTGTTATATTTTGTTGCTGTTGGAAAGGAGACAGATAGCTGTTGAGTGCTTATCCACTTATTCATGTCCAGGTGTTGTGTGAAGTAAAGCCAGAGAAAATGTCCCGTGACACCAGGTCTGCCTGTAAAACAGGCTTTTTTTGGCAAGAACCATCAGCTTGCCATGTAGAGAAAAGTAAAATATCCCATCCCTATTTTAGATTATTGCATTCTACTGGGACTTACAGTGTTACAGTTACAGTGTTACAGTTACAGTGTAAAACTAGAGGTTCTGACTATCACCATAGTCAGGGACATAGCATTTAATCTGACAGCATAGCATTTAATCAATGAAGGCACATTTAATGACCGCTTGCAAAAAGCACCAATTTTGTTTCTAGCGAAACAAATGAAAAGCAAACTGATGCTAAAGTAAGAAAAATATTTCAGTCTTGCATGTCGGCAAATATTTCAGGCATGTGTAGGGAAAGTCCAGTCACACTACACACCACACCCCAGCATGTGTAGTACATTCACAGAAAAGAGGGGGGAGGTGAGACAGGTATAAATCTCACCACAGACAACAGGAAAATCTTGTCTGCTAAATGCTGGAAAACCTTCAAGCATGGGTTAAACATTCATTGCACCACACACTTGGCTAGTGGAAAAAGTACTGCAGAAGAGGCCTACAGGAAGCCTACAGGCCCTGACATGGATGACTAATTTGTCCAGTCAGAGCGCCCCATCATGAACACTGTTAACCCTTTCGTGGGTACAGTGTAAAAAGTGATTCTATCATGTGTTCTATTTACCTGTAAACAATGTTTAGGGAATGCAAATAGCCCAGCGCGCTTGATATTTCTGCAACATAAAACTTGGCTCTGGATTCTGTAAAGGTCCGTTCTCTTTGGAGGTGGAAGAAAAGCTGGAATAAAACAAAAACAATATGGATCAAGAGAGCCCCACATACACACATACATACATTTTTTTGTTAGTCTCAACTTCAAATGACATGACAGTAAATTAGGCTTTTATTTTTATGATTATTGGTTTCACATTTGATACACAGGTCTGATATACGGATACCCATGTCAGTTATGTCAAAGCAGTTTTTTTTTTTCACTAATGGTGTGCTGCTACATGTAAGTTACTACCGCACCCATGGAAATACGTATGGTATAATCTTTGATATTGAAAGAAACAATGTGCACGTCAGAGGAAACAACTTGGGATTTAATCTTTAGTATGTCCAGGTAAGGATCTAGATTCCTTAATAGATTTAATTCCTTAAAAAAAATCCCAACATGCATGCAATTCCTCAGCATCACTTGTGAGTGAAGAGAATGCAATGGCTGTAATGCGTTTGTCATACTACAATAGACTATCCCAGACAGCGATCATGAAAAAGGCTTTGCATGTCTGGAACAGCATTGACTGAAGTGCCTCAGATTTGCTCACGCAGCACAAAGTGCGCACGTTTAAATCGGAGCAGGAATCTCTCACGAGAGCCGTCTTTCTGTACAGTTCATATGCACTTCAAAATAAAGTTCAATGTGAATATTTTGATGGGCTGCCATTATGGCCGAAACAATGTTGAGAATTTGAACCCCATTCTTTTCTAATCTGCATATACAAATATTGTAGTTTTTAGCAAATAAAGCTTTTCCTGTGAAGGGGATACAAAACAGGAAGAGACATGATGTCAGTTTAGCAAGCAGGGGTTAGAAAAGGCCGTGTTGTGGAGACACTCATTCACATGATACAGGAAGAATGTCTTCATCATTTGTATGCTGAGGGACAGTCCCATCTTGTGTATTTTGTCACTTCACACAGGGAGAAGTAGAGAGGGTAACAGATCGAGAAGGACTCTCAGTACAGAAAGCCACAATGACAGGGAATCTAACCTCATATATGGATTCATATATGAGCAGAGACAGGCGCTCTGGGGATAGCAGCGTACGGTCTTCCCATCTTCAGCATTTTAAAGCATAGGGCCTGCAGGGACTGCATTCTTCAGCTTCTCTCAAACCTGCTTTCTACACATACAGGTGAGCTTTGAAGATGAACTCTATGAGCATTCAGAGGGAATGTTTGCATCTGTCTCCAGATGACATTCCAGCTGTCATTCACATCTGAGAGCAGTGCACTTCTGTTCCTGAGACCATCTAGGTTTCACCCAGCACGTGACTCGCCAGTCAGGTCCACACATGCGAAACTACTCACCTCTCCACCATTGACAAAGTCCAAGACAAAGTAGAGTTTGTCTGTAGTCTGGAATGAATAATGCAGTCCCACCAAAAAGGGATGCTTGACGTTCTTCAGGAGGACGTTGCGTTCGGCCATAATGTGTTTTTGCTGGTGGAAAAGAACATGCATATGAATTGGGCGAAAGGAACAGATCGGAACAATAGGACAACAGTGGCCTCAATGGGCCAAACTGTCCGTGATTGGGAGCAGTCACCTCTCTCCTGTTCAAAATCACTCTCTTCTGCAAGACCTTGACTGCATAGAACTTCCCGTCCATCTTGCGTTTGGCGAGAAATACCTACAGAGGAAGGAGAAAGCAATGTTGGTTTGCACAATCAAGCTCTAAATCCAAACCCCACATAAAGGCTGGGCTGAAATGAACAGGACCAGCAAATACCAGAACTGTGCCTGTTCTCACTTCTGAAAAAGAAAATCCCAGAAACTGGTACATGCAGAACCAAAAGAAAAAATGATACCTGTTTATGGCTACAAATAATGTAATTTTTTCTGTATGCTGTGTATGTAAATGGTAAATGGTTGGAATTTAAATAGCGCCTTTATCCAAAGCGCTGTACAATTGATGCTTCTGATTCACCCATTCATACACACACTCACACACCAACGGCGATTGCACAAAAAACATGCACACCACAGAAAAATCTACTTGAACTTCTACTTTTAAAGCAAATTATGTGCCGGGATAAAGACTTAAGACTAAAGTAAGAGTATTAAGTGACAATAGTATTTTATAGTCTACGGTAGGACTTAGTTATCAGTCCTGGTGAACAGGCTTTGCAGGGTTTTTTTTGTTTTGTTATTCAAAACTGAATCAAATCAAAGAATTTGATTATAGTTAACTTGCACCATACGGTTTTTTAGGTCTAAGACTGTTGCTGACTTTAAGGTGAAAATAGAAACAAGCAGACCTAGATGTCCACCAGGACCATGTTTGAGAAACACTATAGCAATTCATCACTTTGTAATGAAGCAATTTACTTTCAAGTTGACAGCAGCTGAACACATACCTTGCCAAAACTTCCCTTCCCAATTACTTTCAGGAAGTCAAAGTCTGTGGGCTTCGCACTGTAATAATAAAAACACTCAACTAAGCTTCTGCATTTACAAGGATGTATCGCCACATTCTAAATGACAGCTTAAATTTTCCGAAAATAAAAAAATGATATCCATTTAAAATAGGATAGTTATATCTTTTTCATGTCCAACATGTATGTTCAATGTACCTTTATAATTGTTCACATGTTTATTTCAAAGCATTCCCCTTTTACAGACAGCACATTTAAAATGATCATTGTGTGTCTTAGCTCAGTTTTTGCCTCAAACAATCATTTCACAATGAGTGATTTCAGGACCCCCAATAAGCCATTAGTGTTACCAATGAGTTGTCACATTATCAGTGACTCATTTGCTTGAATACATTTTTACGTTGTGCTAGTGTGTTGCTCTTTCCCATCACTGGCCTAATCACAAAAACTATCTAATGGATGCTATTAGAACATGCTGCTCACAAGTATGTAACTAATGATGCAGAAATAGCTATGCTACAGTGTCAGTTTGTGTGATGTTATGGAGGCTCTGTTAGGTAACACTGCCTTTGAAAGCACTGTGAATTGTTTTGACCTTTACACCTCGCAGGGTCAAGTCTTGTCCTCGGTCGTGGTATTTTTCAGTCAAGTGAAAATCAAATCAAATAATAGATCTAATCTGGTTGTACAGCCCTCCCCAAAGTGAGACCTTAAACTTATGGGGGGAAAAAAAACAAAAACCCCTCGAGGTGCAAAGCAACAAGCCAGGTTCAGTGCAGTATGCCCATATGAGTAAGTACATCTGAGTGACACATCACACTGGTACAAAGTGCACGCCCTGGGCAAGCAAATGCACTGTGCTAGCAAAACAAGTCTTTAATCCAGACTAATGTTTTGCCAAACACAATTTGCTTTGTCTGAAATTAAAACATGAAGATGTGAAGCTCTTTCAGACTGTAAAAACAGAGAGGAGGAATACGAAGCTTACAGGGGGTTTCCAAAGGGTCCCAGGTTAATATTTCTGGAGGTAGAACTTTTCTAGGAAAAAAAAAACAAATAAATAAAAATAAGCATATTTTTGTGAGAGGAGTGTAATATAGCTTTCTGTGTGTGGGCCTGATAGTTTGGATAAGTGAACCCTAGCACACATCTTTGAGTGCGCACAATGCATTCAGCTTTACATACCGAGCCAGAGCTGATATGGAAAATACAATAAATACACTTAAACCACGGAAGTTCACTAAAGCATCTGAATGGCATTAGCTGTGTATATGTCTGAGAGTGGGGCGGCTGAACTACAGCCCTGGAGGGCTACCGTGACTGTAGGCTAACAGTCCCGCCAGCTGCTAAAACCCCGGATTTAACCAACCGAAGTGAATGGAACCCGTTTCAATGTCAGCCCAGGATTGGATATTGTTCGCTTCTTAAATAAAGCAGGAAAACTATCGCTGTTCAGGGCCACACCCAAGTAACCCTTACTCAATTAACTTCCCCCGCATCGGTTACATTTCCCCGGGCAGCAGGGGAACGTGTAAGACAGCAGGAATGGAGCAGCATTTACTTCAAACTGCATCACAGCAACTCTCACATTTATATCCTCACCAGCACTTTATGTTACACTCATTACAACTCAACTCCTTTAACATGATGTGGGTTTGCATTGTTTGCGTTGTGTCACACAGCAACCACGTAAGTGTAAAATAGATTTTACAGTTCTGTACAGCAAAGGTCTCAACAAAGCCACCTACTTTATCATCTTCGTCCTCTGAGGCGTCCGAGAGGTTTTTGGATTTGTCCATCTGAAGAAAGTCTCGGACATCAGGACTATGGCACAGAGGGGGAAAAGCAGTCACGTGCCAGACTATTTCCCACATAGCTGCCTCTCTTTAATGCAGCTTCAGTAAATCCACTAAATAACTTAAACAAATGTTCAATCTAAAATATATTTGCCAAAAGACCAAAGTGTCTGGATTTGTACTAAAAAGCAAATATTAAATCAAAACAAATTATTATTATTTTTTTTTTAAAGATACTCTAATCTTCAGTATGTAGTTAAAGATCAGTTATGCAATAAACCAACAGTATTCGCACAATCCTTTTTTTATAATTTTTCAAAGAAGCTTCTGATTGAATTATACAGGAAAGACACATTCAAATGTACTTACTGGCTACTAAGCTGGGGATTGGTGACTAGTCTCTGGATGAATTCATGCAGTCCAGTTCTTCTTTGTTTTATAAACCCTGATGAGGAAGATTTTAATTAACACATACTGTACAATACCTTAGCTTTTGTACAAACAACTCAATAAGCATAACCTGCTGGATTCAGTTTTATTGTAACATTTCTTGTAAAACAATTCCAAGATTATCAGAGACCGAAAAAGGAGAGAAAGTGTCAGTCCTCCAAGCAAAGAATAACACAAATTGCACAAAGAGCACTTAAAGGAAAATTTCTTAAATTAAAGTAAAATTAAAAAGTCAGTATTCATCATTAGCAATCTGAGGTACGCTAACTTTGGCAGAGGGTACTGTATATGGTGCCTATTTCTGACGCTAAATTGAAAATAATTCAATAAGAGCATTTGTTGTTGCATAATAAATATACATGCACTGGCATAAATGTGGACAAATATTTGGAACTGCTTGTATTTCCATGGTTTCACATTACCAATAATCCAATTTGTAGAATCCACATGATATAATTTTGTCCAAATGAAAAATAAATGTATTTTGGCCAAGTCAAAAAAAGGCAGCATTGTCACAGACAAATGCAATGTGTAACTACAGTGTTCCAAATGTACAGTACCTGGCTCAAAATTGTCCCCAAATATTCTCTTAGCTGGGATCTTCAGGTTCATGGAAGGAAACTGCTTTCTTAACTACAGAAGAAAAACAAGAAGACATTTAAGAAAATATTTAAGGGAAAACATTCTAGATCTAGTTCTTGTGCACAAATGTGTCACGCCATCTATGTGGTGCTGGTAGCAGCAAGATAACTCATAATCCAGAAAAAAAGATAGCAGTGTAGTTCACAACTGACTCCATCACTATTAAAACCACACATTTAAGAAGATCACTTGGATCTCTACAGAGTTCCATTGGAGGATGAACACTGTCATTAATCAATGAGTAACCTCACCGTTGACAGGAATCAAGGCCCACACAATCCAAAGCGGTGAACCATACAACTGCACCATCAAGTAAACTACTCTATTATTTGAAATAACTGATCCTTGGCTAGCTTTTATGACCTTCTCTCATAAAGGTCATCCAACCAAGTGCACTATTTTTTCCCTCTATGGTCTTATTACTCCATCTCCCTTTCATCGGCTTCTGTTTGTGTGACTGTACTGTGCTCGGATCAGACCAGATGAGATCCAGTCTCGAATCTGGAATGAGCCAGCTGTGATGTTGATTTCAGGCCTGGTTCTTGCCCAATTTTCCTTCTGTTACTGTTACTGATTTGCAGTCATCAAACTCATGGAGGGGGAAACAGGGGAGCATGCCCCCAACACTGCAACACCTCTACATATAGACTCTGTGAGTCTGGTCTCCATGCTCATTTGGCATGGCTTAGCTCTGAATAACACAGAATGATCACTCATTAGCCGTAGTGTAAAAAAAGGCGTCACAAAATATTGAAAGGCGTCTCTTCTGCAACAGCTCTGGCGAGTGTTGCTTTACAGTACGTCAAATTTAATCAATCCATCCATTCAAATCAAACACTCCCCCCCAACAAAAACAATCTTCCCTTCGCTCTCAATGGTTTACACGAAGGTCAGATGACTTTGGTATGTTTGCTCATGTCTGTTCACATTGCTGGTTTTGCCCAAGACGAGATGAAATTCAAAATGTATTTCCATAGAGCGGTCAGATTTAATCCCACCCCCCTGGATAATTCAGCTGCCCTGTGAGGAGGGGGGTGCTAGCCCAAAGCCAGCTCTGTTATGTACAGGGGGGGTGGAGCAGGAGGAGTGAAGCTTCTGCCCTCACCTCTTCTGCTGAACTTCTGAGAGAACACCTCTTTGACTGTGGTCTAGCACGACTGAGAGGGGTGCTGTGTTGCTACTGAACACTGCCACAGACACCAGTCCTTCTGCTTTTAATACTCTGTAAGCAGTGCTCTATAGGGGGATGCATAGCTCCCAGGTGAACAATAAAATGGGAAAGCGCTCAAATGGAAAACCAATTTTTATTTTTTTTTTAAGATATTTTTTTCGGCCTTTTTCAGCTTTATTGGACAGTATAGTATAGAGAGACAGGAAGAATGGGAGCGAGAGAGGGAAAGACATGCGACAAATGTCAGACTGTCGGATTCGAACCGCTGACGTCGCGGCTCGCAATGAGCATGCGGTCAGTGCTCTACAGGCTGCGCCACCGAGACACCTGGAAAACCAATTTTATATGGCTCTCACTTCATACAAACATTGTGAAACCAATCATGCTCATTAAAAATCAGCAACATTAAAATAAGATATGTGAAATGTGACTCTATATACAGTAGTGTGTTTCTGCCTGATGCTTCCACTCTTGACTGGGAGCCCAGCACAGGCAGAGTTACCACTGCTTATATATTATGTAACAGGTTCTCCACTCCTCTACCATTCAGTTTTGAGAACTTACCGCGTTGTGGAGTTTGTCGAACTCTGCATATCTCCTGAAGACGAACCATTCGTGCCTTCCAACGCTGACCATCACTTTGTAAACCTGAAAAAAAAGACAAATTCACGGATGGATCCGACAGGCATGAATGGGCTTTCTAAGTACCATGGAAGATGAAAAAATGCACTGTGATATTCTCAGGTGGGCTTTCACTGAGGAAATGTCCATGTTTGTGGACTTTTCATTATTGCACGGTCTCTCCTGTGGCTTTAATGGGCCCCTATAGGGAGCACGTGACTGCTGATTCTACAGGAACAGCGTGTTCCCTCCACGGCTCTCCTAAGACGAGTGGCGGAATGTAACGGCTTTACTGCCCTCAGGAATCTGTGTGCAGCACATTTCATCCTGGCCTAAGAAACTTATGTTTCTGAGTTTGTTTCAGGGACAACATTCATGCACAAACATTCGGTGAACTTTAATTCTTCCATCTCAAACATAGACATTTTAGATTTTGGCGTAAATATTTTGGCGAGGTTTCCTGAGACGTTCCACAAACTAATAAAAAACCATTTTCAGCAGGTGTGGCGCACCGACTCAAACAAACCGGCACTGCTGCAACTGCGGTTTGTCTAAGACGGTACGTACTGAAGCTAGGGGGACTGGCGGCTCCACACGCTTGCTGTATTCAAACAGCCTGTCTGTGCTGAGAAGTTGCGCTGGTACTCACGGTGAAGCGCTTCTTCTTGTCCCTCTGCTCGTTGTAGCAGGGGATGCTGACGTTGGGACAGCTGGCGTGCTCCTCCATGTCGCGGGTGGGGTGGAGCGGAGAGGAGAGGAGAGGAGCGGGGCGGGATGGTCTCACAGTGCAGGGCCTTGTCCTTCAGCAGCGGGATAGGGAGTTACTAGCGCACAGTGCAAACACACAGCAGCCCAATCCCATCCCGGTTCTGTGCTCCTGAGGAGGGGGAATCAGACAGTATAGCCAGGCTTTAAACTGTGAGCCTCTCAGGTTTTTGCGCGCTGCTTCCTGTAACGCGGGAAGTTTGCCGTGACTTTGGCCGGAGAATCCGTGGTTGCGCTCAACATTTGCACGGCATGTTGATTTCATCATGTGGGGGAAAGAACTTCCCTATCCCTCTCTTTCTCTTTCCACCTCTGTGTCTCGTCCTCTCTGCCTCTATGTCTCCATCCCTCTATCCCTCTCGTGCTCCCTCTCCCTCTCGACAAGGCAGACGAGGGTGTGGTGATAGCCTCAGCCTCGCTCACTCGGCCGTGTGCACACCTCTCTCTACGCCCGGTCAGATAGGAGGTATTTATAGATAACCTTCTACAACCGTTTGAAGTGCCCGGCACTCAGGTACACTGAAGACCCACCGCGGCTATGAACCAGAAACCCTCAGTCCAAGCCGGCTGCAGCTACATTCACTCTACCAAGACCCAGCAAAATCTCACCGCCTAAAGTAGACCCTCAAGCTGAATACCAGGGCTCTCAGACACACACAAACACACACAGAATTTCAGCAATAGTGTACACACAGAAACCATCATTCAAAACGGGAAGAAAGGAAGAAGGGAGCGAAATGAGACACTTCTGGTCTGAGCGCAAGATTACAAAACGATAGGCCAAATCAAAAGGAAACTTTGTGGCCTTCTATTATGACATGATTTCTTCACCCAGGGATGTTTCATTTCACCCCCGTGGGATTCAGACAACAGTGTTGTGTTCTTGCATTACTTTGCTGCTCCCATTTTTACATTTACATTTTAGTCATTTGGCAGACGCTTTAAATCCAAAGCGACTTACAAGTGCATAGGTTCTACCATAAGTCAAAGCATCACATCCAGAAACTAGCAAAATACACATGAAATGCTGTTCTAAACATAGTTGTCATCATAAGTGCATTTTTTTTTTTTTTTTTTTGGGGGGGGGGGTTTAGACAAGGATAGGGATATCAGAAAGGAGGGGCAGGGGAAATCAGGAGGGAGGACTAAGGTAGAGTTTGAAAAGGTGGGTTTTGAGTCAGCGTCGAAATAGGGGGAGGGATTCTGCTGTTCTGACAGTGGTAGGCAAGTCATTCCACCACTGAGGAACCAGAACGGAAAACAGGCGTGAACGTGCAGCTCGACCGCCAGGTGCACGTAGAGAGAGCTCACTGGCCAAACAGTAAATACAGCCAAAGAGGAAGCCAGACTGCACATTAGACCTGTGGACCCAATTAGGCACAAACTCATCAGCAGTCATCCAATTTCCGCTCTGAACCACTTCCAAAATGCAATTAACCGACCAGCTAGAAAGGAAATTTGCAGTCATATGATCTTCGTTAAAAAAGGCGGTGCAAAGTCATTTATGCCAAAAAAAAAAGGATATGTCACCAGAATGCGACAGAACAGGCTCTCTCACATACCCGAGACTGTTGTTCATCAAGTATGGCAACAAAAATAAACTGTCTTACTTTGTCATACTGAAAAGTGAAAAATCATCAATGAATATAGTCAGTTTCAATTGATCGTGTGGACTGTTACTCCACTGTTGCAACACCGTCAAATGTTTTAATGAATGCACTGGACTTTAGTGTGAGTGACCACAGCATCCACTTCTTGTAATGGAAGTTCGGCCCAAAAAGAGAGCAACAGGTGAATGTCAAAACAGCGCAGACTGTCCTACCTCAAGTGATCGACTTCTCTGCTGCAAACGGGTCTGTTTGGGTGGGCAGAAGTGGCAGCACTGTAGTGGCAGTTGCCTGAATGAACCAGTACCGACTTGCACAAATACTTGGCGGTATGAAGAAAGAACACTCCTGCTGGGTTGTTCAGTGTGCGCTGGTGCGCATTCATGCCCAAGCATGCAGAGAAACCACACAGAGCCAGGCAAAGAGAAAAAAATTTACTATTTAGACTTCTCCCAGAGAACACACTAAAGCAACAAAACACAATTAAGCCAGCTTCAAATAATGCCTCGCAGGTGCTTTCTGATCATTGGCATATACTCTCAGCCATATGTTTCGTTTCGCATGATTCATCGGTCTTGTGAGTTGGCACTCGAGAACGTCTAGACGTCACGAGCCGTAAAACATTTGCACGTGGTATTTCAGGTAAATAATGCAGACCAGTTCTACGGCTTCTTCAGGCCCCCAGCAAAGCTATGTCACCTAGGAGGCCTGCGTGGCAGAGTTCACCGTGAAGCCTAATACCAAGCAGTGAATCGCTTTTCAGGGCTGTACTCTGTTGTTAAAATCAGCATACACAACAGCCATCTTGATGCAAGGTCCATTTCCTTCTCCAAACTGAATTCTACACAAAGAAATCTGCCTGTGGTACTGCTTTAGGGGATCTGAAAGTCAAATTCATTAATAAAAGGAAGTAGAGCACTTTTAGTTCCTGAATTCACACACCGCTGGCTTTTGTTTCGTTAACATGCCTGCATGCATGGCTGGCCTACATTTTTATCCTTCCTTTGTCACATTTTCAACAGCCATAAACATAAAGAGAGGACTTACTGTACTTTTCTCATTTTTTAAATTTTAAGAAATCCTTTTTCCCCCCCATTTTTTTCGCATTTTATTTTGATTCTCAAAACTATGTCAATGCAGTTCCTGAATTTACAGTAGCAGAGCAAGCAGCAAACAGGAACCCACTCCTTAAGACAACATTTCAACTATCCATGTCTCTCAGTACCCCAAGGTGACCAAACACTCAGTGAAGCAGCATCCATAGTCCTCCGGCACTTCCCCACCCTCTCAACAAAGAGGGTCTGAATATGGATGTGAACTCATTAAGATCCTGCGATCCAGTGATATGTACTGGAAGGTCCTGAACAGGCTGGCCTGCAAAGTACTGCACTTGAACAGAAAATGACAAAGGAATCATGGAATCAGATCCTGAACTAAGAGAATAGCTCATGTTCAGAAATATAACTTGTTGTATCATTTAAACCTCGTGACAGCTATAAAATGTTTATTAAATATTTTAGACAAATATTTAAGACATTGTGAACTTTAGTGTACGTATGCACATCTGAAAAAGGTCTCCAGACCAAAGCCTAAAATACTATTATTTCAGCAGTTTGCTCTCTAACCAGGTGAAAGTCTGAGGAACCGTGTATAAATCTGTGGAGTTGTGAAAAACCCTGTGGGTACCTCTCTGCGCCTGCTGCCTGCAGCTGTTTGGAAAAGCGCCTTTGCATTTGGAGACCGCAGCGGAACCGTGTCTCCCTGCCGACTGCCTGCAGCCTCTCCGGAACCTGCCCTGACCCATGTCTGACACACGCCTAGACAGGTGTCTCTGTGGCACAGTGGCTGTTGGTCCTGGAAATTATGAGGTCACCTTTGGACCCAATGGCCTTTCTCCAGGAGCACGCACACACACACACAGGCGTGCGCTTGCACACACATACACACACAAACAAACAAACACACACAAAGCACACACACACACACACACACACACACACACCATATGGAGGATACGGCCCCACATAAAAACCAGCGGATGTTTGTGAAAGGTAACAATGGCAGCAGTGGAATAAAAAAACCTAAATTACATGATATCATACATTTTTGATTGTTTAGCAAATTCCTTGCCTGTTCTATCCTCCGAATAATACATTTGAGTTTCCTCCAGGACAAGAACATGGGAGGACAGTACTGCTGGGAAGGGCCGTGTGCACACTGCTAACAAGCTAGGATCATTAGTTAAATGAGCTTTGCCGCATACCATTCACAGCAACTTTGGCTGCAGCTACAGTACGGGGGGAAGGGGGGGTAAAATGCTGTAGAAATGCTGCCACCTGCATTACGATTCCTAGATTCTAGGTTTACAGCCCATGTCTGAAGTGACTGCCCAACGTTTGAATACCAAGGAGAAAGCCTACCTGATGGGAGGGCTGGATTAACTCTTGTAAGCCCTTACAGCCTGCAGTGTTACATTTATATCATGGAAACTTTAACTAATCAGCTAGACTAAAACGTAAAGAGTCAGGTATTTCTCCAAGCAATGAAATCACAGCTCATCACTTGCCAACACAGAACTTCTGCTTTGTGAAATGCATACAAATGATTTATGCATAAGTAATAGATTTCTGACCCCAACATTTGCTTTAGACTGAAGTGTCCCATCTGTTCATGACACACACAACAGACAGTGAAACATTTAGGCTTAGTTCAAATGTGGCAAGGTAGATAACCAATTACTCAATTTTTAAAATTAAAGTTACATTCAGTCACACATCAAGGATTGGGTAAATTGGGTGTAGAAACACAAAGTGGCAGTTGGAAATGTACTGTAACTGAAATATGCTAAATCATTGATTTTTCTAATATTGTCATGTCACAGAGTTTGCTAGTTATGTAACAGAATATGGAGCATAGCTGAGTGCATGGAAAAGTGGTAAATTACTAGAATTATTGTTTTTTTTTCAAAAATAAACATTAGACCTGAAATTACAACAGATTCTTGGCTCTTCGAATGATTCGCCAACGAAAGAGCAAACTTTTCAGGTACTGGCAGTCCAGAGAATTCAATCCCGGATTCAGAGATGTTCTCACCTATATAAATTGCTCAAGTTACTGTCTGTGAACACGGAAACAACCGTAAAAAGAACTAAATGAGTACGATGTGAGATATTTCAACTGACCGTGAAACTACTTTAATATTTTCATGGCCATAATTTGGATTTAGTACACTGTTATGACAGCAAAACTACTACCACTACACTAAAACCAGACTATTGTTTCACCTTGTTTATATAAACAAGCGACATTCCAGAAGTATGGAAAGGAAATATGCAATAACTAGAAACTAGTGTTCCATGCGTAAAAACATGCAGTATCAAGAGGTACTTTCCTGAACTCATACATATCTTCGACAGAACTGAAAATTATAGCAGTACTAGCAAGCTGGATAGTAAAACTACGCGGCAAAGCAAGTGTTTGGTTGTTGCAAGGCTTAGTTAACGAGAATAAAGCTACAATTTGATTGTTAAATCAAATTGAATATGAAACTGGCTAGAAGTAAAAATGCTTTCCGTGTTGTTGAAAATGACTACCAATGATTTCCCCAAATTCTACCTTAGTAAGCCAAATAATCGAAGCAGCGCTGTTTAAGTACTTTTGACTTAATGCAAGGTAGCCGGTTGGTAGCCACGCAAAGGAACATTATGTAACTTTCCTAGCTAGCAAATGTTAGCCAGCTAAGTTTGTAGCAAATAAACTTACCTTTTCTTATTTTCTACCTCTTCGTTTCTAGTTGATTTCACTAAACTATCGAAATCAAAGGGAATTAATAGAATTTTGAAAAAGTCGTAATGATATATCGTCGTTTATTTGCCAAACCAGAACTCATCCATCCCCGTGCTACACACTGTCAAGCGCCCGGCAAAGCAGGAAACATTAAACGTTTATTCTGAAAGTTCCATTCAAATTAGTCACGGGACAACACTTCAAGAGGGAAGAAAACAGACGGAGCAAAAAGGGAAAAGAGCAGTCTCTAGTGGCAGATCCAGCACCTAACAGCCGAATACTGTATTCTCACAATTCAGTGTCAAATAATCTACTGCAGGCTATTGAAATTCGCCGTTGGACGTTCTCCTGGCCTGATTTTTAAAAATTGCTTAAACCTTTTGTAAGTCGAAGGGGAATCCTAAATGTCAAAAATGTGTATGCAGTTGATACTGTAGTCTAAATAAATGTGTACAATGTTTGAGCCAATGTACTTCGTGCTGATAATTCTCCAGTGCTACAATGATTTCACGGCTACCATGATGCTGCATTTATCAACATACGTACGTCACTGTACACGTTGAGGGATGGGATGTGTAAGAATAAGAAAGTTACAAAATTATTTACAATTCCTTTTTTCATGATGTTTATATATAATGCCAATCTGAATTTTCTGACAGAGGTATGTTTTACCCAAGCACTATTTTGAAATGATAATTTGATGACCCAAATTCGTATCTTAATTTCACCCAAAGAATGCTATTATAGCCACGGCAGAACTCCCCTGTAGTCAAGCCAATAAGCTAGCCAGATAGTGAATTTGAACTAGCTAGCTGCTAACTCACTAGCACAACAGGGCAGGGTTTATTTCTTATAATCCTTGCTGGTCTGTAACCTAACGTATTTATTTCAAGTTGTGACCGTTCCAAGGGACAATGAATGCGGTGGAATAATAACAATAATAACAAAATATCCTAGACTATCTACCACCATTCAAAACGAAAGAACTCAGGTCATGAAACTGCTATTTTTTAATCTTCCGGATGACTGATGCAACAAAATAGGTAAACAAAACCAATGGTGACACTTTTAGAAATATGGTACTTGTAGTCTTTTAAAACAAAAAAACATTACATATTATGTCAAAATAAACTACTATTCCCACATTCCCGTGATGACACAAACGGCGCACATTTTTGCAGCTGACTCTGGGATATGTTGTCATAGCAATGACTGCGCCTTATATAAACCAACCTATTCTTTTTTTTTTTTTTACTGCAAGAACCAGCGTGCATTGCGATTTTGACGCGTTCCGTAAGACAGGCAGTGAGAATGTCGATGGAAAAAAGAACCGCTTCCGTGTTGTTTTTTGGTTCTGCATTTGTGATGAATAACAGCTGCGTAAGGTGAAATAAGATTGACTAATCGCCGGTGAGTGGTTTATAATGGTTTTGTAGAACGAACCATAGCAACAGTGTATTCGTAAAAATGTCGTTGCAACAAGGATCTAAGAAAAAGGACAAGCGCATTTTGTCTGGTACCTGCCCGGATCCGAAATGCCAGGCGAGGCTGTTCTTCCCTGCTTACGGCTCGGTTAGTATTGAATGCACAGAATGCGGTCAGCGTCACGAGCAGAGGAATCTTTTAAAAGTGGAGGAAGTCACCGATCCGGACGTTGTGCTTCACAATTTGCTGAGAAATGCTCTACTTGGTGTAACCGGGGCCCCCAAAAAAGGGACAGAGTTGGTAAAAGTGATGGGACTATCCAACTACCATTGCAAGCTGCTGTCTCCCGTTCTCACGCGATACGGAATGGATAAACAGACAGGTCAAGCCAAATTATTAAGAGAGATGAATCAAGGGGAAATTTTCGACTGCTCACACTTGGGGGACAGAGCCTTTCTAATCGAGCAGGAACATGTATGTACTGTCGGCTATGGGAAAGATCGATCAGGCAGCCTTATTTACCTGCATGACACATTGGAAGAGGTGAAGAAGGCTAACTGGAATAAAGAGTGTCTCATTCCTGTTCATGTGGATGGAGATGGCCACTGCTTAGTCCACGCTGTATCTAGGGCACTTGTTGGCAGAGAGTTGTTTTGGCATGCTTTGAGAGAAAATTTGAAGCAGAATTTCAAGGAAAACCTTGACCGCTATAAGGCTCTTTTTCAAGATTTTATAGATGCAGCAGAGTGGGAAGACATAATAAACGAATGTGACCCTTTGTTTATTCCACCAGAAGGGGTGCCATTAGGACTGCGTAACATTCACATATTTGGGTTGGCTAATGTGTTGCACCGGCCCATAGTCTTACTAGACTCACTGAGTGGGATGAGGAGCTCTGGGGATTATTCTGCAACATTTCTCCCAGGACTGGTGCCAGAGGAGAGGTGCAAGGGTAAAGACGGTCAGTTCAACAAGCCTATATGCATTGCTTGGAGCAGCTCTGGACGCAACCACTACATTCCCCTTGTAGGAATAAAAAGTGCACCTCTTCCTAAACTTCCAGCTAGGCTTCTCCCCAAGGCGTGGGGAGTACCGCAGGAGCTCATCAAGAAGTACATTCAGCTGGAGCAAGATGGGAGCTGTGTCATTGGCGGTGACAGAAGTTTGCAGGATAAGTATCTAATGCGGCTAGTCAGTGCCATGGAGGAGGTTTTCATGGAAAAGCATGGCATTCACCCCTCTTTGGTGGCAGATGTGCATCAGTATGTGTACAGAAGGACTGGTGTCATTGGAGTTCAACCCGAAGAAGTTACAGAAGCTGCCAAAAAATCAGTCCTGGAAAACCGCCTTCATCGCTGTTTGATCTGCAGTGCGCTGTCCGAGCTTCACGTGCCTCCTGAGTGGTTAGCTCCTGGCGGTAAGTTCTACAACTTGGCCAAGTCCACTCATGGGCAACTCAGACCTGACAAAAACTACAGCTTCCCCCTGAACAATGTTGTGTGCTCTTACGACCCAGAGCGGGACGTTCTGGTTCCCGACTACAAGCTGAGCACTTTGAACACCTGCAATTGGTGCCATGGGACGTCCGTGCGGCACGTCCGCGGCGATGGCTCCGTTGTGTACCTGGACGGAGACCGAACCAACACACGCTCCCAGGGGGGAAAGTGTGGCTGCGGGTTCAAGCATTTCTGGGAGGGGAAAGAGTACGAGAACCTGCCAGAGGCCTTCCCCATCACTTTGGAGTGGGGCGGGAGAGTGGTTAGGGAGACTGTGTACTGGTTCCAGTTTGAGACTGACCCCAGCCTGAACAGCAATGTTTACGATGTAGCCATGAAGCTGGTGACCAAGCATTTCCCGGGCGAGTTTGGGAGCGAGATCCTTGTGCAGAAAGTGGTGAACACCATTTTGCACCACACAGCCAAGAAAAACCCGGACGAGTACAATCCAGTGGCTATCGATGGCGCGCACGCTCGGAGGCTCGGTGATGTCGAAGAAGGACAGGCAGCTGTGGATGTGCAGCCTCCAACCAAGATAATATTAACGGGACAGAAAGCAAAGACCCTGCACAAAGAGGAGCTGACCATGAGCAAAGCGGAGCGAAGCGTCCAGCAGAACATTAGCGAGCAGGCCTCTGTGACCCAGAAGAAGAGAACCGACAGGCTTAAGCAGGACCAGAAGAGCCAAGGGAGGACCCCATCCCAGGGGTCACAGGAAGGGCCGTCCTCTGCCCCGGCCACGCCCACCAAAGCCCCCTACTCCCCAAAGTCTAGCACCGACAAGAAGATCCGGGTCACCACCAATGACGGGCGGCAGGCCATGCTCACGCTGCAGGCTGACACCACCTTCTCGGAGCTCCAGAGGAGCATCTCCAAAGAGTTTGCTGTGCCGCCTGCCCAGCAGTGCATTCGCTACGGCTTCCCCCCCAAGGAGCTCCTGCCACCCAAGGAGGGCCAGGAGAATGAGCCCTTACCACTGCAGCACGGGGACAGGGTGACTGTGGAGGTGGTCAAGGACTCCAAGGAGAAGGAGGCTCCTACCTCGGCTCCCACCACCGGCCTCCACTCGGTGAGGAGTGAGGAGTCGGCCTCAGCCGGCAGAGTGACGTCCAAAGAGCTGCAGGAGAGCATTGACCTTGAGATGTCCTCCCTCTGCCTCCTGGCGACCTTAATGGGTGAGAGTTCTCAAACTGGACTCTTATGTTTATTTGTATGTGAGCCTCTGCTTGGGGATAAAGGCATTAAGTGCCATTTAGGGACTCGGGGTCTCTCAGAGGTTGCTCTTTATTTCCAGGGAATAACTTGATTGAAAAATGGCAAATGCAGATGTGCAGTTTCTGACAAATATTACATAAGAATAACCGGTGCAGCTGATGCTAAAATTGGCTGCTGCTGCCTTTACTTTTTGGGTGTAATGCTAACAGAAGGAAACTGGCATGAGTTATTTTCCATTCCTTTCATATGCTTAGTTGTCCTGCTCTTTGTCTTAAAATCATGCATTTACCTAGTCTCAGCTCTAGGTTGCCAGAGTGTAAGTGGTGGTCAATTTAACCATGAAAAAATAATGAACCGTAATGGTTTTTCCCTATTGTAGAATAGGTAACAAATGTCTACCATTTTAAGTGATTGCCATTTTAAATTTCAACAAGTAATGTCATTTAAAATATTATAAAATTCCTAAAATCACATTATCTTTACACCATACTGATAAGCTGTGTCTTCTTACAGATTCATTAATGTAAAAGAAAGTTATCTTTCTCATGCTTCTAGATCTTTGTGAAAACCTACAAGGCCAATATATTAAGAGTAGTTTTGTTGTGGTAGCTATACGTGCACTCAATGATCACTTTATTAGGTAGACCTGTATACTAGCTTGTTAATGCAAATATTTAATCAGCAAATTATGTGGCAGCAACTAAATGCATAAAAGCATGCAGATGTGGTCAAGAGGTACAGCTTTTCTTTTGACCAAATGTCAGAATGAGGAAGAAATGTGATCTAAGTGACTTTGACTGTGGAATGATTCTTGGTGGACAGGGTCTAAAAAAACAAGTCTAATAAATACCTAATTAAGTGCTCACTGTGTATGAGAAATGGAGTGTAGTGCAGTTTAAGTTTTTCAGAAACCGTATCAATTTGTTTTCCATTTTGCATATTTGAATTAATTTCTCACGCTTCTCCTCTAGGCCTATATTGCTCTTGCTCTGTGCATAAGCAGTAGATTCGGGCATCAGTTGAAGAGTCCATCCACTTTGAAATTACCGTGCTATAAATTAGCTTACTTTACAATATTGATTACTGATTATCAGCCATACATTTTGTAGTTGTTCATTAAACTAAGGTAAAATATTTAATTGCGCAATGGTATGAATTAAAGTGAACAGTATGGGTTAGACAATCTTGTTCCAATTTGAACAGCTGACTTTGGGATCAATTGTGTATCAGGGTGCAGACTTTGTAATGACTTATTGAACCAAATCTTATCCTTCCTCTCTCAAATATTTCTGGCAAACTAGAGAAGGTGACTAAACTCACTTTTCACCTGCAAGGTGTTTTATTCCATGGAACCACACTTTTGGATTAGCTGTTGGTTTTTAAATGTGAAGTAAATATATTTTGGCAGATGATAGTGAGCAGATTGACAGCATATTATTTGCCAAAGTGTGATATGTTTCAGTTTGATCCTGTACTTTCTTTGTAGATAAGCATTTCAGTCACGGCACTAAAAACAGCTGTGGCCATTTGTTTTGTTCTTATATTATCAACTTATTGTTTTTCTAAATTACTAAACATAATGTTTCTGTAGTATTTAACATCAAGCAATTGTTCTTAATGAACTTGGATTCACACACTGGAGACATTTGGAGCACATTGCCTGTTTATGAAGCATGTTCTTGGTCATAGAGCCAGTTGCTATGGAAGTGACAAAACAATTGTGCTCACAATCCATGTCTGTGACAAATGTTCTCTGACATTTGAGCTCCACCCTGATGCACTCATATTGTGTAACTTCTTGAGATAAGATAAAACAGCAGAACTGTACTTCTGTTTTCATCAAAGAAAGAGTGTTTTGACTCAGGCAAGATAATGTCTGTTTTTGAACCTCGTGTCACTCACAATTGCAAACTTGCCTGCGTGGCAGTGAAATCAAATATAGTGCAGATAAATCACCACATTTTTCTTCATGAAAGAAAAGGAAGGTATTTTTTAAACGGTAGAGATTAGACCGTCTAAATGGCTAGTGCATGTTTTGTACCAATGTTAAAAGATTGATGGTTTTACTTGAAGGCTAGAGCATATCTTTTTGTAAGACATAAGACCAAGGTTAGAAGTCCTTTCCCTAGAAACCTCAGAAGGAAAAAAATAAAATAAAAATTCTTGTTTTTTTGTTTTTGTTTTTTTATAAAGTTCATCTCACGTGTCTTCAGGATTCTTTTGCATTCAATTTCAATGTGTGAGATGGTTCATGGTGTTAAAATATATAAGTATAAATGTCTCACTTTGCCTGTGGTATTTTCATTCTGCATGTATTTGACTGATCATATTAATATTTTTAAATACATTGGCTCATGTTTTTCAGAATTGTGTCGAGTCATTGTTCAGTTAGGCCAAGACATGAAAAACTGCCTGGTTGCCCTCCTTGGTATTAAAGTCATGGAAACATTTTGCCAGAGATTAGGCATAAATGTTTTGAAATATCTCCGTTCGCTGAAGCAAATGACTTGCACATTTCTGTGGAGGAATAATGACGTCCATTTTCCATCTGCCTGTTCTCAGCTCTGTTACACGGTCACAGTTTCAGCAGACACTTTGACATGTTAGATACTGGTGTGACTGTAGCAGTCGACTCCTGTGCTGTGTTGGGTTAACGGCCAGTGACTGAAACTGAGGAAACTGGAAGTTAACTCCCCATTCCCTGAGCTGATATTTTCTCCTTGGAGAAATGAGATCACACTCCTGAAATTCAGCACCTCTCTAGGATCCCCACTCATTTCTTCCAGAAGAGCAGGAGCCTGTATCATGAAGCAGAATTACTGAACTAGCTGGAAAACTGTACGGAGTATAACAGCTCTTTTCACTTCAGTCTAGTTCCAGATTTGGGAGGGTTCTGGGTTTTACTACTTTGATACAGGCCCCAGGTTCTTGCCATGAAGCTGTGTATATACATATCGCCCTGAAGCCCAAGGTTTGCTGTCCTGCTCGGTGCAGTGGCCACAGTGTGTCAGAACCTACCTGTCACACATTCCTGTGATGCAAGACAGAGAAAGAGTGGGGCCATAATCAGTTTGCCCAGGACCTGCCATATTCTACTCGGAATTGTGTTGGCTCTCTCAGAAAAAATAAAGGATGTCAGTGTTTTTCCATTTGTGAGATCTGGAAGCTTGCCATGTATCCAAGGGGGCCTGTGTCAACAGTCTTAACAGTTTTCCTTTTCTTCAGTCAGATGACAGTGTTTGTACAACTGTACCTGTCATGTTTGAAAGGCCATCAAAGCATTTTGGCATCACTAAATTAAGATGGACGAGAAGTCAGTCATGGATAGTTTTCACCCCAGCCTTGTAGAGCAAATGTGGCCATCTGACTGCAAGTTCAGCCTTGCCTATAAATGCATGGACATATCTGTCATGTCCTGGGCAGTGATTGATGTATTATGACATGGGAATCTGGTTCAGGGTACTGCTTTTTTAAAGACATGGCCTCTAAATGTAACCATAGTCGTGTAGTAAAGTTTTAACTTCAGCCCAGTGACACGGTAGTTTCTGGGGAAGTGTACACACAAGTGTATCTTTGAGCCAGATTTTATTTGTGTCCAGAGCCAACTGTCATATTAACTTTTACCATGCCTGCTTATACAATGAGGTCAGAACCAGCTGTCTCACTTTGCCCCAAACTCTTCTTAACTCTACTTAACCTGCTGTTGCTTTCTCGGTGTAAGTAGTTATTTGTTTGTCCTCATTGGTTGGCCCCATGATGTCACAGGGGATGAGTATGTATGACTGTGAAGCATATGCTGTTTAAGCAGATAACCTCTACTGTATGAAACACTTTATTAATATGGGTCTTTAAAATAATCAATCTGAGGCCTAAATCTAATCCCAGTTTGTAGTTAAGAGATCTGCAGCCTTTGATATTGATCCGTACAGTATGCACCGTTTCATGTAGTGTTCTTAACCTAAATGAAATTTACATCGTTTTCATGTTTTTGCAGGGGAAGATGTCTGGTCATATGCAAAGAAGCTTCCTCACTTATTCCAACAAGGTGGAGTCTTTTATAACATAATGAAGAAAGATATGGGTATGTATTTATTTTAGTTGCATTTCCTCATCTTGCAAGTTCTTATTGCAGAATGATAGGCTGTTATGTGATGTTTTAGCAGTCTTTATAAATCATGTTGTTTACTGTCAAATTCTTACCTCCAAAAGCCATGTGATGCGCAGAGCTTCAGAGTTGTCAGAGTGTTAGTTATTAAAGTCCAGAAGGTAAAAAGCAGAAGGCTCACTGATAACGGATGTCTGACAGCGATTAGGCAAGTGGATGTGCATATGTGCAGGTCTGATGTCACCGTCTCCCTGTCTGTCCCCCATCTGCAGGACTGATGGACGGCAAACACTGCACCCTGCCTCACCTGAGCGGGAAGACGTTTGTGTACAACGCAGCGGAGGAGCGTCTGGAGCTGTGCGTGGACGCGGCGGGGCACTTCCCCGTGGGGCCGGACGTGGAGGAGCTGGTGAAGGAGGCGCTGGCCCAGCTGCGCTCAGAGGCAGCCGCCAGGAGCCGCGAGGGCAGCCCGTCCCACGGCCTCCTGCGTCTGGGGAGCGGGGGCGTGGTGCGCAAGAAGGAGCAGCTGCACAACGTTACCGCCTTCCAGGGCAAGGGCCACTCCCTGGGCGGGGCCCCCAGCGGGGGCTCTCCTCCGGAGCTGAAGCCCATCTCCCGCAAGCACAGCAGCGGGGTGGACCTGAGCGCCAGCGTGTCGCGGCAGGCCGACCTCTCCGACATCCCCGAGGACACGGCCAAGGAGCTGGTCCGCATGGCTCCCGGCTTCGTCACCCTGAAGGACGGCCGCCACCTGGACCCGGGCATGATCGAGGCCCAGAGGAAGAGGCTGCAGGAGATGGTGTCCTCCATCCAGGCCTCCATGGACCGCCACCTGAGGGAGCAGAACCGGGGCCCCGCCGAGCCGGCCCCCCGCAGGCCCGATGCCAGGGGCCCAGCCGAGAGGACAGACGGGGCCAAGGCGAGTGCCCCCGACTCAACCCTGGGACCTGGCGACCATGAACACTCCAGTATGGACATGGGGGCTGAAACGGCAGCGGGCAAGCAGCCTGAAAAGAGCACGGCCCCGGAGGAACTGGAGGAGATGGAGAGCCAGGATGGAGAGCTCGCCAACGCCACTGAGCCAATGGACCATTCCTGATGGGAGAGGTGCTCCATCAAGCCCTTGTGTTTCACGTAGAGAAGGCACACTACTCATTATCTTCCTCCACAAGGCAGCATTACGTGGGATCGCTGTAGTGTTGGGTTGCATCAAAGCTTAAGGTTTCTGCTGTCTTTTTTGTCTTTAATGCATGACATTGAATTTAAAGATTGATAGTTCATATGAATGTTTCTGCCTTACTGCTGCCCGGGTTATCACTTGATAAGATTATTTGGAGACAATTGATTTGTGAAGCAAGGAAAAACAGCTAAAACCCTTTAGCTATTCTATGTGTGGATCATCATGTGGAAATCATTCTTTTAAAGAAAGCGTGTCGAGTCTTAAGACCTAGAACAGAAGTAGTGGTGCTGGCAAAGTGGATCTGGAAAAGCATTACCTATCATTTTCTAACAGAAGTTGTTTTTGCACTATACAAACTATGACAACATGAACACATAGTCTGACCAGAGCAGAATTTGTATTGACAAAGAATTTTCACCACGGCACTTGCTAACATCAGGTGTCCAGCATTACAAATGATTTTATTTCCAACGGTTCTCCTTTCTGCATGTTGTTTTCTTGCCGTTCTTCATTACCACCAGGTAATGAGAGGGCAAGAGTATGGTGCTTAACAAACCACCAGACATTAGTCTCTTACTTTGCACTTAGTTTGCTGGACAAAAATGGAGGTGGAATTCATACAGGTTAACATTTAAGTGTCAATGTTTCCAACAGATGCAGTGACAATTTATTATGTAACCTATTTCATGAACCAAAGTAAGCTGTGTTGTTGAGAGTTTGTATAGAGCACAAATACAGTGTGAATTGAATACTGCACTTGGCAGAGAACACCTTGAGGTTAAAGAGCACCTAAGGTTCTTTTCTGTAAAAATAAACCCAGAGGAAGTGTTTGGTTAGACATGGCAAACATTTATAAATCAGCCTTGTAAAGGCCATCAACTTGGTGCATTATTGGTATGTACACGGCATGTGCTTGGGCTATGTTTTCTAATAGCTAATAATTTCTAACACATTTTGAATTGTCATGAGGAAAAAAAAAGTCATTAATTAATGGAAAAAAGGTTAACCAGTCCTTTTTTTCAGAGGAATTCCACAGGTGCACTTAAACTTCTGTTCAAAGGTGTGAAAGAAGTGCATTTCCATTGTTACCAAACTGTAGCTGAAGCCTTCTGCAAGAAATGCTTTGATCAAAAATGCAAATATTTGAGCGATGTATGAAGTATCGTGAGTTTTCTTTATTATTTTTATTATTACAGCAATAGAGAAAGGACTAATTATAAACCAAATCACCTACTACTTCTTTAGAATGGAAACCCAACTATTGATTAATTTTCAGTGTGGCGCTAATGCGCTTCAAAAAAGGAGAACAGCTTTTGAAATCTGTGTATGGGAATGTAATAGCATTCATCAAAAAGAAAGTAGAAGAGTGTGTAATTTCTGCCATAACATGGTTGGATTTTAGTATACATTTAAAATGAAATGCAAGCTGGCATTTTTACTGTACTGTGTGAAAATACAGATTTGAGAAACACCTGATCACTTGAGCATAATGAATATTTGCAGTATTTTTAATTTAATTTTGATATTTTGCAGCCAGTGACTCAGGTTTACAGGAGACAGTGTGTGCATGTGTCTGAATAATAGGATTCACAGATGGTTGGAAAAACCAAAGTCTGGGTCATTCAGGGTGTGACGGCCCTCAGATCAGTGGCATCCTTTTAGAACCGATGTTTACAACTTTGGGATAAATGCCCACATGCCGTCTTACCTGATGGCATGAATGCTGCAGTTCCAGACCAGGAAATGGATAAATTTGTGCCAACGCAATGTAGTTATTTACCCTTCTGGCACACTCACTAGACCTTCCTGCTCCATCAAACTTCATTAAGAAAGAGTCTCTCGTGGTCTGTTTTTAATTGTAAGTTTGCAGAATGCTAAAAGGAAAACTTAGGCAAGCCCCCTGTGAATGACATGCTGTACAGATGTAATCGCAGGCTTGGCAGCTCTGCACTTGCAGTTGGGTATATCACACGATGCATGTCTACCTACAATCCCAACAGAGCTAACCCTTGACCCCAATCAAAAGCCTCTTGCCAGGTGTGTCTCTGGGGTCAAAGGTCACACAGGTTTTCTTTTTGATGGATTTTTTTTGTTGTGTTTTCTTTTGGATTGCCTTAAATTCTTTAAAATATTTTACAGCAATATACAATTGGTAATTGTACCCTTTATCCCCTTTCTTACCATATACCCATTACCAAATGGTAATTTGCACCACATTATGCTTTGAGCTGGTGGAAGAATGGAAACTTAGATTTAGCTAAAGGTTTTATGGTGAAAATGTCAATAGTGAATGGTGAAGGACTTACAAAATAAATATTACAAAAATAATTTTTGAGGAAACATTTGGATGTGTAGAACCATTTGTGCTTTGCTTAGCTCTTCCATATCCGCGTGTCTTGAACATCAAGCATTTTAAAGGAACTGTACACCAAGACTGTATTCAGTCCCTGGACTATTGTTATATATTTTTAAAAGGTGCTTCAAAATGATTTGCCCCTACATTCACACATTCTTTAGAAGTAACAAAACACAACATTTAGTAATGGTGCATCCCTTCTGTGATGGTGATCCATCCAGTGTAGGCGATTGGAGCAATGTGTTTTTGAAGTACCTTATATCTGTTGCACTGAATGCTCATTTCAGTGCCATTTTCTGTGCACATGGTAAAGAGTAGGAACACACAGAGCAGGTTGGACTGACCAAATACAAGTCCTTGGGTTCTGTGCTGAAATGACGATTGACCTTAATGCAGAACTTCTTTTCAATTTGAAGTGTTTTAGCTCTGTAAGCATAATGGCCACAGAAAGGTACCGCTGTGCTGCCAGTTAATGGAACCGGGACCATTTTGGTTCCTGGAGTTGCTCTCTAACGTTAAGTCTTTGGCCTTATTTTATTTTATTTTGAATCTAACTTGGTCTAAGTGAAAGAAGCATGAATATGTTGATAAGGTGGCCCATTGAATTCCGTGCCACCATGTGGAATGAAGCAGGTTTTCATGTGACTGCAGCGACTCCTGTCTCTGACTACATAACCGAAGTGACAAGACGGTAAATGTTAAAGCTGTGATGTTTTCCAACTTAGCTGAAAATCAAAATACAAAGTGAAAATTGAGCACTTTCAAAGCAAGAGGGAATGTTAGAATATGTATAAATGGTTTGTGTTAGTATATATATAGTTCTGTTCTCAAAAATAGTATATATTATTGTCAGTCCATGGAAAGAAGCAAAGCGAGATGGTGTACTAGCCTATTCTCAACAACACTGGTTATTTTCATCAAACCTGAGGTTTGGTTCCTTGTGACTGCTGTATTAATTATACGTATTGTAAGCCAGTGTATTATAAAAGTATATATTGTACTATACTTTGATCTGTACAGAAATTGAAGTTGTTTTGTTCCATTTTTTTAGTTAACATTTCTTGTTTGCTAATAAAACAACTGAAGTTGCTACGGCTTCAATATTGCTGTCCGCATGCTTGACAAACTTTTCAATCTCTCTGCAATAAAGAAATTGCTTCACATTACCGTTGTGCTGTGGGTAATTAATTATCATCTCTTCACGGTTGTACACGACCACAATCTACTTGAGAATGATGCCAAGCAATGTCCACTGTAATGGAATGACATTTTGAGTTTTGGGACCAAATAGTAAACAAAAACTACAATTACAGTAAATGTGTAATTATATGAATGTGTAAAATATAATCAGAACATGTACTTGGCATCAAAAACAATAAATAGGCATCACACTTAAATTGCGCCATATTTTAACAAATGAAGAAAGAAAACATCGGAATGTACATTGGTAGAAATAAGGTTAAATTGTTTCTGCAACGTTACTATCATGAATATTAATTAATTCAGTAGACACCCGGAATACAGATGTCATCATATCATGGTAACAAAGTGTACGTCATGTGGGCTCCAAGATGAAAGGTTTGGCTACATAATGCATCCATCCATCCATCATCTTAACCCGCTTATCCAGAACAGGGTCGCAGAGGGGCTGGAACCTATCCCAGCATACATTGGGCGAAAGGCAGGAATACACCCTGGACAGGTCACCAGTCTGTCGCAGGGCACACACACCATTCACACACTCATGGAGAGTCTAAATTCCCACGGGCAATTTAGACTCTCCAATGAGCCTAACCTGCATGTCTTTGGACTGTGGGAGGAAACCGGAGTACCCGGAGGAAACTGACGCGAACACGGGGAGAACATGCAAACTCCACACAGAGAGGCCCCGGCCAACTGCGATTCAAACCCAGAACCTCCTTGCTGCGGCGCCCTACATAAAACAGTATGTAACAACTTAGGACATGCAGTTAAGTTGGATCAAACTAAACAGTGCCAAAAAATCATGTGCACGTGTATATTTCATTACTCATTGAATATCACTGAACTAGCCTTTCCTAATCCCAGAGTGTAATTCAAGTGGCAGGATCCTGCAGTAGGTTAGATATGTCTTTGAATTGTATGTCAATATGCAGTCTGGATCTGCTTTGGAATATCATAACTGGTCTTCATCCATTGCATTTTACAGGTATGTAAATGTGACACATTGGCAGCTGGCTGCATTAATGTGAAAATAAAGCTTATTTTATGAGAAAATGTTAAATATATTACAGACAAAGAATATGAGAGCACTGTAAATAAATAAACAAATAAATAAATGCCAGTTACACATATACTAAAATTGGCAAGTATCATTTTTTATTAAATGATGGCAAAGAGTAGCAACCTGTTCTCTCAAATGGCCATAAGGGGGCAGCAGTACGATGTGCCAAACTACTGATGTATCTAATTATTTACTTGCAGTCAGGGCAAGCACGTGTAATTCAAACAGATATCTTAAAACAGACATGGAAATACGTTACCACTTACTTCAAAATGTGTGCAAAATTGCTTATTTCCTTCGAACTGTCTGCCTCGAGAGAAAATAGTTGCCACCAAATTACGAAGTTGGGTGCAGCAGGGCCTTTTCTACGCTCTCTGACAGAGCACACTGACACTGTACTCCCGAGATTTTATTTACACGTCAGGCGCCTTACCACTAGCGCTCCCCCAATTTTGGCCAATCAGATGCGAGGCCGCGTGCGCAGATTCAAACACTTTTCTCGAAGGAGGCTGGGCGCGAGAATCGGCGGGACGGACAAAAAAAATCTGAAGTACGAAAATAAGAGAGAAACAGAGTCGGAGGTGGGAGGGTGAGCAGCTATCAAGGCGGGCTGAAGAAAAGTATGCGTACCTCATTGATCATCGCCCATTACCTCAGTGCGGGCATTGACAACATCCACGAGAAGTCCTGATCTGAATTTTACTGCAGAATATGTACATTTGAAGGATTATATCGGTACCTAGAGATTACCAATAATTTATCTACGAAAGAGAAAATGTAACGTAATTTATTAGCTGCTGTGGCTACGTGTTGTTCCGCCTGTACTGTAGTCTTGCTGAAAATGATGTACTCTATGATCACAGAGAGTCAAGCAAAAGAACAGTGACTTGTGTGGAGATCCGATTGTTTTATTTGTGGATTTGCAATTAAATTGGGACAGGCGGATTTTGCTTGGTTGGTTCGCAACTTCGGATTGAAGAAAAAAAGTTGACCATCGGAGAAAGTCATGGCCAGCAACAGATCACGCAGGTAAGTTACTGAGGTAACGTTAATGTGGCTAACTTAACGTGTGTTGCTCGTCTTTACAAATAATCGGCGGTTGGATTGGTATTTTACGCAGCAAATATTCTTTATGACATGACTTGGGTCACTTGATTCATTCACCTCTGTTACCAACATCTAACTTGGCTCTAACGAGCTTGACAGCAGCCACAAATTCCCTTTGATCTCGTTACAGAATAGTTGTAGCGATTAGCCATTCGGAGTAGCTAGCTAGCTAGTTTACAAATGTCACGTGAGTCAATCTTCTTGCTAACTGGGTTACCAACATTTTAGCTAACTAGTTAAGTCAGGTGGCTAGCAGCAAACGACATGGATCTCCACTCGTTATTGTCAGCATCTGGCTAGGAAGCTATTAGCTAACTGTGTGGCAGGTTTTATTTCGTTATGACCCAGGTAACAACACAATAGGTTTAGCTATTTGGATGATTTGTACATGAGCTAGTTAGCTAAAATCGGTTTGCTAATTTAATAGAACGACCTGAGTCAAGAAAGTAAATAATCTAACTAAGGTTAACGTATTACACGCACAATAACTTCATATAGCCTATCAGCTGATATTAACCTTATAGTTACTTAGTACTTATTTACTTAAGGTTTATTTTAGCAAACTTTAGTAACTTACCACCTGTCATCGCAGCGGCGGTAAGTCAGCTGCCATATGCTCACAATGACACAGCATCAGCTAGCTAACGTTATTCCTAAATTACTTGAATTTGTTGCTAGCATAGTCAAGTGGCAAGTGAAAGTATAACGCAAATTTATCTACACACATGCTAGCCAGGACTCTAATAGATAAAATTGTTCTTATCTTGACAAAATACCACAGCTAAGTCCGCGACTTTACAAAATCAAGAATTAGTATTTCCATGAAGTGAAATTACCCTAACGTTAGCTAAGTTAACATTGTTGCTTTGCTAAGTTACCCATCTCGTTGTAGAACATGTGGCGATGCAGACTGTTATAACCCTAGCTAAGTTATCTATGTTAGCTAACTAACGCAAATCGCTACGTTTGATTAAGGTTAGTTAGTTAACTTAGTCCTGGCCTTTTCGTGACACCGTGTTAGTACGATTAACGTTATTGCCGTCATGTAATGTATTATAACGTTACCAGGCAAATATAATTTATTATATCGTTACAACTCCTAAGTTACCCGAACTAACAAGATTATGGCTTGGTGTAGTGTTACTTTATATGCATGCATTTTAGCAGTGTCTGACTGCTCGCCGTCCGAATGAACTGGCCTTGCACTTGCATGTCTCAGGCCAGGGATTCCCGCAATATGATCTGACATATTCTGGCCTGCTAACTTAGTAGTTAACGTTAAGACCTAGTTTATAGCCAAAAGTCTTATGGATATGGTTCAATTTGCACTATCAGACGAGAACGGTGGTGCACATTGCCAGTTGGAAAGGCGGAACTAAACTGAACAGCAAATTTAATTTTATTCGATTTGGATCAAATTGATCAGACACGGCCGTGATCATGTGAACAGTACAGTACTGCTCCGCTAGAATGTGTTACTAACGGGGGGAAAAACACCGCGAATTTGAAATTCCACGTTGCCGTTCTCATAGGGGAAGAATCTGCCATAACGTTACTATATTTATTGTAGCATTGAATTGTTTTAATTTGACATTCGAAATTGCTTCGACCTGGCATCTTAACATGTCCGAGAAGCAGAATTGTTCATCGACGAACAATTCCTGTCTCGTTCATGGGTCACTTTTACGACGTTAAAACTGTTTCCGTAAGGAAATTAGTTTGGAACTCGAGTGAAACCGAGGTCTGTGACAAAATAATATTGCAGCAGCGAGTTTGCTAATCATGGAAAGCGCAATGCCGTTGTATTTCTCAGAAAATAGTGTTCGAGATATAGCATATATTTAAGGTAGATATACCTTAGATTTGTTCTATAAAGTTTTAAGCAAAAATTCATTGACCTCACCTTTTCTAAAATACAAATAACCAATATTATAGTCATTACGCAATAGGGTTCCATGCCAAGTGTCTTTGTGCTAGAAAAATGCCACAGCAAGTATAACCACAATATTTAAATTTGATAATTCCCCATGGGGGCATTGAAAATAGAAAAAATAGAAATAGAAAAATGCTTTTCTGGCGTCACTTGTACATTTAAATACTTGGATGCTTAATAACGTTGAATGAAGATTTGTATAGTCATAGAGTATATCGTATATAGTATATAGTAATCGGTTTGGGATTTCCCCTGTATTTCACCTGCCTTTGATTTTTGCAAGGCTACCACGTAGTTTATTGAAACAGAAATTTCCAAAAAAAACCCAGCAGAATTTTTTGTATGGGAAAACATGACAGACCTACTACCACCCTCAACCACTTTGTATAGAATGGCTTGTTAGTGGAAAGGTAGCACATTTGTCATTTTAGCTAGTCCGCAGTGAAACAAAAAACAGAGGAATTAAAAAAATGTGTCCATGGTGACTTTGGCTTGTGCACAGTGCACCTCATTGAGTTGGCATCCTCTCTGGATGGGTGCCTTGGTTGTACTCGTAATTATTTTCAGGGGGTAGTTTGGGGTTTGGTCATTTTCCTCTCCCTAAACACACAAACAGAACCATGATGTAATTTCTGCTTGAATGGAGGCTCCATGGAGTGTGTCTCCCCACCCCCCCCTGGGCCCCACGGATGGACCTCGCCCCGTGCCCTGATGACGACACGGTCAACGATGCGAGTGTGTGCTCTTTGTTGTGTCACTGGAGCAGAAGATCTGGTTGGGGGTTGGGATGGGGGGGTGCTTCGTTAACTCCCTCTTTGCCAGCGTTGCCATTTCTCCCACTGTCACCTCAACGTGGATGCCACTTTTCCAAATGTCAACTGTCCTCCCTTTCACATGGTGTGTTATTTCTGACTTCTGACAGACTAACCATATTTAATCCAGATATTCATGTGTCCGCTGCACTGTACATGTCGTCCATTTTTGCTTGGCAGTAGGGGCTGTCCTGTTGCACTGTTATGGTTCATTAACTGGCTGCTGACCATTTTCAGTTTTGCTATGGCTGCCCCTTACTGGCAAAACCACCTGTTTTCATTTGCAAACAATAAAAGATGAATGAAATGAAATGCCAACACAAAAACAACCTGGTCTCTGGACAGCAGGGAGAATATTTCTGCTATTTCATTTGAATGTGAAAAGTGGACTTTATGCTGTTAGACCCCAAATATGGTTGGCACACCAAAAAAAACTTTTGGCAACTTTTGCGAATGACTCAGTCTTAGTCTCTTAGACCATTACCAATTGTGAAAGTGCTGCTGATGTCAGACTATTAGCGTATATTTTTTCTACACTTTCCCGCCCTCCAAAATGAATGAGTGCATACAGTATTTTTGGATTGTACCTCAATGAAATGAAAGCGGGGCTGTGAACTATGGAGCAGTACAGTGGCAGCTTTGTGCTCCTCACTCTGAAGGGTACTAACACTATTTGCTAATGGAATTTTAACTTTTGGGAAGAAAAGTTGCATTCTGTCCCTACATGTTCTCAAACATAACTTTTCTCTTGAACCACAAACAATGTACATAAGAATCAAAGACGGATCATGAACTAATTTAGATTTATTTGGAGGAACATTGGTAATGTAATTTAGGCTACATGTTCAGACTTCAGTTAAAGGTGTTTATTTGCGTATTACACCAATTTACACAAGTGGTGTAAGCAGAGTTATTACAAAATACACACATGTTGTTTCAATGAGGACTACCTTGCTTCTCTAAAGGTATTCATTTTAGATGTATTTGCCCATTTTGGTTACCCCATAGAAAAATGCAGTGCTGGACAAAGAAACAAGGAAAGCCTTTTCACTTATTTATTGATTTTTATGTAATTTTTTATTTAGATTTTTGACACTTTCTGCTTCAAAAAAACATTGGGAATTTAAAAATTAAATAAACATTTTGAAAAGTAGCTATTATTAAAGGAAAATTAAATTCTATGTCTATGTAAAAGCATTTGAAAAGCAAATCCATGAAATGACTTTTAGAACTATTTATATAAAGTTTAAATACTATTTCAATAAGCTATTTGTTTGCAGTATATTCTTCAAACATCATGTAGTGATCATCATGTGGGCTCATGTTGTTTGGAAACGCCTGAATATACACTCAGTGAGCACTTTATTAGGTAGTTATTAGACTTATGTGTTTGACTGATGAAGTCTTCTGCTGCTGTAGCCTATGTGGTTTGATGCATTGTGTGTTCAGAGATGCTCTTCTGCATAGCTCTGTTGTAATGTGTGGTTATTTGCATTACTGTTACCTTCCTATCAGCTTCAACCAGTCTGGCCCTTTTCCACTGACCTCTCTTATTAATAACACGTTTCTGCCTGCAGAACTGCTGTTCACTGGGTGTTTTTTGTTTTTCACACAATTATCTGCAAACTCCAGAGACTGTTGCGTGTGAAAATCCCAGGAGATTAGCAGTTTCTGAGATACTCAAACCACCCTGTCTGGCACCAACAATCATTTCACGGTCAAAGCCACTTCTTCAACATTCTGACATTTGGTCTGAAAAACAGCTGAACCTCTTGACCATGTCTGCATGCTTTTATGCATTTAGTTGCTGCCACATGATTGGCTGATTGAATATTTGCATTAACAAGCTGGTGTACGGGTCTACCTAATAAAGTGTATGTGTATGTAAAATGTAAATTTTTTTTTTTTTTTTTTTTTTTTTCAAACGATGTTTGTGGGATCAGTAAGGATCATTATATTCAAACAAATGGCCCACATTTTTTTGTTGGACATATTTATTTGAAATGAATGCTTTTTTTGAGAGTTGTGACCATCTTTACCATGGAGGACACGGGACAGTAAATGCTGATGGGTGGCATTGCTGCAGATTTATTACCTGGCACATAGCTCCTGTCTGAATCTGCCCTGCTGGGTGCTGCTGAAAATGGTCTGAAATGGAGCAATATTAGATATGCAGGCATTTAGAAATGTTGTGTGCTTTGGAAAGCACTGTGAAATAGTAGTCGTGGAGTGGCACTTCGCCGAGAGCTTTGTCAGTTTCTGTTGAACTTCAGGTGAATCTTTCACTTCCTCCCCACAGAGAGGAATGTTTACGGCCCTGAAATGCCTCTGTTCATCTTCATGGCTACGACGGGCAGTTAATGCTGGAAATTAATGCAGCCCCCCCCACCACCCCCCTCCATCAGAGCAAGGGATTTCTGCTGAAATCCAATCTGTGTGTTTCTCTGCTGGACTTCTCCTTTCATCATGCGCCAGCCCTGCCAGGGAGCAGTGGGCGGTCAGATTTTCATTTTAACCGCTTCTTAAAAAGACAATAATGGAAGACATTCAGCACATCCACGCTGCTCCTGTATCAGGAGACATGTACCTTTCACACCAGCCAAACCTGTTCTTCAGGACCTCACTGCGCACATGCGTAGTGGCTTCAGTGAAAACACCTTTTCTGTCCGATGTGTAAGGGAGCACACGTTGCTGTCCTGTTCATTTGCCGTTGCTCGTTGTGATTTCTCTATCGCGTTCTCTATCTTTCTCCTTCTCTTGCTGCATGCTGCAACTCTGCATGTGATCACAAGGACTGTGGCTCTAATTGCATTTCCCCGCTACAGTCCAAAGTGCCCGGTGTCGTCAGTGCCAGGCTAGGCAGTTGACCTTGTTCCATGTTCAGAGTTCCAGGGCTGAAAGGGGAACACTATCCTCAGTGTTCTAGCACCACTTTTATATCACCTCTCTGTGTTCAGAGGGGCGGTGCTAGATCAGTGCACAGCTCAACACCAACAACCTCCACAAGGCACCGTACAGGTGCGTTGGCAAATCAAGCCCCTCTCACCTGGTGCACTGCTGCATTTTGAAACAAATAATGCACATGACGCAGCCACTGCAGGAGATTATGCCAGCAGTCTGTCATTCATTTTGGAACCAGGATTTTAGTTTTCTTTAAGATACAGTACCCTATTAATGCTCTACTAGTGTGATTTAAGATAACATAACATAACGACAGGCATGTTCACCATGCAAAGAGAACCTGCTTTGTTACACCATAGGCGCACAGTGTACCAAACCGTGTTTGTAAGAGAAGGTGTGAATTCCCCGTTCTAAGAGGTTAAAAAGAAAATACTGATGGAGAGTGCCCAAGTGTGCAATGTGGTGGGTTTGGCAGTCCAGTACGGCCCCTGTGTGCGAGTGATCGTCCCTGACTGTTCCAGGCCCCGCAGCCTGTCTGTGAAAGCCGCAGAGGTCTTCACCTTTACAGATCTGTGAAGCCCCAGAAGTCACAGGTTGAGTGTGACCTTCGTGGGGCAGTGGAGAAAGACTGGATGAATACTCCAAGCTCCTGTCCCCTGCCTAGCACAGCGAGGCTGCAGTCCGTGATGCTGTTCGGCTGCCTTGTGTCCTCCAAAGCAATATCGAGGTGTTTGTGTGTGCCGGGTACCCCTGGGGCACTCCTTTCTTTTGGCCTCTGCCCTGTTGGTAAAATGGATTATACTGGCACAGCGCTCAGAGAGAACTGTTGCTAGGCAACAGAGCATTCCTGGGGACTGATGTCTTCTTCACAGTCTGATACCCCCGTGGCAGGCTGGGCGGGCACGGCTGATGGTATCACTCTTTTTAGTTCAAATTATTTTTGATACATTCGTCTTAATTCAGAGGTCACCGTGGAAACAGTGATCCTTGATTTCATAGCCTAATGGATTGATATTCATGAGAAGCTTTTGAAAAAAAATAATAAAATAAAAATGATAACCAGTTTCAGTAATCGGACAACTTTTTTTTTACGTGCGTCGTTATTTCCCCTCCAGAGACTGGAATGTCCGGTTTACTACTGTCATTTCCTTTACTGGCTGTCTTATTTTGGGAGAAATATCTGAGGCTCTTGCAGTCTGTTTCTTTGTCTTTGCTACTGTCCACTCTCAGTATTTCCAGCCCATTGCATTTCACTGCTGTCCTATTCCTGCTCCTGGCTGTTAAGATTAGCTCAGATTACTGATCACTGTATGGTTTTTAATACCAACTAGCATGGTTTGTAGTACCAATGAGTGCACTCGGCTTTGCTGGCTTGGTAATGAACCCTTTTGATGGTCTGCTTTACCGAGCGGTTTATGATAATAATTTCTATGTGTCTTCTTCTGCCGGTTAAAAGGTCAAAGGATACAGTAAATGGCGGGTGTGGACATGCTTATGGGGCCTGTAATGTGTGAGATCGTTGTACTCGTACAATCATTGTAGTTAATGGAGAATTGATACTACCACCTCCCTGTGTCTCTGTCCTTCATCAGTGAGGATGAGGATGAGGAGCTCCTCTCGACGGACCCTGAGAGCAGGGAAGTGAAGAACCCCAAGAAGCTGCTGTGTAAAGTCAAGTGGTCCAGGGATGAGGTAATCAAATCGTTCCAGCGTGGTTGATGTGCGTGAGAGCGGGAAATCAGTGTTATCGAGCTCTGAAAATTGATTTGAAATGGGCTCAGTGCTCACTTATGACATACCGGGTAAAGCACAGTACTGTGAATAGCTAACATTCGCTAACATATTGAAACTTTTTTCTGTTCGCCACGGACATTAGCTTACAGTTTGAAAATGTAGTGCGTGGCTGTTAATATAATGCACTTTAATCACTGTAATATTTGTTCTTAGCTTTTACAAATCCCGGGTAAATGGCAGGTATAGCAATGCTATCAGCTAGCTAGCATTGTTAGACCTATGTCGTGTCCGTTCGTATTTAAGAGCCATTGATGGTGGTCAAAGCAGCTGCTCACTCTTCTGTTGAGTGGTTGTGGGTAGGACAGTTGATTTCTCTAGTCCTGCTGATGAAGATGAGCGGACTGTTCCCTCTTTCCAGGATGAACTGCTGAAAAAGCTGGTTGACAAACATGGAACGGAGGCCTGGAGACTGATTGCAAGTTACCTTCCTGTAAGTTCTTTCTTCAGTAAAACACTGCGTAGTGCGCATAATTTACTGTAATGGACTGTATAGTCAGTCATGCTCCCAGACTTGAGTAGTGTACCGTATGCAATAATAATGTGACATGAATGACAAGAGAAATGGGATAACGCAGCGTGTCAGTCTGACACTATTTTTTCCAAAGGAATGGCGCCCACTATTCCTGCGTAACGGGAGTCTGTGGAAAAATGACTTCCCAAACGAAGTGACATTTATGAGAGCGTTTGCGACTGTTGGCGCATAATGAATGCGCAGCTGGTCTTGGGCCGGCCTTCTGGCGGCGCTGCGTGCGGAAGAGGTCGTGATAATGCAGCTGCAGGTGTTGATGGGCCTTTTGTCGCACCGTCACAGAAAAGAACAGATGGCCAGTGTCAACACCGCTGGCAGAAGGTGCTCAACCCAGAACTGGTGAAAGGGCCCTGGACAAAAGAGGAGGATCAGAGGGTAAGGAGAGCTGGGTGTTTACCTACCTGAGGAAGAGAGGGAGGAAATGGAGAGGGAGGGAGGGTGAGAGAGAGAGAGGTGAGAGGACAGAAATGGAGGTAGGGGAGTCAGTGTCTTTCTCTCCACAGTCACTTTCAAAAGGTGTGAAACACACTACATTTCGAAATGACAGCACGTTTTCTTAAATTGGTCTCATGAGCCAGAGTCTGAACGTGATTTGCGGATAGAAAAGGCGGGAGGGGGACTGATGTCATCGGTGAGAATCCAGAGAGCATGCTGCAGAGGCAGACTGGAGGTATGGGTTCTTTCATAAGAACCTATACCTCCATTTCAGAGTAACTTTCTTCTGCTCTCACCCTTCAGCTATCCCAGTGTAATGCACCAGTCTGCTCCCTGGCAACAGTAACCCTGTGACTTCACAGAGGAAGTGGTCAGTTCGCCACCCCAGTCCCAGCGCTCTGAGAGCTGGCCGTAGTGACGGCTGACCTGCGCCCGCGAGCTGAACAGCACGTTCCTCCCCCTGTGCTGCACTGCAGCAGCTGCAGGAATGCCAGGAATGGCGGCTTGCAGAGAGCCAGCCAGGCGTCTGAACTCGCGGTCTTATCGCAGCTTAAAATAGCCTCACTGATATGCAGTCAGATAAGCCCCCCTGAACAATTCCTGCCCACAGTGTTCACATGGACATTCTGATGTACTGTTACAGTCATTGTTTGATGGTCACAGAAAGAAAGAGGCCTTCACTGCTGCAGAGTGTAGGTAATGCGCTGTAGACAGCTCTCGCCCACCTCCCTTAGTGTAACCTCGCCCCTGTTTGTACGCGCAGGTCATCGAGCTGGTCCACAAATACGGCCCCAAGCGCTGGTCCATCATCGCCAAGCACCTGCAGGGCCGCATCGGCAAGCAGTGCCGGGAGCGCTGGCACAACCACCTCAACCCAGAGGTGAAGAAGTCCTCCTGGACCCAGGAGGAGGACCGCATCATCTACGAGGCCCACAGGCGTCTCGGCAACCGCTGGGCCGAGATCTCCAAGCTGCTGCCTGGGAGGTACGGCCACTGTGTAAATACTGAGGTCAACGGTGTTACTGCTGAAGTACAGAGTGTACACTGCACTGAGGTCAACGGTGTTACTGCTGAAATACAGTGTAAACTGCACTGAGGTCAACGATGTTACTGCTGAAATACAGAGTACACTGCACTGAGGTCAACGGTGTTACTGCTGAAATACAGAGTGAACACTGCACTGAGGTCAACGGTGTTACTGCTGAAATACAGAGTGTACACTGCACTGAGGTCAACGGTGTTACTGCTGAAATACAGAATGTACACTGCACTGAGGTCAACGATGTTACTGCTGAAATACAGTGTACACTGCACTGAGGTCAACGGTGTTACTGCTGAAATACAGAGTGAACACCGAGGTCAGCTGAATTACTGTTGGAATACAGAGCAAACGCTGAGGTCAACGGTGTTACAATAGCAGCTTGCGCTGAATGCTAATGCTAGGTAAACTGCTCAAATGCTCATTACCATTCTGTTCCATATTTAAATATTGAAGCTAATCTTTAGTCCACTACTGGAACAACAAATTTAGCGAAAATTACATGCTTTCTATTTTTTGTTTTTTAATACACTACACACTAAAGGTTTGGTGCAATCTTTAACAGAGGAACATGCTATAGAATATAGTAACGTTCCCAAGACCGGTCTGAGGCTGTTTTGCATTAGCCCGTGCCCTTTTGGCACACAAGTCTTTGCAGAAAAAACTTGCACTGGGATTTACTGAAAGACTCTATCAGTGAGAGACTCACTGATAGGGCTAACATGGATTCCAGCAGTCAGAAAGCGTACACCTATTCCCAGCCACAGCGTAGAAGGGGGCAGCCAGTGCCAAGCTCCCTGTCTGATGTATACCCGAAGAAGTGGATGTTGACAGCTCTCTCACACCAAATCCGCCCACAGGACGGACAACTCCATCAAGAATCACTGGAACTCCACCATGCGCAGGAAAGTGGAGCACGAGGGGTACCTGCAGGACAGCTCCGGGTCCTACAAGTCCGTCCAGGCCATGAAGAGAGAGCACAAATCCCGCTCTGCAGCCATGCGGCACGAGCAGAACCAGATGTTCCTGACCAACCCAGCTCAGGTGATCACACGCTCCCCCTCTCCTGCCTCAGACTGACTCCTTACTGCCTGGGGAAAGGCTGCTTCACTTCCGGTAGAAACTTGAGTGTTAATAAACTCTCAGATATTAATAAAATTGACTCTGGGCATGACAAGCCTATTCATGTACAGTATATTTGTTGGTTCATTGTGTTCATGTCTGTTTAAGAGATAAGGGATTATCTACATCTACAGCACAGAGATTGATCTATACCGCTGAAGACAATGTGCAGCTTTTTCATGCATCACTTCATGAGTGTGTGTGTGTTTGTGTATTTTCTCTTTAAAGCTTGCGGGATACTCATTTAGTCAGTGTGTGGACGGCATCACTGAATCCTCACATGTCTTTGTTCAGGTGAGTGTTTCTCTCCCACAGTGTACTCGCACACAGGAACACAAAATGTCCATGTTGCTGGGCTGCATGTCTTCGTACTGCTTCATGTCCGAGTTTTCTCCTGAAGCTTGTGGAATGATTGTCAGTCTCTTTTCTTCCTCTGTATTAACATTCTGCGTGTATGTTTGTCCTCTGGTATTCTTAATTGGTCTTCATTGAAGTCTTCACTGATGCATCTCTGTGCTCCATGAATAGCTTTAACGTTCCACGGGTTAGTAGTTGTATTAAATATTTATGTCCTGGTAAATTCACAACACTCAATCTTTAATTTTAATGGAAACCTGTATATATTATTTATATTTAAATCCAGCCTTAAATTGACATCATTGAAATGGGCTGCTATTGGCAAAGGGTTCATGATGCAATAGTTCCGTTGCTCTGCCTGTTTGCCGTCTTAAATGCGATGGTTTTGCCACCATTACGTATTCTGGGTTTGTGTCCGTGATAATCATCAATAAAACCAGTCAGTCGGTCATTATATTATTCATCTTCTAAAAGTTATGGTTAACACTAGTGTCCGTGTCATAGATACAAAAGGGCAATACCAGGAGGCCCATTTATAAGTGATAAGTGTCACCACAGAAGCATTATTTGAGAAGCCCTTTTAAATGCTAATAGCGCTGCATCATTGAGGGCTCAATGGAGCGGCAGTAACGTGTGAATAAATGGGATGTTTTCCTTCCCGTCTCTCCTCCTGTCCCTGCCTCCTTCCTTCCCCGTCCTCTCCTCCGTCTTTCTTCCAGCAGCCGTGCCACGATGATCCCCACAAAGAGCAGAGAATTAAGGAACTTGAGCTGCTGCTTATGTCAGCTGAGAATGAAGTCAGAAGACATGCAGCCTCATGTGTAAGAACACTGTGTGTGCATAGTGCGCTGTAGTTCCCCCCCCCCTCCCCATTCTCATCCACTCATCCCGGTTAGCTGCGCTCACCGCTTCCCGCCGTCCGGCATACGACCCCCCCCTCCGTCCCCTTCCTAACCGCTCCCCCCCCTCCCTGCATAGCAGCGGTAGTGCACGGCGTGTGTGTGGCTTGCGGACGATGGTACCGTTCAGATTAGAATCG
Organism: Conger conger; assembly: GCF_963514075.1. Taxonomy (NCBI): domain Eukaryota; kingdom Metazoa; phylum Chordata; class Actinopteri; order Anguilliformes; family Congridae; genus Conger; species Conger conger. The sequence goes on from NC_083763.1 coordinate 63,850,115, forward strand.
GCGTGTTTTCTTCTTTTAGTTTGTTTTGCATCCAAACACCATTTTTGCCTTTTTCTCTTGCCTGAGGGCAATGCTGGCCCTGCCCATTTCAACCTGCCTCACATCATAAGCATTGCCTCTTAACCTATTCAAGCTTCGGCAGTGAATTTGCTGTGTTCAGAAAGCAAAGGCAATGTTTATAGAGGAGCGGTGAATGGCTGTGGTGCTGTAGGACGTATTGGTTGGTTGGTCGGTTGGTTGCTCAGTCGGTCCTTTGCTGAACATGGAATAGCTGGTGGGAGATGTCCCAGAGTTGCTGGTGTTGCTGGTCGTAGCATCGGTCACAGTGGTTCCATGTTAGCTCGGCAGCCGGTTCCGCTAACATGGAAGCGGGCTGTTGGTGAGGAACGCTGCCAACGCCCATCGCCGTCAGCCCTTCCATCCCATTTCCCCGCCTGGGCCGAATCCCACGAGCACCTCACCTTGTGTCCAAACCCAAGCACCTGACTGTTGACTGTGGCCTCTCCGCAGAACCCCGACAGGTACCCGCGCTGGTCCGACAGCATGGCGGACGACACCATGACCACCATGAGCAGCCTGGAGGACCACAGCATGGAGTTCTGCCGCGCCGAGGAGAGCCTGGGTTCGGGGTCCAGTTCCGCGCCCGTCCAGGTCTCCCCCAGCAAGTTCCTGGCAGTGGAGGCCAGCGCCGTGCTGAGCTCCCTGCAGACCATCCCGGAGTTCGCCGAGACCATGGAGCTCATCGACTCGGTGAGTGGCCCCCTCCTCCCCCTCCTCCGTCCACCTCTGTGTCGATTGGTCAGGGCCGGGGCTGGGCGGAGACCGTGTTGAAAATGCATTGTAGATGTGTCTGGTCCTGCAGGACCCGGTGGCCTGGAGCAACGTGGCCAGCTTCAGCCTGACAGAGGTGGCCTCCCCCATGAAGCAGGAGGAGACCCCACCTTTCCCCCAGCCCCAGGACCAGGACGGGACCCCTGAGGAGATGGGCTACCAGTTCGACGGCCTCGCTGTGACCGACCATGGCAAGGGAGGGGCTGGGGGCGGCGGCCAGGGCAAGGCCGTCCCCTTCGTCTCACCCATTGTGGCCAAATTCAACACGCCCCCGTCCATCCTGAGGAGGAAGAGGAGGGAGAGGGGAGAACAGTCTCCCTCAGGGGAGAGCAATAGTGCCTCCTTCCTGGACACCAGCGGCTCCTCGCCAAAGACCACCCCCGTCAAAGCTCTGCCTTTCTCCCCCTCCCAGGTACAGCCTTCCAACAGAACACGCATCACCTAATGATTCCTGTACATTCACATGCGCAGTGCACATCCATATAAATATGGGAATATTTCTCTTTTTAATGGCCTTTTCTCTTTTTAAATAAGATTTTGTAGCTTATAATACAATTTGGATTTCCATACAGTTTTTCAACATATCGGGGAATGAACATTTGAACCTGGACAACCCTGCCCTGACGTCCACCCCCGTGTGTGGACAGAAGTGTCTCCTCAACACTCCCCAGCAGAAGGAGATGACGCCCAAACACCAGAAGGAGAATGCTGGGTAGGAGAGACCAGCACCAGCGGAGACCCTCTGCTTTCTCGTATTTCGTACAGGTTTTTCCTGGTGTTGCATGTCTTACCAGACCTGCCTTTTCTCTCAGCTTTAGGACCCCTAAAATCCGGAAATCTATCTTGGGCCCCACTCCACGGACTCCAACGCCCTTCAAAAACGCCATGGCTGCCCAGGAGAAGATGTACGGACCCCTGAAGATGGTGGTATGTAATGAGACTGTACAGCTTGAGTGGAATGGGTCCTCTGGGCAGAGCTGGGAGAATGACTGTCGCAGTGCTGTGTGTGCTGTTTATTAGCACTCAGTCTGTGTGCATTTCCCCTGTGCATCTCTCTGATGACAATTTGAGCCTTTGTGTCTCTCACTGCTGGAATCCATGTTATTCACTGTGAGTCTCTCACTGATAGTCTTTCAGTAAATCCCAGTGAACACTTTTTCTGCAAAGACTTCTGTGTCAGTGTCTGTGCTTGTCCCTGTGTGTCAGTATCTTTCTGTTTGTCCCTGTGTGTCAGTGTCTGTGCTTGTCCCTGTGTGTCAGTGTCTGTCTGTTTGTCCCTGTGTGTCAGTGTCTGTCTGTTTGTCCCTGTGTGTCAGTGTCCGTGTGTGTCTGTCTGTTTGTCCCTGTGTGTCAGTGTCTGCCGGTCCCTTTTGCGTCTGGCTGAGTTGTGTCTTTGCTCTGCAGCCTCAGCCTCTGGCGTTCCTGGAGGAGGACATCCGAGAGGTGCTGAAAGAGGAGACGGGCACAGACATATTCCACCGCGGGGAAATGCAGCCCGAATTCAGAGCCTGGAAACATGATGTGTGTACCGGCATCCTTCCATCTGTATGACTTAGAGTTTCAAAAAGCAAGGCCTCATAGCCTTTTCATTGCCTGTTTGTTGCAGGGAATCCTAAATTCAGTAAAATCATATTTCAGATTGACGGTCCGTGAGATTGTGAACAGGTTACCGGGCCGTTACTGAACCTCAGTGTTTTGAATTCCAGGCTGACGCTCCCGCCCGTAAAGTGAGGAAGTCCCTGGTGCTGGACTCCTGGGGCAAGGACTGCCTCAACGTGCAGCTGTTCTCCCAGGAGCAGATCAACAATGCGCAGGTGAGCTCCCCGCTATAGAGCACAACCTGAGAGCCCAGCACACACACGCCCAGCCCTCCAGGGCTGGAGACGTTAGCCAGGACCAGATCAACAATGCGCAGGTGAGCTCCCCGCTATAGAGCACAACCTGAGAGCCCAGCACACACACGCCCAGCCCTCCAGGGCTGGAGACGTTAGCCAGGACCAGATCAACAATGCACAGGTGAGCTCCCAGCTACAGAGCACAGCCTGAGAGCCCATCACACACACACACACACACACGGGGGGGGGGGGGGGGGGGGGCAGGAGACGTTAGGCAGCTCCCCACCTGTCGCTGCAGGACAGCTCTTACCTCATAGCACATTGAGTGTCACAGTGGCAAATCGCCCGCACTTACTGTGAGAGGGAGCTACCATTTCTCCTTCAGGAAGTGGAGTCTGTATCCTCTTTCACACATGGAACATGGCCATATAACCCTTTTCTGCAATGCTTGTGGCTTTTCTTTTTCTACACAGCCAGTGGCTATCTGTTATTTTACTGCGTTGTTAACCTTCATACATTATGGTGCTAGTTGTCAAGTTCTTGTAAAGGGCTATCTGTGAGAGAGACATAAAATCATGCAGAAACGGATCAGGAGCTTCAGTTAATGTTCACATCAACCATCCAAATGGGGAAAAAATATGATCTCAGTGATTTCGACCGTGGCTTGATTGTTGATGCCAGATGGGCTGGTTTGATTTTTGTAACTACCGATCTACTGGGATTTTCACGCAAAACAGTCTCTAGAGATTACTCAGAAAGGTGCAAAAACCAAAAAACATCCAGTGAGTGGCAGTTCTGCGGATGGAAATGCCTTGTTGATGAGAGATCAATGGAGAATGGCCAGACACCTTTGGGATGTGGTAGAACGGGATTCAGAATTCTGTCATTCCATGTCAACACGGAACAGAATCTTAAAGGAATGTTTTCAACATCTTGTGGAATCCGTGGCATGGATTGAGGCTGTTTTGAGAGCATATCCAGTGTTCTCATGGTCCTACCCAGTATTGGTAGTGTTCCTAATAAAGTTATTGGTGAGTGTATATGCTGTATGTGTGTTTTTAGTAGTAAGAAACAACGTTGCTGAATGGCTGCTCAAAAGATCTTGAGCCAGCAAATTGCTCCCTGAACGGCAGTTTCCCAACATTCCCGGGTCCCGCTGTGTGAGGAGGGCCTGTATCCGAGGCCTTTAGGCTGTGAGAGAGGGCAGTCGGGGGAGTGAGATCGTAAAGACGGCCCTCTGTTTTGACGGACAGCAGAGTGACAGTGTGTCTCCATGGCAGCCTCCCGGGGACAGCCTGCTGACCAGCTCTCTGCTGATGACGCCCGTTTTGGACAGGGAGGGCCGCGCCTCCTCACCCCCGCAGGTGAAACAGGAGCCGGGCTTCAGGAAGGACAGCCCCTCTCTGACCCGGACCTCCCACTATGACTCCCCCGCTCAGGTGCCTTCAGTGAGCGCGCCCTCGCCCCGTTTCCCCTCAAACACCACGACAGCTTCCCTGCGTCGCCTTGTTTCTTACTATTAATAATCACTCGACAGACATATTCCATACTGTGTGTGCGCGCTTCGTCGATTGCCTCATTATCATTATTATTATTACGAATATATTTAGCTTTTCCTTTAGTCTCAAAAAGTGATGAAAATTGTGCTTGCTACAAAACTACATTTTAAAAAAATCCATTGAATAATATCAGTATACAGTGATGTTCTGGCACAGAGCCCAGGTCCTCATTGTTCTGCTTTGTCTTTACTCTGTTGTGAAGATTACAGTAAGATGAAGGAACTTGTGTTTTTATTCTTTCTTGTGGCTGGCGATCTTTATTGGTGGTGACCTGGTATAAGTGACAGTGGAAAGACATCCTTAACTGATGTTGTGCGGTTTCTCCCCCGTCTCCAGGTGAACAGCGATTGGGAGACGGTCGTCTACGGGAAGACGGAGGACCAGCTGATCATGACGGAGCAGGCCAGGAAGTACCTGAACACGTACTCTAGCGGCTGTGCTTCCAGGGCGCTGGTCCTCTGACCGGACCGCCACACTACACCGCCCGTCCGTCTGCCCGTCCGCCACGGAAACGTTCTCATAACCGGCAGACTTAACACTTAGACAATCTTCATGTAGGAAACTGACTGTCCAGTTCTTTTAGTTGTCTGCGCCACCCTTACCAGAATATCCCAGTGTCATTTCTGAGAACATTTAAGCAAAAGGCAGAAGTGTGTTCCTGTCCCAACTTTAATATTGAGTCAGAGTTTATTTTTGGGGGGCCATTTTGAAAAACAAATGTTAATGCTAACATAGCACCTCTGTCTGTTGGTACAACCAAGGCAAGGCGTTTCCCCTGGCTCTCTCCAGCCCGTTGGTAATGTGAATTTGAGTTCTAGTCATTATTGGCGACCTCGTTTTGAAGACCTACACAATTAACTTTCCTACAATACCAGCCAGGCCAGAATTTCCACAAATAACAATAAGGTTATTTTTGGCGCCATGTTGTGTATTCAAATGAAATGGCTTGCATATAGGTTGTTGGTTGTTGAGTGTAGACTCAATATAAAACTAGAGGTGCTGCTTATTAAAAAAAAAGAAGCATTATTATAAAACAGAAATATGTAAAAGTGTATGTATACAAATACGTATATCTTCCTGCTTTCTTTTATATCTGCCTTTTTTTTGGGGGGGGGAAAAGTTGATGTGAAGTCTTAATGAACAGAAAGCACTGTCAGCATTGCACTACTTGTTTTGGTTTGCTGCAGAAGGATGAGCAGTCGATGCAGTTCAGGAGGAACAGAATAGCACTTGCGATGTGACTGTGTCAGCTCAGATAAATGAGGGTTGTGCTCCTACACAGTGTTCCATTTTAGGAGTCTCAAGTTGAGACATTTATTGAATGTATTGTACAGTGTGTAACTGCAGAGAGCCGTTGTAAATTGGAAAGGTACCTTCCTTAATTTTATTTATTTTCTGCTCTAAAGCTTAAATGTTGATATTTATGTATATTAGGCATCTGGAAGTTTTTGCTGTTTCCTGTAAAGAAACCCTACCTGTGCAGGCCATGGCTGCCAGAGATCCTTGTATCTCGTTTTTCGCTCTTCGCCACGACTTACATTCAGGCAACTACCCGCAAGGAATCATGTCTGGTACCAACTGAAGGGTCTCAGGTCCTAGTCCCTCTGTAAAATGTCCCGAGAGCGGCTGTGTGAGCAAGATGGATTTCTTGTTTGTGTAGAGCTGTAGGTTGTATTTATTAAATGTTTAATAATTTATTGCTAAAATATTGAAAAATCTATAATTATATTTACTTTCAATTTTGTTTTTAACAAAAAAATATATTTGGCTACTATCCACCTCCATTCTGGAAATATGAAGAAACGGGAACTGCCACAGTGTAAACCAGTTTATTCATCCGGTCGTCAGTGGATAAAAATGGATTTGTACCCATTGGCTGGGTATTTCCTTATTACCCCATAGATGTAGCACAGCTTATGAAAGGTGGTTTGCTAAGCTTGTTGAAATAAAGCCAGTTATTCTGTACAGGTAGCAGCATCCAGCTTCCAAAGTCAAAAGGTAGAAGATTTGCACTTTTTTTTCATTGTTTAAATGTGTTTGTTTTTTGCTGCTGACGTAGCTTGTTTTCGTTTTTATTTTTGTTTGGTTTCGTTTGGTCCGTATTGTTGTTTTTGATTAGCTGGTGATGTTTGCTGAATGTCTAACTGCACGTGCGGATTGAACACTGACACGGTGAGAGGGGAGAGCAGCGGGGATCTCGATCTCGATCTCGCTCGCTCTCTCCTGCCACTCCCTCTGCTGTGAAACAGAGCCTGCCTGCTCCGGCTGGGAACCCGACCCAGAGCCCGGTCCTGTGCCGCACAGTGCAGTGTAAAGGGGCATCGTCTCCCAGCTCTAGCAGCAGAAATACTTTACTGTAGTAGAAGCCCCTGTCTGAGCCCAGCCCGTTTTCACCATAAAGCAAATCCATTTTTGAGTTTGTATTTTCGACTGCTCGCCATCTCGCAGGTGAGTAATAAGTACAAATTGTTAAAAAGAAGTAAATGTATAAAACGTCCAGGGTCAGTGACGGTCCAAGTGTATGCTGCTTAGTGCTTGTTTTAGCAAGTATGTATGGTGTTAGATGTACGTATGTATGTGGGGTGTTAATGGCGGCTGACCATTCTTCTGAAAACTCCCCAAGTACAGCACTCAAACAAGCCAATGTGTGTTTAATAACTTTTTAACAGTACTTGCAATGTCTTGAGCTAGTCAATAGGCTAGCGTAGAATAGATACAGGACCCATAAAATGCGTGTAGTCACACCTTGTGGTCTTAAAGGACCTGTTTGGTGTTTTAATGAGTCTGTCACAGAATTCCGTTTAACGTTGATAGGTTCAGCGAGCAAGAATGCTTTTAACAGTGAGTGACTACCTGCTGTAGCTAGCAAAAATCAAGGCAAATGATTAGGCAAATGTGTATATCTGTACGAAGCACTACAGAGCTACAGTAGAGTATACCGATTGAATTTTGCTCAAATATTTACTGCGTCAATGCATCGAAATGTCAGACTTAAAAACATGGGCAACAGCTAAATGTTTTTGCTTTGTTTTCTTTTTATGTCTTTGTTTTCTGTGTAAATGTTTTGGGTTTCTGTGTAGATCCTAAGTTGTATTTGTAACTTTTCCTTTCTCTAATGTTCCACCACCTAATTCTAGGTTTTGAGGGAAGAAAGTACATGTAGCAGTTGTCATATACTTCAACAAAGCAACACACTCAGCATTTATTCCGTATTGTACTTCATTTCTTACAGATGTAACAAATACACTGCATTTCATTTGCTATTTTACAGTTCTCTATCTCACTGTTCTGCTGAAGGATCACAGCATTCATTTCTATATTCACCAGTACCATAGAAGTCCTGCCAGCTACCGTTGTAATGCATGTACTTGATATGGAATAATAAAATGCTTTATGCATTACGTTGCCGTTTTGTTCTGTCTTTTTTATTGCTTGAAAAAGGGATGATAAAAGCTGCAGTTATTCCACCGGTGCTTGCCATAGGTTTCCATGCTTATTCAGGCGTCTCACGTGTTAGAAAGCGATGGATATTGACTCATTGACATCACCAGCGGCTGTCACCTCCCAACTGGCAAGACTTCCATAGCTGGGAGAGAGATGGAATTTTCAAGAGCCACATCCAGGCTTCTTTGCCAAGTCTGCATGCGCAATTAGGACCTGGCCTGAAAGGAGGTCATAATCTCTGATCCCTGCTGTCCTGCCCCGTCCTGTGAAAAGCTCCACTCCGCTTCCCTCCACTCTGGAGTGGGGAGCTGAGCCTGAATCAGGTGCTGCTGGCAGTTGAACGGGGTTTGGTGACGGGCGGGCTGCGGGGTTAACCAGGCGCCCTGCCCCCCTGCTGTGTCCTGTGGCTGGGGGGGTGCTGTCAGCTCAGGCTGTGCTCTCGGAGGGGACACACGCCCTTCTAGGCAGCACGCTCTCCCCAGGTCAGCTGGTCCGGCCAAAGGTGTCCACTCGCCCATGAAATAATGCCTTTTGGCTCCATTGTTCGGGCGAGTCTGTTGGTTTTACGGGGCGCTCCGCTCAATTGGCTCTGAATGGAGGGGCACACAGCCTTCTGCTGGCCACGGTCATTAGAGACGCATGTGCGTCCTATCATTTCCTCTCCCCCGTGCGTGCCTGAAAACATCGCCGCTTTCCGCTAAGGATTGTCAAACCTCGAAGACCCTTGACCTCTGAGTGGATGTGTGGTGCAGCAGACGCGCCAGGGGCTGACACGGGTTGAGGGTTGGCTCAGGGAGGTCGTTTCAAGTGCGTATGCGGGATGGGGAGGTCTGGTTCAGAACTCGGGCTGAGCTGCTGCTCGAATGACAGGAGAAACTAAGTAAAATGGACCGCCTGGGTGTTCATTCAATTCACTGTTTTCAAACAGTCCTCAAAAGCCTGCCTAAACTCATGTTAATTTGTCTGCAAACACTTCTCACAGCCCCGAATAAACCACCCCTCCCCATCCTGGAAATGTGCCTTCAGAGCTGTTTAGTGCGATGGGTTTAATTATCGGGGCTTGTGCTGGTATCTGTGACAGGGCCCTCCTTGTTTGATCAGCAGGAAAAGTGTAACGTTTGAGACGGCGGTTTTGATCTTTTAAAACGGAGCGGAGCGTTGCCGGACAGGGGGACCGCCAAAGTGCCTGGGGGGGGGGGGGGGGGGCAGCCAACACCCCTGCATGTGACAGAGGGGACCTGCTAGAGAAGGGGGGTAACATGGAGCTGGCATGTGGCAGGGTGTGGGGTGCACTCCTCCCCCCCTCCCCAAACACACCCTCCGCCCCTCCGAGGCCACCTCCCCAGCTCTGGGCCCCTCACACTGCTAGCCTTTGTGTGTGCCAGACAGCAGATGGCAGTCCATTATAGCGGTGACAGGAAAGTCATCTGGCAAGCACCCCGCCAGCACTCTGCTGTGCCACTTGTGGCGGGAAAAGCAGGCGGCCAGAAGCCCAGGCTGCCTATGTAGGTCAGAGCCTCCACTGCCCCTGCAAATTACTACTGCGGGGCCACACACAGCAGACCTGTGCCCTGTTACAGTGCTGAGCTCCACACAGCAGGCCTGTGCCCTGTTACAGTGCTCAGTGCTGGGCCACACACAGCAGACCTGTGCCCTGTTACAGTGCTCAGTGCTGGGCCACACACAGCAGACCTGTGCCCTGTTACAGTGCTCAGTGCTGGGCCACACACAGCAGACCTGTGCCCTGTTACAGTGCTCAGTGCTGGGTTCCACACAGCAGACCTGTGCCCTGTTACAGTGCTCAGTGTTCAGTGCTCAGTGCTGGGCCCACACAGCAGACCTGTGCCCTGTTACAGTGCTCAGTGTTCAGTGCTCAGTGCTGGGCTCCACACAGCAGGCCTGTGCCCTGTTACAGTGCTCAGTGTTCAGTGCTCAGTGCTGGGCTCCATACAGCAGGCCTGTGCCCTGTTACAGTGCTCAGTGCTGGGCTCCACACAGCAGACCTGTGCCCTGTTACAGTGCTCAGTGTTCAGTGCTCAGTGCTGGGCTCCACACAGCAGGCCTGTGCCCTGTTGCAGTGCTCAGTGTTCAGTGCTCAGTGCTGGGCTCCACACAGCAGGCCTGTGCCCTGTTACAGTGCTCAGTGTTCAGTGCTCAGTGCTGGGCTCCACACAGCAGGCCTGTGCCCTGTTACAGTGCTCAGTGCTGAGGGAGGCTGGGCTCCACACAGCCATTCCCCATATGTTTCTTAGCTCTATAAAGAAAGATTATGGCAAGTTTTTCTTTATAATACAAAGAAAAACTAAATGAATTCACTGGAGAAGCCATGCAGTGCTGTATGCCTCATAACAATAATCTGAACGCCATTGAGTGAATTAGCATAAATGTGAGCAGAACAATATTTTGACTTGCTTTGTTGGTCTGACATCTGGTCTGTAACTGGAGCCAGAAAGACCCCAAGGAGGGGCCTTCACAGAGCTCTGCAGGGGGGCATTTGTGCTGTGGTTGTGATGGGACAGGGGCTGGGGACTGGAAGAGTGGGTGGGCCGGACTCTGTGTCTCCACAGGTGAGCGCGAGGCACCAGCTGCCATGCAGGTGAGCTCCTGAGCACCCAGCACCCATCTGTCCACTCGGTAATCACTGTCTGCGCGATGTGACAGGCCTGTTCCGCCAGAGAGAACTCGAGCCGCTGGCCTGAAAGGAGCTGCTGTTCCCCGGCATTGTGCTGCTCTGAACACGCGCCACTCCCACAGGACTGTCGTGTTCCCGGAGTGTCGATGGCAGAGGCAAACTGGAGCTCTCGGCTTTCTGCAAGAGTCGCGATCTCTAAAATTTGCTCCGGGATTAAGTCTAATTAAAGCACTCCACCTGCTCCAAATGAAAAAGCAGGAACAACTCTTGTCTTGCCGACTGGTTTGAATTGTAGGCTACTCAGCAGATGGTTTTGACAGTCTTTAATCCCACACACACTGAACGGCACGTTCTGAGAGATTTTGTTTTAAATCAAGAGGGTGAATAAACCGACGACGCCGTTTTAAAAAAAGCTTTGCGGTTCACAAATGAGACCTTACTATAAAGTGCTTAGCAAAAACTTAATCTTAAAAACCTCCAGGATTCAGAAGAATAGTCTATTGTAAGCCGTCCCCCTGGAGTGCCGCGGCTCCTTGGTAAACGCACCTGCGATCCATTTGAATAGCCAAATATTTGTCCCACACTCGCATGTCTTCTATCTCCTGGATGACTCTACTCCAGCCAAAGTTTTGCTCTTTAGACAGCGAGAGAGCCCCTTGTGTCTATATTAGCCCCCTGTGGTTCGTCATCACAGTTAAAACAAGTGTGGGCTCTGTGGCACAGCGGGGCAAACGTGTCAGACCTGGTGCCCCCCCCCCCCCCCCCCATCTCCGTAAGAGGCAGCCGGCGCGAGTTGCCCTTGCCCAAGCTGTCCACCAGCGCTGGCATGATATTTTTTCGAGGGGCGGGGGGCTGGTCTACATTTCCTGTTGTATCGGCTGTGGCTGGCCTGAATGAAAAGATCTTTGAGTGAACAGGCTGGACGGCCGCGTAGCAGAGCAGACTTTGTGGAACTAGTGAGAGTTGTTTTAGCGTTGCCAGGACGACTTGCATAACAATGATGCTATTTCTTTAGGAGAGGAAAGAAAACATTTAACTCTGGAATTACTCATTTACACGCCTTAAACGGGCCTACTAGGGTTTTACTGGACACTGTTGACCAGGATGCCTGTTCGGTATAATGTGTACACTGAATTATGTTTAGCATGTTATAATAATCTGCCACGTATAACATTTGTATCAAAAAAATTGGAAATAACTGCATTGCATTTTTTGGGGTTGCATGAAAATCTTGTTTAATGTTTAATATGAATCACAAGTTACTCTGTTGGTCCCCCAATTAACTCATAACCTAAACAAATTAAAATGATCATTCAATAGAATTGCAAGTTTATATTCAAGATGTTTGTATGAATAGAGGAAATTATAATATTTGAACATATTATATTATCCATCCATCCATCCATCCATCCATCCATTATCTGAACCCGCTTATCCTGATCAGGGTCGCAGGGGGGCTGGAGCCTATCCCAGCATACATTGGGCGAAAGGCAGGAATACACCCTGGACAGGTCGCCAGTCCATCGCAGGGCACACGCACCATTCACTCACACACTCATGCCTACGGGCAATTTAGACTCTCCAATCGGCCTAACCTGCATGTCTTTGGACTGTGGGAGGAAACCGGAGTACCCGGAGGAAACCCACGCAGACACGGGGAGAACATGCAAACTCCGCACAGAGAGGCCCCGGCCGACGGGGATTCGAACCCAGGACCTCCTTGCTGTGAGGCGGCAGTGCTACCCACTGCACCATCCGTGCCGCCATATATTATATTATATTATATTATATTATATTATATTATATTATAAACATACACTCAATTTATTAGGTATTTATTAGACTTATGTTTTAGACTTATTGGGTGTAGCCTATCCACTTAGAGGTTTGACACAATGTATGTTCAGAGATGCTCTTCTGCATACCACTGTTGTAATTTGTGGTTATTTGTGTTACTGTCACATTCCTGCTAGCTTCGACCAGTCTGGCACCAACAATCATTCCACAGTCAAAGTCACTTCCCCATTCTGTACCTCCAGACGACATCTGTTTTACAAATAATTAGAAAATTAGAAAATTTACACATCAGAATTTTGTGTGTCCATCTATGTGCAAACCATTTCACTCGTTTCCAATGAAGTGTACAAAAGTGATGTTATCACATTTGCTTCCATAAAGTAAAAAGGAATCAGCGACTATTGTGTGATTTATATTTTTTAATGACCAGGTTGGTAGAATCTGGATAATATATCAAATAATATTTAATAATAATAATAATATCTGTCCCCCCTATGGATGAATTTTACTAAAGGATTGCTGACTGGAAAGCAAACTGTATATGACAGTTCTCAGTAGTTTTTGTTGTAACAATTTTTTAAATCAGGAATGAATGCATTTGGAGGTCACTGTATAGAGCAATCACATACATACATTACCCAGGGCAGATAATAATAAATCTGTCAAATTCACAAGGCATAATAGTTAGAGACCATTACAAAAGAGAACAGCCAGGAAAGTCCATTGCCAACATGGAAAGAAAGGGAAAGGTAGAGCTACAGACACACTCATGAAATGTTTTTACAGACATGAATAGTGGAATCCCTTTACTTGGTATTAAATTGATCTGAAAATGCATTACTCTCAGTAGCAAATGCATTTGTCCTATTAGTGCCACACTGTCAGTGCTTACAAAGCCCCCTTTTTTCTCCGCCACCCAGTAATTACGGCATTAGATCTTAATAAACACCATTAAAATCCCTCTAAGAAGCCTTAGTCTTTCTGAAATGTACTGTTGCAGAAGCAGAGGAACAGGCTGGCACTCCCTCTCCCATAAGTCGCTGTAGACTGCTGCCATGACGATGGTTACCTGACAGCAATGGCATCTCACTGAGTCACCACAATTTCACATAGAAGCTGTTGGATTCCTTCATTCACTTCTAGCGACAGGAGCTGGTCAGTCAGGTTGGAAGGCCCCGTTTGTGGCCCCCTGGCATTGGCAGGTCCTCCTGGGCTTGGACAGGATCCTGTGGAGCAGGCTGGGGGAGCCATGGGCCGGGTCCCTCACGAGCGGGAGAGAGGCCCCATGCCCCAGAGCCAGGAAAAGGCCTTCCTCCCCACCCCTCTGGGACCTCAGCTTGCACCCGCCAGGGGAACAAAGAGGAAACAACAAAAACAAAGGCCCTGTTTATTCCCGGTGACCCAAATTCCAGCGCTTTCAGGCAGGGACAAGGACATGGCTGTTGGCCTGCGCTGAGGCTGCTGCGGCTCTGAAGAACAGTCCACCCACCGCTGCGTGCCAGCCAGGAGCCCAGAGCTGCGCGCCTTTCTCAGAGCCCCACCGGCCCAGAGGTGCAGTATAGCTCTGGTTTTGGCCCTGGAGCTCACCGCAGGCAAAGCCAGGAACAACACTGTAAACTGTCCACTTTGTGTAGTAATTGCAATAGTGGCAAACAAAAAAAAAAAGGCCAGGTTATTCAGAGGGACGTCACTTCTGGCGTCACATTTGTTCAGGTTTTCAGTGAATTATGAGCTGTAATATTATAAATACAATATAGCAAAATTATTTCAGTACAAAATATTTGAAAGTGAATATCTGCCCCCCCCCCCAGTTAATCTCAGATAATACTGTTGCAGCGCACGACAATGTTATCTTTCTCTTTGTTAAACAGAGATACGTTATAGTCACAGAGCGTGCATTGAGTCTGTCAGATTCATTGTTATTGTAAATGTGCGTATCTGGCACACAGTGCACCCAGACTGTGCGAGAGCGAGCCCCAGAGATAGCAGGAATAGAGTCTCGGTGGCCCTCAGCCCTGCCGTGCGCTGGGGGCCGGGGGTGAGAATTGATTGGGGCGAGCGTGTAATCTGTGTGCATTGTCAGCTAATGAAGTATGAGATGGGCCACCTGCTCGGGGTGTGCTGGGTGTGGCGGTGGGGGCAGGGAGGGGGGTTGGGCGGTCCAGGGTTGCGGGTGTAACAGCTGCTGGGACAGAGGAGAGCTCACCCGCGCATGGGGAGGGAGGGAGGGAGGGGGACTTACTCTGTACTGCCTCCCAGGACATCTGCAGTCCCAGCCTGGACTGAGTTCCTCTGTAATGAGCTTGCCAAAGGTTTCACAGGCTCTTGCTTCTGAAAACACAATTGCCCCACCACTCGTTTTCACCACCATTTTTACATCCATATTAGCCTTGACCAGTCCTACCATGTGTGTGCAAACAGGCATCTGTACAGCAATTCTTAAGAGAATATTAATTAAGACATTGTCAGAAAGAACTTTTCACAGTAAATACACTTTCACATTTGAAGTTTTAATATAATTTCACTTAATTTTCACAAGGCTCTGTCTAATTTTCTTTCACAATAAATTGATCTGTTACATTAATCTGACTACATTACATTACATTATTACATTATTACATTCATGGCATTTGGCAGACGCTCTTATCCGAAGCGACGTACAACAAAGTGCAAAGTGCATACCCATAACCAGGGATAAGTGCGCTGAAAGACCCTAGAGGGAAGTACAATTTCAACTGCAATTTCAACTAACCAGCCTCTGCTCAGTAGTATGAGCAGAACATTTCCTCCAGTAACATTTTCTCACATAAGTGGCCGGGAAGTACCCTTGCTACCCATTGAGCAACTGTCCAAACCACCAAGATTCATCATCTTTGAAAAGCAATCGAATGACGTAACGCCGCACAACTGAAGTTCGTCAAGCCTACGAGGTTGGCAGTTGACTACTACCACCACCTAGAGGACAAATTTCTAATTACATTCACAATCAACCAAAGAGAACGGGATGTGAATGTATCATTTTTATATAGTCTATTGAATTTATTTACAAATTTACGGCATGTTAATATTTCACAGCAGATCATCGAACACCAAGTTCAATATGCCTACCTTATAGAGAAAGACATATTAAATCGCTCTTAGTGGAAATACAATTATTATGGATTTTAATTATACAGTTAATACCGTTGGCAGCATACAAGCTACCCTTCAAACTTAATGTACCTGAAAAAGCTATGTCAGGGAAACAAGGGCCAATGAAGACTCTGCAGGTGTTACAATAGGTCACAGAAAATACAAACTGTGCACAAAAGGGGGAGTTTTATATGTAAAACAAAGATGTTTATTATTGTAATATATGACTTTGATGAAAATAATCATATGGTATGGTTATTAGTAGTTCACCTTTTACCAATGGTATCTACACAGAGGACTAATAATACCTGTATTAGTTAATATTAACATAATCTGTTCATAATCTATTTCAGAAATTGAAGTTAATAACTTGCCTTCTCTGCCCCTTGTTGTCTGTGTCTTGACCTGTTCACTGTAGAAAGATGAGAAATGAATCAACAGTTTGCCAGAGTAAAGAAAGAGAAGCATAATGTATGCACAGTGCTCATGTACTTGAACATTTCAGACTTGGTAAAAACACTTAAAGAACTATCACCGACTAATTATTACTATCAACTAATTATTGCTCATAACTAACATTGCAGTGCCTCAGTACATAGCTAGTATATAGTACAGTACAGTGTACAGTACATAACATAATATAGTCTCAGTCCATAACTAGCTAGTAAGATTTCCCAACACAAGCCATGCGTTTAATCCCTCCACTCACCTTGTGGAGAGATGACAGTGGTGAAGACCTCGTAATGTCCATTGCTCTGTAAGTAAATATGCTGCATCTCACACTCCTGACCCTGGAGACGCGGATGGCCAAACTCTGACTCTCTCTGTGTTTTAAAATGAAATGGGCCACTAATCCATTGCTGTGGGAGTTGTGCATAAAGTGCACATAAACACATTCTGTTAGGAAAATGCTTTTATCTAACAATGATCCCCCCATCCTGTTTTTCTTTACATTGCCTATTCTGTATATCAGGGATTTGTATTCTCTCAATGAACACCTATGAACTTGTGAATATTTACAAGCTGAGTGCACCAGAACCCAAGAAATGTAAATGCTTTCAGTAGTGAAATAGTAAAATAAGTCAAAATAAGAAACGTATTTCACAGTAATGAATAAAATGCATGGCAAATAAATATTGCTTAAAAATAGATCTATGGCTCCAAACATCATGGCCAAAGACTGAAGTTGAAAACCAGCCAGCTGGCTAATACTGGCACATTTACATTAATATTGATGTTAATGTACATTGTCCTTGTAAAGATACATTGGTAAAAAAAACATTATTTTTTTTAGAATCAATTTAGGAGCCTAAAAAAATTGTTCTTTCGCCATCTGGCACAAGGCAGGAGTCAGTGTGAGGTTGAAGTTTGTCTGGGCTCAATAACGCGCTGAATTAATGTCCCGTGCTCATAGGGGTTGATGGGTTTTTGATTGATGCCTTCAGCAGGCGGAATCGGGCCCCGTGCGCCCTGTCAACAGATGGGGTTTAAGATGGGAGCATCAGAGCCACGCTGTTGGCCCACATCAGCAGTCAAACAGCATCCATCAGCGCAGAGCAGGAGATTATGCAGTCATTTAGAAAGAGAAAATCCCTCTCAGTGCACCATCTGAAAAACTCTTCCCTCATAACATGTACAATGAAGACTACAATGAAATAAAGACATGTTCACTTATAAATGCAATACTGTTTCATGCGAGAGAGACTGAAAGGGAACAATGACTAGGCTTAATTTAATTGTCCCCATGAAAGTAGATCATAGACCAAAATAGACCAATGCAAGACAGTATTTACTGACAAAAGCTTTGCAAGAAGGGCTGTAACATGCTTGGCAGTTATGGAATTCTGATATATTTGGTGCCATGTTCATGGAGGAGACAGATTTCAGCCATCCTCATGGAAAGAACATTGGTGCCTTATTTTGCCAGAAAGGTGATCATGTTTGCTTGCCCCCTTGTGTCCCTGATCCTTCCCATCTGATATACGGTATATAAATGATATAAATTGTGCAAAACCACATTTTTCTTGACACTTTACTTTCAAGACTGCACAAAATATCTCTGTTATGAAACCATTTTTTTAAAGGAAAAATTCTACCCAAACATCAGTGAGTACACTAAGTGAGCACTTTATTAGGTCGTTATTACTTATTTTTCTGCTGTAGCCTATTCACTTAAGAGGTTTGACATGTTTTGTGTTCAGAGATGCTCTTCTGCATACCACTGTTGTAATGTGTGGCAATATGTGTTACTGTCACCTTCCTGTCAGCTTTGGCCAGTCTGGCCATTCTCTGACAATCATTCCACGGTCAAAGTCACTTAGATCACATTTCTTCCCGATTCAGACATTTGGTCTGAAAAACAGCTGAACCTCTTGACCATGTCTGCATGCTTTTATTTAATATTTAATCACGATTGGCTGATTAAATATTTGCATTAACAATCTGGTGTACAGTTCTACCTAATAAATTGCTCAGTGAATGTATTTCAGCTATTTAGACCTTACTTATTTAAAGGCTATCACTAGTAACAGGTTTAACAAGCATGCATACATGCACACTACTAAAAATATAAATATTCTAAAAAAATGTTGTTGGGAAATAGCCCTGGTTCTGTACTATATCAAACATTAGCGTATGCTGTTGTGGAAACATTCTGCCTGGCCACCTGTGCGTCTGACAGAACATGGTGAAAGACAGATCCAAAAGTTGATGTCTCTCTGTTAGCATCTGATGAAGATTAGCCACTCCACTTATAGATAGTCCACATATAAACAGCACAATATTTTTTGAAAAATCACATTAATATCCAGACGAGAGATCCTCGGTACAAGGGATAGTGTATGTGAGGAAGCATGGATAATCATGCTTGATCATGAATAAAGCAGCAAAGTAAGGCTTTGCAGAGGTGTGATGAGACCTCCATGAACCCCTTGCAATGGCATGTCACGGTTGTTCACCGTCTCAAACAATGAGAACTCGCAATAACGGCCAGTACGATACAATAGTTAAAACAATACTTCGTTTTTAGAAAGAAATCATTCTACATGGCAGACTACAATGTAAGTACGTTATCTCTAAATGACAGCAATGTAGAATGGCTTATTCTTTGGCTTGTAACTTATT
Source organism: Conger conger (assembly GCF_963514075.1). Taxonomy (NCBI): domain Eukaryota; kingdom Metazoa; phylum Chordata; class Actinopteri; order Anguilliformes; family Congridae; genus Conger; species Conger conger. The sequence goes on from NC_083763.1 coordinate 63,868,468, forward strand.
ACACTGAGTAGCAGTACAGTGGGTGGATGGATGTCAATGGTTTTTGAACATGGAGTACATTAACTACCATTTACACATCCATATTCTTGTGCTTCCACCTGTGTCACATGAAAAATGAATGCACATGCAGGGAATTTCCTTGACATTCAAAAATCTTGGTACCTACACATATGGAAAAACATGGTAACATTAATATAGCAGGAACATCGAACTTCAGTGTGACCAACCTGACTCTATGCCATCGAACACACCACTGACATCCAGATCACAAGGGAAGAAAATGGCGTCTGTTCACCCAGCCCTGGCGTCCAAGTGCAAACAGAGGTGTATCTGTTAGACCCAGTCAGACAGGAAATCACTATTTCAGGACACGCACAATCTTGGCCATTCACGCCAGCCAGCATTGCCAGGGTACATGCCAGAGGAAACCTGTAGTAGGACTACTAACACCCACGGGTATCACATTACCCCCCCCACCAACATATCCTAGCAATGAAAATAAAAACATTGGTGTACATATTATGGAATTGGCCCTTCCCATTTTTCCTGAATTTGACACTGTATCATGTTTAGTGCCTAGGTGGCCACAGCATTTACTGAACCTACCATTTTTTGGACTTGGCAAGATGTTGGACATGCCCAGGTACAGTATGGGGGCTGGTTAAATCTGACAACCAGTGTCTTATTGGTACAGAATTCCAGTGCATGGCTGTGCAGATGCACAAAATGGCCACTCTCTGCCAATCAGTCTAACCCATCTGGCATGGACTGCATCAGGGCAAATGGCAATTTAATACATACTGAGTAACCCAAATGGATCTACTAGCAGTGGCAGCTCAAACAATAGAACAATAGCGGGCACCCCAGAGACCCACAGTGCATGTGAAAAGAACTGTTCAAGCAGAAAGACACAACTTATTAATTTGGCCCAAAGCATGCTAACCAAGAGGCATGGCTGCACATTACAGCAAGCGGATGTTATGGCCTTTCAGAATGATCACATGGTTAAGTGCACATATAATGTAAATCCAATACGCACCAAGGGTCACCGAAAATGTTGTTGACAGGCCTATTCTAGTGAATAAATTGGAACGCCAGAAATTGCCACTCCAAAAACACGCTTCATGGCTATGCCTGAACTTTGTATACCAAAGCAAGTGTTTGATTGACTTATTTTCCTGCAGTTAGAAATGTGTGCATGCATTTAATATACATTTAGTTTCATATTTTAATGCAATACAAAATGTATATCATTGAATGCTTACCATTTCAAATAAGTTTTTTTGCATAACCATAATTGATTACAGTGTATACAAAATTGATCATAGCCTGCCAACTTAAGCAAAGATTTATTAATTTCATAATGAATGCTGGCCCCTCGATGCAAAGGGATGGCACATTGAAACAAGAGTTCTAAAAAGGTCAAAACATGCCCTTAATAGGTAGCCACACACATTAATGCAAATCAGTTTACATGCAAAGGGCAAGGCAACCTACATTACACATCACTGTGGAACATCAGTTGGACATAATACCACAATGCCTCAATACACCATGTAATACAAATGCACAAGCAAACATGAAAATTGTTTTATTACATAATCCAATAGATTTATTTCATGAGACCATTTGTTTCAAAGTAATCTTACAAAAGCAAATACAATTTCAGAACGGTTAAGATTATTTGCTGGTGGATTTAATGATCACATATTGGGCTAATACAAAAGCAGCAAAAACACAGATGACAATTACCCATACTGATTATCTCGTTTGTCGCTAGATATTTTGTATTTACAACATTTTAACGATGGCGGTTAAATACCCCCATTGACGACTAACGTTATCCCGAGTACCAAGAGTGAACACAGGACAACGCATAGGCTATATTATAGCAACTTCAGTTTCGGGCAAGAGGCACTTATAACCTGGATTTTAAAATCCTGGATATTTCAACGACAAATTTAAAGAAACAAAAGAAGATTTAAAGAAAAATGTAAATTCTTAGACAGCATATAACGAGAAAAAATAAACTACCAAACAAGAACTATCGTTTCCCCAGCTTCATACGTGGTTTGCGGTTTTTACCACCCTTGGCTGACCCGGTTCCTTTCCCCTTTTTCCCCGAAAAATTTCCCTTTCCCTTTCCCTTTCCACCCTTCTTTCCTGGGCGACCTTTCTTTTTGGAATCAGACTCCATGTCCTCTTCTCTCATTTGCTTGTTCACCGCTTTGTTGATGTCCAGTCGGGGCTTTTTGCCGTCCATAATTTTCAAAATGTCCAGCTGTTTTTGCTTTTCAGTGGAGAAGTCCCCAATGAGAGGTTGAAACTTCCTTTTCTTCCCAGTATTTCTGGGCGCCTTCTCCTTTGGTAGACGGTCTTGAAATTTACCGACCGAAGCGGTGGACAGTTTAGCCACATGCACTGCTTTCTCCAGCTCGGATTTGGACTGCTGTCCGGTTGGTGCAAGACCAATCCCTGGCACTTTTATCTTCTGTGCCCTGGCAATGTTCCGCAAACGATTTAACTCGTTCTTTGCCACTCTCTCTTTCTTGGCCTTGTTGCGCTTCGCGAACTGGTCCTCATTTGGATCCGCGGTCTCAGGAACTTCAAGAAGCCACTCTTTCGTGTCATCCTTGGCACGTTTGTAGCCCCATCGCCTTTTCCATTCCTTATGCACGTCGTCCCACATCAAGTTAGTTTTCTTTTTCTTCTGGATTCCCTTCAGTTTGGCGAACTCCTCCCATTTAGTCGGGGGTCTGGGCTTCGGTGGTGGCTTTTCCCTGGGCAACCGAGTAGTTGGTTCGGGTAATTTGGCAACTATTACCTCATCAACTCTCTCGGTGGGCAATTTCCAGATCTCGTTGAGTAGCAGCTGTGCGTTATCCCGGGCCAGAGAGCGCAGAAACTCGTCTTTTTTATTCTCCCTGAACTCTCGAATACTAGGCGGATTCTTGTCTAAAGCGAGCATGTTACCTAGGTCAAATTCTAGATCAAGCTCTTTGATTACTGTTATACTTTTGAGTTTCTCTGCTTCATCTTTCTCAGCTTTAGCCAACACGTCTTCTATACTGCAAGTTGCCATTTTGAAATGCAGTGCACATGTCCCACATGTGCATGCGCAATGAATATACAAGTTGAAAGGTTAAGTAGATTTTCTTCCGGGTCTTCATTGCAACTACAACAGCAACTTCGGAAGACTCCACGAGATGGAGCTATAGTAGTACTTTTTACTGATATATATTTTGGAGTCTTTATTCTATAAAAACAACCGATTCTAGGTGACCCGGTGATTTCGTCTCCGATGGCGCTTCGTTTATTTTTTCTCCGGTTCCATCAAAACCACTGAATTAGCAAAGAGGTTAAACCCATTCGTCAATCATCTTGTGTTTGTTAATGTGTTATTTCACCCAAATCTGTGTTGTGCTGTGCCAGAATCGCACCATGGGCTACTTCGCCAAATAGGTAGACCTATTTCAATAGATGGAAAGTAGCCTACACTTGTTGCAGATGTCATCTTTCTTTTCACCCGGGTGGCAAAATGAATGACTGTTTATTGAAATGAATCTGCACCCATCGAACCAAATTTACACCTCAAAGGATAATTCCTCTGACGGCTAAATGCAATCTTGCTAGTTATGGTATTTGAAAATCGTTCAACTGAGCAAGGCCGGCCTTATTCTGGATTTAGAACAGGTGAGTTAGTGGCGGTGCAGCCATCGATAGTCCAACATCTTTGCTGTGCACGTGCTATCAAATCAAAATGAAAATGAAATCAAATTTGTATCATCTGAAATTAGGCACTTTACAGAGCTACTGTCAACATCAGTGTTGGGAAGAAGAAAGAATGTCAGACATACAGGAGGTAAGGTTCAAGTAATGTAGCTTGAAAATTCCTTATTTTCGGCTACCCATATATATATATATATATAGTTTTTATTCCATCGCTCATCAAGTCTAGTGTTCATCATTTCTTACCATTACCACTAGACTTGATGAGAGATGGGGAAAAAAAACTGTTAGGCAAGTAAATGTTTAAAAGTGCATTTGTCAAAAATATGAGTCGTGTGTATCCCTGAGGGATTCAGTGTAGATCCCTGCCTGTCAGTCATAGTTTGTGATTAACGTATATGCCAATCACATGTCATGCCACAGCCCTCAAGAGTAGTTGCACAAAGCAGTGTGGTTCATTTGGCATCCTGAGCTTCGGGGGGGTCAACCCCCTTCAGTGTTGCGGTCTCACACTGCATCACTTATACTGGTGGTCACAGTTGGAGTGGTCTCTGGAGCAGTGTGGAGTTGTGTGCATTCGTAACTCAGAGTCATCGATCTACGGCTTTTCTGTGTTCCAGATCCGTAACTTGTAGATTTACTTTTTGATCTACCTCCTGTCCAAAACTTTAAATAGAAATAGAAGAAGAAAAAAATTAAATTATGAAATGATTACTTTGAAAATGTATATCATATCCAAGTTGACTTAAAAAATGGTTAAATTAAAATTTAACTTTGACTCTGGCTTTAAAAATTTCTTTAAAAATTGGGCCAGCAACATACTGGCCTTTTTCATTTTTGCCTTTCTGCTACTCTGTAAAGCATTTGCGTGACAGTTTTCTGTAAAATGTCTGATACAAATAATATAGAATTTATTTGAACATGAGCTAATTTGCATTTGCCTTCCACATGTTCTGTCCGAGGTAACATTAAACTGAATTTACCTGTTGACCTCTCTGATGCTACATAGTCCTTTCTTCAGTTTAAAGGAATTGTGTTAGCAGGGGTGGTGAGACACATCACAGCACGGTGATGAGTATCTGTGGAGACAAGCAGAAGAGACACTGAGAGAAACCCCATACAGTTTGTCAGCTTCAGAAAGAGCAATTTCCCTGATGCCCTTTTTAGTATCTCCATAGCATGGGACAGACAGCTCAATCTTCCTGAGTATGTCAGTGCTGTGCACAGGAAACGGCACTCTTGGCCCTTTCTTGTTTGGTCACAAGGTTAGAAAGTGGCGCTCACTGCCCAAAGAAGATAAACACATGTACAACGGAGCCAAATAGGGTGAAAGGGGGAGAGAACAGGAGGCAAGAAGAAAAATGACTCTGATACCATGTGAAGATGGAGCTCATTTTTTCTGCTTCTTTTTTGTTTGTGAGTTGACAGGGTAATTAATATGTCTCTAATAGGAAGTGCTGCTGATGGGTCTGCCTCTTGAGAAGCGTCAGATGACAAGCAATATATTTTTTGAGACAGTCACTGAATACACAGGGCTTTATTTAAAGACCTTGCAATATGCTGTAAACCCATCCAGGTGTTTCAGTGAAACTGAAATACTTCTGACTTTTCTGCCTCTTGCGACTTTTTTGTGTTTCGTTTTAATTGAACCGAGGCAGGCAAATTGACACCACCGTTAAGTGAAAACGAATGGCGCGAATGAAGAAATCGTCTATTTGTTTGTCGTACAGAACACCCACAGCACAAGCTGGCGAAAATGAATAAAAGTGACGTAAACCCAGTTTATGCCATTCTGAGACATTTATAGCAGTGACCTTCCAAGTGCTCATCACACCTCAAGGGAGAGAAGACTGCTAAAGAAGTAGCTGTTAAAGTTGATGTGGATGTTGTCATGGCTCATAGGCATATGATTACAGTCTTAACACTGTATTTGACTCTGTGAGCCCTCTCAGTTTAAAACACCAGCAGCACTTTTTATTGCACAGTGGTATTGTACTGTAGAAACAGACCTGTTTATAATTGGCTGAAAGTCGTGATTTCCCACCAAAAATCACGTACTAGGACGGAGCAACAAGCAGCAATGTTTTATTTTTGGGGTGCACTAATTATATTCGGCATTAAACTGTGAAAGCGAAGGTGCTGACAGCCATGGAAATGAGACCACAAATGACGTTTGTATCTGCGCCTGCAGGTAGAGTGCTGGTGAACATCTTAATGAATAGCTGGCAGACTCGGCTGACGCATATTCTCCTGCCACCTCCATGGCGTCAGCGAACGAGACGGAGAGCTTTTGTCTTTTCTGAAGCTCTCCATGTTGCGGACTCGTCCATCAGTCCGTGCTACCCACGGCAGAGTGGCTTGTGTAAATTCCATCACCAATGGGTGTTGCCCCCCCCCCCCCCCCCCATCCCCCATCCCCCTCACCCACGCTGTCATGAATCTAATCACTGCTGGGTTCAGCAGAGGTCTGCTGAAACGCATACTTATTAGGTTCATCACACAATCAAGCCCATTTTCTCTAAACTCACTCATAAATTCCAATTGCCTGGGGGACAGTTCTCCTGGATCATAATTCAGGTTCATTTTTATAAATAAATATAAACAACAAGTTGATTTAATTAGACATGCCCTGTAGCGGCACCGTCATATTTGCAGCATTTTATATTTAGTGGACTTGATGTTATATTATTCATAGCAGGTGACTATAGATGAAATTTCAACCCCGCCCCCACCCGGTGCCTTAGTGTTGCTGTTTTTTAAAGAATCAAAATCTATGTGCTGCTTTTTTCCCGTGGACATCCTTGGAGTGACTCTTCTTTAACAATTACAGCCGTCTGTCTCACTCCTCAAACAAATTCACAAATGAAGCAATGCAGAGTCTAAGTTTTGTATTCTTTGTTGTGCGAGGGGACTTGTCAGTCTCCGCAGAAAGCTAGGTGTTGTGAGTGTTTATTTCTCAGCTGAGGTCAGACTGTCATCCATAGCTGCTGGGGGGCGAGCCTCTTTCCGCAGGCTCACACTGTAACACCTTGTGACTGGTGGCACCTTGGATGAGTGTTCCCAATTGTGATCCATGAATCACGGAGTCGCGGATGTCAGTTAACTGGATGCTAAGTATTTTGAAATTAGCCGTGGGCTTTACACTTATCTTGGTGACATATTATGGTTGACCTGTTGTAACCGGGAGAAAAAAGACCATAAAAATGGGAGACTTCATCACTGGGCCTTGTGATGGAATCAAAATGACTTCCTATAGTCAGATTGATGGTAGCCGAGCTGGTCTGACAAATATAGAAGCCAGTGGTGTTACATAAATAGAAAAATTAACTGACCTACTTCTGACATGTTTCTTCTTTCTTTTTTTTTTTACTTTGACCCTGGCTGTAAATCTTTGAGTGAAAAGATTTTTTTTATCGCCTGACTGTCTGACTGTTTGTTAGATTGCATGTGTTTTGCGTAAGTTGGCCGTTTTGGCCTCATGTATCTCCTGTTTCTCATTAATCCTGAGAAATCATGTGCGGCTGCAGGTTTCTAAAAGTAGATTCAGTTGGTCAGTTGATTCAACAGTATTGCTAATTATTTTCTATCCTCCGACCTTTCACCTTCAGTTTCTTCCTGAAAGGGTTCTACGTCAAATTGTAAAACATTTTACACCGAAAAAGGGCTCTCTTTTCCTGAGAGGACAGTCTTTGCTCTTCAATGAGACTGAAATAAAGGAAATAGAATTGAATATAGACATCGACATATCTGCAGTTTTACACTTCTTTAAGCCCTGATGTGTGTATTCTTCTTTTCCTTACTCACAGCTCTCCAGTGGTGGAGATGGACTGACCCATCCAGCTGCCTGGCGACTGAGGAGCCAAAAGAAAACAACAGGTATTCACATGACAATTTCCTTGACGAGGATGTGTTGATGGACAAGCGGCCATAGCAACCCATAGCAACCCATTCATTTTTGCGGTAAAACACGGGTTAAACACAGGGGTGTTGCATGGCTAAAGTAACGGACCTTGATGCAGACAACAGTTGTTTGGAGCTGCACTCTGAGGACCGGGGTTCAATTCCCGGTCCTGCCTAAGCCTCATTTGGCTGGCTCTCATGGAGCAACATAATTTGCTTGCCTCTCCGAGGGAGGGATTCGTAGGGATTTGTAGGGCGAGACGATACGGCTTGAAGAAGGTGTGTCATTCTCAGGATCGCTAGATTCATCCAGGCCGCCAAGAGATGGGGTCGTTGACGGTGTATCCTCAGCTAACAGTGATAATTGGCTTAGATAGGTACAATTAGATTGGTACAAGTACAATTGACTACCAATTTGGGACCAACAGCAGCGTCAAATTCTATGTTCAAAGGCAAGTAATGTGGTGACTACACATGAATCGAGTGCCACCAGTTGTTGAAACTTGTCGTCATCCATCCAGGAAGCCATTAGTTTGTTAAACTATAACAAGCTGCAACAATGTGTGGTAGGTTGTCTGGGGTTAAAAAAGGCTTAATTGTGTACTCCAAGTACCTCTGACCTTGGAATGATTGTTGGTGCCAGACAGGGTGGTTTGAGTATCTCAGAAACTGCTGATCTCCAGGGATTTTCAGGCACAACAGTCTCTAGAGTTTGCAGAGAATGGTGCGAAAAACAGAAAACATCCGGTGAGTAGCAGTTCTGCGGGCAGAAACGTGTTGTTAATCAGTGTAGAAGGGCCAGACTGGTCTAGGCTGACTGGAAGGTGACAGTAACGCAAATAATCACGCATTACAACTGTGGTATGCAGAAGTGCATCTCTGAACACACAATGTGACAAACCTCTAATCGGATAGGCTACTGCAGCAGAAGAAATAAGACTTAAAAAATGTGTCCTAAATAGCTAATGAAGTGCTCACTGAGTGTATGCCCGCGTGGGCACAGTTTCCATCACCTGCCATGCGGTCCCTTCTCCTCCTGTTTTCTACCTGTCTGAATAAAACAAAAGGAGGATAGGCTCTCCATCACAATGTGGACAGCTGTGTTTAAGTGAAATTGATTGTACACCTCTGATGGGGTTTCAGTGGGAAAAATGACTGCTTCTCTCTGTCCATTCAGAGATTTCACAAAACTACTCTGGATGACGTGCGTAGTGTCAGATTGTCTCGAGGAAATGTTCATAGTGCCTGGTTTTCCTATAATTGCACTCTGTACCATTTTAACATCACTCAAAAGATTTTTCAATGAAAAAATTTTCATTGAAAAGTGAAAGTCTGCAATTGAACAAAAATCATTATGTAATTTAATACAATGACTGTGAAATAAGTAGTTGAAGAATGTATTTTTCCTGAAGAAAAGGCATTATTGTTTCATGTTTTCACATTTGCATGTATGCATCTGCATGGCTAAATCACCCATTTTGTTTTGTTTAGTTAATGTGAAATAGTTTTTCAAGTCACGTATTACATTGCATTGAATTACTTTCATTTAGCCTATCCAGAACAATCAATAATATAGGATGTTCTACAGTATTAGAAGTATTTTCTTCACATTTGTCAGCTCAAGTAAAAGTGATTTTCTGAAATCGATATATGGGTCATTGCACACAAAAGATTTTTATTAAGAAAAGAATGTTAATGTGAATTTTATTCCTTACAATACCCATTCAGTGACGTACAAGCTCTTACAATATATGACGGTTAGGAATTATGAAAATGACCTCAGATTTTCTGCTTAATTTGGTTTCATATGCTTTTTAAATGAATTTAAGTTCAGTTACTGAATGTGACTGAAAACGACTGAATGATTAGAAACAATTACTGGCTTTTAGATGAAATGTTTTCTTTTTTAAGCTTGGCACTTAATCTTTGACAAAGTTTCAGACAAATTAATTAATATAGAAAGCATTATTAAAATACCTACATTACATTACATTACTGGCATTTGGCAGACGCTCTTATCCAGAGCGATGTACAGTTGATTAGACTAAGCAGGAGGCAATCCACCCCTTAAGCAATGTAGGGTTAAGGGCCTTGCTCGGCTGTGCGGATGTTATTGTGGCTACACCGGGATTAGAACCGCCGACCTTGCGTGTCCCAGTCATGTACCTTAACCACTATGCTACCGGCCGCCCCACACCTCTGATGTGTGGAGTAAAAAAATTGTTAAAACTGTTCAATGAGGGCGTCTCGGTGGCGCAGCCTGTAGAGCACTGACCGCATGCTCATTGCGAGCCGCGACGTCGGCGGTTCGAATCCGACCGTCTGACATTTGTCTCATGTCTTCCCCTCTCTCTCGCTCCCCTTCTTCCTGTCTCTCTATACTATACTGTCCAATAAAGCTGAAAAAGGCCTAAAAAATATATTAAAAAAAACAAAAAAAAACTGTTCAATGTAATCATATGTAAAGCTAGCAACATGGTGGTGGTCGAGGATGCTTCATATGACAAATTGAAGTAATGTGTGGAACTCAGTTTTTGGAAAGAGAAACAGAAATCAAAATCAATGTGTTACTGCCAGACCATTCTGCCTCTTCATGATAAGATCAAAAGATACTGACATTTACTTGATTACCCATTTTCTAAATTGTGGCTTTGGAGAGGCAATATGAATTCAACTGTGTCCTTGCTGTACTCAAGTGCAATGAATACTTTATAGAAGTCTAGGCTTACAAAGTAAATGAGTAAATTAAGTTCAGTTATATGAGCTTTGTGTTGCTATATGACATGCCACCTTCAGATCTGAGAGTCAGGCTTCCATATTCACTTTGGTTTGTGCCATATACTCACTCATAATAACTGTTTTGGAAAGGAAAGTATCAGTACACCTCTTCAGGTCTCTCACAGGTTCTTGGAGAGGAAGAAATAACTCTTCTCTTGCAAACTGTCTCTTCCAAAAAAGAGAAAAGAAGTTGCAATTTATTAAAATATTTATTAAAATGTAAATTTGGCGCCCAATGTGGAGTCCTGCATTGGAGAGTTTTGAGGGCCAGCTTTGAGTATTCATGGTGTAGATTAACGCTACTGAACTCCATGTCCTATGGGCCGCAGTGTCAGTGCTTCACCCATGGACTATACCAGCTGATTTCTCTGATCAGCTTATTATCTTAACAAACAGGTTTTAAATAGTGAAATCAGGTGGTGTAGCGCACGGTAGGCGCAAATGCCTGCAGATACCTGCCTCCCGCAGGACCTGGAGTTGAGCAGCGCTGGTGTAGAGTGCAGACAGCCATGGTTTTCCTCTGGAACCCCAAAAAACGACACACGGGATGTCAATAACTAGATGGAGAACAATGAACAAATGAGAATGGATTATTTGGAGTGTGGTGGCATGCTTGTGCATAGACTGCCCCCTGCAGTCCAGTCTCCTGCAGTGTCCCAAAGGCCCCCGAGGGCCGGCGCTGAGAACACAGATGGATCTGGGCCCTGTATCTGACTGCTCATCCATTCTGGCCTGTCCTGCTGCTCTGCACCACTGACTAAACTTCAACACGGACTCCATTGTCTGCATTTACGGATAAATAATGAAAATGGTGACGAAAGATGACGAATCTTATCAGATCAGATTTGTGCTGGACATCCGGCATAAGTGAGAAGTTATTTCCGTTGGCTCTTGTACTGTGGCAGGGTTGAGCTGTTCCGAACGTCTGTGTAGACACAGTTTCACAGGTATGACAGAGTGATGCAGACTAATTGTACAGCATGAATACCAAAATGAATTTAGCGTGAACAAGTCTCCACATCATAATTTGTCATAATTTCTTACATCTTGTAAATGAACACCCTGAGAAATACACAAAGTGGCATGCATTTACTGTATATTACTTACTGGATATTGCAGTGCTTAGTAATGGGATGTTAGAGAACTTTTAAATCAATAATATGAGCCTAGATATTAAATGCCATTATTCTCTTTCTCTGATTTTTCTTTCATTTTCAAATCTGACACATACACCAAAGAGTGCATTATTTCAGTGAGGCGTGAAACAGCTGCGGAACCCCAGCTTTGAGTTATGTCCTCTAATTGGTGCAAACAGAGAACCTGCAGGCGTGGGATAGGCTCCCTGCTGGTTTCAGCACTGGCGTCGGCAGTTACTACTTAAAAATAAACGGCCTGAAGGAAGTCCGGTACGTTCCTTTGTGTGTCAGGATTTGGTCCAATGATCTCAAAATTGTCATTTTATTTGTTATTTAAAATGAATATATTTATTCATAAAGACAACCCCTTTTCTCTTTCCAGTAAGGACATGTATTGCAGAATTTCTTCAGCAAGCACAGCATTATGTTTTCGAATATAAAACCCTCCAGTCGGTTTTTAGTACAGGGATTGTATTTGCATGCAATCAAAATCAGAACATAATGAATAGTGTGGTGTTCTCATTGTAAAGGCCCACAAATGGCCCAACCAGGATGATTCAAAATAGATATCCATCCATTGTCTTAACCCGCTTATCCTGAACAGGGTTGCAGGGGGGCTGGAGCCTATCCCAGCATACATTGGGCGAAAGGCAGGAACACCCTGGACAGGTCGCCAGTCCATCACAGGGCACACACACCATTCACTCACACACTCACACACTCATACCTATGGGCAATTTAGACTCTCCAATCAGCCTAACCTGCATGTCTTTGGACTGTGGGAGGAAACTGGAGTACCCGGAGGAAACCCACGCAGACACGGGGAGAACATCCTATCCATCCTATCCTGTATCAAACTCTGCACAGAGAGGCCCTGGCCGACGGGGATTCGAACCCAGGACCTCCTTGCTGTGAGGTGGCAGTGCTACCCACTGCACCATCCGTGCCGCCCAAAATCGATATATTTATATTTATATTAGCAAAAGTATGACTTAATGACTTAATATGAACTGGAATAGGCTTTTCATAATAGATATTTGCTCTTGTTTTGCTTTCTTTTTGGTGGAAAAAGTCTAAGGTACTCACCAGGAGACTCAATCTTCTCTCTGAGCTGAAATTGTCCCTACAAGGAAGTGTGGGCTTGCAGATGCATCATCATGAACATCTGTAGTCAGATGGTTGTAGTGCCAGCTGAGCTACTGCAGAAGCTGCCTGAGGACTTTAGCTGATGGACCAAAGGGTTTGCTTGAGGGTCACAGTGGGACCAGTCAGGGAGACAGTATATTAAATAAGTAAATTAATGGATTCAAAAGGTTCTTACCTAATTTCCAGAGTCTTATAGATTGGCTCTGTTGTTTGAAAATGCAAGGTACAAAAGTGAAGGATTTCAAGCTTAATGTGGGTAGGCGTACATACATTACATTACAGTCGTTTTGCAGACGCTCTTCTCCAGAGCGACGTACAACAAAGTGCAAATCAGAACCAGGGACAAGTGTGCTGAAGACCCTAGAGGGAAGTCCTAGAGTGATCACACAGATAAAACTTGAACCCTTGAAGAATAATCAGATAACTTTCCAAGTAGCATAACACGGTTGGCAGCTAGAATACCAAATAATGATTCAAAATTGTAATTATAACCTATAGCATACATGACTAATTACAACAGTGAGGTAGGGAGGGAAAAGTGCAGCCTGAAGAGGTGAGTTTTCAGTCTGCACTTGAAAGTGGTCAAAGATGCTGTTCTGACGTCCGCAGGAAGGTCATTCCACCACCGAGGGACCAGTACAGACAGCAGTCGTGACCGAAAAGTGCAGGTGTGAGGGGGAGGCGCCAGGCATCCAGAGGTAGCGGAATGGAGAGGTCTGGCAGGTGTGTAGGGTCTGACTAGCTTTTGGATATATGCTGGGGCTGCTCCCTTAACTGCCTGGTATGCAAGCACCAATGTTATAAATTTGATGCGAGCCATAACAGGGAGTCAGTGGAGGTAATGCAAGTTTTTTTTGTCCAGTTATTTGGCCTTATATTTGAAATAACCATTAAATTATTAATTTAATGTCTAATAAGATCTATATTTTGCGTTTATTCTCCAGAATATAGCACCATGTCCTGTATTTCAAATGCCCTCTAATAGTAGTTTCTCACATTCTTGGAAGTTTCCAAGCCCTTGCTCAGTTAGTAAGGAGTGTCTTCCCATCCAAAGTAAGATGCTGGATGTTGATATCTGTGTTTACCTGCTTTGGGATTTGTTTCCCTCATGGCTCTGCTACCCATGCATTTTAATTTCCCCTGAGATTTTCATAATTCAGGATGACTAATTTACATTGACCAAAATAGCTTGCTATTCACATATGTTAACCATCTGAATGAAATTTTCTTTCTTGTCATTCATTGGCATATAAATAGTCAGTACAGTAACATTAATTCACACAACCTCTTTTTCCTTATTGTTGCGATCCAGTGTAGTTGTGATAGTTCAAGAGGGCTTTTCCATAACTGTTCCATGGCTGAACAGAGGATGGCTACGAATAGGCAGTGTCAGGCCAATGTCACTGTGCAACAGTTAATCCAAGTCTTGTTCCTCTGGACATCATGGACAGGTTTCTGCCATACTGTATGAAGGTGACTGCTGAGGCAGGCTTCAGTTCAGTAAATAGTTAATAAATATACAGGTTGTCCAAGGCTTCTATTTTCAAGAGTTGATCAGTCAAGAGTTAAATTCATAAAAACTTTAAAAGCATATATTATTTACAGTAAACTAGATGTTTTGTCACAAGCATTCCTTATTGATATATTATATTGAAAATATGTTTCTCAGATGAGATAGTATTTCCAGATTCAACTCTGACTCAGTTTATAAACCTTGATCCCCATATTATGACAAATCTGTGGTGTGTCAATTTTCCTTTGTGCAGGCATTGCCAACTGCCACACAATAGGTCTGTCATTATCCAATCACAGCCTATGGTGATATGCTTTTCTGGCACATTTATCTGATCTGAAATAAGAAAATAATTAAATAAAGAAATAAATAAAGGAAACAATAAGTATGCAAATGTTTAGAATGCAATTATTTCCTAGAGGGATCACCCCAGAAATGTCCCCTTTGAAATCGCAGACATGCTGTCAGAATGGGAGTTATATTTGGCAAGCTGACAGAGACATCATCAAGGTTAGGTATTGACTACTTGTTAAATAGTTTGGTGGTGCACATTTGGATCATTTGGAGTTCCATTATTTGTTTGTTATTTGAAGACGCAGTAAATCCCCTTTCCCCTGCGCTAACCATAAAAGATAAAAGAAGAAACAATGAATATGTGAAAATGTGGTTTAGGGGCTCAGCTTTTGGATCGCAGTATGTGAGAGCAGTGAATGAACCACAATAATAATAGCAGTATTTTTATATTGAAAAGGGACTGAATTAGAATTTTTATGCAGAATATACACTCACGAAGCACTGTATTACTAACACTGGGTAGGGCCTCCTTTTGCTCTGAAATTAAAATAATTTCTTCATGACATGATTTTCCCCAAGATCTCCTGTTCTACCACATCCCAAAGGTGTGCTATTTGATTCAGATCTGGTGACTGGGAGGCCATGAAAGCAGTTTGAGAGTGGTTTGAGGAGGTGGTTGGTGCAGTATTTCAGAATGTGTGCCAGTCAGTTGTCCAGTCAGATGATTGTTAAAATGAGTGGCCCCTTCATGAAATCTGCCAGAACACACGGTTGTCCAGTGTGCACTGAAGAAAGGTTGGCTTTGACTCTGTGGATGCTGTGTTTCTCAGACTGCTTGCTTGATTGTGTCTGAGGTCTGCAGGATTGTGTTTGAGGTCTGCAGGATTGTGTTTGAGGTCTGCAGGATTGTGTCTGAGGTCTGCAGGATTGTGTTTGAGGTCTGCAGGATTGTGTTTGAGGTCTGCAGGATTGTGTCTGAGGTCTGCAGGATTGTGTTTGAGGTGTGCAGGATTGTGTTTGAGGTCTGCAGGATTGTGTTTGAGGTCTGCAGGATTGTGTCTGAGGTCTGCAGGATTGTGTTTGAGGTCTGCAGGATTGTGTTTGAGGTCTGCAGGATTGTGTCTGAGGTCTGCAGGATTGTGTTTGAGGTCTGCAGGATTGTGTTTGAGGTCTGCAGGATTGTGTTTGAGGTATGTAGGATTGTGTCTAAGGTTGGCAGGATTGTGTCTGAGGTGTGCCGGGCCATCTGCTTGGCCTTGCAAGAGGATATGTTTGCCCTTTTCTGACCAAACTGAATGGGAGGACATTGCTAAAAAATATAAGCCAAGAATATCTTCCTTCACTTCACTGAGGCAAGCAACATATTTTTATGACTGTCTAATTTGATGGTGTTAAACCCCCAGGGAACCAAGGAAAATAGAATAAAGGTCTTCTCACGAGGACTCTACAGTTTGACAAGTGACAAATTGGCCTTTTGAATGAGGAGCATCAGCCATTATCGTCATTTTTCAGTCCCCAATGGCTAATCTTTTTACATTTTTATGATGTTTCAGCAAGCTAACTTCTTCCCACTGACGTCACACTCAGATAGAAGAAAAGACAAGCATTAAAGACTTTAAATATAATATTAAACAAAGGCATGAACAATCACTTTCATGTTAAAGATTAAATATGGCTCACCTTTGAGGATTAAAAGAGTGCTTTATAGTCTTTTTTTATTTTGGTAGACAGCCCTCTACTAATGTGCTTGGCGGCTTCTTTCAAATGCTTGTTCAGATGGGAATATGAACTATTAACTTTAAAATCTCCTGCATGAAAGATGCTGTCATAATTCATTCAACAGTCAACACTCGGTGAGGGTAGCTAGTACTTGGAAGCCTTAGCAATGGGAGAGGTCTCATACCAAAAGCTAATCTCAGAACAGTGTGCCTTCCCATTCACAACCATGAAATGGCAAACTCCTTGGATGGGTGGCACGAAGACAGCCCTTACTGAGCAGAATAATGAAAAACAAGCATCTGGAGTTTGCCAAACTTCATTGGATTCATTATGACTGCAAGAGAGTGTTATGGTCAGATGATGCCAAAATGGAATGTTTTGGCCATACACACCATCCACACCATGTTGGGCAGCAAAAGAGGAATGTGTACAAGAAGCCTGGAAGCTGAGACTTAGTCATATGTACTGTAGATTGTCCTGCCGGACAATGACTCCAAACATACATCACAATCCACGCAGAAATGGTTTAGTGAAAATAATATCCATGTTCTGCAATGGCCAGACTAAAATCCCAGCAAATCTTTTGTCTTTTTTCAGTTTATATATTTTTGGGAAGTCAGTTTCAGTTCTGGGATTGCTAGAATTGCTGCTAGCTGGCTAGACCACTATTTCAACAACTGGCTTGGCTCTGCTCTGTTACTGCTCTGTTACTGAGTTGTACCTCATTGAGGTAAAAGCCATTAGATGGAAATGATCAGCTGTTGGAGATCAGCTGCAGTGTCCCTTTGTTGTAGAACAGCAAAGTAATGTAAAAAATGATTTACAAGCCAGTATGTTTGGTCTTATTAATCTCAAACTTGATTGATTAAGTGAGAAAGCTTGTTAAAATGCAGTTTACAAGATACATGGTAAATGGTTGGAATTTATGTAGCCGTTATCCAAAATGCTGTACAATTGTTGCTTCCCATTCACTCATTCATTCACACACACACCAACGGCGATTGGCTGCCATGCAAGGTACCAACCAGCGCAATATATATACATACATACACTCCACATACATACTCCACTATATGTACAGTATATGCCCAAGCTCATTAGCCAATAAGAATCAAGTGTATCTGTCCAAGCCGTGATATAACAGACACATATATCACATAGGCTTTGATGTATTCAATTTATGTTTATACAATGCATTTTAAAATACAAAATATATGAGTGCATGTATTGGAAATATGATTATTTTTGGCATGGAAGGTGGCTACATAGTTGTGGCACTCACTTGAAATTTCCACCCAGAGTGCTTAGCCTACATATAGTATGAAAGGCTTGTCATTTAATGTGACTAGAAATAAACAAATTCCCACCAGTCCTGTTCTGTAAATAACAGGACCTCTTCAGCCACCTGAGAGTAAGTCTTGCTGCTGGTCACGCACGGAGCATGAGCCTCGGTATACCCATTCGGTCTGTCAGTCCTCTGTGCGGAGATGCTCATTAATTGTGTAGACTGGTGTTGTGTGCTGGGATCTGAAGAGCCCACCTGCAGATGCTTCCCTGCTATGAGTGTTGTTACCTGCATTGTTCTAAAAAAGGCACAGGCATCCTAGGGTCAGCTCTGCCGCACTCGGGGGGAACTTTGCGTCACCTCAGGTCCCCAAAGTTGGCTAATCAATGCCCTGCAATGATTAATGGGAGAAGCGTGTGTCTCCGGTCTGTCACACTGCTACATTTGCTAATTGCAGGCACCACCGGCTAAAATGTCAGTTGTGTAGAACATGACAGATGCCCAGTTGTATAAAATTCAGAGCCACTCTCCTTTGCTATAAATAATTCAGATTACACACAGAACCATTTTTTTAAAATCCGAGAGCAAGACGCGGTCTGTTCTGCAAATTCAATGAGGTTCTTTAGTTTCGCATTTTGATCAATATGAACAAATATTAAGTTATTTGTATGCCAATCCTTTGAAATATGTAAGTACCTTTATGTGGGGTACTTACATATTTATACTTTCATGATGTTGATGTAGTGTCAGGATCCCTCTGGTTATTAGAGGTTCTTATTCAGAGAGGTGTGCTTGTGTTTTAAAGCTATTTGCCACCATGATATTCTGATTTAATGGAAAGGTTCACATTCTTATTTTTCTTAGACTGTGCATACAGTCACAGAACATATGTGGATGACTCAGTTCGTCAAGGACCTCATAACTTCATTAATGCTTAAAGCTTGATTAGATTTTTTAGTTTCTAAGGACTTCAGAAAATCAGCAAGACGTCAAATATCTTTTCAGAGAAGTTAATCTGGGGGTTGAGAGGACATTTTTGCTATGAAAAGTAATGTTTGGTGCTGATGACGCAGAAGTTGTCTGGTATAGAGATAGAAGAAGCCCCCACAATTACTCACAGGAGCGAAGATGTTTCATTGCTATACGAAGGGGAAAGTGACAGGTTCTTCCAGTGCGCAAACTGCAATTAAAATAAGGGGAGGTCAGTAGGAAAATTCCAAACAGACTTATTTCAAATTGGATTCTCTGTGGTGAATAAGGGGACGAGTGCAAAGGACATCTGTTTGAGCTGTAAGGTCACAAATGAAGACGACAGACACTCCTACTTTTCTCCTATAGCTGTTTTAATGGGCCTCTTGATCGCTCATAATAGCATTCCTGGACACATACCAGCGTTCATTGTCGTCACAGAATATCATATGGCACAAATCACTGGGCCGCTATTTTTTACTTGTTAAGACCATCCTTTCAAAGGGATGGAAATGGAAACTGACTCTTGTAAAAAAGATGTGAGCATCTATTGAGTCAAAAGCAAAACCTCAAGTCTGAATAAAGGTTCCTTTACGATTTCCTTTAAAATGAATGACCGCATTGCACAGTGCATTGGGCCACACTGAATACCCCCTCCCCCTGTCAAGCCTGGCCCTAGCAGAAAGGCCTGGTTCAGAGTTTTTATCCAGAGCGGAGCAGATGACTGACTTTATTTAGCAGGCGGCTGATGGCGGCTGTGCGGTTGGTTTACAGATATTGTCATTATGAGCACAGTGGAGCGGGTCTGCGTCTCCCTTCCATCCTCACCGCCGTACAGGCCTGAACTGAGAGGAGCTGGCCGCAGGGCACGAGTGCCTGTCTGTCTGTGTGCTGCCTGGGTGGTGCCATGACTGTCATTAACCCAAGTCAAGCTAAACACTGTGCAACAGGGCAAGGACGAGGCAACACGTTATGCCACAATCGCAGGCATTCAAGCTATGTATGCATCGACAGATATCATTCAAATGAAGTGTATTAAGTATATTAAGTGATTCTTAAAGCACAATCTGAAAATGACAAAATTCTCTAAATTGGCAATGTGAACGTATTATAGGAGCACTGTAGTTAACAGTATGTGAATTTGCAACATACCTTGTTATTTCCAATGAGGAACTACAGGTTTTAGGGAATCCCCACTGTTTTGACTAGCAAACACCTGCGTAGGTGTTGCAAGCACAGCTCAGTGAACTGCAGTAATCAGAAGAAATTGAAAACCCCCAGTTTGCACTTTAATTACAATTTACTCAAAACTCCGAAGTTTGATAAAAGTTTGCTTGGGAACTTGGATGAAAATGCGTGTCTCTCAGATTAAACAACCTTATATTTGCTATCCCAAGCCTACGCGACTATCAATAACTGAGTGACAATTTAGTTCACCATATGAGTCACATTCCTTAAAATTTAATTCAATGTCACCAAGGACTAAAGTTTCTAGCATGAAACAACTGTAAATATATTTTTTCTCATAATGGAACTAATTACTAAAATCTCAAAAGAATATAAATGTAATGTTTCCTTTAGAAATACATATTTCTTTGGATTTTAAGTGCTTTTAAACCCTCTAAAATGACAATATAATTATGATTGCTCTTATTTTGTTTAATGCTACAGCTGAATTGAGAGGCACACTTTCAGGGATGGATGTGAATACATACAAATGGCCTTATACATCTTTGTTCATCTCATAAAGAAAACATCTTTGAAAATAAAATATGTAAATGTGGGCAAATAGTGTGTATACTAATTATTCACAAAAAGATACAATGATTAATATACATTTATTTAAATATGAGTTGAATATATGAGTTCTATCAGGGTCATTCCCTGTGTTTGCTAAATGTCAGTTACTGTTGTTCAATCCTGTATAATGATAAATGTTGCCATGTGTTTTTATATCAATTGTTGCATACCATGAAATAGTATGGTATGCAATAGTATATCCATAGTATATTAGGGGAGAAATTCAAGCAATTTCATGTTATTTTTTCCTGACAAAAACATGCTTTTTTGGATCAGTAACACATTGGGCCTCATGCAAGAACCTTTTTGTTTTCTTATCGTAAATTTATCACACCTTTTTTCATTTGTATGAGTGTGCCACGTCAAACCAATGAATGCTCCTAACTTCAGAAAACTGTACTAGTTTGAAAGTTTGATCCGAGTCCTGTGAGCCAGGTGAGCAGCGCTGACATGCAGCCTCTCCATAGAAAATCAATGGAATGTGTTGTTTACATGATTCATGCAACAGGTCTGGTAGATTTTGTTCCTGCCTAAGAAAAAATGTTAAGTATGAGAAAATGGGTGAATACGCCAAGTTCAGCTCAAATCTCTTATTACGAGTGATTTAAGAGAACTTCACGCATTCACCAATTTTCTCTTATTTAGAATCTTTTCTTGTGTAGGAACAACATTTATAAGTGCTGCCTACCTGTTGGGGCAAGTCAGTGCAGCTTGCCTGTACACGGAACTCAAACTTTCAAACTAGTCATTACAGATCAAAGTTGAATCAAAATTTAGCAGGTACACTGCTTATTTCTCACCTGAAATGTTTTTAGACATGTATTTTAGTAGACTGTTTAGTAGAGAAAAAAAGAGAAAGTTTTATCATTGATCATGTTTTGCAAAAACAAATGTACTAGTTCAGTGCTCTATGAACATCATTTTTATCCTCTATTGGTTGGACCCAAGTAAAACTCTGGACACTCTGGTTTATTTTATCAACAATATACACTCTGTGGCAAATTTTTTTAGTAGACCTATCTGGTACCTGGTACAACCCCATTATGCTTCCAGAGTGGAATGGATTCAACAAGGTACTGGGTAATTCCATGTCTCAATACACATTTGTACCACATGATCACAGATTTAGCATGCTTTATAAAAAAACCCTGGAAACTTTGGCCCTTGAATCCAAAACCAGCCCTAGTTTTCTTTCCTCCCGGGTAATTTTACAATGTACGATTATTTTTTTTCTTCAGCTGAATCACTCATAACTCCTTTACCTTTCATTTTGGGGTGAACATAATGTAAATGTATCACATAAATTGGTGCACACTTTGTTCGCCCATATCTCCTAGATTAACAATCCGAGGCTAATGTAATTTTGGTAACGGGTTTCTTATGATGCCAAATGTGACGACATGGTCCATGCTGACTCAATAGCATCATACAGGTTTTTAGGGCATACATTCATGCTGCAAACCTCTTGTTCCAACTCATCCCAAAGGTGCAGGACCTGAAACGAGCAGTTAATTCTTGAAAACCTACCAATGTATCTGAATTAAATCAATTCTGCAATCAAGAGCGGACTCTCAGTGTGAAAGACCCATATCTAATTGTAGAACATTTTTTGTTGCAATTACTGCTGCTGAAGGTGGCATAACCAGTTCTTAAGGTGAATAACTATTTCACAGCAGTGATTTGGGTGTTTGATAACTTTTTCATTGAAAAAATGAAAAACTCATTTACTCATTTAACTCATTTTGTGTTTAATATTACATTTTTGTAGAATATATTTGCAAATATGCAGTGATAGAGGAAATCATTACATACTATAATCAGTTATAAAGGTTTATATTCATGCTTGTATAAGCATTACATGAGTTTTACTTTTTCATCAATAACTGAAATGATAAAATAGGTTGGTATTTGTCCAATACCCACTTTTATTACACAGATTTTTGTAATCTTCTAATTTAGTAATTTCTGTGTAATAAGTTTTTCCCCACTAGATTTAAAGGTTTTCATGATCTCATCACACAAGGTGTAGTCTACCTAATTAGTAAATAAGGGAAAGTATGTTTTAATGTTAGATTGCCAAAAAGAATATTACATTTAAATTCCTCCTTCCCTTGTGCTGTGTATAAAGTATTGAAGACAAGGACAATGTTTGACATATCCATCCTAAATGTGTGCAGGGCATTACAATTCTTTCCTTTGTTAAAGACTGATGTGTGAATACATTTTCTATTGGTGACATTTACCTCTAATTGACTATTGACGTTCATGCATCACACATTCTGGAAGAAGATGTCATCATTGCCTCTTGCAATCACTTATTTTGATGTCACCCTGCAACACAAAAAATAAGCAGACCATTTAATATGATGAGAGGGGGAACTGTCATCGTAGTCTAAAGATGTCCCCAAGATTTACATTCATATTGCCAGTATGGAAGTGATTACATTTGACCAATTTCATTGATTGATACCTGACTCTGGAGCCTATGAATCAGACACCTTTAATTAAATTAGGTTTCAAAGTTCCATTGAATCCAGTTCATGTTTAACAGCCTGTGATTGAGTACGTAGTATTACAGGTGTTTGTCATGGATTAAGTTTATTATTGCATGGTAAAACAATCGTGCAATCTTGTGTAATCATGTAATCTCTTTTTTTTTGTCAGGTATCCTGCATTTTACTATATTGATAACCAGAGGCTTAAAAGCTATTTGATCACATAAATGGACAGTTGTTAACTTTGGTAACCTTTATTAACCTCCATATCGTGGCACTTTTCAAAAGCATTTCTGAAGCATCACAGAATACACGCATCTACGTGAACTAAATAATTACAAAATGCCAAAAGCACTAAAATGTTACAGTATGTGGATTGTTTTTGCAAAGTTGCAGTATGGTTGCCACTGGTAGCTGTATAGATGGACGTATACTACATGAAAGTGCATCTCCTATGGCTTGTCCTCTTATAACATGTTTGATCCCATGAGAAGGGAATTCAGTATGACAAGGGTTGTGCCTGAAGCACTCTGTTTGACATGAATTTGGAATCTCTTTATAAAAATCCCATGGCAGTGCCCCAGTACAGAAAGAGGTTTGCGTGCAACAAGAATTCACAGTAGCTTTCTGCACTGCAGCTGTGCACCTTCTGAATTAGCCGCGATCCAAATTACGTCCAAGCCGGATTTATTGAAGCTCTCGCCCTGCCCATATTGTGGGGGTGATGCGTGAAATGGATGAAAGCACCGCCCTTCTCGGCATTAAAGGCACCTGTCTGTCAAGGAAAGAGACAGCAAACGTCCCCACGGTGCCTCTGACATCAGACTGACAGACTTTAATCACGCTGAGCTTAATTAAATGTCTCCCTTAACTGGTCACTGATGGAAGAAATCTTCAAAATAACAGAAGATTCATTCAGATGCATAGAAGCAGTGTTGTCCTCAACTGATGTCATCCAATTAGCAGAGGGAGTGACTCAGGAATTCGCCTATGCCCTCCTGAAGGCCAGAAACAACACCTCCTTACACCTGGAGACAAAAAAAAGTCAATGCGTCACATCAATTCTCAGCAAGCAAAATGCGGACCCTGAAAAATAACAGCTATATTACAAAGCTGATGAAAATACTTTAATCCAATACTTATTTATTAATGATCCTTTATTTCTTGTTTCTTGTTATTGAAGACTTGGTGATTACAACAAACACGTCACTAAATGGCATACTGATCTTTATTTTCTTTTATTACTTTACCATGTTTATTTCTTGAGGGAAATAAGCCAATATTGAACCTGTTATTGATGTAGTATTCACAAGACACAAATAAATTGCAGAAGATAAATAAATAAATAAATAGAAGTAGCATCTTTTAAAACTACAGATGTATTATCAGAGGTACAGTTAGGTCCGGAAATATTTGGACAGTGACACAATTTTCATAATTTTGGCCCTGTACGCTACCACAATGGATTTGAAATTAAATAATCGAGATGCAATTGAAGTGCAGACTTTCAGCTTTAATTTGAGGGTATTTACATCAAAATTGAAGGAAGGGTTTAGGAATTGCAACAATTTTCATACATAGTCCCCTCATTTCAAGGGACCTAAAGTAATTGGACAAATGAATATAATCATAAATAAAATGTTCATTCTTAATACTTTGTTGAGAATCCTTTGCAGGCGATGACTGCCTGAAGTCTGGAAACCATGGACATCACCAAACGTTGGGTTTCCTCCTTTGTGATGCTTTGCCAGGCCTTGACTGCAGCTGTCTTTAGTTGTTGTTTGTTTGCAGGTCTTTCTGCCTTAAGTTTTGTCTTAAGCAAGTGGAATGCATGCTCAATCGGATTGAGATCAGGTGATTGACTCGGCCATTGTAGAATATTCCACTTCTTTACCTTGAAAAACTCCTGGGTTGCTTTCGCAGTATGTTTTGGGTCATTGTCCATCTGTACTGTGAAGCGCCGTCCAATCAACTTTGCTGAATTTGGCTGAATGTGAGCAGACAGAATGTTCCTATAGACTTCAGAATTCATGCGGCTGCTTCTGTCTTCTGTCATATCATCAATAAACACTAGTGACCCAGTGCCATTGGAAGCCATGCATGCCCATGCCATCACACTACCTCCACCATGTTTTACAGATGATGTGGTGTGCTTCGGATCATGAGCCGTTCCAAGCCTTCTCCATACTTTTCTCTACCCATCATTCTGGTACAGGTTGATCTTAGTTTCATCTGTCCAAAGAATGCTGTTCCAGAACTGGCTGGCTTTTTTAGATGTGTTCTGGCAAACTCTAATCTGGCCTTTCTATTCTTGTGGTTTATGAATGGTTTGCACCTTGTGGTGAACCCTCTGTATTTGCTCTCATGAAGTCTTCTCTTTATGGTAGACTTGGATAATGATACGCCTACTTCCTGGAGAGTCTTCTTCACTTCACTAGATGTTGTGAAAGGGTTCTTCTTTACCATGGAAAGGATCCTGCGATCATCAACCGCTGTTGTCTTCCGTGGACGTCCGGGCCTTTTTGTGTTGCCGAGTTCACCAGTGCGTTCCTTTTTTCTCAGAATGTACCAAACTGTTGATTTGGCCACTCCTGATGTTTCTGCTATCTCTCTGATGGATTTTTTCTTTTTTCACAGCCTAAGGATGGCCTGTTTCACTTGCATTGAGAGCTCCTTTGACCGCATGTTGTGGATTCACAGCAACAGCTTCCAAATGAAAATGCCACACCTGAAATCAACTCCAGACCTTTTACCTGCTTAATTGATGATGAAATAACAAGGGAATAGCCCACACCTGCTCATGAAACAGCTTTTGAGTCAATTGTCCAATTACTTTAGGTCCCTTGAAATGAAGGGACTATGTATGAAAATTGCTGCAATTCCTAAACCCTTCCTCCAATTTTGATGTAAATACCCTCAAATTAAAGCTGAAAGTCTGCACTTCAATTGCATCTCGATTATTTAATTTCAAATCCATTGTGGTAGCATAAATATTTCTGGACCTAACTGTAAATTACAACAGTGATTCAATAACAAGAAAGCTCAAAATGGTGGATAGTAAAAGCGTCATTACAGATCACCTCCTTTACTGTTCCTCAAACGGACAGGAATTTGTCAACATGATGTGCCCACATTAAAGGCATTCTGGTCAGTGATGTTTGATATGTTTCAGACTGGGGTGAGCTGACCTAGATTGTTCTCTAAAAGTTAAAAGACTACCCTTTCACTTTTCTGTAATGAAGTGTTTATCACTCTCATTACAAATTATGTTAATTTTAGTGTTTTAGACTCATAAACTCCCAAAAACTGATATAAGATATAAGATGTAATCCCAGTGCAAATAGAGATTTGGAGATCAGATACAGTGGCTTGTGTCATCATTTGGAAGAGTGTATGTGTTGTGAAACGGGGCATCAGGTTTGCTGTAGATGGACAAGTGTTTTTGGCTTTGCAATGTGTTTAGCTTAGTGCAAACATGAATGAATGAAGGAATGAATTAAGGGGAGAAACAAAATATCCAGGCAAGGTTATTTGAAATATCTATAACTATGAGTAAGCTCACATTGCATTGCAGGGTACCAGTAAGAAACGAGAAAGCAGAAAACAAAGGAACAAACACCATTCTTGGTTTAGATGTCTATTTACTGTTATTCTGGAGATTATTTTGCCAATAGCGATGTGATGAATACTAGCCCCATCAGCATGCAGCAGAGCTGGACTCAAAGGTTAAGCACTTATAAACAGTCCTCTCTGATGACACCAGCGTTGCCTCCTCCAGGCATTGGAATTCCATTCATAAATCTACAAGCAGAAAGCAGGATGCTCTGCCTTGACTATATTTGATATATTGATTTCCAATAAGATCAGAGAGGCAAGACGACACCATATATTTGTGCAGCATGACAGCAAATGCATTCAGATTCAAATTGAAACTGCCCGGAGAAGGCTCCGGACTGTGGAGGTGACACGATGTGACACTTTGGCTTCAGCAGCGGTAAATCAGCTCCATTTACTCAAATGAGTGAATTGCATCACTGGAATGGATTTGCCAAAATGCATTTGTATTTGCACAGTAATTAGTGTGTGCACCTCTAAGCCAAATGTAAGGAACAATGTTGATTGAAACTGCATCGTATTAATGTTAACTCCAAGTAGTATCCTCTTTTGTCAGATTAGAACAGCATCAAAAGTGCCGTTTAAAACCTCACTACAATGTCAAACCAGGTCTAAAATGGCTTCCATTCATACCTCATGAGCTTTTTTACTCAGCATCTTTCTGGACAACAGGGCATCATCTATCCATTGTCCATATTGTAAGACATAGACACATAGTACCAGAGCAGTGATTGGCAGATTAAGATTTAGGGATATTATGTTAATAGTTTGAATGCAGAGGCTGCAAAATAAAGGTGATTTATTATTTTACTTTTCTTTGCAGAACTATGAAAAGCAGAGTCTCTCAGGAACTGAGCTGCTCCTCCTGTAACAGAACCAATTTAATGAGCTCCACCTTTGTATAGTTTTTTTTGGTGTTGTTTGTGATGTCAAACCTACCTTGCATGACAGTTGTCAGCAACAGATATGTTCAATTGATTATTTAATGCGCAGAATACCTCATGTTAAGTTCATTAAAGAGAAGCAAATGAGCTGTTTTATTCATAATAATGTGGCTTGGTTTCACTGAGAAAATGTTCTGTAGTCCCTATAGTTAATTCAGCTAACCTTTTTACTGACCTCTGTCAGCTGTTTTGGGGCCGAAACTTGAGTTATCTGGTAAAGTGACTTTAAATATACATTTAACAAGGCCTCTGTCAGGTTTCGTTTACAGGCAGTCTATTTATTACTGATATAGCCAGATCTAATAGTTAAAGAAGGTCAATGTCTTTCACACTGTTTAATATGTTCTGTTAGATCTATCAAAACATTTAAATTGTTATAATTATTTGAAGTATTAGACCATTTTATTTTTGGGTTAACGTGTCCGTGCATTGTCAGACGGTAGGGGTCAATCATGTTAATTATGGACCTCATGCTTGGGTGCCTACACACAATCCCATACATCCCATAGCTTTTAAGATCACGAGCGGAACATAAAGAAGTTGTGATCACAGTGTAACACGTGAGATGTTAGCGCATCCGTTCTCTGGTCCGATGAGCACTGGCTCATCCAGGAAGCACTCGTTTGGTATGCCCATGTCACACAGCACCTCTGAACCTCAAATCCACCAGAGAGACTCGGGGACTTTTGGCACCATCGCTCACTCGTTCACTGACTGCCAAAGGTCAGGCCGAGGCCTGGGCTCCGTGGCACGCAGCACGGGCACGAACGCCAAGGAAAGGCCACAAGCCATCGATCGCGTGTCACCGGGATGCGTGTTCAAAAGCACAAAGGACAAAGCGTCCACTGCGGCTCCTTCCCTTCCATTCAGAGCAGTCTACAGTTCTAGTGCCGTTGGCTGTCATACGATAATGAAAACGGATTGCTTTATATAGAAACAATACAAATCTATCGATCTGTCTGTCTGTCTGTCTGTCCCTTTCTGAAAAGCACAAAAAATAATGTTTAATTCCATGGGCGTAGGTGGACGTACAGTGCTACGAATAGGCCATAGGAAGACCAATTAGTTAAATTGACCTTAAAATAATTCTTCTGGGAATCTGTGTGGTTGGGGGTTTTTTTTGCCAGCAAAATGTCAAATTACAAAGACGGGAACATTGCCTGCGTCTGTGTAATATGATGAGCATTAAGGAAGGAGTGGACTTCACAAGCCCCCGTCTCCCTGATGGATGATGTAAGATGTGAATGATCCATGGAAGCATTAAGGTTACTGCATTGTGGGTTCTATCCCTTGTGCATGTAAACTGCATGTCTCAGTCATTCTGGGTCCAGTGTCACACAATTAAAGAGGATAGGGAAATTGCCTTTCTCCGTGATGTATACAGAATACAGGGGCTTTAGGGCAACCTTTCACACACAAACATTACACAACTGAAAAACAGGGATGTTATAAAAATGTTTTGCTGTTTCAGTCATATATATGCAATTTTGTAGCTCATAAAAATAATAAGCTGAACTAAATGATGGAGGCGGGTTCTGTGTAAGGATGAGTTTATCATGAAGATCTTTTCTTTGTGAATGATTTACATCCGGGCGCGGGGGAAAATGTGTTCCCCGGCCATTTACGTCCTGTCTTGAGTTGATCGATATGTTTTGACTTTGACTTGCTGTGGCAGAGGCCTGTCACCATCAGTGTGCTGTCCATGTGTCTGGAAGTTACTCTTCACTCTTGGTGCTTACAAACCTCTTTAGAATGCATTTCCCCCGGTGAGTGTAACTGAAGGATCAATAAAGGACAATGTTCCTGTTGTTGTCAACAGATGTTTTGTGTTAATTTTAATGCTGCTGTGTTTACATGATTACAACACGAGCCAAGAGAAGACCAGAATATTGATATTCGGAGCAAATTTCATGAGCATGCTTTAGCAAGTAGATTTTTTTATTGTTTCTTGAAATACATTTGGAAGTTATGGAGAGCTTTATGCTAAACAGGAATTAAAAAAAGAACGTGGGATACAGAGAAATAAAATTGGATGGCTAATTCTTTGAAGAAAAAAAAACGCAAGCAGATTCGTCAGATTATCTGTGCAAGCCTCCAGATATGTATGATAATAATGTCAGTAATAATAATTATTCTTTTTTTTTTTTTTTAAGCACCTTTCTAATCACTGTACAGTAAATGTAATGTAATATATGACGGCTGCTTGTGCTGCTGAAATGTGTGTGCTTTTATTTTGAATGCTTCACTCTGAAACAGAATCAAGAAAGAAATCACAAAAAAAAAAATATTTTTTGTACTTTGATTTCAGGCCAAAGTTGGCTGAACACGGCAAAACACAAAATACTGTAATTTGACAAGAGACCCCATTAAATTTATACTTACTGTAGTTGAATACCTTGTTTTATCAAAGTGTGGTAAAAATGAAACCAATTTAATATGCTATGTCGGGTTTAATGACAGTATCATAGCAGGGGATTGGAAAACTTCTAAACATGATATATTAGAACAGTATGATCAGTAGATAGAGCCCTCTAATTCTAACCAAAAGCATAGCCTGCAAGCCTGAAGTAAAAAAGGCTACACCATGACTCATCCTCATAAAGTTTGCTAAAGCATTAACTGTCCCAATAGTGTAATAGACAGGGAGACACATCTGAAATACCAAAGTATTTTCTCCCAGGTGCTCATTACAATGTTCTAGTCCAGTATAGCTCCCTGGCTACATGTTCGCCTCTGTTTTCAAATGAATGTTGTGAAAATCAACGTATTTGCTTATTCTGAATGCACATTCAAGCATTCAAAGACATTCTCAGAGGTCTACACCTAATATGAGCTCCATCTAACGCACACAAAATAAACAATGACCACAGAGAATGCCAGCGGACCCTGTATCCCTGAAAGGCTGGGTTTGCTTCACTGAATGCAATATTCATCCTGGCCAGCACATAATATTGTATGGGCTATAAAGTGTTCTCCTTTGCCCTTGTTTATTAACTGAATCAACTGACTGAAATAAGTTTGAAATAACAGGTTAAGCAGAGCTTACGTGAGTGGTATTGACATGCTCCCTCGTGAGTTTTATGTCAAACAATGTGCTATTTATGAGACTGCCTGGAGGCTTCATTTCCGTACAAAAGAGCATCGGATGTGAAAATTGCTGGACACATTACGGAAAGAGCAATGTCCACTGCTGTCATGTGTTAAATAGGACAACAGGCCGGGAATAATCCTAGTGTGACTGAAGATGTATGCCTTGCTGAACGCTAACACAAAGTTAAGTATGACGTTATTTTAAGTCAATGGTTGGGATGACACAGGCAATCAATCAAGTAACAATGCTTGATGATTAACCTATTGACTGCCAGACCCCCACTACTGTTTGGTTTTGTGTAAATGGTTAAACCCACAGTGTATACAGAACACCAAGCTGTGAAGTTGTGAATCTTCATTTACTGATTGCGTCAGGCCAGAGAATATGAATGGATAATGGATCCACAAAAGATCCTTACCATCTGTTATAGTGAAAAATACTGCAATATCAAATAAATTACACATTTAAAGCTTTTTAATTGTTCTTATGAATTTATACTATGCTTTCGCATGTCATGTATTGGAATCTCAAACAGACATTGGTGTTTGTAGTATTACATAGTAAGTGGACAATTTCAGTTCATTATTATGCATGTCACATCTGTGCCCTTTGCCCGTTGTTTTTTCTGTCTCTCTGCGCTTCTCTCCCTGTTTTCTCCCTGTTTTGGGGTTTTATGTTTCATGTTTCATGTCCGGTATTCGTGTCCGGTGTCCCATTTTTCTGTCCGTAGTCTGTTCTGTTATGCTTTGTATTGTTCCGGTATTGGTCCATTTTCTTCACATTTTGTCACTTTCCATAGTTCTTTTAGTCTGTTCTGCCTTTCATTCCTTTTACCTGTTCTCTATTTAGTGTCTCCGCCTCCCACTCCTTATATGTATTTCCTTCCTGTCATTCTCTCATGTCTCTCACCTGCTTCCTGTTGTCTGTTAATCAATTTTATATTAAAGTCCACCTGTTTGCTCCTTTCCTTTGCTAGTTTGTCTTACCTGTTATCTGTTCCCTACCCCGGTTCTAGTCTTATTTTACGACCCGTTTCCCCTTCAGTTTTCCCTGTCCCCCAATTTTTTTTATCTCTGCTCGGCTTTTGACTCCCTGTGTTTTGGGATTTTTTGTTTGGTACTTTCGCTTGCTGCACTGTCTACTGGTTTTGAACTTTGCCTGCTTGCCCACCATGCTTCTGATTTTCCTCCAAATCAGAACTTCATCTGCTAAGCTGAAAGATACAGTATGGTTTTTGCTGTTTTTCCATTGGAACACATTCGCAGAAGACTCTACTAACCTTTGAACCACTTTCAAAATACAGTAAGACTGCTGAAAATGGGAGATAACTCAATACTGAATGGTTGTGGCCTAGATTTAAAAATATTTCTTTTCAACGGCTCCAGTTTGTTTTAGGATTGCGTCATAAAGCGTCACAGGTGCCCTGGTTGTTCAAAACTAATTAAAAAATGTGCCTTGCATTTGAGTGTAGGTTAAAGAAGGAGCACAGCTTTGCCTGGTAGACAGAGCAGAATACCCTGTTTGGTTTTCTTATTCCTTTTCTATGCCCATCTTGTCTGATTTCTGTTCTGTTGCTGTGCTGAATGCTCCCATTCAAGAAATGCACCCATTCAAGTGTGTATGCGTCCTGCAGGATTAGAAGAAAATATAACAAGTTTCATGGGATGGAAATTATAGGGAACAAACATCTGAATCCTGAGAGGACAGTGAGGGGTCTCTGCATTGCTCAGGAACACAAGCATACTGAATTTTAATATCAATGAATTGTTTGTTCTAGCAAGCAGAGGATAATGCCAGCGAAGCAGGCCGTCATGAGGCAGCACAGAGATCAGAGACATAGCCTAAACATTGGGTGTGTCAAAATAAACTGGTACATTGTCAAGAAGCAATAATGCCCTGGTGAACTCAGCAATAGCAAACGACTTGACAGACCACAGAAGACCACAGAAAAACCCCCTTTCAACTGTCAGGTGGAGAAGACTTAGTGTATATTTAGAATTTTTCAGTTAATCTTCTCACCCCAATAACAGCTCTGAATTCAAGAAGAGATCTACTCCCATGAAACACAGCCACACTCCTGTTTTAATGCAAATTTGCCATGTAGCTGCAGAACCTGAATAAAAGCACTCAAAGCACAATATGATATTGTCCTATTTATACTATAGAAGAGATCTGTTAAGATTATTTTAAACCTGTAGAATGTTTGAAAGTGTTTGGTTTTCTTCTGTGCCCATCTTTTCTGATCTCTGTTCAGTTGCTGTGCTGAATGCTCCCATTCAAGAAAGACTGCTACAGAGTCTGTATACGGATAAAAAGTGGCAATATAACATTAAATATTTAGATACTGAAGGTGTAAGGGTCATAGAAATTGTCTGCCAATATATTACAAATCCGGTGGCAGGATGAGTAACTGGATAAATGATTAATGGTCCTGAAGTAGAGTTGAAGCTGCTCAACACCTTTTCATAACGAGAGATTGAATTAGCTTGTGTACGGTTCACCAAATGTATTTTATGATTGGTAAGAAAAACTGTATTCTCTCATGCTCTGCTAGAGTGAACACTGCCTTTTCTGCTAAACGTGCTTCATTCCATGTATACCACCAGTTTATGTGTCATTCAAAGGGAGGCTACATTTATTGCTGACTGCCGCCCTCACTAGTTTTTAGCTGAATTAGACTGACTTATTTTTCTCCTCCTGGTGCAGTGGTTGTAATATCTATACACATAACACGTAATTTATGCACTATTAAGGTGTCATGTCTTTTAAATATTATGAATATCTTAGCGTTTGTACTTTCTGAATCGTAAGGGAAAAGTCACACTGAATAGAAATATTGGTGTCAAGACAACAGTATGAAGGTGAGTGTGACGTAGATGCATTTAAATGTGTGAAACCACCTCTATATAAAACCATTATCCTATTTATTCTTTCTCTGTTAGTTTACCTATTTTCTTTCATTGCACTTCATTGAGGTACCTGGTCTGAACAAGGAATGCTGTAGTATGCGCAGATGTGATCATAGCCTGTAGTTGAGACAACAGTACATAGACTATTCTTTAGCCCAAATAAGTGAAGCTTTGTGGTGTGAACAGAACATTATCCACCATTTTGACTGATTGGGACATGAAGATGGGGCGAGCTTTTGTTAAAAATCTTAGATACAGCAGAAGTCTTAGAAAATGGAAATATTTAGAGAACAAACAATACGAAAACAAACTTTCATGCACAGCAGTCTCTAGAGTTTGCAGAGAATGGTACAAAAAACAGTGAACAGCAGTTCCACGTTGTAATGAGAGGTCAGAGGAGAAGGGTCAGACTGGTTGAAGGTGACAGTAACGTGAATAACGCATTACAACAGTGTGCAGAAGAGCATCTCTGAACACACAATGCATCAAACCTCTAAGTGGATATAAAAAATAAAAAATGACCATGTTCTTTCAGGGGAGATGAGCGTCTCACCTCAAATTTCCTAGATAGAACAAGCATGAACAAGGAGCTCAGAACAAGTATATTCTATTTGTGTCATTACCCCAGGCTCATGACCTCACTAAGCAGTTTATGAACAAATGGAATATTAACATAATTGGAGATACATGTTGATATAATTGGACTGTAATTCTTACTGTAATTCTTTTGATTAATTGACAAAAAGAACAAAGATGGTTGAATTTTCAAGTGTCCATGATCAGTATCTCACTGGATGCGATTATGGTGCTTTTTCCTCTCTGCCTATTAAACGGTGCTGTAAATCCACCTTGCAGCTTCCCGGAGGTGTGATAGCTTGTTTTCCTTCTGGCCTTCAGTTTTATTGGGCTCTAAATCGAATTCAGATTGGTACTGGACATCACTTAACACTTATCTGCCCCAAAGTCCTTTGTTAATTAAGTGGGCTTGGGGAAGTGGTACTTGTTGGAACAGTAACGGACGCTATTGGTACACATAATGATATTTCTAAAATGTTATTTCAGTTCAGGCTTGCCCTTCTGCAAATTTTGTAATACAGAATGGTATTTAACTGAACTGTTTGCAGTAATTAGAATTGTTCACTTGGACCTAACTAATCAGTCAGCTGCTCAATAACTGCTTCAGTTATTGTTATCTATTAGAAAATGCATTGCAGAAACACATTTACTTTGTATTATTATAACTGTATAACTCTATAATACTCCTCCAACAACATGTATTTTATTGAGATGTAATGACGGATGTCGGAAAGAGGTCAGTATTCCACAAAAGGCTCAACCAAAGGAGGTAGAGATACTACACAGGGGGTTCTGGGACTGAGGTTTCAGAAATTTCATTCAATTCAATTTTATTTATATAGTGCTTTTCACAGTAGACTGTCACACAGATGCTTTACATAGTAAACAGAAGGAAAGAAAAATGGGAAATCAGCCCAAAGCCCCCAAATAGCATATGAGGTAAACGACTACCTAGTAGGAGAAAAACCCTCAAACAGTGGTGAGAAAAAACTCCCCGGTGAGACGAAATCTTGAGAAGAACCTGACTATCGGGGGAGGCCCATCCTCTGCTGGGATGTAGGTTAAGATGGTAACAGTTCAGGTATTAAACTAGCAGGTAAACTAGTCCACACTATGGATGTAGAGTATGTAGGTCAGCGGGGAGGGGGATGAATCTGTAGCTCCAGGAAGAAGAAACAAAGCAGGATCTTAGGCACTAGAGCATCAGGACAGAGAACTAGTAGCCTGACCTGCCAAGCATGCCCAAAATGCCAGCACCACACAAACCTCCCCGGTGACTAAGGTTGTCCGTCCATCCATTATCTTAACCGGCTTATCCTGAACAGGGTCACAGGGGGGCTGGAGCCTGTCCCAGCATACATTGGGCAAAAAGCAGGAATACACCCTGGACAGGTCGCCAGTCCATTGCAGGGCACACACACCATTCACTCACACACTCATACCTATGGGCAATTTAGACTCTCCAATCAGTCTAACCTGCATGTCTTTGGACTGTGGGAGGAAACCGGAGTACCCGGAGGAAACCCACGCAGACACGGGGAGAACATGCAAACTCCACACAGAGAGGCCCCGGCCGACTCAAACCCAGGACCTCCTTGCTGTGAGGCGGCAGTGCTACCCACTGCACCATCCCTGCTGCCCTGACTAAGGTTGTGACTAACCCAACTGGCATCATGGGCTATTATCACAGAAGAGAGTTTTGAATCAAGGGGATTACAGCGCGAGCCCCATCTTGAGTACAGTAAATGCCCAATCTGGATTACACTTAATTCTAAACCCTCTTCCCTGCTGCGTTTTGTGAAGCACACAAATTAATGTGGTTATCCCTGCGGCAAGTTGTTGTAGCGCCACCTCGCACTCCCATCCAGTCTGTGAGACACTAGAGAACGCAACACTAATGTTCTGACATAAATAACCAAGAACACATTGCTGCTTGGTTGTATGCTGGGGTTGTAACAGGAAGCAAATCTCCTGTGTTTGGCATGATGGGAGCTGACAGTATCCCGGGAGGAGCTGCTATTAGACATTAACTTTGGACTATTTTAAAGAGCTGCTGCAGGGCTTCATGCATCTGCTTCAGCCAAGGAAGACCATTTAGAGATGTTTTACATCGGTTCCTTAATGTGAATGGAAACATCAAATTTAAGAAAGTGGCTGATAATTTATGTACTTATTGTTAAGATTATGTGAATCCAAGATGGACTGAAACCTGGACAAAGGAAATGCCACTTACAGTAAATAAATGTATTGAGGACTATGCTCACTTCAACCAGGACCAAATTCAATAGAGTAATATTTTACTGTGGCTTCAATAACTACTTGATTCTGATGGGCCAATGACCATGTCGATGTATCAATACGTACTGCACAGTAACGCTTCTCATGTCTGAAATTGCTGTATTGCAATTTCAGTTCCATATTGCTAGGCACATACACTCAGTGAGCACTTTATTAGGTATTTATTTGACTTCTTTTTTTAGACTTATTAAGTCTTCTGCTGTTGTAGCCTATCCACTTAGATGTTTGGCATGCTGTGTGTTCAGAGATGCTCTTCTGAATACTACTTCTTCTGATTTTAAACATGATTCCAAATTCTTCCACAAACAGGGACAACAGCTTACTCTGTTGTTCTACTATGTGACAGAAAGCCAGTGCAGGAGTTAAATTGATTTTATGTTGAGCCTGATTTTATGTTCTGCGCCCCCGCAGAACTCCCAGACAGCCACCTCATCCTCTTCCGGCTCACCTCAGATCCAAACAAAATGTCACCATTAACTGTAACAGAGTTAGTGTATTTCTGGACTGGAACATGGCCTTAGCCCACTCAGAAAACAGTTAAATTCTTCTTTTTTCTTTGGCATACAGCACCTCCTTGTTTTATGAAAATGTGTATACCTTTAATTTAATTGTCTATATATTTCTGATATGCATTTGAAGGGATGAAGTTTGTTGGCCCCGGAATATTTAGAATAAGATTTCATATTCACAGTCAACAGTAGAAACTTAAATGGAGAACTTTTTGTGGGCATTCTATTGCTTCAAAGACGATTAAAAAAAAATACATGGAAGTAATTTTATTGGTCAAGCGTTTTACAGACATATTTATTAAGACATTGCAAGTGCTGTACACACATAGTTAGTACGATACTGCATGTATTCTATTTGAAACCATTTATTATGAGTAAATATGACTGCTACCTATAGCACAAAATCCTTCCAAAAATCAGAATGTGTGAGGTGTAAATTGCATTGGAGGAGCATATCCATACACATACAAATGGCTTTTCATCACAAATGCTTAAATTAATTGAATATACTTGAATATATTTTCAGACAGTCTGAGAAGGTTCAAAATGAACAAGATAAATTCTATTTCTCAACAAATGTGCTGAATTTCATTACAAGCCTCTTAGTTAAGAGGCAGATGTAATTATCCAAGAAAACCTTCAAGATGAGGAAGGATTCTCTTAGTTCCTGTAAATCAACCTTCATTTTAATGGTAAAAAATGTATTTTCCTCACAATATTCTACAGGCCATAGGTTAAGGCAGAAAGAGTTCCTCAGCCAGAAATTATCACATTTCCAAATTCAGCACGGGAGCTCAGATTGAACATTGAGTCTTGAAAGACTTCAGCCTGGCCTGTGCTGTGGTCAGCTTGACGGAGACAGTGACGTAGTCTCTGACGTCATATCCATAATTAAATCATTTAAAGTAACAGCTCTGAGGACTCCAACTCTATTTCAACTCTGAGCACCATGGAGACTTTCCCAAACCCATTACCGGCACACTTTCATCATCAGATCCTCCTGCTGGAGACATGCATGCGTGTACTTTAAGTAGATGAAACAGGATTCAAATAAGTTATGTGACTGCCTCAGAGTCTCAAAAATGCATTGATATTAAACCTGTGATATTACTTTTAAATTGAATTGAATCGGCGGTTCACACTACATGTGATCAGTCTTGGACACCCTTTGACTCCTGACTTGGCAACTTTCTATCCTCAATGTTCAGAAAATTCTAAGCTTCAGTGGTGTGACGTGAGCTGTCACAGGTTTGATTGCTTTCTGAGGAGCAGTACTTGCTCTAGATCCACATATGGGAAAGGGACCCACAAACACTTCCCCCAGTTTGGATTTAACAGTGATGTTTTCTGATTCATCATTCTATGTTTTGGTTTTCCCCTCTCTCAGTGCACACTTTACACTTTCTTGGAGGTGATGCAAGGTGCAAATGGCCCCGATGAGAGAGCTGGACTTTGGGGCTTTCAGGGGTTCTCTGGATGTCCTCTGTATAGTTCAGGTTGATTGTGCTGCCTACACACCTGGTCCACAGTTATTGACTTTTCCCCTGGAGGGACAGCAGGCTGTTTAGACTTATCTGAGTGCTTTAGTGGCTCTCTTGCCTCTCTCTTTCATGGATGCTTGTGCACAATGCTCAGTTTGGTCTGCCCCTCTGTGAGATTGACACTTAATGCTTGCGACAGTCTCATCCAGTGGAGGAGGTGTGCGGTGCCACAGCCTCTGAATCAGATCCTGGTAAATACCATCTGACAACACAACATAACATACCGTTACCTACCTATCTACTCTGGGTCCCTGTCAGTTTCTGTAGATTGGTATAAGTTAATTTGCTGGTTCATGTTCGGACCAAGGACTGTCCCACTGACAAGTAACCTGCCCCTTGGGCAGGGTTATATTGCACCTCAGCATCACTCCTTAAACACAATGGGGCGACATTGGCTCTGGCGGTAAGAGCAGTCGTCTGGCAGTCGGAGGGTTGCTGGTTCCCGCCCTGGGTGTGTCAAAGTGTCCCTGAGCAAGATACCCAACCCCCAAAATGCCCCTGACGAGCTGGTTGGTGCCTTGCATGGCAGCCGATCGTTGTGAGTGTGTGTATGAATGGGTGAATGGGAAGCATCAATTGTACAGCGTGTTGCACTATGAAAATGCCAACTATTTGCCATTTACAATGTGTTTTTTCAGCAAAATGTCCAGTTGTAGTCAATACATTTTCTCTGTTCTTCTATATTTGTGAACATGGTGTAAATATGCATTTGTCTCAGACAAGGTCATCATCAGTGCATTTGCAGTTGCATGTGCAGTTGATTTGGAAATGGGCTTCACTTGATTGCCTTTCAAATACTCTTTGATAATGATGGGAGCCATGCACAGATCCTGTGTAGCTAATTGTCTCAGGCATTATAATGACATATCCCACAATAGGAATATTGTCCCTCTGGTCCTTAAATCAAACAACTGAGATGACTTTCCACCTATTTGCAACATTATGCAAGAAACATTTTCTGTATCTAAACCTTTTGAGAAATGTTATTTTGATGTTAAGCTGTAAGACAAATATTGTATGATGAATGTACTTCTTTAGTTAACATCGACATTGACATCCTTTTAACATTCAGAGTGAAATGGCGATGAAAACTAAGACTATCGCGAAGACAATTAGCTCAGAAATTCTGCCATGGCCTTCTGCCCTGGCAATTTATTAACATTCCTCAGTTATACAACAACTTTTTTCATCCCTGAAATTTTAATGACCACTCCCTATATAGTGTATTATCAAAGACACAGTGGTGATCAAACAGCTCGTGGAGAGATAATTAAAAGACACTGCAATTAAGCTGACCCCATGCTGAAAAACTATTCAAGGCTTTACAGACAGTGACATGATAAAGCAAAAATTGATATATCAAGGTAATCCTCGAAAAGACATAAAATATTTTATGTAAATAAAAATATGCATATTTGTCGATAAATATGTTGATAAACCAATTAAAGCAGTGAAAACAAGACAATACCACAATGAATATCAGTGCAAATACTTGTATCTTTCTTTGATACTCGATTATGCCTTTGAATTTCAGACGAGAGACTGAATACGTGACTTTACTATCATTATAGTTTCTTTTCTTGTTCTGTTGCAGCTTCTCTGCGTATGATGTCTGAAAATAGACACAGTACGACCTTTAGGGGTCATCCAATTGCATTCCGTATCTCTCTTGTACAACTTCAGAATACTCTAACATATTTAGCGCTCCTAAAACAAGTTAAGATGAAACAGGTGTAAATAAGCACTGAACCGCAAACAGTAAAGGCTTGGGGCTTGTCCAAGCCACAACAGCTAATAAATTAGAAGTGATGCATAGTGACATCACTGTTCTGGAGAGTGTAAAAGTAGATGAATATGTGCAGCAGTGACATTTCTCACTACAGCGTGAGAATTATCACTACATGATCAACTACCACCAACAACATGGAACACTGCAGCTGTCTTACTTTTCTTTGTTTCCAAGTTTAAAATATTTTAAAGCTGACCACTTCATCTGCACACAGAACAAAATGGCACATACTTCTCTAACACTGCTTTTGCAGTGTCACTTGACATCCCACAAACCAAAACGCTGTTCTAACTAATTTGACATCCAGGCTTGAGCAAAGATGCTCCAACTCTCATTTTGGGGAAGATATTCTGCCTCATGCCACTTACCAGCTCATCTCCTTCCACAGGCAACATGATCTCACACCCATTTTTCATGGCCTGGAAATTGGTTCACATACCGAATCCTGGAAAAGCGCAACCCCAGGATGACATTCTGCAAGTGCAAGGATAAATATGAACAGATATATTAAATAATAGATGTATTTACACATAAACCGTCGGCAAACAGAAAAAGCGATGGTAAGAAATATAATACAAATAAATATGAACAGATATATTAAATAATAAATGTATTTACACATAATCCGTCGGCAAACAGAAAAGGCGTTGGTAAGAAATATAATACAAATAAATATGAACAGATATATTAAATAATAGATGTATTTACACATAATCTGTGGGCAAATGGCCAAAATATGCAACAGAGGTTAGGATGTAACACTAACAATATTAATTTAGCATAGCGTTGGAGTGCCTCAGTTCTGGTTGGGGAATTAGAACATAGCCTACTATTAACTTCATCCATTGTTGTTCAGATTTCAGAAATACAGAGGCCGATTTCAATGGTCAGAACATTGGGTCACCTGTCGTCAAATTAATATGAGACCAAGCTCCTACAGGACACGTCAGGCACTGCTACAACTTTGTTCAACTCATCCCTCCCTGAGAAATATCCCACAGTCTGAAATATTGTTGACTGTGTCATGTTAAACAGACAGGAGCTAATGAGGACTGAGCTAATCGGCCAGTTTGCCAGGTGGGAGTGCAACACTGCCCCTGAGGCTCTAAAACTTAGAAGACCAAATATAATGCCTTCATTAATAAGAAGGGGGTAGCATGCTTAGCATTTGAGGACATAGAATAGAATCATTTGTTTTTCCCAGGGGGAACTTCAGGAACATGCAGCACTAGAACATGACCAAATATTTGTCCAGCCAGTTTCAGTTTGATTTGCAATTTTGTTTATTTAGAGTATTCTTGGAGGTGTCCCTGATTAATCATGCTTATATAACACTTGCTAATTTCAATTTCTAATTCATGATGCTGTCGTGGCAAAATGCTTCAATTTGTGTGGGGGAATAACACAAAGTTCAATGTGACATGAACTTCATGTCTTTGTTTAGAAGGAAAGATAAAAATATATTGCTTATGGGTTAACGGTCCCTGTGTCTTTGGACAGGAGTCAAGTTCAGTAGATTTTTGTAGGTGCTCAGTGCTTGGTTACTAGATTGCACAGTTGTTGTTGCCTGCTCTATTGGAAACAGGCAGCATCTGGCCATCTACTGTCAGAATTCATCACATATCACATCCATACAGTATTACATTTCTCCTTCAGTTTCACCAGGAAACATGATTAATTTTACAGAAACATGCCTAAAAGTGGGCCCTACTCTCTTCCTTTGTAGGACTATCTACAACTTGTAGGTATCTTCTCAAAATCTGTTCAGGTGGCATAACATCCAGCAAAGCAGCCTCTTCACACAAAGGAGATAGAGTATGATATAGAAAAGTCATAAAATGGTCTGATCTTAGCTTAACTTTCAAAAGGCTTTTTTTACACATTGAATACTTGATACGCATTATTTTATTTTGCACGTAAACAAGAACATTTGAAGTACAGTACCTTTGTTTATAAAGGTGTGCCTATTGGAAATCAAAATAGGGAAGTATTGGACCAGCGTGAGTGTCACTTTGGCAAACTGGAGTGTAATTTCAAAAGAAGAACTTTAATATTAGCTAGTGTCTGTCTCCAAACACAATGTTGATTTCAACCTGATTTGTTGATGGCTATCCTGAATGACAAACAAATACAGCTGACTAGAAATCAACTGTGACAAGAAGGAAAGAGTCAGGACTGGCTTCATCTATTGAACAAATTATCTAGTTACTAGTAATACAAAAAGAAAGCAAATGGCAGAATGGATGGCATTGTGATAAACATGTAATGACGAAAACAATATCGCCTAATATATTACAACTTGAAATCTAATTACGTTCGAACTTTCGTACAATTGAGTTACAATTACATATTGGGTTCAGATTAGGTTGTGACCCCCCCTCTCTCTTTCTCTCTATCCCTCTCTCACACACACGCACATGTCCTTCAAAACAGCAAGAGCGTAAATATGACTTTGGGCTCTGGGAATACTTTGAGTTGCAAGCAAATAGAATGACTATTCTTGTACTAAGATACGGGACGTTTAGACAGTGACTTCGAGATAGCCTAAACCATCTCCACACAGCGTTCTAATTTATCTCAGGAAATCAATGATCTGGTAATTTAAGGAAAATTGTCTGTACACGAGATATTATTCAGGTACCTATCTAACTTCACAAGATTGGTAATGGACTCGCAAACAAAACCACAGTACTTCTTGCAATTTATTTCTGAGGAATAGTGGAAGGGTTTGTTTTTTCGTACATTTGACATGCGTGAGGTTGATGGTTGAGTTTATTTCAATTGTGTCTTCAAGAGACTAATGTAAACACATCTAAGCCCCTGTTTCGCTAAGACGCCTAGAATTGGCTATCCTCCCAACTTAATTGCATTACAGTCACACATCCAACTCAGTTTCGCAGCCTATAATTGGTATTCCGAAAGAACGAATGCAAACACAAACCAAACCTTTTGTGACTCATCGCATTCTGTCTCAGGAAGAGACAAGATTCGTTCAGGCTTTGCGTTCATTCAGGTGTCTACCCATTTTTATCTGCGCAGACGCAACATCTGAGCTCAGAGCGTGACACTTGTCGCAGGTCTTGCCTATAAAAGTCCAACAGCGATCCTTCCTTTGAAGACGTCCTGTTTCAAGGTTCTTGATACACCACAGCCGTAAGTGGGAGAGGGAATCATCCACTAATACACCAGCTACCAGGGACATACTCACTGTAACCTAACTCAGGTATGGGAACTTACAACTTTTGTTTGGGAGATCATTCTGCTTCAGTGTTTAGCTAATATTTGCTTTATATCTATATACATCTGTAATGGAGATCACTTTATGGACTGAAATGTGAATGAATACTAATTTGCATATAAAGCATCAATACACCTATTTCTGATTGATGAAAACCACTCGCAAAATAAAC
This sequence comes from Conger conger, assembly GCF_963514075.1. NCBI lineage: Eukaryota > Metazoa > Chordata > Actinopteri > Anguilliformes > Congridae > Conger > Conger conger. The sequence goes on from NC_083763.1 coordinate 63,911,914, forward strand.
GGATAATCAAATTAGCATTGTTTTAAGGAAGGCAGTTCCACTTAAAAATAATATGTTCACATAGCCCACCACTTGGTTACTGTGGTTAATGATATAAGTAGATCATTTTTGCTCTCATGAACTTTATGATAATGCTGTGGAATGGTGATATAAACTAAACTCATATCTTATTGTTCAATATCTTACTGTATTTGTTGTAGCAGCGATTCTCAAACTTGTTCCTGGAGTACCACTGTGTCTGCTGGTTTCTCTTCAAACCACAATTGCAAACCCAAAATTTTAACAATTGTTCATTTTTTCAGAATTAGCTACTTTTCATGTTTAGCAGGATTATTTACCCTCTTGAGGCACATTATGTCAGAAATAGCTATGCATGATGTCATGAAGAATGCAAGTCCCGTATTCACCTTGAGCCATATCGCAAACGATATTTTAACTGATTAACTGAAAGTGAATCTCCTAATTGGTGAAGTGTGGACACTTGGCCATTAAAACTAACCTTTGGTAGATGAAGAATTCATAAGCAAAGCAAACAATCATCAAAACCGACATTGTTTTCATGAGTTTAAGGGAAAATTACGAAAGAATTGAACACGTGTTCAACAACCTAATCTTGAGCCGTTTGAATCACATCAGCCCATAATTTGAATTAAATAAATAAAACCATCTTGCTTGCAACGTAGCACAGTGAGCACATGGGACTTTTTTTCATAATGGCATGTATAGCTATTCCTGAACATGGCCTAATCCAAGCGGGTCAAATTAAATTAAAATTATCATTAAAATTCGGTAATTGCTATTGCTGGTTGAACGAAAAACAACGTAGCTACAGTGATACCCCAGAAACGAGTTTGAGAATCTAACGCAAACAGGTGCACAATGCTCACTAACAGTTGCACTGCATGTTTTATATTTTATTTACTTTATCAAAACTTTTGCTGAGGAAATTCATTCCCATCCATGGTCCAAAGCAATCTTTTGAACCACAGAGAAATATAGCTATACACGAGCACATTATTTTAAAAAAGATAATCGTATTGTTTACTCCTCAGATTCCTGCTGATCTCCTGACATGAAGCTCAATTTCCTTGTGTCCACTGTGGTTCTGCTTGTTGCTCTTCTACCGCGCTATGAATGTAGAGCTATCGAAAGCCAGGGCGCTGTCCAGCAAGACCCTGGTCCCCAGTCTGATCTACGGCAGCAGTCTCTTCCCGTATTGGTGCGACTGGGAGAGGAATATTTCATTCGTCTTGGCAACGCAAATTCACCCATGTCCACAACAGACGTGTCCTCCGATGCGTCCTCAGCAACCATCAACAGAGCTCTGCAGCTGCAGCTCACGCATCGTCTTTTGCAGGGCAAAGTTGGCAACATCAGCCGCCTTGTAAGCAGCTACGCGAACCAGCTTGATGACTCGACGGAGAGAGGAAAGCGATCCGAAGAGCCTCCCATTTCGTTGGACCTGACATTCCACCTGCTTAGAGAAGTATTAGAAATGGCTCGAGCTGAACAATTAGCGCAACAGGCACATAGCAACAGAAAAATGATGGAAATCTTCGGGAAGTAAATGTGAGATGCATCCATTTGCCAAAGGAGGTTTTACATCTAGCACAAGACACAATATTCTATACCATAGTGCTGCTTTTACATTATTTATTAATCTGATTGATTTTGTTATTTATTTTTTATAGCTTTGAACCTCAACTGAAGAAAACATAGCCTACTGAGGAAATGCATTTCGCTTGATGGTAATCAGATTGTAACATAAATGCAAGAAAAATGTCATCAATTTGTATAACTGTTGTAACAGTGCGAATACAAAACTGTAGCATTTACAGAGATCCTTTCACTTTCGTTCTTGAAAAAAAAGAAAAAAAAAAGAATTAATATATTTTGAGTAGATTGTAGAAAATCCAGTTTTCAAAATGGCACTGGCTATTCCAACACAGAAGGCTTCTCTGGACCTCAGTTTCACTGTACTTTACCTTGTTTAAATTTAATAATAAACATAATATGAGCAACCAGTCATTTTTGTTGTGCAAGAGAATGTCTAATATTTATATTTTTCAATAAAAAGCTTGAAAGTAATCTTTACACTAACTGTCTATATTCTTGAGTACGAAGTTTCCAAGTAGGGTGTATAACTGGAGGTAGTGTCAAAAGTTGACCACGCGTAGGTTACCTGTAGGTTGGTTATTTTAGGGATGTAAGTTGTACTGTGAAAACAACATCTAAAAATTGTACAAAATTAGTCATCAGTTGTAAATTTAGCGTGGTCGGTGAAGCAACATACAATGGAGAAATAAATTAAGAAACAAGCGGAAACCAGAGGAAGAGTGATGCTGATTCTGTTCAATCTGTTTGTTCATCCTGGTTTTATTTCTTCTGAACAACCGTGTGTAAATATATTCAGCAAAGATATAAAAAACTGTTTGTATCATCACCCATCCTTTCAAATGCTATTATAGGCCTATTCAAAATATTCAGTGGCAAGTAGGACATTAGGATTCTAATAGAATTCTAGAATTTTTCGAAGCGGTGCTCTGTAAGACTTTGTGGTGCGCCAAAAGCCAATCAATTTATTAAAACAATACCTAGCCATGAAGGTATTTATTGACCAGTCAAAAAAGTCTTGCTTTCACCATTTGGCTTTTACCAGCTATATTTGTCTAATACTGATATTGAAATGGGTCACACATTTTGATCAAATCCAAAGCCAATTTCCGAGCAAGAGTTGATGCTTTGTGAATCTGCTAATGACTCAGGCTACGCCAGAGCACACATTCGGTCAAACCACACTTCCACTCTTTCAGGGTAAGCACTATTGAAGAGAGACTATCCTTTTAAGTTACTGAGAATGATTGAAGGATGAACCCATTTTTTTAACCTATATAGGCTATTTTATTAGTGGAGCTGAACAAACAAGAATTAAATATTATTCCTGTAACTAGGCTGCAACTGTAGGTATTGCCATATTTGTGTTTTAAGTTAGAATAGATTTACTTGACCGCTGCCTAATCACCCAGTGTCACTTTCTCCTACACACGGTCGAAACATCAAAAGAGCCCACCCTTCCGTGATTGCAATGATAAGAAGGCTATGTCAATGTCCACATCACTCTTGCATAACTGAATAGCACTGAAGCAGAGACACATTTGAGACCGGTAGCTATTCCTCCGGGCATGTTTAAGTGCTGCGTTGGTTCTGTGATGATAACAATTAAAAACATGTTGCTTCGCTTCCATACTTGATGATTGATTAAATGATATTGATATTACATTAAATGGCACTGTCAAAACTGCCATGAAAAGGGAACAAAGCTGCAAGAAGGTCCCAAGTTCGACTTTTGTGTACAGTTCTATGTTCTCCCTTTGTCCATGCCCTCCTGGGCCTCCTCTGGATATCCAAGCTTCCTCCCACAGTCCAAAGACATGCAGCTCAGGTGATGGACTGGAGACCTATATATTGTATCTTCCTCTTGCATGCTGGGATAGGTTCCAGCCCACCGCATCCCTGATCAGGAAAAAGCAGGTTAGATAATGGAGGGATGTATGTTTCAGGTTGGTCAGACAGGATGGAGTATAGAGAATAGCCGGACTGGTTCGAGTTGACAGAAAGACTACGGTAACTCAGATAAACACTCTGTACAATTATGGTGAGCAGAAAAGCATCTCGGAATGCACAACACGTAGAACCTTGAGGCGGATGGGCTACAACAGCAGAAGACCACTTTTGTCAGCCAAGAACTGAAAGCTGAGGCTGTAGTGGGCACAGACTCACCAAAACAGGACACTTAGCCTGGTCTGATGAATCCTGATTTCTGCTGAGGCATACAGATGGTAAGGTCAGAATTTGGGGCAACAGCATGAATTCATGGACCCAACCTGCCTTGTGTCAACAGTCCAGGCTGTTGGCAGTGGTGCAATGGCCCGTTAATGCCAATCTCGCTGGAATGCCACAGCCTATTTGTTGCTGACCATGTGCATCCCTTCATGGTCACAATGGCTATTTCTAGCTTGATAATGCATCATGTCACAAAGCAAAAGTTGTCTCAAACTCATTTCATGAACAAGACACAAGAGTTCAGTGTTCTTCAGTGGCCTTCCCAGTCACCGGATCTGAATCCAATAGAACACCTTTGGGATGTGGTAGAACGGGAGATTCGCAGCATGAATGTGCAGCTGACAAATCTGCAGAAACTGTGTGATGCAATCATGTCAACATGGAACAGAATCTCAAAGGAATGTTTTCAACATCTTGTGTAATCCATTGAATGAAAAACTTAGGCTGTTTTGAGAGCAAAGGGAGGCCCGACCCAGTATTAGAATAGTGTTCCTCCGAATGTATATTAATAACCTCTCTACTTCATATTAAAACCAGACAAACAATTAAATGTCTTAACAATTAAATGTCTTGTCTATATGGCGGGCATAATTAGCCCGCCAAATTAGCCCCACTCACAGAATGATGTAGGAATAACCCCATCCGTACCCTGACCCCACTCTATTCCTCCCTTTCCTCCTCTGTCTCCTTCAAAGCACATGATATCAGCCACAGCTTCCATTCACTCCAGAGTCTAGCTGAGCTCACACAGACATTGGAGTTGGCAGCAGACATCTGCAGCTTATGCAGGCTGTTGGTACCCAAATGACCAGAGATGGTCCCTAGGGCATGATGTGGCACAGACATCTTGACAACTGACATCACCGTCCTTCTGGGTGATGCTATGACCAGTTATGTGGAACCACTCATAGCGTGGTGTGGATTTAATACCAGATTGTTGGTCCCATGTGTGAACAGTGTTTTAACAAATGAGCTACTATTTATAGATTCCTTTATATATTCATTTATTTCAAGAAAACAAATTTGAGTGATACTTGTATGTGGAGCATCAAGCTCTTGGTTTAAAGAAGAGGAAATTCACTACCACTATTCATACCAAGGATTTGAATCAGTCTTCTACTTTTTGTTGTCATTTGCTTATTTTTATGAACAGCTAAGGTTAGTTTTGCATGGTTTTTGCAAGATAAAGAAAAGCACTGTGGTAGATTGGAGTTTCAATTAGCTGAACAGGAAGTTGCAGATAATTTCTTTAGCTTAAAACATTTAAACAGATTAGTTCAGTTTTATCTATACAAATGTATATACCATTGCATTTATGTAGCGGTTACAAAGGAGATATTTTAAAAAATGCAAAAAAGGCAGAAGTCTGATTTAATTAAGAAACCATGGTCAGTCAGATGCCATGATCGTGGTGGAACATTGTTGGTTTGCTTGGTTTGGCAGTAGATTTGACAGTTCCGGTAATCAAACTAACACAGTCCAGCACCACCTTAATCCTGTTTGTGTTGATGCACCTGCCATGCATATGTTATGTTCAGCAGAAAGAGTAAATGCTACTTACTCTTTGACAGGCATTCCATTCCAGAAGTATGCCTTTAAAACACCACAGGGAGATACAAAACAGTTAAAGAGGAGAAAAGGAAAGAGCAACATTTGGCAGAAATTGTTATGCAGCCCAATTATGTCCCCTGTTGCTATACTTCCCATGTCCAACTACAGGAAAAAGAGAAGAACCAACCAAATTATAAAATCAGGTCTCCTTCAGGGAGGGGAATCGGTCGCTGGTTTTAGTTTCAGGGAGGTTCATGCTCCAGGCCAGACTCACTCTTTTGTAGTGAAAGCACAGGATGATCAGGGATTGACCTTTGACCCCAGGGCTACAATCAATTAATGACAGTCTGGCCTGAGTAATCCCTTTTTTTTTTGGTCGGCGAGGCAATCAAATTTCCATTTATCACCCAGCCTGTGTGTTGATAGAGTGAAGCATGTTTTGAAGGGATTGGAAGCACCACGCAACATACGCAGAGGGATCTATTATCCTCAACCTCAATAGCCTGTGGATTCCAGAGGAGCTCTGTGATCGGAGGAGACCAGGCCCTAGCACAGGAAAGCCACAGGCTGGGTTGCTATGTGATTAGCAGAGCCTGGGAATTCCGCCTTTCAAAAACTTACTGACGTCATGATAAATATTTCTAACAGCAGCAGTGTGCATGTAAAGAACGATTAAATGTTTTCTTCAAGACATCAAAAGAAGGAAAGGTCTTGCCAGCACATAAACCAAGCCCCTCCCCCCTTGCACTTTTTCTTTTTTGTTGCTCCCAGGACTGATGGTATCAATTACCTGACCATATATGGTGTTTAACTAGGGGGAGTTCTGTGAGGTTTGTCCCCCGGAAATGGGAATTGGACAAAAGAGCTCAATCAAAATGCCACCTTGAGAAAGGCCTGCATCAAAATGACGGCGTGAAACAGTGAGGGCTAAGCATCTGCCAAGGGCCACCTTTGCTTTATCAAACTACCAGTTGCAACTGTATCTTCACAGAGCTGTACCTAAGACAGTAGGTGAGGTCAAGCAGCAGCAAGCCTGCAAAACATGCCATACATTCTTTGGACATGGGGCATGACCTCACATGAACCTATTTATGTAAATTGTGTAGAGCAGTTCCCTTGCCATTGTGTCAACATGTAGAGCATTGTGTTGAAACAGACAGCATGGGTGTCTACAGGTATGAGCTATTCAGGGAAACGATGATGGACAGTGAGCTGAAATATATGTAGGCCATATATTTACTAGTCTACCAAATTAGTGTGTGATGTGATTTCTTTTTGGACCTAGTTGGACCTTGACTGATTCCCTGGTGTCTTGTGCTCTGCACAAGTGGTCCTGAAGTGGTCAGTGGTCCTGAATCTCAATGCAATGTTCCTGACACAAGGAAGACCAGAAGAAAGAAGAAAGCTCACCCCTGCTGGAAAACAAGCGGCTGGTCTGCTCTCTGTTTAACCAGTGCTGTGATTCTAAGGAGCATCAGGATGACTTGATTGAATGCCAGTGTGCCTGGAGCATTCACTGGGTTTAATTTCTCAGTAATGTTTGACCCACCATGCTTAGCTAAGCCCAACTATTAAGCCTCACATCATCTGATGGACACTATCTGTCATTTTCAATAGACAACCAATGTCCAAACCTCTGGCCCAAAGGGGAAAATAGTTCACTCAGATTTGTTTCAAGCTTGTTTGTTTACTCCACTAATGCAAGTAAAATAAAGGAATGGTTCAGAGGGTAGCATGCCCACACGCACATGGTTGCACACACTCACACGCACACATGCATGCAGACACACACACACACACACACACACTTCATGATGTGGAAAAAGGCAACGGAGAAAATGACTCATATAATCAGTCATGGCCAACACAAGAAAGTTAAGGATCTGGAAGACTGCCTCGTGCATATCTCTGTCTTTATCTCAAAAATTGCATTATAATATGGTATCACTACGCTATAGAGAAAAGCAAGCTGGTTATATAATGGTGAGAGAAATATTAAAGTGAATAATTCATGATATTTAGTTGCAAAAAACATTTATTCAATGGTTCATGAACAGGATTTTAACTCCTTTTCCACACACACACACACACACACACACACACACACACACACACACACACACACACACACACACAATTTTCTCTGTCCTCTCTGTTGCCCTATATGCAGTCCAGACTCACTTTCAGTGGACAGAAAGGACTGGAAGACTGGAACGGTTTCAACTTCCTGTTTCCCCATGTCATTCTCATTCAGAAATCTGCTTAGTTGGAAGCGCGTAGCTTCCCTCCATCAATAATGTCCCTCCATCAATAATGTTTCTAATTTGTTTGTCAGGAGACTGACCTCTACGGTCCTACAGATCCCCCCCAAATGAATAATTAGGACTGTCAGTCTTTCCATTTGGCTTTGTCACACCATTGGCTGCCTGCCTCTGGACATACATGCAGCCATGTGTATGTAGGCAACACAAGAGCAGAGTAAGGTCATTGGTGAAGCAGGCCAACTGTAATGGAGCTGTAAGTTCTATAATGTTTTTTAAAATATTAGAGAGTGAGAAAGAGAGAGAGAGTAAGAAAGAGAGAGAGAGGGAAAGAGAGCAAATTAATTATTTATTATTAAACAGTGGTTAGGGGTAGGCTAAGGACTACTCAGTTAACAACATACATGTTGTGGCCTTGCACATTGAGTAACATTATTTTCAAATCATGCCTACCCAGCACAGAGGAGCACCAGTGCTAAAAACTGTAATTACTACCCATTTATGATACAGCTCAACTGAGGTTGACAAAACTCTTTATAACGCATATAATGCATATTTGGGGAATATTGTCGTCATAATGTTATTTCAGCCAAATGGGAATCTAAAATTAATGTTCTCATAGGTTTCTCATACAATCCTTGCTTCAGTACTTCTGCTGCCGCATGGAGAAATGCATGCAAAATAAGATTCTTGCCCATTCCTCCCAGCAGGTCAGAGTTCAGACCCATTCCATTTAAACTGTTCAAAAAACAAATAATGTTATATTATGAGAGGGAGGTTAATGAGCTAGACTACACTTCTCCAGGGAGATTCATGTATTCAAAGTAGGGGGCTCTGCTCCGGCACTTTTTATTAGAAACACGGTAATAACATTCAAAATATTTCTTAATTCACTGTTATTCGTTGTAGTCTTGTCGCATGACTGCAACATTCTCCACTGGCCTACATATGAGAAAGTAAAAAAAGAAAGAAAAAAGACAAACATATTACTTCTGCCCCCCAGAGCAATTCACAAGCACATTACACTCTCAAGGTACAATAATAACACAAACCCAGTACGTTTTTATGAATGCTTTTTTTCTCTTAAAGATGAAATGTTTGAAAGGCAATCACATACAGTATTTGATGTAGATGTATTTTCTATGTTTCCCTAGAAACTGATTGAGAGGAAGTGGCGTATGATAGGCTGCTGCAGCCCCATGGGGTGCGGTGGGGTGGTGGGGTGTGCAGTGATTTATGATTGTGCCTCTGAGGGCCTTTCAAGAAACTGGAGAGCATCGTCAGAGCTGTGCCTCCTTTAGCCAGTGATTGCCATTACCGTCACCACTGCTATCACAGTTTAACATGTCATCTGCCTAATACCGTGTATTCTCTGGCATTTTATCCAACAAATAGGGCTCTGCACAATGGATTGGCGAATGTATATGTATCAGCTGAGGGACGCATTGTTGACAAATATGTGTATGGTAATTATACATTGTGTACACGATACATTCACAGGCAACACTATTTTATTAGATAATAAACATCACCAACAATAAAACTGCGAACAAAAAAATATTTTACGTTACAAAGGCTCATGGGAAATGATCAAGTAGGTACGAATGTGAATTCAATCCACTGAGCGTGTGAGATGCAGCCCCCGGGTGACACGCAGTAACTAGGCTGTGACGCAAACTGTCCCTGATTGGTCGATGTCCACAAAATATTAAAATGTTGTCCAAATGATAAAATAAAAAATCAGCACATGGGCCATTAGACAAAAAAACTAACCTACCACAATTGGGAATGTACTGTATGTTTTTGTGAAGATAAAATTCCATACAGGAAGCGGGGAGGGGTAGGAAGTTAGGGTAATTCCTAAAGGCCAAGACAGAAACAGGCCCTGAAAACACATTATAACATAGGGTTTTCGGAGGGGGTGAGGCCCAGTGTGGGATTTATATGGGGTTCAAAATGCCTGGTGGCATCCTTGGCCCCATGTGAAGAAGAGAGGGTATGGTCGCTCAGTTCTGTTGTGGTTTGTTCCTCATCTATCCTCCCTTGCAGATCACCTGTTAAGTTCGCTTGTTGCACGTCAATTTAGCTCACTCGCGGTACAAGAGCAATCTTACTACTTCGCTAGTGAACTACAGCTGTTTTAACCCTATGTCCTATGCAGTGGGGGTTCTCCATGCTTGGGGTGACAAATGGACATTCCGAATTACGCCAATTTGGCCATTACATTTTTGCAATTGGAACACATTAAAGGCTTAAAAGGTTAAACTCGTGGGTTTGTAGGTTTATGGGCTAACTTCAGTCTGGTGCCACTGTACAAATTGTAAGGTTTCTGATGTAATACGATGGCTACAGTTAAAGTGAAACCACTTGCTCAAAATGAATAACTAGGAAGGTGAATATATTTGATATGAAAGCCTTCGTTCAACCATTAAGTCAATGACGAACAAGTTGCGCAAAACATGCAACAAGTGGTAAACCTGTGCATATAATATGTGCAATAAATCCTCATTCGGCTTGCCAAATGCAATCCAATAAATCTGTTATTGTCCGCAAACTTGCATCACTGTAAGTCAAAATTTTATGAAAAATATAATGCTGATATACGAACTGTTGATGATTAAATACAACGTTGGCGTTAAACATTGAAATCCAAAACAGTGGAATACCAACTTCAAACGTGAGCTGGCTATGTCTATATTGGCGACTGTGGCCTACCATAGCGAGTTATGGCGATAAAAAGCGACATTAATGCTTACTAAACACAATAAAGAAATGCTGAATGAAATAATGTTGTACGTATGTTCTTATACTCTTATTTTAAAGCGCATATATATCCCCTTCGATAGCTCAGTTGGTAGAGCGGAGGACTGTAGCGGTTACACTGTAATCCTTAGGTCGCTGGTTCGAATCCGGCTCGAAGGAGGGAAATGTTTTTGCTTTTACTATCGGAGAGAAAAATGTTTGACTAATTTATTAGTATTATAATAATTTGAGCGCTTGTGGGCAATGCATCGTATTGCGACACCTTACTTACCACTTTACTGACAATGAATTGTGTGACGCTGATTTACTCTGGGAATTCGTGACCAAACCATAAGCTCCCATTGAAATAACTTTGCTTGTCCTTTCCTTTCATTTTCTTTTGTTAAAGTATCGTAAAACTGTGCAAAAAAATATGTAGTTTACAGCAGCTAACTAACATATCTCTATGTTGTTGTAATGTGATTCTAGTGTGAACTAGAGTGTGGCTTTTTTTTTTTTTTTTGTCACAAATCATAGAGCATAATAATATGGAAACGGAAGTACATTCACAGAATATGTATTCTAATTCCCTAAAACCACCGATGTTTATGTGGAGAAATTGATGGAAAATCTATTTTTTTCTGTTATTTGGACCTTGGGATACACTAAAAGAGACAACGAGTGCAATTTTGAGGCACACATTTTTCAGACACAGTTTTGACCTTTGATGTGAGATAACAATTTCAGGAGCCATACTGTGTTGTGGATTCTTAACTTGTTTTTCAGCTCGTTATCGTATCTTTGCCAAAACACTTTGGTCAAAGTTATACTTATTTAATCATACTTTTACATTTAATGCAAACATACATAACATAAAATCACCAAAACTATGTATGCTTGAAACAACATACAGTTTAATTATTAGTATTTATTGAAATTTCGAGAAAAGCCAAATTAATCTGTATTCATTCTCAGATTTTTCAACACCAGAGAGAGTGGGTGACCTTCATGCACTCTTTTAGAAATTGATTGGGTAGTTTAAAAAATTTGGATAATACATAAATATATTTGAAAGATTTGTGAATGGATTCCTGTTGAAACACAATACAGCAAATTACAGTTCAATTGCATGGACAAACACATTCACTATTTACAGACGGCAGTCAGAGGGCAAAGGTAGGCTCAGTTTTGGGATTTTTCATGGATGCCACTGCCATGGTATAGGAGTAGTTATTGGGGGTTGGAGGCCCTGTGCAGTAACCTCTGAGGTGGTGTCATTGACGAGTCCCTGTACTTAGGTGTAGCTCCGGTGCCCATCCCCAATTAGCTGGGTCTTCTCGCTGGCATTGGTTGGCTGGAGCACAATGGGGGTGTCGCCATCTGGAAGAGTCACATATCAACCAGTTTACTACATTTTTAAATATGGTTTAAGCCAATAAGGTTTCTGCTGAAAAATACCTCTTGCCCCCTTCCCTTGCAGATACAAGCCTATACACTTGCACATTTTGTCTTACAATTGGCCGGGGAAAGGCTGCGCTAAGACAGCAAGCTGAAAAACTTGCAGCATTTCAGTGGAAATTCTTTGTGAATGAAATGATGAATACTATTCTCAAGAGTCAAAATACGTTTAATGTTACTGCATGCAAGTGGCCACACATCAAGGTGCACTCATATTCAGGGAGATGGTGGGTGACATCAGTTTGTTAAATAAGCACTCCAAATGTACATTACCCGCATACCAGTTATAGCTCAGATTTATTTGTGCATAACAGACCATGTGTATTAACTTGATTAGTCATGCAAGCTCTATTAATACACAGTATAAGTGAACTAAATTGCACAGGCGGAGACTTCATATTTAAAGTCGAGTGAGATGCTGTGATGAGGAGGTGACTGAGGTAATTTAGAGATGTAGGCCCATTATTCTTTTGTCCTCTGGACCAGTGAACCCCATGGAGACAGTGACTACCATTCAGAAAGGCAAAGCTTAGACCTATGAAATTCATTTTTAGTCTGCAGCTCATTGATACTCATAAATATATGGTACTTGCTTTTTACGTGGGAAATACCCTGAATTGCTGTGATCACAGAATTTAAAAAAGTTTTCGGAAGGGAAAATTACATGCTGCATTCTTGCTGGAGGTGAACTGTTATTTGTGGCATTTATACAGTCCCACTTCCATTACCAAAAAATGAATAAATCAAATGAAAAAGAAAAATAACAATTTGAAGTGAAAGGTTACGACACCGTGTCATTCCCTGTGACTACTGCCCGTCCCTATTTTAACCAAGCTGTCTTTCCTGCAAATAACGTGAGAGAGAGATGGCATGGAGTCCGGAAAGGTGTTTCATCGGCACACGATAAGGACATAACAGCTTTTAACCATCACCCCTCGGTGACTGTCCTGGCTCAGCCCAGAGCGGCCACAGCTGAGGGAGGGGCCCTCGTCCATCACCCGGGCCCAGGAGCAGGGAGGTGGACGGACTCCAGAGCAGCATCTGCCTAAGCCCCCCAGCCTGCCCTGCCCTCTGAGCAGGGACAGACAGGGATGCGACACTGATGGATGAGCTCTCCTGGCTGACACCAGAGTGTGAAAAGGGAGAGGGTACGACACGGATTCCTCCGGATCCAGGGGCCTTGGAAGGCTGGAGTAGCAATAGAGGGGCTGTGGCTCCATGTATTTCAGAACAAAGTGTTCCTGTTGAATTGCTCCTTGCTGCCCTCCCAAACTGTCATAATCTACTCTGTGCTATAGCCATGAAGTAAATACTGTCCTTTGTTAAGGAGACCTAAAACCATGACAGAACAGAGCAGTGTTTTCTCACCCTTTATAACAAGCCGTTGCATTAAGTTTTAATTTGAGGATATTGATTAAGGATTTTGTTTTTGAAACGGTCTTATAGATGACATGGCTTTAGATGATGTAGTATGTATGTAATATGGGGTAAGTGATGACCATTTTTCACCACTTAGATGTTAACAGCAATAATATTGTGTATGTTGTGTGTCAGGGTGTGTTCCTCCTCTGTGCATAGTTACTTTAGTGTACAGTTGTGTAAAGTCTCTAGCATTTGCAGGTTTAGTCATACAATTTGACCTTATAGGTAAGCAGTATCTTATTACTGTTCTATTATTAATGTATTTAAATTTAGATTTTTTTTCTCCTGATGCGACATGCTATCCTTTGGGGGTGTTATTCATGTTTTATGTAAAATGTCTTTGTTCACATCTGTTGTGCAAACTTGTCATAAGGATTGCGAAGGCAGGAGGCTGGTGTTCATCTTGTTGTTTTTACAGTTACATTTTGTGAATGCATTAAAAGGCATTGTTTCTCATTGCTGCAAGGAGACTTAAAATAACCGCCATGGGAACACATTCAGAGGGGTGACTCACAGTCAGCAATTATCTGCTGTAGGCATGAAAAAGCTCATGCTGCTTACTGGCACTGAAACAGTATATCATGTCCAAACATTTGGCTGTGATGCCTCACATCAATTCATTTCCATTAACTGGGTGACTTTGTTTATTGGGCAGAACATGTGCTATGAACTTGTCAATAGACTTAAGTCTTATCCACAGCCGATATTATTTTCAAAAGATGGCTTCAGTGAAAAGAGTACATTTAAAATATTTTAAGTTCTTTCTTTCTGTTCTATTCGAGATGGTTGTCTTTATGTTTTACAAAAATGTCCTGTTATGAGGTAGTCAGCTGACTGAATTGACACGTGCTGTACATGGTTATCCTCTCACCAACTACTGGGAATCCAGTGATCTGAGAAAATCCCTTTGTGTTTTGTGTTGTGAGTTTACTGTCTCCCAGGGTGCGCACTGTGCACGGCCTCTCTGTGTGCCTGAAAGTAGACACGAACAGATGTGGTGTGGTGCCGGCCAGCAGGAGCACGATTCACCGCGGTTACCAGTAAAAAGAAGGCGCAGGAGCGTGTCACTGGCTCAGGTTCGCCGTGTTTCTGGGAAGCAGAAATTGGCGCAGGTCACGAGCTCACCTCTCTCCATGTCGGTGCGGATCTGCTCCTCCAGGTCCTCAGGAGAGGCGTAGCACTCTGGGTCCTCCTCGCCCGGGGGCTGGGGCTTGCATTTCCCACAGCAGCAGTTGCAGCAGCAGCACAGGCAGCAGCAGAAGTAGCAGCCCGTCAGTATGCCACAGACAGCAAAGAGGCCCTGGGGTGTACAAGACATACGCACACACACACATACACACATAAACACACACACACGCACACACACACACACACATAAACGCACACACACACAAACACACACGCACACACACACGCACGCACACACACATAAACACACACACACGCACACACACACACACATAAACACACACACACAAACACGCGCACACACACACATACGCACGCACGCACACACACACACACACATAAACACACGCGCACAAACACACAAACACACACACATAAACACACACACACGCACATAAACACACACACACAAACACGCACAAACACACACAAGCACACACGCACACGCAAACATACACACACACAAACACATGCACACACACACACAAACACACACGCACACACAAACATACACACACACACACACACATAAACACACACACACACACACACACACACACAATGGTGAGGCCATATTCTAACAGTCGTAAAATGCTCATAGCTGCTATTGTGCTATTGGGTGTCATTTATTTCATTTTTATTTTTCTATGGATATAATAATTACAATTTTTTATTTTCCTAACATTGTTATCCAAAGCAACTTACTGTTGATTCGACGAAGCAGGGGACAATTTCCCCTGGAGCAATGTGGGGTTTGGGGCCTTGCTCAAGGGCCCAACAGCTGTACAAATCTTATCATGGCTACACCGGGGCATGAACCACCAACCGTCCGGGTCCAAGTCATGTACCTTAGCCAGTACGCTACCGGCCCAATTTTAGGTAATGGTAATTAAATATTTGAGGTAATAATGGTAATTATTACCTGAGAGTGGTAATAATACACACTCAGTATTGTAACCATGCTGAAAGTACCTTTGCCCACCAGCTGGACAGCATGAAGTACGTGTTGACGTTCTCCTCCCCAAACTGCTGAGAGACGTAGAGACCGAGGGAGCCATACTTGTCGTAAATGTTTCTCTTGGTCATGTCCGACAGTGTGGCATGCGCGTTGTTTATCTCTTTGAATTTGTCTGTGGCATCAGGGTTTTCTGGGTTCTTGTCTGGGTGATATCGTAAAGCTAGTTTCCTGAAAGATATAAAAAAATGTATCCTTTCTTCATATCCAGCTGTGTTTTAATTTTTTCTTTCACCAAAACATGATAATGCTATAGAAACACCTTTCACATATCTTACAGTATACTGTTCATTCCATCAAATAAAGGCTAATATCTAAGTTACATTTCTTAAATTTCATTAACACACATAATAAATTAGACGTGTCACAATTATTGACACCCCTGTTTTCAGACCTCCCATTGGAAGGGTAACACCACACTTTTGAGTTTGGAGAACAGAGATACAGAATATACATATACTTTTTATAACCTACATATAACTATTTAAAACCACAGGTTTTCAGTGGGGTTCAAGACAAGTCCAGACTGAGATTGCAATTGCAAACGATTGGTTTTGTGGTCAGCTCTTTCTTGATTGTGATGTGTGCTTGGAGTGACAGTTTTGCTCACTTGCTGCCAAGTTTCAGCCTGCTGGCAGAAGCTGCCAGGTTTTTGCTGAGTTATCTTGGTACTTGGAAAAGCTTATGGTGTAAATAAAATTTTAGATTTGGAAACCTGGTAACCTCATTTGCACTTGTATCCAATTCCAGTAGTTATAAGTGTCTTGATTATTGACATAATATAAAATCTCTTATTTTTGTTGTGAAATTGGGGTGATTGCATTTGTAACTATTATGATTTCCCCATTATCTTGGGCATACTGGATAGGTCATTACATGTATTAGTTATTCCAGCCTACTTTTCTCACCTTGGGGGTTGATGCCGGCATGCATCTTGTTGAAATGCATCCAACGTGTCTTTATCCTGCACACGTGATTAGCAATTAGCATTTTGAGTGCAAAGACCAATCTCAGATTTCTGGGGTTTTGCCCTGCTGTTGGTGTGTTCTCAGTTTGTCAACCATTTAACACTTATTCCAGTCTGAGACCTTATCCGCTCACAGACCTGCATGTGCTGTTAGCGCCTCAGCCAGAGGACACGGCAGGAGTGAAAACACCCTGCGTCTAGCAAAACTAAACCTGAGGGAAGGGTGTTGTTCAGTATTAAAACAAGACTTTGGGAGACATTGTGATTGCCTGGCTTTATTTTGAAGTGTAGGGGTGGCAATGCATAAAAGGTTAAACTAGCCAGTGTTTGGATCATCGCATTCAATTTCAATCAATCAAATGGCTGCACACACACACAGACTAATATATATATATACGGTACGTATTTTTGGAAGCACACCTATTTAAGAAGTGTGCCGTGTGCCTCATTTAATTACATGTAGGCTTAAACCAAACAAAGGTCCAATGCAATTCCTGTCTACAGGAATTAGGACCAATAATAGCCCCCTTCTGAAGAAGTCATTAAATATCATGCCATAATTATTATTTTTTGCAGGTTTTGCTGTGAATTGTAATTTCTCATTAACATTTTATGGTGCTGCATACTTTCTTGCCTATTCATTTCTAATTAAAACAATGACTTTTGAAAGGGCTGGCATGATTACATATTCATTTTCAGCAAAAGCTTTTTTGCTCTCCGTTTAAATCAGTCCTTAAATGAATATGAATTAGACCAATTAAGAAATATTGATGTAGAGTATATTGGGATTAACTAAGGTTATAGTTTAGTCATACTGATTCAATTCTGTATTAGTCTTTGTGGTGGAATGTCCACATTAGTACGTAAAGGAGAGCGCTCTGTTTAGTAAAGCCATGCACATATTCATAAGCAACACGTGCCAAGGCAGAGTCAGGTGAGCACAGCTCCCGCCTTCCCCTTGAACTCTGCCCTCGCGACCCTCAGTGGAGGTCACAGGTCACAGATCAAACTAGCAGCCATCTGCTGTGCTGCATTAATATTTCAGCCTTGTGGAAGTCATATTATATTCATGCATCTGGATGAAAACAAAATGCCCTGATTACAAAATGGCCGACCCAGCCTCGCTGATAATAAGGGCCCCGATGGGATTCCTTCCTCTCCTAAGCGAAACCTTAAAGGTCACCATTGACCGATTTAGGGATGCTTTCACACAGTGGCTACTCTAGTCACGTACTGCTGCCTCTGTGAAATAACAGGCCTGGATCATCAGCAGAATTCCGCCCACAGTATAACTCAGGTCAGCTGCTCACGGGTCATTTGGAAAAAAAGGTTTCTCATTGGTTTATCTGGTTAAGTTACATTCATCCCCCAAAGGAATAGCAATGCATGCAATTCTTTTCCAGCATGGGCCGCTAGAGTTTGTGTGAGAAGGGCTGGCCTGTGTACCCGCCTGTAGGACTTCTTAATGTCTGTGTAAGAACAGCTGGCCTGTGTACCCGCCTGTAGGACTTCTTAATGTCTGTGTAAGAAGGGCTGGCCAGTGTACCCGCCTATAGGACTTCTTAATGTCTGTGTGAGAAGGGCTGGCCTGTGTACCCGCCTGTAGGACTTCTTAATGTCTGTGTAAGAACAGCTGGCCTGTATACCCGCCTGTAGGACTTCTTAATGTCTGTGTAAGAACAGCTGGCCTGTGTACCCGCCTGTAGGACTTCTTAATGTCTGTGTGAGAACGGCTGGCCTGTGTACCCACCTGTAGGACTTCTTAATGTCTTCATGGCTGCAGCTCTTGTCCAGGCCGAGGACCTGGTAAAGGGCCTCTCCTGAAGTGGAGAGGGATCGTTGCCTCTGCTCAGACATGCTCTATGACCATAACCTGCATTTTAAAGACAAAATACACACCCGCTCGTTAGCATAGTATCAGGAACACAGAAATGACAGAGATGATAGTTTAAGTGAATTTAAATGGAAAAGCTGATGAAGTGTGAATTTAGCACCACTGCACCTTATGCCCTTACACCTACTGTACAAAGTAGGTGTACGTGTTGATGTATGCTTTGTAGCCTCAAGGATCACTGGGTTAGCGACTACTCCCATTTCTAAATGACCAGGTCAGGGATTAAGTGATCGGTTATCGATAGGTAAAGATCTCACATGCTATGCATCTGTGATGCTCAACCACTCAAATGTTTACACCAGGTATGGTGCCCGTACTCTTTCCGTAACATTATCACTTGAGCATCTCAATTCATTATTGATAGGCCTGCGACTAAGAATAATAACGCATTTTGTCTTCATGTAGGAATGTTTCTAAAGCATTTGACAATTGTTTACTTCTGATAGACATGCATTCAAAACACTTTCCTTGTCAAAATGTGTTTGCAACTTAACAGGATTATATTTACTATATTATGTATGAAGCAGTACAATTATATTGGGAAATATTAAATCATTTGGTTCACCCCCAAATACATCACCAGTTCAACATCTATATATTAATATAGAGACAAACGTTCATGTTTTCCCTGCATTCAGGTGGTTTGTATCTATATCCACTTACAAGAAACAAATTCAAAAAGGGTTTAGCTTCTCGCAAGGGTTTTCTTTCTCATTCAGCTTGCATGCATAAAGATAACAAGGCATATTTCCTCTCAGAACTACCATCGCCATTCATTCAACATAAATATCATAAAGAACTGAAACGTTAATAAGTTCAATAAAATGGAGGATACATCAGGTCACCTGTGACAAAATGAATCAATAACATAATTAATCTGCCAATGGCAGTTTTAAGGTTTCATTAAGATCCCTTGGCAACATCTGGACTAAAGAGTCAGGGGTGACAGGGTCTCCATCTCCTGAGTTTTCCCTGTTTTCCTACCTGTTCCACCGCTGAGCCCCTGGATGTTGGTCCTTTCCAAGCCAAGGCGTGCAGGTCAATGGAGTCAGGTTGCTCATCTTTGTGCGAACAGGTCTAGCGGCTGGAATGAATAAAACATTCATCAAGTCATAGGTTTGAGTTACTGAGGCAGCCAATGACCCAACAGACATGTGCCTGTGATCAGGTTTCAGCAGCCGGCTTCAAAGGGCCATCTTCAGGGAGATTTGGGCGTTTAGGCGTTTAACACGCTTATCCCCTTACCATGTCAGTCATATATAAAGGGTAAGATGGGAACTTGTACCTCAGCATCTCTCCAGCATCCAGCCAGGTGTCAGCCAATTTCTGAAAATCATGGTCTCTTCACATCACTCATTCCTTGAGAGCCAGGTACCAAATTATGGCTCAGTCAGGGAGGCCATTAATCACCAGTCTGTGGAAAGTGCTTTATGTGGTTTTGTCAGGATGATGGAAAAACTTTTGACACATACTTATGTTTTGCAGCATAATGTAGGACCTGAGTGCTGAGCTTCTTCCCGGGAGACTTTCGGCGGCCTCTGTGAAGCCCGGCTCAGGAGCTCCACCTAGTGGAAACAAGTGAGTATTGTAGTCTGTAGTCCCATGTCACAAAAAGGCCTCAACTGGGTGTTTAGATGATACATCCACCTAAAGCACTTCAAGCATTAAACTGAAGCACAGGCTTCTAGTGATGGCCTATGGCTCTGAATGGAATGCTGAAAGTGCAGTTGGTGGTGTAGTTCAGTGGTGTTCAAGGCTTGAACACTGAGTCGGAAATAACAGAATAAATAGTTTCAACACCAAAATGAAAGAAAAACTAGATTTTTCAAGGTATACCTTGAGTAAAAATAAAATCAAGAGGCAGGCTAAAATATATAATTCATTATACATGATTTCTCTAAAACACTATGAATAATATCTCTTAGTACTCCTAGAAAAATACTTTATAAATAATTTTGTTCTTGAACTTTTTGTTATTTTTCTGATGTCTGAGGACATGCTGTACTAGGGCACTTGGGCTGTGGTTCAGTATGTGCTGTGTGTGACCCCGGAAGGAAGGGATTCCCCACCTCATAGCATAACTGCACTCTCTGTGGTTGATCAGGCACCTGCGGTCTACATGCACACATTCACACATTTCTGGCTGCAAAGCCCAGCTGAACTGCACAGTGAAAATAGGTCACAGTAGGCTACATGCTTCAATAGGCTGATGGAGAGTGTTGATTTGATGGCACAGAGACTGGGGATTTCATCTTAATTTGACTTGAGGGATATTAGGAAAACAGAAACAATGGAAAATTGTTTCAATTTACTATTTTTAAAAGTCATTTGAAATAGGACAATGTGTAATAAATATACTCTCCCATTTCATTATTAAATAATCGTACACAATTTGATTTATACAATATACCATTTCCTATGATCAGGCAAAAACAACGTAACTGCTATTTTACGTTTTACGTTATAATCAGGCAAAAACAACGGAACTGTTATTTATTCATGTCTGACCTTCAGAATTCACCATAACTCACACAATGTTAATGCACTCTACATAAGCTCTTTTTAAGAACAAGATACATATTGACAAATCAGTTTCAAAATGTAAATGTAACTTACGCCGCTGAATGCATTATCCCACACTGAAATTCTTCATAATAAAAGCAGTCATTGTCTGTTCAGTCAATCGGCATGTATCACTTCTACCTTCTCGGAAACAGCACCATCTAGCGGCAAAATAATACAACAAAATCTTGCGACTGACCAATAAATTGCGTTCAATATCTGTTATATTATTGTTGTTAATAGAAATTTGCATCTTTGTATCACGAATGTTCCATTAATTTTACCATGCCTACCACCACCACTACTACTACTACTACTACTACTACTACTACTACTACTATTATTATTATTACTACTTCTAATTATGCTCTAATTTGATGCCCACTGTTGGCACTGCATTGATGTCCAGGTTTTGCTTCTGAATAGGACAACCACCAACTGAGCTAAGGTTGATCACTCAGATACATACCCTGTTGACTCTACATTTCAATTACCTGTATCATATTATATGAAACAATTGCATACATTGATTCAATTTAATGGCCATTCCACTATAGTTTTCTGCAATTTGGGCCTACACTGTGAACAAACTTTGTGGGGTTCTGTATATATTAATTTACTATGTAAAATGTTAGATGCTGCTAAAAATGTTACTTAGCTTAAATGACTTAGCTCTCAAATCAGCAAGGCACTCTTGGTGGAGGAAGGACATATCTAAGGTTTAAAAAGGCTTTATCCGATAGGCATACCCATAGATATACTAAAACAGACAAACAGCTAAAATAACCTGCAGCATGTTTGGGCCCTTCGCTGTCATGTGGAGTAATGTCTTAAATTACATAAGATGCTTCATCAGTTTTTCATACTCTTTTTCAATGGACTTCATTCTTTCCTGAATTGAATAATATATTACCATGAAGGAAAACTGCATTTCTTAATATCTACCTGACTGAATGTTTATTTTCCTTGAATAAATTATTTGTTGTATTGTTTTATGTTGCTTAGTGCAGATTGTAGAGCTTGAGGCATATCTAGTGTATGTTAGTAACCTGACATTGTAAAAATGTGAGAACATGTGGTATGAATCACCTCAGAATGTACATTATATATTAACCATCACATGCTCACATAATGTACTGTAAAATACACCAGATGAGGTCCCATTGTATAGCTGGGAATGCCTGCATTAGCTCCACTTCACCACAAGATGGAAGTAAAGACGTAAATAATCTCTACATTTGTTGCGGTACTGAGAATTTTGAAGTCAGATTATTCTATGAACTATTGATGGACATTTTTAGTATCACAGTGTGGGTGGCCTTTTCAAATATTTAATTGCATATAAAATTGAAAATCTTTTACCAAGCATGCGTGGCAGATCGATCATTATTCTGTAGTTTTAATATTTAGGCAAAACAGGGCATTGATGATTCAATGATAATGACTTTCCCAGAGTGTGAAATGTAGCATGACTTAATAAGGCATTCTGCACCAAAATGGCAGGATGTCGCTCTCATTATTTAAAGTGGCCTGATTGATTGACAGATTAATCAACTAATGCGGAAAAAAATGAATCACTGAATAAAATTACATTTACTAACAGCTCTGTCTGATTTACTGTGGCTTTACCGTTACAGAGGATTATTGCTTGTGTTTGTGCTTTCACCCTGATTGCACTTTTTATATTGACATGTACGAAGATAGATGAAAATTGGCTGCCTATTATGTTTCTCTCCAGCATGGTGTCTGACATGCTAGCATTCTAACCCCACCGTCAACCGGCTCCCTACCAAACAAACAAATACACAAACATTAACAAACCTTTCGATCAGAAAGACAGAGATTTAAATGATAAAACACTATAAAAATTAAGCCCTACCGTTTGGTAACCTTGCAAGCTATGCTGGATTGTGCTAGGCTAGTACCTGGGTAGTAGACCCTAGGAGCCCTGATTGGTGAAATGGCAAAGCTGTCGTGGCTTTTGAGATCCTACCGTTTGTTTGGCTCACATTCTGGCACAGAAGGACTGCTGTGTGTAGCTTCCACACATTATTGCTTGAGATAAGTTCACTATACAGAACTTTGAGGTCAATAACTATATAAATTGACTTTATTGTAATAATAATAATAACAATAATAATAATCATCAATATAATACTTTAGTTAGGTGGATTCATGGTTTGTTTTCTTACACTCTAATTAGTCCTCACAGCCATTAAATGAATAAATGGAACATGATACCATGCACCAGGGAGAGTAGAAAAAACTTGAAAAGAAGTTGAATGTGTACAGGAGAAATTTCCCGGTTTCGAGACAGTGTCTAAGACTTGAAAGGAGATCGGTTTTGAGCCAGTGTTCAGGACTTGAGGATTCAAAGACACTTTAGGAAGTTCAGGCGGTGGCTTCAAAATAGGAAGGGCCGCCAGTAATTAAATGCATCAGTAAATAAAGAAGGCCTGTGGAAATGTTGCCTTACACCATATATACTTTAGGGAAGCCACTAGCCAGTAGAAATGCAGCTCTGTGAGTTTCATTCAGCAGCAGCAGAAATGCAGCGCTGTGAGCCTCCTTTAGTAGCAGTAGAAATGCAGAGCTGTGAGCCTCCTTCAGCAGCAGTAGAAATGCAGCACTGTGAGCCTCCTTCAGCAGCAGTAGAAATGCAGCTCAGTGAGCCTCCTGTCCTTCAGCAGCAGTAGAAATGCAGCGCTGTGAGCCTCCTTCAGCAGCAGTAGAAATGCAGCTCAGTGAGCCTCCTGTCCTTCAGCAGCAGTAGAAATGCAGTGCTGTGAGCCTCCTTCAGCAGCAGTAGAAATGCAGCGCTGTGAGCCTCCTTCAGCAGCAGTAGAAATGCAGCTCAGTGAGCCTCCAGTCCTTCAGCAGCAGTAGAAATGCAGCGCTGTGAGCCTCCTTCAGCAGCAGTAGAAATGCAGCGCTGTGAGCCTCCTTCAGCAGCAGTAGAAATGCAGCTCAGTGAGCCTCCTGTCCTTCAGCAGCAGTAGAAATGCAGCGCTGTGAGCCTCCTTCAGCAGCAGTAGAAATGCAGCTCAGTGAGCCTCCAGTCCTTCAGCAGCAGTAGAAATGCAGCGCTGTGAGCCTCCTTCAGCAGCAGTAGAAATGCAGCTCAGTGAGCCTCCAGTCCTTCAGCAGCAGTAGAAATGCAGCGCTGTGAGCCTCCTTCAGCAGCAGTAGAAATGCAGTGCTGGGGTGTCTCGTGTCGCAGCCTGCAGAGCACTGACCGCATGCTCATTGCGAGCCGCGACGTCGGCGGTTCGAATCCGACCGTCTGACATTTGTCGCATGTCTTTCCCTCTCTCTCGCTCCCATTCTTCCTGTCTCTCTATACTATATACTGTCCAATAAAGCTGAAAAAGGCCGAAAAAATATCTTAAAAAAAAATAAAAGAAATGCAGCGCTGTGAGCCTCCTTCAGCAGCAGTAGAAATGCAGCGCTGTGAGCCTCCTTCAGCAGCAGTAGAAATGCAGCGCTGTGAGCCTCCTTCAGCAGCAGTAGAAATGCAGCGCTGTGAGCCTCCTTCAGCAGCAGTAGAAATGCAGCACTGTGAGCCTCCTTCAGCAGCAGTAGAAATGCAGCGCTGTGAGCCTCCTTCAGCAGCAGTAGAAATGCAGCGCTGTGAGCCTCCTTCAGCAGCAGTAGAAATGCAGCACTGTGAGCCTCCTTCAGCAGCAGTAGAAATACAGCGCTGTGAGCCTCCTGTCCTTCAGCAGCAGTAGAAATGCAGCGCTGTGAGCCTCCTTCAGCAGCAGTAGAAATGCAGCGCTGTGAGCCTCCTTCAGCAGCAGTAGAAATGCAGCGCTGTGAGCCTCCTTCAGCAGCAGTAGAAATACAGCGCTGTGAGCCTCCTTCAGCACCAGTGGGAATCTGAAGACTCATCTGGGACATAGAGAGCTGTTTTCGCCCAGCCCTGCGGTTTGTCACTGTTGATTGTGTGGAAATGAATTTTAATTATGATTTCCCTCTCTGGGCCCGGCTGGGCCTCAGTGGGATGGCATGTGGAGAGGCGAGCGGATGTCCCTGCCTCAGAGGTAATGCTCCGGCGTGTGACTTACCTGCTAGAGCACAAGAGGTAAGGACGCCTATCCTGGGGAGCTGGTGGCTGTTCTATTACGAAGAACGGCAAAAGCTGGACACTATACTACTAAATAAAATGATTCTATGGTCAAAAGGTGAGGCTTGCATTAATTTAGCAATCAAAACCAGTGATGTGGTAAAGCTGGAGTAAATTGCAAATATAATTATGTGTTCATGGGATGTCAATATTTTTGTTTGGACACAGGCTATTAAAATCATCATGAACATCGTGTCTTTGAACAATGTCACTCATTAACATCTGTTTCTCTCCTAGGCTAGCCTGAGTGATGTGTGCTGAAAGGTCTACATCCTCGGCTGCTCTAGGCCTGTTACTGGTGCCATCCTTTAACTCTCCACTGATGCTGGACGCCTTCAGGGACTTTTTAGCAGTGGACATCTTAACTAGTGTGCAGGCCAAACAAGATGGTCAGCTGTTTCCTTTCTATGCTTTTACTGCTCAGAAAAGCAGATTAATTCCCCTTTTTAAGGTAACCTCAGCACCTCTAAATGCAGATTCACTGCATATTAAAAGAGCCAAAAGATTGCTTTGTATCAACATGAAATGAAAAAAAAACATCCATATGTACAGTATATCTGTGTTTGTTCCTACATCAAGACTACATGAAATGACCTTGCTATCCAGTGCTGGGTCACAAATCAGGAACCTTGAACACCTGTGGCCAGGACTGTTTGAGTTATGATTATGCTACCAAGGTCACACCTGTTTGTAGGTATACTTGAGTGCATTTATCTTAATCTTTCTGAAGAAACAGTATCACACCCCCTGGCACAAGAATAACAGGTGCTTGAAACGTCCAGTTCAGCACATACCATTCTGTTTACTTCATGGCACACAGACATAACTGTAGTTTAACTCATGGTGTCTGCACCTTTAATACAATCACCAAGGCTGTTAGTGCTGACAGGACGTGCATTGTGTAACTGTTCATTGACATAAACACATCAGTTCAGCTGGCCATTAATGCACATTTTTTGGTCAGTGCATTTTAGACCACAATTGGTTTGTTGTTTAAAAATGATCTCAACAATGGTTCAACAATACACAAACACATAATTAATCTCTAACTATTTTCTTTAATGACATGAATTGCTGAATGCTGAGTGTTGCTGAATTCACCCCTCTGCTTGAATTCAGCTACACGGAAGGAAAGGGAAAGCACTCACGAGAGGGGAGAGTGGCCATATCTGCCTTCAACAAAGGGCTACACATGACCGGGCCAAATCGCAGTCGTAAAGGATAAAGGAAAGCTTATTCAAATGCAGTAATGAAAATCTGTGCAAAGGGTCCCAAAGAGGCCCAGCTCAGAACAATGAACCAGTGTTCGGAGAGGAAAAAATGAGACGGGACTCTTGAAAGCACAGGTCAAACAGAGGGCATTGGAGTAAGAGAGGTAAACAGTTTACTGCAGTACAGTATCTAACAGGTAAGATTCCACCTGAAGGGCTCTTGACTCTGTTGGTGGGAGAGACTCTCTCTCTCTCTCTCTCTCTCTCTCTCTCTCTCTGTCTCTGTCTATCTCTATGGTCCTGCTTGGACCTCTCTATGGTCCTTATTTATTTATGGACCAGTACCCTTTCATTATTCTTCTCTCCCTAGATTGTTAGTCACCTGACAGGTGAATACTTCTTGCTTTAAGCGGGAGAATGTAACCATATAACCTGTGAAAAATGTTCATGTCAGTTCATTACGTCAAAAGACTCTCACTGAAGATTACAATCTACAATTCCAGGCAATGAAAATGTCATCTCTCATCACATACTTTCTTAAAAGTATGTCATGTCACCTGTAACATGTAACAGTCACAATTACAGTTTACAGTACCTGAAACAAATTCATGTCATTTTGGAAAGAAACTGATGTTGATTCAGTGAAAACTGATATTTTCACATTGTGTAGTTAACTTTTGCTCAACACCATCTTTCAAAGTCATAGTCAAGTGTCATATTAGAAATGTATAAATTAACGCATATTTGATTTGATAGCACAAGTGGGGGAAATTGTAACTCAATGAAGGTTCAGGAATGAGAGGAGTTGAGAAATGTAATACAGAACCCATCTACAGTATTTAAAAATATATTAAACTACACTACATCTAAAAAACATGTATTGGGTGTGATTTGCCAGTTTGGGTTGCTGTTATTACCTGGGAAGGTACTGTATATATTTGACTGAGGGTGAGGTGCAGTGGCATTGTGTTTACAGCTCCTGGGTTCATTAGAATGAATTTGGCTCTAGCGAACGTCGAATGAATTTAATTGTCTGAGCAATTTGGCAGAATTTGGCCTGGTTGCCTGGAAAAGAAGCATGGTGGCATGGCGGGGGGTTTAAGTCGGGAGCTGAAATGCATTTGGAGTGGTGTGGGGGGAGGGGGGAGTGTCATTATGCCCTCTCCTGGCACATAGCCTGACGGTTGCCATGGCGCAGACCAGTATTGTCCCTCAGTTCTCCTCCACAAAACTCTGAAGTCTGACAAAAAAACATCGGAAAACGTTCCACAACGGCCTCAGGCAAATTGAAAGGCTGTTGTTTTCACTTTTTCAGCCATTCTTACAGCACATTTAAAGGAACATGTCTTTGTACATATATATACACCAGTGACCAATTTATTAGGTAGACCTGTATACTAGCTTCTTAATGCAAATATTTAATCACCCAATCATGTGGCAGCAACTAAATGCATAAAAGTATGCAGACATGATCAAGAGGTTCAGCTGTTTTTCAGACCAGAAATGTGATATAAGTGATTTTGACTGTGGAATGATTGTTGGTGCCAGACAGGGTGGTTTGTGTATGTCAGAAACTGCTTTTCTCCAGGGATTTTCACACACAACAGTCTCTAGAGTTTACAGAGAATTGTGTGGAAAAACAAAAAAACATCCAGTGAATGGCAGTTATTTAGGTAAAAGCGCCTTGTTAATGAGAGAGGTCAGAGGAGAATGACTGGTTCAAGCTGATAGGAAGACGACAAACTCAAATAACCACACTTACAACAGTGGTAAGCAGAAGAGCATCTCTGAACACACAACATGTTGAACCTGTAGGTGGATGGGCTACAGCAGCAGAGCAATCGGTCTAAAAAAAGTCTAAAAATTGCCTACATAATAAAGAGATCTCTGGATCTCTACTGATATTACCTCTTTTGGTGTTTTAATGATGGCAGTGAAGAACTCTGTCTAACATGTTGGTCCAAAATCTCCCATAAGTGTTCAATTGTATCTGGGGACTGTGAAGGCCACAGCATATGGTTCACATCATTTATCATACTATCATACATATTATACTCACCAAACCATTCAGTGATCCCTCATGTCCTGTGGATGGGGGCCTTTTCATCCTCTCCCATCAGGCTAGAAATGTTTCAGCACAGGATAAAGGTGATCATTCAGAATAACTTTGGGGTCACACATTCAGCCTGTACAGTTCTCTTGGTATACGCCACACATACACACAGCCACTTGTGGGCAATATGGTGAAAGATGACTCAACTGAACATATTCTCATTCTCCACATCTCTGTCAACCAGTGCCTATGGTTTTTGTACCACTGCACTCTCAGATGTGCATTCATCTTTGTAATGAGGGGTTCATGCACTGCAACGCTACTATGATATCCCTCTCAATGTACTTGTCGAATAACTTTTCTCGCTGACACAGTCTGATCATGTCCAACATTGACATTCTCAGGCACCTAAGGAAGTCGCTCTCCTGTTTTTCCTTAAATATTGCACTAATGCATCCAATGTCTTTCCCATAATGTAGATCTGAATGCAGATGTCACTTTAGTCACAGCTCCTATTGAAACAATCGCTGCTGAGTGGTCTTTGAGACAGATGCTCCAGCCTTCCGTGCCCCAATAATGAACCCCCTTTCAAAGCCCCTTGCAAAGGTGGCCTGTAGCGTAGTGGTTAAGGTAAAGGACTGGGACACGCATGGTTGGTGGTTCTAATCCCGGTGTAGCCACAATAAGATCCGCACAGCCATTGGGCCCTTGAGCAAGGCCCTTAACCCTGCATTGCTCCAGGGGAGGATTGTCTCCTGCTTTGTCTCATCAACTGTACGTCGCTCTGGATAAGAGCGTCTGCCAAATGCCAATAATGTAATGTAAAAAGCCACTTTGATCTTTTCCTCTTACCATCTTGAAAATTGAAGTCAACTGGGTATGCTCAGCATTTTTATAGAATGATAGGATGCTAATTGCTAAATTGTGTCATGCAGTACACCAGCATGGAAGCTTCTGCATTCGTTATGCTTGTCCTCACATTTAATCAGGGTTTTCCTTTCATTTGTAATGTATATGTTATGTTCAAACATATGGGAAAATTATGTACTTTTATTTCAATAGATTAGATTTCCTCTCGTTTAAAAATTATTGGCACCCCTTCTGGCCGAGGCAAACAGATTGTCAGCCAAAATGGCCTGATATGTGGTGGAATCTGTCACCAGTGATGAAAACAGAGATGGAAAAAAGGAAAGGCACCTCATACCCATGGTGAAATATGGTTGTCAGTGATGTTTTGGGACTGTTTTAATTCTAGAGGTCCAGGGGCATTGGCTAGCTTATCTACATCTTATCTGCTCAGACCTAACCAAAGGCCTCAAAAATCATTGGACAGCACTTCACTTGCATCAGGACAATGAGCCCAAACATGCAGCTAAAGTAACTATCTAGACTAAGCAGCTATAATTCCTACATGGACCATGTTAGAGAAATCCATCGTGCTGGTGTACATAGCCAAAACAACAAAGATTGTATCACTGTCCCAATACTTTTGCATTATAGTTCCGGGTTGGTGCTGACTGGAGAGGGAGGGGACGGTTAATTTGGCTAGGGGTCCGTGTTTCACCACTCTTTAGCGAGTCAAAGCCAAAGTGAGTCAAAGCCTGAGGTCTGTGCAAGCTTGCCTAGTGGGCTGTGGTGTGGATAGAAGCATCTAGGTACATCATGAGTCTTTGAGGACAATCATGGATGTCTTCATTCTTCCCAGTCAGCTACATGTCAAATGTATTTTTAAAAATAGGCTACTATTAAAAGGTATACAGGCATGCACGCACACACACACACACACACACACACACACACACGACATGACACTTGAATTTTAGACTTGAATAGACCTCAGTTCAGACCATGGTTATTGTTACATTTGTTTGGAATAAACATGACCGATAGCCGTTTTTAGCAATCCAATACGAATTCAACTGGGTTTTATATTTTCTTGAAATCAAACAAGATTGTCAAAAGGTGAAATACAGGCTTACTATTTATCCTCTTATAATTCACGTTGATTTGTCAGTTTCTTGAATCCTTTAAAAAGTGAAAATATTACGGTCAGAGGCGCAATTGCTACACACAAGCTGTCACATACCTTCACAGCTGAGTATTGAGAACAGTTAACAGAATCACTGCTCAAGTACAACTGGATGACTCATGCAAGAAAGGTAATCACTGGCAATGATGCAGACCGGCGGCAGGGCAAACCCCTTTGTGGAGGAATACCCGGTCCGTGCAGTCGGTGAACAACTGCATAAATCAGTCTTGGAATCACCCTTTGAGTGTACCCAGTAGGAACTTCTGTAACAGAAAGACCGTCGCACATTGTCCAATAAGAAGCAATATAGTAAGAATGGCTGCACGCCGATTGGACCAGTTTAACTTGGGTGCTTTATATGCGCTTCAACAGCTCCATCTCTGGCAGGTGGTGCATGTTCGTAAAGAGCTGTAAGGTTTTGGAAGAGGGAGCTAGTATTAGGAAATCAGCCTACCTTGGTTTACCTTTTGTTTTTGTTTTCTTTTTTCTTTTAATTTTGTGTAGAGTGCCAATATATGTGGTGCATTGGTGCAGAAACGAACTGGACATTGTTTGTTTCCCCCAAGCCACTTTCTGTTTGATACATACAGTGCTGCATTTGGTGAATTGTGCGTTGAATTACGGGTGCAATCTATGCCTGCAATGAGGAGAAAACGGACTGAATGAATGTTGATAGTTTCTCTGGCAATGCTGGACAGAATGAAAAACATCGAACCATTCTAAAGGCAAGTTCTTTTATATTTTTTTCAGAAGACTTCATTTTACTTTGTATTTTTCCCAAACACATTTTTGAGTGACTGTGTCCATTTGTTTTCAATTCGATTTCATATCGTGGAGCCTAGTCACGATGAAGCACGCCTGAAACGAGTTTTTTTTTTTTTTCTTCTTCACAAAATGAGGAAGCAATTTTTAAAAGAGATACGAAAAAGACAGAGGCCTCGTCCTTTGTAGGCCCGGATCTGTGGGGGGAAAGGGGAAAAGGGGGCACAGAAGCCCGATGAATAAAATTCTGAATAAAATGGGACATAACGAGACACGCGAGGAGAAGAGAAGCATAGATATTTTATTAATGACAACGCTTTGTGCAAGTTTGCCTCTTAGAACAAAAGGAAGTACTCTCTATCTTTAACATTAAAACTGTTATTTTCAAAAATAAAGGAAGATTTTTTTTTTCCCCCATTGATGGGGCATTGGCTGACGACGTTCCCATTTTCCCGCAGTTCGCCCTCTTTATTTTATATATTATTTATTTCTTTTTTTATTGAATTTTGATCTGGATCCAGCGTTGACATTGTTCAATGGAAGTATGTTATCAGTTGCCGGTTTTGCCTCTGGACAGGCCGGTCCCCAAGCATGTTCTCAGCCGGAGGGGAGCCATTAGCTTCAGCTCCAGCTCCTCTCTCTTCGGTGCTCCTGATCCGAGACAGCTGTCACAGGTAAAGTGCAATTGGTTGCTGAATGATGTACTCATTTGCTTTTATAAACAACCCAAAGGCTGTAGCTCGTATTAATTTATGATGGAAAAAAAAATATCGTGCCATTTTTTAAGTCGTCGAATGATGCTCCATGCATCACAGGTTTCATTAAGTGTGGAAGAGCAGGTGGTGTAAGGGCGAATGTTTTCATACTGTTGTCTGTCACCAGTGTAGCCTACTTTGCTGCAGGCTTAAACTAAATTGTATCCATGGTGTTCGATGCTGTACGCTTGAACCCCTATTGTTAAAACGGGGGGAACTCTACATCAGCTCTAGTTAACACGGTGGCAATATATTGTACCTTTTTGACCCACAGTTTCCAAACAAATTGTGGCAAGCACACCCATGCCTCCAAAATAACGTGAAATGGATCGCTTTGCCTTTTCGTGACGGTTTTGTAAGTATTTTAACATGTTCAGGATTTGCGGAACCCCCCTAAAAGTCCAGCATTGATTTAATGTAATCCAAGCACTGACGTATGTTTGCGCAAAGAACGAACTAACCAAATGTTTCGTTTTCAGGACTCTATTCTGGAGTATTTATAGTGTTTTCCAGAATTGTATGACAATTACCTTTTTGTAATTGCGATTTCATGTCTGCCTCTTTTTGTATCATTATTAGATCATAAACATTTAGCAAAACAATGGTGCTGTTTACATTTTGCACAATGAACTCGTCCATGTGGAGGAAAAAAAAACGTGGGCCTAGTGATGGTTTAATAGCCTGAGAACAAGGTTTCCTTATGTTTTCTGAAACAAAATGTTGAATGCCAAGTTGCCTACGAAGTATTGTTTTAACATTCACACGCAATGGTCATTGTTCATTAGTGTATATTCAGAGTATATCTTATGTAGATTTCATTTGTATACTGCAGGCATCGAGTTTTTGGAAGAAGTTTGTGACCAACATCTCATATCAGTCCTATTGTTATTGTGTGCATGAAAATACATTTTGGTAGTAATCATGATTAACGGTTCATACGATTCATAATGTAAGTCTGAAGAATCAAGGAAACTATTTTTAAATATCTGTTCTGAAATCGACACATCTGATATGAATGGAAAAAATTGCATTTGTCCTGGCATCTGTGAATTGAATATTGCCACATTTTCAAATATTACTCAGAAATTAGTTATTAATTAATCTTAACAAGGATCCACACAACAGGTGGTCTTGAAACAAAAAAATGGGAGATTGAACTCATTAAGTTGGACTCCATGTGCAATGTTCCAATGCCATTTCCATTAAGTGTCCTTTTCAACCCTACAGTACATGAATACAGCATGAAAACATGTCCGAGTACATTTTGAATTTACTTCAATCATCATACGTTTAATTATGGTGGATTCAGATAATTTGTGGAGGAAACTATATTTTTTGGTGCGGTCTCAAAACAAAACAGTATTCAGGTATTTATCTAGATTCTAAACGTAAATATTGGAAACGTATAAATGCCAATTAACATATAATTCACTAACTTGCAGTGCATTCACTTTCTTTGCCCTGTACACACACCCCAGTACAGCTTCTTGTGTATGTGACAGAGCAGCTGACAGCAGCTGACCCCCAGGGTATGCAAACACATTTTTGTAAATTGATGATCTCTGGGGGGGGGGGGGAAGCTGCTGCTTGGCTTGTGCCGTTTGGGCATCGTGTAAGGTAGAGCCTCTGACAGCTGAGGCTGGCCAGTGCCCTCCCCTTAGGCCCTGGCTCACTGTGGCAATGTCCTTGTGTGCTTCACAGGAGAACAGAGCTTGACTTGGTGTTACAACGGAAAACTAATTTCTTTCCTAGCTGCCCTGCTCCAAGTCAAATATCCTCCTGGATGTACGCTTTTGTTTGTCATTGTGGACGCTGTTGTGGTGGTTGAATTTCCTTCTTTCGCAAACTAGTTTTAATTCAACAAGCATACTACGCATTTACAGAAATTTGTTTCTGTGTTAATTTCATCAACATAGTTTTTCAGTTAGAGGGATTAGCTAACTGTACTTTAACAGTTCATTTAATATTGAACATTTTACTGTGCACCATGCAGGTGGCCATTATATTTTACATGAATGATAAATGGTGGTCCTTTTTTTTTTTTAAAGTTTTATTTATTTTTTTAATTTTATGAATTTGTATCTTTTTATTAATAGCACTAGTGTAATTTGGAAAATGGTGGCTTAATAAAAGGGATTGTATGAAATAAAGCCTTGATAGGACTCTTAAAAACTGGTGACCAAAATTATTCCTCATTCCTATCAATGCTCGGAAAGTTGGGATTTGGTGTATTGATGTGAGGCATATTTGATTTTGATTTTGCCGAACTGTCAGTTTTGCGGTGTTAATGCCTGCATGTTGTTGGAGAATAACCATTTGGATTGGTTGCAGTTCAGGTATTCTATGTGTTTTAATTTTCGGGGCATTTTATGGGGTTTCCACTTGTGGACAGTGGGGGTGTATTGTGATTGCATTCATTTTTCATTTAAATGAATGCTAAATTCATTTAAAGAAATATTTACTCCGTTTCCCTTTGTGTAAAGATCTGCCATTATATCTAGCTAACTTGTGTTCCCTCGTGAGGAAACGCCATGTAGCCAGCTTTCTCTAACTGCCATTTCCACAGACACACACACACTTGCAAGCCACTAGGCACACCCACTATGTGAACGTTGCCTTCAATTCTTAAAGGCACAGGATGTATTTTCAGTGGATGGTAATCAATTTGTTGTATCAAATGTAGCAAAATACTGGTATCGTACCATTTAAAATATTTGGTGCTATAGTGCTTTTTCATATGGCAGACAACCCTAGGTTTCCCTAAAATATTTTCGATATATTAATTTTTTTCCCCAGGCATGTTGGTAACTGGCGGCACGGATGGTGCAGTGGGTAGCACTGCCGCCTCACAGCAAGGAGGTCCTGGGTTCGAATCCCCGTCGGCCGGGGCCTCTCTGTGCAGAGTTTGCATGTTCTCCCCGTGTCTGCGTGGGTTTCCTCCGGGTACTCCGGTTTCCTCCCACAGTCCAAAGACATGCACATTAGGCTGATTGGAGAGTCTAAATTGCCCGTAGGTATGGGTGTGTGAGTGAATGGTGTGTGTGCCCTGCGATAGACTGGCGACCTGTCCAGGGTGTATTCCTGCCTTTCGCCCAATGTATGCTGGGATAGGCTCCAGCCCCCCTGCGACCCTGATCAGGATAAGCGGGTTCAGATAATGGATGGATGGATGTTGGTAACTTTCTTATTTTTCATGACTGGAAAACTGCATTTAAGAAAAAAAACAAACAAACAAACACTTTTTTTGTTTCAGGATGTTTGAGAACCCTGATGTAGTCACGTGGGCACTTAAATGGTCTCAATTTGCCGGCAATAACAATCTTGATGCTTTCAAGTGCTGTTGCATTTTGATGTGTGTTCCACTGAGCACAAGAGATACAACTGCCTTACTGTAGATAAAAGGTGCCTTGTGCTGGAAGCTAAATCCACGGGATTTCACTCAGTGAATGACGTTCCAGTGGAATCAGTTGCACTAAGGTTTAAATCTCTTCTAATCTGTGACAGAGAGCTGTCTTGCGACTGTTTAAGCTAATGGAGATAGACCAGGAGAGCTTATCACAGTAAGGTGCCATCTAGGATCTATGATTGTTGTATCAAAAGCCTGAAGAACCGATAAATCACTGAGGTTATCAGGATCTGTTTCAAGAATACCATCTCTCATTGACCGATATATGCAGCATATGGCTTTTATGGTGCTGTTAAAGTTGGGTTTAAACAAGTGTTGTCATCTTCCCAGTGGACTCGCACCACCCTTTCTCTGATCTCTTTATCTGGAATGGAAATTCTCCACTATGAATTATTTAGGAAGGCATGTAACCTGTTTGTCCTTCTCACTTCACAGTGGGAAGTAAATGTGTCCCTCTTTGGATGTTCACAAACTCTGATCACAGCTCCGTTTGGCTGCTCATGTGTGAGTTTCTCACTTTTTTTTTTTTTCTTTTTTTCTTTGTCAAAACTGCGTCTTGTGGATTTGGCTCTTTCTATTTTAAGAACCTGGAACTCAAAGGGACAACGAGTGTTGCATGAAGCGGGTTTGGAACCTGCCTTTGAAATGAAATTTGGCTTCAGATGGGCCACAGAAGCCCTCTCCCCATGGACTCACACGGGCCTCTGTTCCCCTCTCATGAGAAGGACTCTTGGGAAGAATTGGCATGGTGGTTGAGCCTGTCAAGCTTTTCCATGAGCAGATCATTCTCAGGCAGTATGACACCGTGGCCACTTGGGAAGGTCACCATTCCTCTGCAGTCAGTTTTCACCAAGGAAACCCAGGATTTAATTCCGGTAGATATGTGATCTGGTTTGTCTTAAGAGAATATTTTGTTGGCCTCACGTGTTCAGTAACCCAACTAATCACCAGCCTTGCGAAGGCTGCATTAGTGGCACTTAGCTTGTATTCATACTAGTACAGTTTATCTACCACTGCAGCCTGCATTCATCAGTATTAGATTGAGGAGTAGGTGCAACCTTATACATCTACGCAAACCGAAAAAACGCGGCTTAATTTGATGAGTAAAATATGGACTGTGTTTAATTACATAATTGCTTTTATTAATTCCTGTTAACTGTAAACATTGACTGTGCACTTCAGGAAATGTTGCACTCGCTGGCAAACATTCCACAAAATCTGCTGTATCTGCAGAGCTGCAAAACCTCCGGTAGATTAGGTTTGACCTGTGTATGTCTGGAGAGATGTACCTTTGATCGTTGATGGGGTAAATGGCATGCGTTACTGTTGAAGGCTCACAAGACTTTCACAATGACATAAAGGCCCCCCTCCCCCAAGCACACGTACTCTCACATTCACACACAAGCAGACTTGGCCACAGCACTTTCCTTTAAAAAAAATTTCTTTTTAAGAACGGTGGTTACTCTTGTGCAGCTGTAAACTAACACTGCCGGTGTAGCGGTCTTCCATTTTCTGTGTGGCACCACAGCGCTGCTACGTTTGTGGGAGCTGGGACTTGCTGCCGTTGCGGTGGGAGGCAGTTGAACATGTGCTTTGGCTCCGTGGGCAGTGGTTTGGCAAGTTGCCTGCATCACAGATGGTCAGAGTTTCAGGCCTTCTCTCTATCCCATTTTACACACACACACACACACACACACACACGGCGTGTACCGTTCATGGAAAAACAAAAGGAATGGTTTGTTTCGGTTCACTTGCCTCAAAGACAGTCTTGTCTAGCTGTGTTTTTTGAAATGGACATTCACACCTTTTTGTTACAACACTAAATATAAAGAATACAAACCTTAGTTAACTTGCACTGCATTCGTTTCAATCAAAAATCCTACTATTTGCACAGGTGAAAGTATAGCTTATAGCTGAAGCAACTGTCAGTTTATGAAACCACAGTTGGAGTATCCTCTGACATCGTTAACAATGGTAGTGCAGTGATGAGGAAAATAGTGGTGGATAAAATGATGGCTGCCCTGCATGCAAGCACTGCTTTGCAAGTGTGTTTGTGTTTGTTAATGAAAATGCGCTGAACATGATGTCCCATTTATGCCAACAATCTCCCTGTTTTGTTTATTACAAGCACCAGAAGTACAAATTCAAGTGGTGTTTTTAAATTTTTTAATTGTAGTTGCTACAATGTTCTATTCATTTTGTTACAGTAAAATACTATATTTAAATTTCAAGTGGAACAACTATTATTGCTTTAAGAATGGACTTTAATCTAAGATTCAAATTAATGAATGTACTCTTGTCTTGTTTACATTCAGTAATGAGGGTTGAATTGAATGCATTTTCTCTTAATGGCCTTTAATGTGATTATGAATTTCTACAGGGGGGTGCAAAAATTTGAGTACCCCTGGTTTAAATGTCCGTTACAATAATACTGTATGTGATCTAAAGCAAACCTGAACTCTAAATGATAGTTAAACATGAGACCTTTCTGTAAATTTTAAAGCAAGATTGCTTTTTATTTTCATTTTTTACTGTTTATAAATAATTTATTCTGAAGTAACTCCATGCCTTCTAAAGTATCCAACTGCAACGTCTGTTCTGTTTGGTGTTAACCACCATGGGTTCCTCTAAACAGTCCAAGGATTTCAGAATGGAGATTGTTAATTTCCACCAAGAAGGGGAAGGCTGCAAAAACTCTCAATGTTCAAACTTCCAATTTCCACTGTCAGAAACTTTATTAGAAAATGGAAGATAAATTCAACCACTGAAGTGATCAAGCCTGGTCTGGAAGACCAAGAAAGATTTCAGATTGGCCCGAGACCTGGTGAGAAATACTCAGAAGAGCCCACACACCACTGCAAAAGAGCTGCAAAAAAGATTAGTAAACGCAGGTCTAGCTCATCACAGGACAACAATATAACATACTTTAAACAACAAAGACCAGAAGGAATGAGGGAGTTGCCAGAAAGAATGACCCCAACACAAAATTAAGCTCTGAAGTGTGCAAAAGAAAACTGAAGCCTTTTGGAACAATGTGCTTTGGACTGACAAAACCCAAATGTATCTTGCCACCACCAAAGAAGTTGTCTGGAGAGAAAAAGCTGAAGCCTTTGTAGGGAAGAACTATTATAACGTAACTAACTAACTAGAAATATAGTGCGAATGGAAGAATGCATTCTGCCAAATATTAAGAAGTTTGGTTACATGTCATTTAGCTGATGCTTTTATCCAAATAAAAAAATTAATTGGACTAAGCAGCAGACAATCACCCTACTGCAATGCGGGGTTCATGCTCCAGCCATGACCCCAAAAAGGTATACTGACCTGGCTGTAACTGCATACCGTATATCTCATTATTTGTAATTGTATTGTATTTGTATGGAAAATATTCTGTATTAAAATGAGCCCAATCCTCTTGGGAGAGTTGCATATGCTTTTCCAAGTGGTGCATTGCACTGGCCTTCCGAAAACACTAAACATTTGGGCTATTATGTTTAAAAATGTGTTCCGAGTAATAAACGAGGACGGTACTGTAATGCAAGAGAAGAGAAAAGTTGGGTACTTCTGTGGATGTTTGTATGAAGGCCACTGGAGGTTTGTATGTGAAAGGTTCCCTTTTACACTGACTTGACCTTTTTCAGTAAAACAACTTGATTTATTAACACTTCGATTACTGCAACGGTCTGTTAAAATGGGAAACATGCTTTCAGGCTATATCTGCTAATGTATTTTTGTCTAATTCACACAAAACCAATATTTTTAAATGATGGTGCTAACCATACATTTGATCAGATAGTCATGGAAAGGTGAGATGATTGTACTGCTTTTGAAGTGATTAGTGCCGTTTCAGTATAGTACAAATTGTTCTAATGGTATTCCTGTCTTTTTCTCCAGTGCTTTTCAGCCTCTGGAGAGGGTTTAGTTTTGAGAACACTGCTAATTGAGTTTGTGCTCAGTTGCTTTTTCGCTGTTTCTAGGCTCCTGTGCTGCTGCTTCCTAATGCAGATACGCTAAATGCATTAGCTTAGCTATGCACTTTACATTATGTTGCTTAGAACCAGTGATGCTTCATTGTGGAGTGCAAGTGGTCTTGAAGCACAGGCTCTGCCAGTGTAGGGGTCCAATGTCCTGTTGCAGTCCTCTGGTGCTTTTGCACAGGCATGAAAA
Organism: Conger conger; assembly: GCF_963514075.1. Lineage (NCBI taxonomy): Eukaryota > Metazoa > Chordata > Actinopteri > Anguilliformes > Congridae > Conger > Conger conger. The sequence continues at coordinate 63,951,326 of NC_083763.1, forward strand.
GAGGGGTATTCATCGTGTAAGTAGATTTCTGTTAATGGATTGCTGTTTTCAGTGACCGGCTTCAGGTGGTTTAGGTGGTGTAATGTCATCTGGAGACCGTATGCGTCATAAGCAAACTGAATGATCAAATGCCTTTGTGATGATGGTGTGTTGATTTCCCCCATTCCTATCTACAGTAGACTGCTAAAGAATAAGCGTGTGTTTTCCTTAACCCCAACCTTCCTTTCCAGTCTCTATAGTGATGACTGGTTGTTTCAGGAGAGTGCTTTCTGTCATCCAGACGTGTGTTAACGGTACTTGAAGGGACTGTGATGTCGGTCCTTAAATGGTCACATTCCTGTCATCCTGGGCGTTGCTTCTTACCCTGAATGTGGCCTGAATTCTGCCTCTGCTGCAACAGTTGAAATTCTTCCCATGCAATCAGTGAGGATTAGCTGGCATATAATCCAATGCATTTTTTTCTCTCTTTTGAATGGGTGTTGCTAAAAACCATGCTCCCCCTTAATAAGACAACTTACAAAAGTGTGTCTAATCTGTAGGTATTTGATCAGTGCTAAGCTTTGAACAATGAAGTAATGAAATGCCTTCGTATCCATGTGGTCACAAAACATTAAACACTAGCAACCTTTTTTTTTTTTTTTATTTGCGTGAGAGCAATGATTCACCACCTTTTAATCTCATTGGTAATTTACATCCCTATTGGACTTCTTCAGCTCTCCCCTCCCACTTACTGGTTAGGTTACCTTTTAAGTGGAGGGTGCAAAGGGACAGACAAGGTTAGATGAGGGGACAGTTTTTGTCTATAGCACTGCAGTTAAAGTAAAACAGCAAGGGTCTTTGTTGAGACTGTTTACTGAACTGGATCCTTACCAAGCTGTGATAAGGCTGCTTTTGATACAAGGTGCTGTCGAACTGACGTAGTTGCAGGATGTGGTAAGAATGCTGAAGAACTCATTGAGTGGTTTGTATTTCACAACCTGTTTGTGTAACCCCTGCAGTACCGGTATGCAGCAATACTGGCTGTGTTTCAGGCCAAAACCTGGCACTCCGCCTCCCTGCGCTCTGTAGATTTGTTTTGTCTCAGGTCTTGGGGTTGGGCGCTTTGTAATCAGCCCACCCCCCTTAACGGCTGCAGCCCCACATGGCCAATGTAAACGAGATCTACAGGCCCCAGCCCTTCTCACAACTCATTCTCTTTTTATTCCCTCTGTTATTTTCTGATATGTACTTTGTGTATTACAGGGATGTATTTGTATGCTTTAAAAATAGAAATACAAAATGTATATATTATTTTTATTTTTTATTTTATTATAGTCTAAATGTATGCCTGGTGAAGATATATATATGCAGGTTAAGTTAGATGCTCTATCATTATTGCATTTCTCATGGCTGCTTCATGCAGTACCTTTTAAAAGTATTGCCAAATAGGCCTAATGTTTACTGTTTGATTCTTTATTAAGGTTTAATGCGTTTAGTTCAAACATTTTCGCAATAAAACATCCTTGGTTATTCTCCATTCTTACCTGGGGAAAAAAAACGAACTAACCCCATAAAGCCAGGTTTATGAGTGTTACTAAATGTATTTAATTTGACATTTAGGTATGTTGATGGAAGTCCTGTAAATGGTTTTTATTGCTTTGAAAAAGTGTTAATTGTATTTGCACCAGTCTCCATACAAGGTGTAAATTGCTGGGCCTGTATTGTATTGACGGTGGGGTGGTATGTTATATCAAATGTTAAAAATATGATTAAAGTTTATCCGCCGTATTGCCTCATTGAAGATTACACCTCACCTCAAGAGTGTAATTGGTTTATAGGGCCTTTAACTGCTCACAGTGTTTCACGTCCGTCTGCATAAAAGACCTTTTGCAGGCAGAACTGATCTGAACGTTTACATTCGTGTTAGAAGCCTCTCTATAAACCTGGACTTTACTGCAGTGCGCTTTCAGGAATGTGAATTCTTCGCCCCGTAACTCTTACCCCTACATACTGCATTTCACAGCAATGTGCCATAATTCACCAGGAAGCTTTGAATTTAGAAAGCAGTGCTGAACAGTTTTGCTTTAATCTCTGAGTTTAGAAACAAGATGTGTATTGCGGGCAGAGGAGGTTGCTGGCCTAGTCTTTGCTCAGTTTTTTTTCTGTGTTCGGCAGTGCTGTTCACTTCTCATGCCTGACTGTTCAGGGAACAGAAACTTCCATTGGGGTCACATGCAACTACAATCTGAGTGGTTTTGACGCAAGTGGTTGAGAATTGTAATGCTTTGACGCATTACTGTGTTCATTTGAAGAATCGCAAAAAGTGTGTAATTTTGGGGAAGTTCAGGATGTGGATATGTTGAAACTTGAGCAATACTGTTGAAGCAATGTCATTTCATGAGACCCTGTTCATGCTGTATTCATGCCCATGATGCCAGGTGATGCTTAATTTTTGGTTCCCCACCTGTTCTGGTGGGATGGTGTAAGATTTGATTTTTACATGCAGGATTGCTCAGACTTGGTCTGTTCAATCATTGACATGCCTCATGCCTTTCAGTCTTCCCTGGTGATGTATTGTACTGCACAAATCCGCACTACCACTACAGTGCAGCTAAACTGTCCACCTTAGTGTCAGGTACTACTTTACATTTGATTTGCGTTTGTGATGAGGTGCAGTTTTTTCAAACTGCTCTGTTTGCCATGAGTCATTTGAACAAAATGTGGTGTGGGATTGCATGCGGATCAGCGTTTTTGCCTACAACGTGAGCAAGCAGCCGCCCATCCATGTTAGGCTGGCTCAACAAAATACATGTATACATAGTATATGTTCAGTGCAATATTAGCACCTTCCTGCCCTGAGCTATGGACTAAATGCAGCTAATAACTTTCCTTTTTCACAACCATGACTGTTCAACATAAAGGCCTGCAGCGTGAACTAATGCACCGTATTTGTTATGCATTGCTTTGTCCGCAGATGAAAGAATGAAGATTTACATGTTTTCACCGTGAAACATTAATGTATTTTACAGCTTAAGCTTGTGGGTGACTGCTAGTCTGAACGTTTTACAGCCGCGTTATCAGGAAGTGCGGGCTGCTGGAAGATGTGTGTGAATGGCGCACTAAAGGTACAGGAAAGAGCTGTGGCTTCGTGGAAGATTACGCTTGTAGATTAGCAGACTAGATTAAATGTGATGCAGTACATAAATCCCTTGATGATTATAGTGTAACATATGTGTATATAGTGTAACGTATAGTGTAGGACATATGAGGAGCTGATGCAACCTGAAGGAGGAGATCTATTATAAAAAATAAAAAAAGGCAGCAAATGTATGTACCTTGGCAAATTTATTTTCATTGGTTTCTAACAGCCGCCTTACAGCAAGGAGGTCCTGGGTTCGAATCCCCGTCGGCCGGGGCCTCTCTGTGTGGAGTTTGCATGTTCTCCCCGTGTTTGCGTGGGTTTCCTCCCGGTTCTCCGGTTTCCTACCACAGTCCAAAGACATGCAGGTTAGGCTGATTGGAGAGTCTAAATTGCCCGTAGGTATGAGTGTGTGAGTGAATGGTGTGTGTGCCCTGCGATGGACTGGCGACCTGTCCAGGGTGTATTCCTGCCTTTCGCCCAATGTATGCTGGGATAGGCTCCAGCCCCCTGTGACCCTGTTCAGGATAAGCGGGTTAGGATAATGGATGGATGGATGGATGGATGGTTTCTAACATGGTGAAAAACATAAAAAGGAGAGGAAATCGTCATACCCGTTAGCTGCACTTCATTTGATTATGTTGGTCAAATGCAACAGTTTCCAACTTGCTTTTAGCCCCTTCCAATCTGAATTTGCATGAAGAAAGAAGGGATCTGCTCATGATTCAAAACATACAAGCTAATCTGTGAGGCATGGTGGAGGAAGTGTCATGGAATGGGCTCACTAATCTTTATTGATGATGGTAGCAGCAGGATGTAGTCAGAATTCTACAAAAACATCATGTCTGTCAACTTATGCATCCAAACTAATTTGGAGGAAGCATGCAGCAAGACAATGACCAAAAACACACTGCCAACACAACAAGTGACTTGGGTAGAAAAAGTGGAAGGTTTTAGACTGGCCAAGTCAATCACCAGACCATAACCAAATTGAGCATGAGCTGCTTTGTTAGAATTCATACCACTCTTATGCCATGTCCGAGGGAATGCTGGATTTGGTCATTTCCTTTTTTTTGTTTTACTTAATTGTTTTTGATTGCTATTGAGAAACATGGTGAGGATAGAGGAAAAACTCTATAAAACAAATAAAGTATTGTCCTCTGTATAATTAGTCTTTATAAAGATTATGAAGTCGCGCACATGCGATTCAAATCCTGGTAGAAAAAGCTTTGTGATCAGTCAGTTTCTTTTGCTCTCTACCCTTGGAAACGCATAGTGATTACACTCCTATCGCTGGTTACGGATTAATGTTGGGAGAAAATTTGACTCATCAAGTGTGCGGTTTCAGTTGCACGTGATGCAGGTCTTGCCAGCCCAGGTGACTGACTCCTGATGCTTCTTCCGTCTGAGATGGACCAATTCAGTGAAATGAGTCTTTCTAATGCCCTATATTAGTGAAGTGAGTTAAGGACGCTCTTGGTCTGTGGCTATTAAATGGTGTTTTCTTTAATGACATTTCAAGACGCATGTCATTGCTTTATCTGTAGGATTTCCTGTGATGCAGATAATCTGTGGAAGCCATAGATCGGTTGGGTCAATTTGTTTGCCCGTGACCTTTGCCCACCTTGAGCGAGCCATTCAGTTGTCAGACATTTTTAATGGAAACGCTTGCTTGTGAGGGGGGTGGGGTTTGTTCCTTTTGTCCATTAAATTGCAGGGTGACATTTGTATCCGTATAAAGGTGTGTACTGAAATTGCTGTGGGGAATGTTGATCAAAAGGTGATTGTTGCTTCATGGTGCCCTGAAGTCCTGAGTGTTTCTCAGATATGGTGTGTGGTTTATAAAACATTTCCATTGTGTGGTCTGTGTGGCTGTGTATACAGTATGCCCACGTGGCATGAAAGCGGTCATGCTTCAGCGTCTCTGGTGGCACATAGTCAGGTCCATAAATATTGTGACATCGACACAATTCTCCTCTTTTTGGCTCTATACACCACCACAATGGATTCGAAATGAAACGAACAAGATATGCTTTAACTGCAGACTTCAGCTTTAATTTGAGGGCATCCAAATCAGGTGAACGGTGTAGGAATTACAACAGTTTGTATATGTGCCTCCCACTTTTTAAGGGACCAAAAGTAATGGGACAATTGGCTGCTCAGCTGTTCCATGGCCAGGTGTGTGTTATTCCCTCATTATCTCATTTACAAGGAGCAGATAAAAGGTCTAGAGTTCATTTCAAGTGTGCTATTTGCATTTGGAATCTGTTGCTGTCAACTCTCAATATGAGATCGAAAGAGCTGTCACTATCAGTGAAGCAAGCCATCATTAGGCTGAAAAATCAAAACAAACCCATCAGAGCAAAAACATTAGGTGTGGCTAAATCAACTGTTTGGAACATTCTTAAAAAGAAAGAAAGCACCGGTGAGCTCAGCAACACCAAAAGACCCGGAAAACAACTGTGGTGGATGACAGAAGAATTATTTCCCTGGTGAAGAAAAACCTGTTCACAACAGTTGGCCAGATCAAGAACACTCTCCAGGAGGTAGGTGTATGTGTGTCAAAGTCAACAATCAAGAGAAGACTTCACCAGAGTGAATACAGAGGGTTCACCACAAGATGTAAACCATTGGTGAGCCTCAAAAACAGGAAGACCAGATTAGGGTTTGCCAAACAACATCTAAAAAAGCCTTTACAGTTCTGGAACAACATCCTATGGACAGATGAGACCAAGATCAACTTGTACCAGAATGATGGGAAGAGAAGAGTATGGAGAAGGAAAGGAACGGCTCATGATCCAAAACATACCACCTCATCAGTGAAGCATGGTGGTGGTAGTGTCATGGCGTGGGCATGTATGGCTGCCAATGGAACTGGTTCCCTTGTATTTATTGATGATGTGACTGCTGACAAAAGCAGCAGGATGAATTCTGAAGTGTTTCGGGCAATATTATCTGCTCATATTCAGCAAAATGCTTCAGAATTCATTGGACGGCGCTTCACAGTGCAGATGGACAATGACCTGAAGCATACTGCGAAAGCAACCAGAGTTTTTTAAGACAAAGAAGTGGAATGTTATGCAATGGCCAAGTCAATCACCTGACCTGAATCCGATTGAACATGCATTTCACTTGCTGAAGACAAAACTGAAGGGAAAATGTCCCAAGAACAAGCAGGAACTGAAGACAGTTGCAGTACTTTTGGTCCCTTAAGTGGGATGCACATATAGAAACTGTTGTAATTCCTACACCGTTCACCTGATTTGGATGTAAATACCCTCAAATTAAAGCTGAAAGTCTGCAGTTAAGGTGCATCTTGTTCGTTTCATTTCAAATCCATTGTGGTGGTGTATAGAGCCAAAAAGATGAGAATTATGTCGATGTCCCAATATTTATGGACCTGACTGTAGTTCATGGTGCAGTGAACTGACTGTCACCGAGACTCCTCTGGTGCAATGCGTAGTTGGTGAATGACAAACTGCCGTTTAAACAGACAAGCAATTTGCAGTGGTGACTACTGGGTGAATTCTGGTGGAGTTGTAGCCTAACTCAATTGTAGCTAAACCTGGCCAACTACATTTAACTTTCTGGTGAGTCGCACACCAGCTCAAGCTTACAAGCCGGATGGGGTTTGGCTGTGAAATCGTGTACTCTTTTGAATGTACTGCTCAGTGCTTCTTCAGTTTGGTTGAAAGGGATGGTTCAATTTAGTTGAGTTTTGTGGGTAATGAAGAATATTTAGCTATGCTTATGAAAAATATCTTATGGAGCTTCTCCTCTTTGGGCACATAGTCTCATGCACCAAACATTGGTTGCATGCACAAAATATTTCCAACTGACCGTAAAGTAATTTTTTTTTAAGAATAATCTTGTAATGGGTAAATGTAAACATGGGCAAAATAACCTCATTTACATTTGGTTGTTTCATGTCATGTGTATAGATAGTATCCGGATATGATTTAACCACATTGCATTTACACTTGGTGGTCAGATGAGTCTCTAGCTAGCCAGAGTGCAATTGCTATTTTGTGTGTAAAATACAAAGCCCAGACAACCCACTTCCTGTTTTGTTCTGCATCTCGCAGAGCGAATATGGTAGCCGCTTAAAAGATGGCAAGTTTCTATGACATTTCAGTTTCATAATGGAAAATGACATTCGACAGACATTGTACAACAGAAGTTGAGTGTTGAGACTGTGTAATACAGTAGGGACCCCGGTTGCAGCCATAGCGAAAAATTATTAGATTTCTGCTCTGAAGTTTGTTATGAACAGAATTGTCAGTGTCGCTAGTGAGGATTTCATTTTGCTCGAACTTCAGCCATGTTTGGGTAGTTAAATTTTTATGTGTTCGGAATGAATCTTGGATGCATGTGCACCTGCATTTTTATCCGGATATTCAAGACTCATGAAACGACCAAGTGTAAACCGGGTCAAAGTTGCTGTACATTCTGTTTTTGAGTGCGTCTTGCTTTAGACCACAGACCTAATTGCCTGCCATTGTAAGGCCAGCAAGTCATCAGCAGCTTCATCTAAATGTATAACATATCTTTAATCACAGAAAAACTGCCTTGGCCATGCATTAAAACTGAAACGATGTGAAAGACGCAAAAGGTGTACTGTCCCTTTAAGGGGAAGGTTGGGCCTGTCCCTGCGGCTCAGGTTCACTGGAAGGATTATGGCGCTCCCTGGAAGGATCTCTGCTTCCCATGACTCAAGTGGGCCATGACCGCTGCGGGCTGGAATGTCGCTCCGCTGTCTTTTTGGGCCAGACCCTGAGGATGGAGGCGCTGACGGACAGGGGGCCGTGAGACTGCGGGGTCACGCTGCGCCGCGTGTCGGCCTCCCCCCCTGCGTCAGCTGCTCGCGCCCCTGACTGCCGTCTACGCCAGACGGGTTCTGCGAGGTGTTTATCTCTCCTGAGCTCGTACAGCGTGAGCTGAAGTATGCAGAGATAAGGAACGTCATGCTCTGCTGTGTCGCTGCCTGGCTTTCTGAGGGTCTTCAGCAGAAGGCACAGTCTTAGCAGAGTTCATGCCAATATACAGGCTTGTTTTTGGAGGAACTCCTGTTGCAAATGCTGGAAATGTTGTTGTGAATTAGGCACGTGACATGAATCACAACTTTGTTGGTGTATTGCATGGGTTTCGTTATTGGGATTCTTAAATCTTAAATATTTTTTTACACCTCTGTCTCAATTAGGATATTTTATAGTTGGCCTGTAGAGTGCTCAATGCTACTAGCTGCCCACTCATTCAAAAAGGTCCCCCATATGCTCTGCCCCTTTTCAGAGGCAAAGTATACATCGCCTCTATATCTCAGCCAGGTTGGGTCCAAGCGTCTGCCAGACGCGCGTCGATTCCTTTTACTTGCTCTAAAATTACACCGCGTCCCAAAACTGAGTGTCATTTTGAGGGCTACTCTTCATTTCTCAGCTCTGTATAGGAAAGTGACAGGGCTAAGGAGGGGGGAGGGGGGTTGTGTCATCTTAGGTATGGTACAGTATGTGGTGTTTGAGCAGCTGGCCGTGTTTGAGGAACACATGCAGAGTTCCCACCGCAGTACTCCGTGTTTCTGCGCTGTGCGACTGCATCCGGGCTCTTGCACTGCACTGTAACGGGCCTTGTGAGGGGGGCTATTTCTGGCCGTCAGGGGGGCCTTGGCAGATATGAGCTGTGATGTCGGTGCAGGTTTGGAGGCCTAATTTGGTCTGTGTCTTCAGACAGGGCCACGCCTCAGTCCTGCTAATGGTACTGGCTTGTCCAAGGTTACTGCCAAGACTTGACCGGTGCATCATAAAGTCTAAAACCTTGACCATTCTAATTTCAGAATGACATGGCGTACAATTAAGGTTTGGTATGGATGGTGTGGATAAGGTATAATGCTCTCATGTAAAATGCAGTCTCAGTACTCCGTATTCTCAGTATTATAATTTTTGGGTTAATATTGTGTCTAGACTTTCAACAAACATTTTTATTTGATAAATCATTTGTTTACAAAAGATTTGCAGCCATTTCATAACAAATATGCAGGCCTCCATGGTTCAGTTCTTTACATACCAGTTTAAGGTATTCACAGAATTCCCCTGCAAGATTGGATTTGGCATCGTCTCTGTAGATGTGATAGTAAGTGTAGCGTGCGTCATAACATAACGTATCGGTGAGGCAAAAAGACCTCCGTGCGCACTCTTCCCCTTCTCCCCGCCCACATGGCTGTGTTTGTGGGATTGTTTGGCTGTTGCCATGGCGCTGCAAGGCCGGTCCGGGTCTTGGTTGGTCGCGGGCTGGTCCGGAGCATTCCCCTGCACAGCGTGTCCCAGGAGAGCGCAGTCAGGTGACAGCGCTCTGGCTAAGACAGCTGCAGCAGGCTCTACACGCTCAATGTCTGGGCCTTGATCTGCCCCCTGCGTGCCTGTGGTGATTTATCAGACCCTGAGCTGTCACACGGGCGCACGCATGCAGACACACACACACACACACATGCGTACATACACATACACACACACACGGTTGCTTGTCCACAGGCTTCACTCACAGAGGAAACGGAGGCTATGTTCCTTGGTGCTGGGGAGGTCCAATGGGAATTGCTCTGTTCTGGTCCTTGATTGTGGTTCTTATCAGGTGGATTTTCTCTAAGGTAGGACCTTTGCCATTGCTTAAGTCCTGTCCAGGCTCAATCCATGTGATCATGTTCAAAAAGTTTATCTTACACTTTTGTGTTTATAATTTATTTATTTATTAAATCTATTGTACATTTAAAATTGCAACTGGAAACTAATATCATTATTCTTACTGTAATGAAAATGCTGTAGTTGTATAAAAGCTACTAGTATTATACTATTACAGTACCTGTTGGCATGATTACATTTCTGTGTTGCTGTGCATTAAGTGTGAGGAATCAATATAATTCATTTATAAAGCAAAATTTGTGTTTCGCAGTTTGAGTGATTTATGAATTCTCGGTATTCTATTTATGCATTACTGAGATTATTTGCTGTAGTTGGACATACCCCATTAATGAAGTCTTGCATTTATTAAATATGTGCTTTTGAATGTAGTAGACTACGCCGTATGATACTTATTGTCATACACTGAAACAAATTGGCAGAAAATAAACTTTAAGCGTTTTTAATGCTCAGTGTGATTTAACACGCAGAAAGCAATGGCTCATCTTCTCTTCAAAAAAAATAAAAAAATAAAAAATGGTCCAAAAAAAATACAATCAAAAGAGAAATTCCAAGATTAATCCCGTTCTCTAGATGCCTTACAGAGTATGAGTTTGTCCAATTTGGAGATGCCCTGGGTGTGTCTCCAAGGGAAATTGGTTAAAATGTCTCTCTTCAAGCTGTAATGTGTCTTTTCCTCCTCCTTCGTTAGTGTGTTTTGGTGCTGCTGTGATGTTTTTCTTCTGTGGTTATGGCGATTAGGGCGGGGGTGGGGGAATTTATCAGCCTGGAATTAAGGCTCTTTTCTGGATGAACCTGTTGGCTAATCCTCCCGGTCCCTGCCCAAATGATGTGTGAGACAGAGGGAATTGGCAGAGGCCAGGAGGGAAACGCTGTTCAGTCAGGAATGGTTGGTGTGGGTATCTGGCTAGCCCGTTCTGCTCCAGTTGTTGTGATGCGTATGCTGAAACCTTATCCTCCGCTAATCAGAGAAGTCCCTGTGGGCAGCCTTTTGTACAGACCCCGCTCTGTATCCTTTCCTTTGGAACCGGGAAGCTGGGTCAGTCTGCACTACTTGGAGTAAAAAAAACCAGCATTAACTTTATCTACCCACAATAACGTGCCATCCTCGTTCATGGTTGTAACTTTTTTACAAAACATACAAATCATACAAAAAGTATTTCAGCTTTTACATGATAGTGCTGCTATGCGACAATTTCCCTAACCTTTAAATGAACCTGTCAAATGGTAAATATGAAGTGGGCTAGACATTGCACCCAACCCAAAGCTTTTTTTATTTTTTATTTTTTTTATTTAAACCAGAAAGCTCACATTTCATAAGCCGTAGCAGAGAAGCAGGGTTAAGCAGATTAAAAGATATGGGGTGATTATATGGCCAGATTACAGTAGAGAGGCCAGATTGATCAACCTGTGTTTTGACGCTCCCTGCCACATGTTTCGATGATGAGAAACGTCATAATCTGGCTAACTGGTTAATAGAAGTGCGTACGGCTGGTCCCCTGTCCTGGGTTGTGTGTTCTGGCCTCCGTTTAAAGGTGCTTTGAGTGCCACATGTTTCAGCGCAGTATCAGAAGAGGCAGCATATGCCTGTCCCAGCCTCGGAGACGTGCCGTCTGTGTGGGGGCGCGGGGAGACGAGCCGGTCGTGACGCAGGCTGGCAGCCTGGCGGCCTCACGGCTGTGCGCTCGCTCGCTCGCTCGCTGGCGGGAGATGCCAGCGCAGGCCCGCTGTTTCCGCCAAGCCCATACGCCCGCACGGGGCCCCCGGCAAGGTCCCGGCACGGCCCCGCTCGACACGCAGCACCGTCCCCCCCGTTAGGAACCGAATTACTCACAAACCAAACCAAAAAAATGTCTGTAAACAGAGTGGTTGTTGGTGCTTGAATAGCACGCCATAGTTCCATTGAGTTGTAGCTATTCGGTGAAATATTACCTTTTGGCTTGCGGCAGGGGAAGACGCTTGAAGATGGCATTCGGGGTTATCTGTGAGAACATGTGGACTCCCATGGAGCTGGACTGACACGCCTTGTTCTGGAGCTCTGATGAGCTCTTTTCTCCTGCTATTGACTGCCCTGAAGCAGAGCTGCAGCCCAGGCACCAGGCAGTTATTCCACACCGTGCTCTCAGTACACAGAGCAGCCTTTTAGGAACAAAACATTTCACTTGCACGCTTTTTTTCTGGCACTGTGTCTCGTGAATGTACAGTAAGCAGAAGATTGGTGTTAAATTTTGCTTGTATTTTGTTATAATTTTTCCCTTTATTTTATTTTACTTTTTTACCTTTTGCCTTTTGGCCATCAGTTCCTTGTTGCTAGACTAGTCGTTGTTGTATCATCATTTTAAATATGATTTTTATATCACCAGCATACCTTATTTTCCTTTTTGGAAGCAACAGAAATGGTGTGTCAGGCATTAATCAAACTGCAGACAGCACCATCAATGTGGATGGGGCCTGTATTTTTCACTTTGTACAAACTTCCTTGCTTGCTTTGTAAACTAGACACTGGTCTGGAAAGAATTTACTGTTGAATCATATAAAAGCATGAAACCGCTAGTTTTTGTGGTTATTTTTTAGCCTGGATGTGGGTTGGTTTGGTCTCTGAAATACAGAGAAATAATTTAGAGATTTCAGTTTACTAAACATTTTCACTTTGTCATTCTGGGTTGAGTGTGTAGATTGTGGATAAAACCGCAATGTTTGCCCATCAAAGTCCAAAAAGTGAAGGGGTCTGAATACTTTATACTTTCAGTAGTTAACTTTATAGTTTTCATGGTTTCAGAATTTCATGATTTTGCAAAGAACATGACTACTTTACTATACTGTTTTCTGTGTATCAATTAGTTGCCAATCTATCAATTGTGGCAGTTCTTCTGGTGGAAATATTGTAATTTCTTGCATTATTAGTTGTACTTGCATAATGTTTTTTAATTTATTTTTTAAATTATTTTTTTCTCTCTTACTTGGAAAAGTAATCGAAGTATACTTGACTGTTTTGAAACTGGATGCTTGCCCCAAAGTTTACTGCACACGTTGAAGCTTTGTTGTACAGTTTTGGTTTCCATTTGAGAGTGCTTAAACGGAAGTGGAGGATAGGGTGGTAATGGATTAAAATATGCAAAAGTATGCAAATTGGTTCAGCCAATGACGTCATACTCTGAACATGCCATCCAGGAAGAGCCTGACCAGCGCTGGAGGGGTCAGTGTGGGCAGGGCTGAGCTGTGGAAGTAAAGGCCCTTTACCTGCAGTCTGCAGTGCCCGAGTGAGCCTCACAGGACGGCTCTCTGGGTCTCTTCATGTCCTCTCCTCCCCTGTCAGCCGCCACGAACTGCAGAAGAAACGGGCAGATGTGTGCACTTCTCCCCTGGGAAAGCCCAATAATGGCACGGTCCTCTGCCAATGGGGTAATGGACCACATTTATTAGTCTATTTGAAAAGAGACATGCACACACATGCACGTGCGCACACACACGTGCATTCACAAGCACATGGCATATTCTGACTGTCTCTTGAATAATAATTCCTGTTTCAATAAAAAAATGATTATGGTTTCTATTGTGTTGCTGCATGTTTGTTTAGGCCATTTTAAATGATCGATATTAAAAACTGAAAAGTGGAAACTGAGGTAATGATTGTTCATGGCACTGCAGCCTATATTAATCCTGGTTTAAGGGAATGTTCGGTCAGTGTTTAATTTGTTGCAGGTTTTGTAAGCGTTGTGAGTATTCTATAGTTCTGCCCTCGGTTCTTGTGTAATCGGCAAGCTGCTTTGCTGTAACTTATCGGTTGCATGGAAAGGGGTGATCTGGAGAAACAAGGCATAATTAGCTCCATGATTTGGATTTTCAGATGGACTTTTAAGGATTATCCTGTTGCTGATGTACATGTGGTATACGGGAACAGGAACACGGGACCATTGTGAACGGCTTTCTTATCTGATACTTTTGAGATTGCATATCTCAACTGCCAGTTGCAATTTAGAATTTGCTTGTGATCAGATTTTGTAATAGGTCTTGTGTTAAATCAGCTAGTTCTATTTAGTGTTGTGAAAACGTTCTGTTCTTTTCCTTGTCCTCAGAGACGGGGGGCGATCTCATATGACAGCTCCGATCAAACGGCTCTCTACATTCGTATGCTAGGTAAGTACACTGCATCTCTGCCAATCATTCCACCACAGAGCGACAACACTGTTGTCCTTCAGATGGAACTTCAAGATGGCAGACTTGGACGTGCATTGAAACTTAAGACCGAATAGTTTCAGTTGAAGCATGGATGAGAATATCTGTGACATGACTCCGTGTGTGGAATGAAAAGAGAAGTGAAAGAGAATCTGGCTTGGTGTTTGATCAGAGGCCTTCTGACCCTGGAACAGGGCTCCACTCATCCCTGCATTATGCTGACTAAGAAGCCTGTTATTTGGGACATTTGAATTAAATGCTCCTTTTTGTTTTTCTTTTTATCTTCAGAGGTCCTGGAATGCTTTCCACATATTAGTTGTTCACCTAAGACTGTATAGGTCCCCCCAAAGACTCCACTTGCAATATTTGCTTTCACAGATACTAATTGCTTGCTTGAAGTGCCAGAAAGCAAAGGGAATAATTAGTGACTAAATGAAGAATGTCAGTAATGAAGCCCTTAGGATAAATCTCGGTTGGCAACATGAACCAGCCTCCCAGTTGGAGCAGAACATGTTTGCACTGCACACAAGAGGTTAGGGGTCATTACACTTATACACCACACAGACAGGCATGAGAGCCACCACCATTTATGTACCAGCGGCCAGTGTATGTCTGTAATCCATACTGGGCAAAAGTAGGTTCATAATTCAAAATATATATATATATATATTTTAAAAATAAGGATGGCAGAATGTGAATAATTGAAGGAGAAGGCATTTCTTCCAAAATTCTGGAACCTTTTTGTAAAAACCAGAAACAACATTTTCTCCTAAATTGTGACCCCACCTGTCAATATTTAAATCAAATTTATATGTACGTGTGTGTTTTGTGTTTGAGTGTAAACCATTACTCAACTGACATATTTGTGTTTTTAGTGCATAAAATCAGTAACCACTACTTTCAAAAAATTAGATCATAAGACCAGGCCAGAATTTCGATCTGTGATTTCTCATTTAAAAATTCAGTGGCTATGGATAGATTTCTAATTCATGAATGTATTATTTCTGTTTGGCAAAATAAGTAATGCATTTCTGGAATGAATAGATTTTTAAAAGGTCAGTAGATATAAAACCACTGTGTTTGGATTTTACTTCCTTTATAGTGCAAGCAAAGTATTGTTGGACTTGTGCCTTACTGTCATTGTGAACTGAATCATTGAAAATTATAGCTGCCGATGGAAAGCGTAATGTTGATGTAAAAAAAGGTACAATTGTGCTCAGACTGTTCCTCACTTCATAACAGTCACACCCTTTATTTTTCTGCATGTGGTACTAACTCTAGGTTTTGTGTTGATTGTTTGTCACTTGCATTGCATGCAATCACAGATGTATGGCACCCCCTCTTACATTCCTGCCCAGTAGATTTTACCCACTGTCCAAGTGCTTCGCAGTGTACGATGTTGTCATGTGAAAAAAATAATTTGATCATATATATTGTATTGTCGTATTTAATTGTAATTCACAGTTTTGGTATTTTGATAGGAGCTTGTGTAATATTCAAACAGCTGTTTTCAAGTAAGTAATATGCTAGTGGGAAAGTTTCTAACTTCTAATGCACACACAGCCATCAGTAACTGACATGCTGGAAGCGGCCATTATTTTTGTATAGCCTTTTGAGAAGATTACTGAATGACTATTAACAAGTGTGACTAGTTGCTGCATTCACCAGCATCACGGAGTCTGTCATTCCCTGTCATTTTCGTGCTTGTTTTTGTCTGTATGCAAAGCACAAGCTTTCCTTTAGTTTGCTGATCCTTGCCGGTGTCAACCTGAATACTAATTGTGATTCTTGGCCCGACCGTTGCATGCGCATCTGTTCTTAGCCCAGCTTTGTGTGTCCTCCTTCATTGCCAAGGCAGATGCTGTCCTAAATGAGTGCCCTTTGTTGCTGATCTTTTGAGGACATTTTTCTTGATGCCTTCTAGGAGATGTGAGAGTGAGAAGTCGGGTTGGCTTTGAACCGGAACGAAGAGGCTCTCATCCCTACCTGCCCATCGATTTCCGAATTTTGCACTGTAAGTACAGAGGAGGCAAACGGCGACCCGTCCGCGCGGTGTTTCTTCCATTAACGCAAATGAGTCTCAGCCCCATCACCGACGCTTTCTGTAGCCTGCATGGTGCATCTCTGCATGGGTTAAACATCGTTTTTTCATCTTTACATACAGTCCAGTTACAAAGCGCTGACATGCTACAGCGCATTTGGCTTCGTAAACGCAAGGATTCCTAAATTAATAACCACCTCTTGGATTCCAGAGTTTCGCATGCATATTACTAGGTTATCTAGTGTAACAT
Source organism: Conger conger (assembly GCF_963514075.1). Classification (NCBI taxonomy): domain Eukaryota; kingdom Metazoa; phylum Chordata; class Actinopteri; order Anguilliformes; family Congridae; genus Conger; species Conger conger. The sequence continues at coordinate 63,967,594 of NC_083763.1, forward strand.
TAATTTATGTACTATTTGTCCTTGACTGGGTGTGAGGCAGGTTATGGCACCAGTTTTAAATTGTCAGGTTTGGAGAGCGTTAATCTTAAATGCGGGGTACTGCTGCGTCTAATGGCCCAGCCTGGAAGTGCTGTTTGAGGGGCAGCCCCTGCACGTCGATGTCCTCACTGTGGCTGAGGGCATGTCCGTGGCCTTGTCCATGGTCCCTGCCGTAGTTTATATCAGGCTGGGATTATATCGCGTTGCCCGGAAGGATGCCAAGTGGCACTCGATTTGGCGCGTTCGCACAATCCCAGTGCGGACAAAGGGCCGGCTACCACAGCGCCTGCTCTCCCTGGCTGGTGAAAGTCTGCGCTGGGTTGACCGTGGCTTTCCCAGCCTGACCTGCTGAGTGGCCACTCTGAAAGCAGGATGTCAGCTGGTGCGACCGTGCCAGCAGGCTGAGTCACGGAGTGCCCTCTGGGAGCAGAGGAGGTCAGAGAAGCCTGATATCCTCTGTGCCGTGTGCGCACTGTTCACTAAACGGGGAGGTAGCAGTGCATCCATCCACTCTTGATTTGTTATTGTCTATATCTAGTCCAAGCAGTGTTTTGGAATATGTTTTTGTGTAATGATTCAACAAAGTGTGGAGTGGACCTGTCTATCAGAATTCAAATTGAGTTTTAACAGATGGTCTTTATGCTCATTTATTTTACGAAATAAAAACATGAGACCTCTGATTGTAGGTTTACACGGCATATTTTGGACAGTGAATATTGTTCATTATAGTTAATTTAAACTATAAACCCTTCACGGCTGAACTGAATGGTACTGATTAAAGTTGTATTTGGAGTGAAAAGGAGCATAAACTGAGTGTGCTTTTTGGCAATGAATCAATCAATTTCTGAAACCACCATATGCATGTGTAGAATTAACACATTTGTAATTCAGCTTATCTGTATTGGGAGCAAAACACAAAATGCATCCTTGCCGTAGTTAAACTATCAAGCTAAAATCCATGTTGGGTTTGTTGAAATGAGGAATGGATACACTTGCGCGCTGTAATCGGACTCCTCCGTGGCGCTAGGCTAAGCGGAGCGCGTAGGTGTGACGTGTTCCTGGGCCTGTCCCCCCGCAGCGCAGCCTGACTCTGCTGGGCCCGTCTCTGCCCGGAGGATCCGCCGGCTGCTCAGCTTCCAGAGGTACCTGCGCTCCTCCCGCCTGGGCCGCGGAGTCACCCCCCAGAGCCCCCTCCACATCCTGGACCACGACTACACGGGCCAGGCCAAGGTCCGCTCCCACCCGTCTCACTTCCACACGTCCGCTCCGATCCCACGGCATGGGGAGGAGGCGCAGGCTTCTGCTCGTGTTGAAACATGCTGCCAGGCTCTCTCGGGCTTTTGTCTCTAACACTGAATGCTCTTCGCATTTTTGGCTCATTTGCGGCCCTTCTTTCCCCTACAGTGTATGTTGGAGAAGGTTGGGAGCTGGACTTTTGACATATTTCTCTTTGATAGATTAACAAATGGTAAGTAAAAAAAAAAAAAAAAAGAGTAAGCTAGGTTCTATTATTGTTTAATGAATTCACTTTGAAGTCGTAAGCGTTAATTAAAACTTGGATTTTAGATGATTATCAGTCCTGTAAGGTGAAGAAAACTATTTTTGTGAGCAGAGGCTACACACACAGAACCAGTTACAGCTTGTATGGTCTGGCCCTATTTTAAAATGCATTGTCCTTGCCAGTGGTGTAGGTTATCAAGCACTCTTTTTTCAGTGGGAACAATATTGACATAATTTTGTAACCTTTAATGTGACCTCAAACATTTGGAAAGTTATTGGATTAACATTTTTTATGGTGGGAACATTTAGTCCCTAATCATTTTCAGAATGCTGTAAACTTTGCCACATTTATTACTTTTAAACATACTAGCTTGTTGCTTTAGTGTCCAAGCAAATTTCATTCTGTATGACATGTCTACTTGAAATGACATTCATAAATACTTATTGTCAACATTGCCCTCTGCTGGCTGTTATGGCTTGTGCAATGAGTAACTCCAGGCTGAACGAGACATTTTCATCTCGTTATGAGTGATTAAAGTTATCAGATATTGGGTATAATGCAGATGTAGATGTGTTCATTTACCATTGAATATATACTTTATTTTTCTTTGTCTAATGTACGTATAGCACCAAGGGTGACATTGGTTATATACAACCTGTGAGAATTAACAGATGTTTCCACTGCGCTGCAGTTGTTTTTCCCAGAGCGCTTAAAAATGTTTAATCAAAATGACAGCGATACATAACACTGTTAGTGTAAACATTCACATCTTAGGGCAGCTTCTTAGTAAAGCTTCGCAACATCAGTTACACCATAGCATCCAGTTGAAGTATTATAATTGTCCTGGATCGTAAACAAAGCTGATTACAGTATGGTAATGTCCTAGATGTTGTGCGTTGTGTTTTAATTTCTCTCTCTCTCTCCCCCTTTCTTCCCCTGTCCAGGAAACAGTCTTGTCAACTTGACATTTCATTTGTTCAAACTGTATGGATTAATTGAGCTCTTCCAATTAGATATGGTAAAGCTTCGTAGATTTTTAGGTAACTTCCTTCCCCTCCTAAATTAAAGATGTGCTTCCATATTGTTGATGCAGTTTGTGTACTTACTATACGCAAATTGCTACACTGTTTATATTTATCCAACGTGTCTCACACAGAAATGTTTTTTTATTTTTAGAATTATTCATGCATACGTCATATCTTCTAATCTAAACTCTGATCTACATGAACAGTATGAAATGATATACAGCCAAAGCCTGGTTTGTACTTTTGTAATTCCGGTCTCATGTGTGCCCTTGTGTTTGTGTGGTTAGTGATGGTTCAGGAAGATTATCACAGGCAGAACCCTTACCACAACGCCGTCCATGCTGCTGATGTCACCCAGGCCATGCACTGTTACTTACGGGAGCCTAAGGTGAGAGCGCATAACTGCGGGAGTGATAACCTGCTGTCTGTAAGCGCATGCGTTTAGAAGCGGCGCCATCCAGCCTGCACAAGTGTGAAGCTTCATGATTGCCATCTCTAGCGCCGCATACGTCCGAGTGTTAACAAGTGTGCACGTACATAAACCGCTCCTGACGTGTGCCTGTGAGCAAGTTCTGATCGCGCTGTGCTTTCTGAAGCTGGCGAAGTCCCTGACCTCCTGCGACATACTCCTGGGGCTCCTGGCAGCCGCAACCCACGACCTGGACCACCCAGGTGTCAGTCAGCCTTTCCTCATCAAAACCAACCATTACCTAGCTGCATTGTACCAGGTGAGCACTGCTTACGGTCTGTTGGCTGATTTTGAATTTTACAGATATGCAAGCACCGCTCTTACTCTAGGGGAACAACGGGAGTTCAGCCAGCCATCTTTTGTGATGCGGTAACTTTAAAACCTAGCTGCAAGTCACAAACACAGTTTACACCAGACCAGCTCACCCCTGGCCTTATCAAGAAGATTATCTGCTGTAATTTTACAGAACAACCTTTTGTAACTTGAGTTTCCAGCATAGGGACAAGCACAACATGGAAGACGGACCAAGCTGAAAACCTAATTTACCTTGCTTAAGCTATATAAAGTTTCATAATAATTAAAATAACAGTGTGCATGTATATAAAATAGGTTTTAGTTGCCTGTGCTCACCTGAGGATTGAACCATGACAGCCAGTTTGGCCGTTTTCTAGAATACCTCAGTTCTGGAGAATCACCACTGGAGGTCAGCGGTGGGCCTGCTGCGAGAGTCGGGATTGTTCTCTCACCTTCCCACGCAGGACGGGTCAGTATCCCTCTCCAGTTAGACAAGAAGGCCTGCAAAAACAAGTTGCATCATGACACGTGCGTGAGGATGGGTGTGTGTCCGGTCAATTCTGTTTTGGTTTGTGTGCACAGGTGCTAAACGTTGCGGCTGACGGTGGCGCTATCTCTGCTCCTGTTTCCTCAGGTTGGACATGGAGAGGCAGCTGGGCTCCCTGATTCTGGCCACTGACATCAGCAGACAGAATGAGTACCTGTCGAAGTTCAGGGAACACTTGGACAGAGAGGACCTCTGCTTGGCGAACGCTGGCCACCGTCACTTTCTCCTCCAGGTGAATGAGCCCTCTGAATTTAATCCTTAATTGTTTTAATCTGATGTAAAAAATAAATACAGTTGCTATGCAAGTAACACACTTCACCAGCTGTTTTGGGAAGTAGCTTAACTACATTAAGTTAAATGAGTAGTTTAATTCAATTTAATTACAACTACATTCAACATTAGTAGCTACAACCGCCAACTACTACAACCAGTAAGACCCCATTGCTTCACCTCATGCCCATGTTCTCCCTCCCCTGCCTGCCTGCCTGCAGATGGCGCTGAAGTGTGCAGACATCTGTAACCCCTGCAGACCATGGGAGCTGAGCAAGCAGTGGAGTGAGAAGGTGACGGAAGAATTCTTCCACCAAGGTGCAGTAACATTACACAGGGTCTTCCACCCCTCCTTCACTAGCCTCCAGTGACAGGCCCCAAAGCCATGGAAATCAGGAGTTTGCCCTGCAGTGTGGTCACTTCCAAAGGTTTCACATGCACTACTCCAAATATGACTTTTAGAATGAGGGTACAAGAATCAGAATCAGAATCACTTTATTCGCCAAGTAGTTTTCAAGGAATTTGCTGTGGTTAGTGGGTGCATACAGACAACATAAAGAATAATACAAAAAATAGAAACAAGTGCAGTAAGATGGGTTACTCAATTTATTTTTTTATTTTTTATTCAAACAGGAGACATTGAAAAGAAACACAAACTTGAAGTCAGTCCACTATGTGACAGCCAAACTAATTCTGTCGGCAAAATTCAGATTGGTAAGTCACACCACCTTTCCCTCTGAGGCTTTTAGAATGTAGTATAAAGGGAGTAAACTGTAATATTCAATAACTATGTTAAGCAGGCTTTTCTGATGCATCAAAGCTGCTGTAGTTGCTATATTTATGTTTGCAAGAAACCTGTTACAAACAACCATTATCAGATCATGTGATTCGCCTAAATTAAGCTGATGTAGCAGCCCCCTGCAGTGCTTTATTTAACACTCGGATTTGTTGCTCTAGTAATACGTTCTTCAGAGTCGCGCTCATTGAGGTCTCTCTCCTCCCCGCAGGCTTCATGACGTATGTAGTGGAGCCACTTTTCGCCGAATGGGCGCGTTTCTCGGACACGCGCCTGTCACAGACCATGCTGGGGCACCTGGGCCTGAACAAGGCGGGCTGGACCGGGCTGCTGCAGGCGCAGGCCGGCGTCGCCGAGGGAACGGACACGCCCGCGCCTGCGGAGGACGCGCACTCCAAAGTTTTACCTCAGGGAAGCGGGGAGTCCTGACGGCCCCGCGGCAGGGCGAGGGGGGGCCAGCGGGATCTGCTTCGGGCTCCACGGCTACTTCCACACTCAGCGTAACAGCTTCACGTTTTAATCGCGTTGACTCCCATTTCGATAAAACCACTGATTTTATTTAATTTATTTAATTTAACCCCCCTTTTTTTCTTGACGTAGAGCAATACATAGATACCTCATTTGGCTTCTGCTGTATTTTTAATTTGTATTTTATTTACCCCCTCCTTGTACTTTTCTGGCGTTACTAATTGACCACCCCACCCTTTTAAAGGAGACTTAAAGGGAACACCGTACAGGAGGATGCCTGGTTCGAGGTAAAAGTGCCATTGAAAACCATTTAGTTTTAATTGCTTTGAAATGGATTTGGAAAACCTTGAGTATTCAGATTGTTTTATTTAAGGCTGCATAAAAAGCCTGTGATGATGACGATCATGATGCATTTGCAACAAAACTTCCTCGTTAAGAAAAAAAAAAAAGGAGAAAACTCTGAAGAGCCCAATTGTTTTGCTGCCTCTCTGAAGACTGTTTACAGGTGTCTTTTGTTGTGTGTATTAAAAGAATCAAGCCGGTTCTGTAATTTGCCTTTAAAAGCACATATTTAAAGAACCACTTAACATGGGAACTTTATTTCCTTTTGATGAACTACAGAACAAACTTCGACTGCAGCTCAATCCAGCGCACCAGATGCCATAAAAGCCTCATGTGCTTCATTATGTTTTTTTGTTTTTCTCTTGCACTGTGAAACGATGCGATTTGGACACACACACATACACACACACACAAACACACACGGACCAGGTTTCAGTTCTGAGATGACTGGGGAGGTACGCGTTTTCCTCTAGATTACGAACTTTTAAATCATCGCTCTTTCAGTGATGGCGAAGCATGCAGACATCGCTGCCTTTCAACACTTGAACAAACCACTCTTTCTTCGAGAATGCCGCAAACGTGAATTTAAAAGAAAATGAACATTTATAAAATAAAAAATAGACCTCTCAGGGTTTTTGTCGACTTTTCTGGATGAAGTTGCGAGGAGGCGGGACACTTCGCCGTTTGCTGGCGGGCTGGCCCGGTCTCCTTGCCAAGTTAAAGGAAGTAACTCACTGAAGCCCCCAGACTGTCACAGCTGTGTGAACATGCAACCTGGAAGACTGATACTGATGCCTTAACTATGCACAAAGCTAAGTGACCAAACCAGCTCTTACTTTCAAGTGCATCGTGTCTTGTTCTCTAAATGCACTGTACAACTGTTTTGCCTTTGGTGTGGAATTATAATTTTTTTTTTTTTTTTACATTTAAATTGAGTGATTTTTTTTTTTTTTTTTTTTACATCACATTCCATGTTTTTTTGGGTATCGTTTTGATCCTGTATAGTTGTGTTCCTGGTTTGTTTTTATTTTATTTTTAACGATGCCAGGTGCTTTTCTTATTTTAGCTAATTTGTATTCTCTCTTGTAATTGCTGTAAGACTGTTGATAAAACCTGTTTACAATTTGTTGTAACAGCCATTTTGGGGAGAAGACGTCAGTGTCAAGCCATTTTGTAAAGGCTTTGCCGTATTTGACCTTTTGATACATGCCTGTTGCAGTTACATTTTGATTAATAAAACAAGTTGACAAACTTCCTTATTTCATATTTATGAATGTACGTTGTCTCGCACTTGCATATTTCAGCATTACCGACCAAAGAGTAGGACTGTTGCAATGAACTAGTTTGACCCTGAGGCCTGGTCATATTCCCACACATACAAGAGGTGTTAATTCTGCATTCAGGGGAACCACGGTGCAATACATTTAAATAAAGCATTAGATGTAGCTGTGGATGCTAATTTTTCGATCAAGAATGAGTCCTTTGGAGTGGTAAATGGGGAATTTACTCCTGGCTACGTTTCTGTCCCTTGTGTTTCCGGCATCGCAGGTTTGTTCTAATGGGAGGTGGTTGCAAGAACCGTGGAATTCTAGTCCAGTCTCAAACCGTAGTCAAGCTTCACATTCTTAAAGGTACAACCATGATTTATGACCTCAAACGTGCTTTCATCATTGTATTTATTTAAATCCAGTTTTACCAGCATTCATTCCTTAGATGGCTCAGGCGAGCAATTTTGTTGCATAGATTACAGTGGTGTGTAATCACAATACAAATAAAATGTGTTCCTTTCAGGTCATATTCCCTTGTCTCAAAGAAGTAATCGTTTGAAAATAAAAATTTGAGTTTACACTGCACTTACAAACTCAAGTACTGACATGCCACTTAACATTTAATACAATGTACAGGTGATATACAATTTCACACGTAACACTTTTTTAAAGGTCAATGAATACACAAGAGCCTTTTAATAATTGAATACAGGCTGCTTGAAGATGAATTAATGATTCACTTTTTTGTTCAGCTGACATCAAACATTTAGCTTGAGCACAGTGCTTTGTATTGAAACATTTCGTAAGTTACAGCAGGGACACAAACAGTCTAGACAGGTCCAAGGATGACTATGATTTGGAGGTTGTATAAAACAGACATGCCTTTCTTTCTAAAAGCCTTTCCCTTGAAACAGTATTGTGCAAGACTAAATTATCAGTGAAAGGACAGGCAAAGTGTTGCTTAAATAATTATGGCTGGTGGCGGTCTAGTGTTACTTTTGATAAAAACCAAAATAAAAAATTGTATCCATTATATTACTCAACTAGATGACTGCCCTGAAGAAGCGCTGAAGAATATTTATGCAACAAGGTGTCTTTGGCTTTACAACACTGATGTACGGTAAATAATACGGCTGCATTTGAAGACAATGCATGGACTGGAACACAAATGTAACAATTTGAATATTTTTTTGTCAGAGAATACATACCAATCATTTACTGGACACATTGTCAAGTTGAATTATGAATTCAGCCCAGGAGATTAAATGAGTATCAAGTAGTGCTTCAATTCCCTGGCCTTGCACCATACATAGACATTGCAACATTTCTTATTATTGTACTGATTTAGTGGAATCTAGGCAACTTAATTCAACACTAAGAAAAGGAAGCAGATCAAAACAGTCCTACACAGTTAATATGTGTGGATATATTTAGTGAACAAAAATGCTTCATTTTCATTTATTAACATGAAACACAAATGATATAAATTACTTGGCAATTTTTTTAGTAGTTATCCTACTAACGTACTTCCTAACTTCAAATATAAATAGAAACCATCCGAATAAAATGACATTTTCACAACTATGTAATGCAATACAACATTCCACAAGATGGAACAGACCAACTGAAAGTGCTCTGAACCCTCATCCCTCATGAGCGAGCAGCAGTGGGGATGAAATGATGACAGTAGTGTCCCTCCAGAAGTAGTGTCCCTTCAGTGTCAGAGTGACACACACAACACCCGTCCGGCAAAGAGGTGTGACCGCCTTCCGCACTGAACCTTCTCATTATATATAGTCTATATATATACATCTCTGCTTTGGAATCCACCCCGCCCCCTTTTCTCCCACTTCCTGTAGTGTTTAAAAGTCAAACGGACTTTAAGATGACAAACTTGTGCTTTCCATTTCTGTACAAAGATCCACATTCTGTAATATAAAAACCGACATGCTTCTTTCAGAGCAGGGCCTGCCTTGGAATGACTTAAACAGCACAGGGAGGCATCTCTGAGGCAGGCATCTCATGGCGCACGGTGCTCAAGAAGACTCCTTGTGACCTTCAACATTAATACAATTTCAATTGAACTATGAAATTAGCACTGATTAAGAGTTTTAGACAAAATAAGTTAAAACCTAAGCGGTGGCTCATGTATATGGACACGAATAAAATCCACAAGCCCTCTCAACATCCCAAAGAGAGACAAACCCCAACCCGCAGAACGTGGTGGTCGCCTCGGTCACTTATCCATCTGACTGGTCACAAATTCCCTCCGTAAAGGCGGTGCAGTGACCTCCGCTCCAATCGGACAGGCCCAGACCACCGATTCCCTGCTCTAAAAGAGCTTCTTCCTCCCCGTGGCCTTCAACATGTGCTGTCCAAACTGAAAAAGAACAGGGTGGAGAACATCGGGCTGGTTTAGCAGACACTGTAACTGAAACCTGTGGATTTACTTCTGCAGGGCTGTGGTGAGTGGACTCAACATTGGGGTCTTGGTGTTAGGAGCAGGGTGGGGTAGTGGACTCACCATTGGGGTCTCTGGGGGAGAGTCTGGGTGCGGGGCAGGGTGGCTGACGTGACTGTCGCTCCAGGTCTCACTGCAGCTCTCGCTCCGGTACCGGTGAGCAAACTTGCGTTTTAAAGCTTCAGCGATGAGAGAGGCTGCATCCACAGGCTCACTGGGCTTCCGTTTGGCAGAGCCTTCCTCCGGCCGACTGGAACACAAAACACACTCCAGCTCACTTCATGATCATTACTTCTTATGCATTAATCAGCAATACTACTACTATTGATAATTTTTAAAAAATAACATGGGGTCAGTTTCAGCCTTGTCCCAGACTAAATTCAATTTTGAACGATGTCTCAATTTAGTCAAGGGCTAAGCTTAATCTGTGTCCATCAAACTGGCCCATAGTAGCCAAAATCTGTGAGCATGTAGTCATTCTTGATAAAAGCACTGGCGCTTAGACGCCCAAATGTGTAACATCGTTTTAGCATTAGCGCCTTAGTGGTGGTTACACACATTTATTCCATAAGAATATTTGCCCTTTGTGGAATACTGTTGCAGAGGTCAGATTTGTCGCTTGCTGACACAGGCTGCTGAGATCCCAGGTGGCGTGTGAGGGACAGGTACACACCTGACGGAGCGCAGCTTGACCTTGCTCATGTCCTTCAGCACGTCCAGCATGTTGGGGACCTCCGGCTGCTTTGGCCCCGGGTCCAGCACCGTCTCCCCCGGGGCCCTCTTCCCACGCCGCTCTCTGATCAGGTCGATGGCCGACATGCTCCGATGAAGGCCAGGGGGTGCTGGCGGAGGAAGAGGAGGAGGAGGAGGCGGAGGTGGAGGGGGTGGGGGTGGAGCCCCCCCGGGTGGAGCTGGCGCAGCAGCGGGTCCTGCTGGACACACAGACGGGAGACAAAAACCACACAGTGAAACACTGTCCGTCCACCACTCAACTATGCATTTCTCAAAAGCATAAAACTGATGAGTAAAATCCCAGTGAAGTTACAGTACAGCTGCTATTGCTAACATTACTTTGCTGAACCGCCCATAAATATAGAAGTATACTTCACTCACCAACAGGAAACCAGAAATTATTACATGTAAAAACCACTCCATCTAAAGGTGGAAATGGATCATTGCAATTTCAAATATATTTACCCTTCTTCACTATCCATATCTTACGTTCATCAAAATGCAATAATTTAAACAGAACCCATGCTTTATTACCTTTGAGTAATGAGAAAAAGAGCAGCACATGCTAAAGGAGAACCGCCGGTTGTTGAAAGTAAAATTTTGACCACGTTATGACATATTTAGTTTGGGTTCAACTTCAGTCTACAGTCTATCCTACTATCCTCTGCATTAAAATGAAGTCAAATGACAGTTAGAGACAGAACATCTTACCAGCAGGCTGGGCGTTCTGCTCCTGGCGCAGCACGATCTGTGCTATCTGAGCCCTGAGCTTTGCCAGCTCATTCTCCAGGGCGCTGATCTTCTGAATGGCCTCCTGGTTGCCACCTGCAGGACCCTGGGGCTCTAGCGCCCCCTGGTGGAAGGAGGGCAAAGGCCGTTCTAGCGCCTCCTGGTGTAGGGAGGGCAGAGACCGCTGTCTCTTCAGAGGCCTGAACGACGGGCGCTGGTGTGAGCGGAAAATAAACCCAGGCTCCGCCCCCGCCCCCGCCCCGGACCTGTTCACACACAAAACAACAGCGTGAGTATGACAAGCTGCACAACCGCTCCCATCCTACAGGACCAATATGCTGTTCGTCTCACCGGAGTGTGGCCGGGGTGTCGAATGCTCCTCTCTCGATCCAGGCCACATCTGCGAGCGAGGGGACAGACCCATTCTGCTCGGCTGAGCTGTGGAGACGGCCGTCAGCTTCCGTATAAGGGTGAAGCTAAAGCGCAGATTTAAAGGGGAACAGGCACGCACTTTGTTAGTCATGTCCACAGGACACATTTTACACAATGCATTATGTGATGCACATACCACACCAAATGACATGACAAGACCAAAATGCGAAGTAAATGCACCATGGATGCAAAGTAAAGGGTTATTCTTCAAAATGGTATATTAGGATGGCTGTACATGCGTTTCCCTATGTGAATTAAACCCCTCGAAATTTTGCTTCGCCTTAGGTAGGTTAACATTTGGGAGAGGAGACCTTTGAAACATCATCCGGGCACTCAGCGCACCTAATTTGTATTTACACTGCCGGTCAATACTGTGTGAATTTAAAAACATGTGGATTCTGCAGTCCATAAAGTTTTACCATCGAGAGGCAGCGCAAATACGATTTTTACTGCGCTGCTGGCGCTAAACTTCATATGGGACAAATAACTTGAACTGAAAATTTAAAAAATGAAGCAACATGATTCTGACAACAGGTTCCCACACACACAAAAATACGCAAGACAAACTTTAAGCTCACATGTCTACACTCCATACTAATACCATCAAGGATGCAGCTTCACAGTGTTGTAATGGTAGAGATGGAAATCCATACAGTTGACTCCAGTAGCTGATGTCAATTATTTCAGGATTAACAATTAATAATATTCTGGCAATACTGCAGTTTTACTAAGCCACAAGAGTTTAACTCACTGTTGGGAAATGAAATTTAAGCTAAGATTCTTACATCGAATTGTTTTATTTCACAAATAAAAGACACAATATGTGCCATATAAACACATTTTAAGAGTCCTCTTAAAACACCAAGTTATTTGTTAGGCAAGAAGAGAGAGGCTGCCAGAGCAATGTCAGCACACTGCAATCTGAAACAGGTAAGAGAGGAAACTGACCTAGTGCAGGTAAGCTGCATTCCTCAGAGAAAGCACTGAGGGAAAGAGAGACAGAGACAGACATGTACTGCTGACTGTCACAACAGAAAGGAATGGTAAAGGTGGGGTGCAGTCAAAGGAATGGAGATTCCTTTGACCTTCTGGAACATTGTAAACACAAGGCCATTCTGCCATTTCTTTTCTTTTGGCACTTATGCAAACATGAATGTTTGTTTGGGGCTTTAAGCTTCCAATCGATTGACTATTAAATTTAAAAAAGTTATAAAAGATGTCCGAAAATAAGTTCTGACCTTTTTATAAATGCACATAAAAAAAAAACAGCACCCCACCTTGAAGTAAAATAGGCCATGTCAAAGACAAAAAGCCAAGCTGAAGCCAAGGTGCGTCCCCATATTAATTAGTGCATACAGCCAGTGTCATGATCCTCTATGGTTAAACGGTTTGTTTTATTTATGGTAAGCATGCAAGAGTGTGGTGAATCCGATGTGCAATCAGGCATTCAATGTTGGCAAACAGTGATTCAGACTGAAGCTTTAGCACATGACTAAATGGACAACACAAACAAAGCTAGCAGAAGGATAAAAGCACGGCAATCCAGACAGGTTCTGGCTGTGTGCCTGGCTGACTGCCGTAAACACTGAACTCACATGCATAGACAGTAAGAAACAGAAGAGATGCGGCACTGGGCAACAAAAAGCAAAGCAGATTGATAACTTGCATATGGTACAACATTCAAAAACAAAAAGCAAAACATTTATCCATGGGCCTCCATGGAAAACACGCATGCACGCACACGCAGTTAGAATGCAGCCATTTTCTCAGCATAAGAAAATAATTCACAATACCAGTGTAAATGTAGCTGGTCCGTAAATTGAGGAAAGGTAGAGAAGTCAATAACAAGGCAGATAAATCAGTGTCTTTAATAGCATGTCATTTCTACACAAATTTGTCATTTAAATAATGCATTAAAAGTCCAGATATTGGAATACATGTAAAACACATTGTTTCCATAATAGCCTACATTGTGCGCACTCTGCTAACGTTAGTTAACGCTTTTCTGAATTAATTTAACACACGGCAGAGCAAGTACACTTGTCATACCTGAAAGTGAACACGAGCGCAAGGTTTAAGAGGAAGGCTTGTAGCAATTCTTCTCACTATACTCCGAGAGGACCCATAAGGCTTGACTGATCCAAAAGCCTGAAGGACAACAAAATACAATATTGAATTTAAGTTAAGTTAGAATTGAGTAGTACAATAAATACATTTTATCTTTGGATATATTGACATTTCAAGGTGGTGGATACTGTATCCTGAATGTTTGCAGACATTTACAAACCCAATGATTTGCGCATAGAAGTGTCTGTGTTTAACCAAAATAACAATAGAATATATATGTATCGTATTACTTACAAGGTCCATTTCGATTCCTGCATGTTCCCTGCTCATCTTATCTTTGTCAGCCCAATGGATAAGTAGAACAGGAGCCAAACCGATACATCTTCAGCACACAACAGTGACAGTTAATAGCATTGTGAACCAGGGCCTGGCTGTCTAGGTAGTGGAGCTCTGGAAACAGTAAAGAAACAGTGGTCAGGACAATGACTGCTTACAGAAATCCAAGACCACAGAGCACATTCAAATCAGTATAAAAAATTATTTCATCAAAATTCATCTTTTCAAAAAAATTTAGTTTTATCAAAGATATGGTTCTGGTGACAGTGAGGTACGCTCCTAGCAGCAAAGCGTATGATCCATGAAATGTGCTTACTGAATTACACAGATGACAATACTAGTGTCCAGGGCACAGACAGAATCAAGGTAGCAGTTAACCAACTTTAGCTAGACAATTAGTTTGGCCCCCTCCCTTTCTACTGACGATGTTTTCGCTACATTTGTAGCAATGTGTAGCTAGCTAATGATTAGCAATGTCCTTAGGAATACAACAGCTAAAATGTTACTTTTAGAACAAAGTGTCAGTCTGATACTTTCAGAACAAATGTCTAAGTTATATGCGCATAGCACTGGCAACATTAAATGGCGAAGTAAAAAACGAACAAAGTTAAACAGTAAGACCAGCTAGCCACCTCGCATATAAGTTTGCTACAATCCAAGTTCGTTAACTCGTCACCAAATGTCTCTCTGGTATGTTATTAGCGAGCTGACTTAACGTTCTAGATTATATTTACTTGAAACTAGCATCTACTTGAAACATAACAACGATTAACGTTAAAAGAGTGAATAGAAAAACAACAAAACTAGCCAGGGTAATAGCGGTGTAGCTAGTCATCAATAGATGACACTGCAAACCAGGGTATTACATCAAGGTGAAGTAGCTAGTTAGCTACCTGAAGTACTTTATAATAGTTAACCAAAGTGACCACATTCAAACAGCCATGTTGTCCGGCTTGCTGTCTGTCAGTTTCGCTTTCAAAGGTTACCTTGCACTACCACAAGTTAACTGTTAGCTAACGTTAACGGAGTTCGCGCAATGTAGGTTATCATGGAAACAATGCGTCTTCGTCAAAGGCCGGGCATTTCAGCGTTAACTGGCTAACATTATCTAGGCTAACTATCGTTAGCTAGCCAATTAAACTTAAGCTTTCTAGGGCTAACGGAGTTGACAGCGATGTCTAAGATAAGTTAACATGAGATGGCTAATCTTGTCGATTTTTTTCTATTGTAGCTATACCTATCGTTTGCTTGACTACATTTTTAACCACGATCCCTCTCTTGTGCTCCATAGTTTGCTAATTAAGGGTAGCCAATAGGCTAATGTAGCCGGGTGAAGATCAGTTAGCTAACTCACAAACTAAAATAATGTCAATATTTCCAACTAACGAGTACGAATTAATATGGCAATGTGTTTGATTTGAACAAAGTTATGTAGTGCGATGCCAAAAAAAAAATGTATATATGTAATAAAAGAGCCATTACTTACAAAACAAACGTTTCCCTCTACATCGACAATCATACAGAATGGTGGTCTCTGAAGTCCTAAGACCAGACACTCCAGCCGTGGTGTGTGGTGGGTGGACCTGTACAGTTTCTTAGACCAATGAACGTCGGAATAGGTAACATGTGATGCAAATTCCATTGGGAATTTACGGAACAAGTTCAACCTTATAAAAAATACAACTCTGTGGTACTATCAGAAAGTCTTAGGTTTACCAACCAATCAGCCTAGGACTAAGTTTCTCTTCAGCCAGGCAGTTGGCGCTGGATACGAATTATGGATCTTTATATGAACTTGATCTCTTACTTCTTTTCACTGTTTTTGCAGAATATGCAAGCTGATATGTAAGCTACACTCAGTGAGCACTTCTTTTAAAATGTATTCATCTTAAGAGATTTGATATGGTGTGCTCAGGAGATGCTCTTCTGCATACCACTGTTGTAATGTGTGGTTATTTGCGTTACTGTCACCAGCTTTGCCGACTGTCACTAGTCTGGCCCTTCTCCACTGACCTCTCTCATTAACAAGCCATTTCTGCCCACAGAACTGCTGCTCACTGGATGTTTATTGTTTCTCGCTCCATTCTCTGCAAACTCTAAATACTGCTGTGTGTGAGATCCAAGGAGATCAGCAGTTTCTGAGATATTTAAACCACCCTGTCCAGCACCAACAATAATTCCACGGTTAAAGTCACTTAGATAAAAAAATTTCCGCTTTCTGACATTTGGTCTGAAAAACATCTGAACCTCTTGACCTTGTCTGCATGCTTTTATGCATTTAATTGCTGCCACATGATTGGCTGATTAAATATTTTAATTAACAAGCTGGCATACAGGTCTACCTAATAAAGTGCTCAGTGAGTGTATATCATACACAGCCAATTCAGGTTTATTGGAACTATTCACCTTTTCCTCTTTCAGGGAGCTGTTGAACTAATCAGAAGCCAATATACATTACACAATACAAATTGTTTTCACTACTGTTCACTACTCTTTGTCCCTCTTTACTTCTCACTCCCTCTCCTTTTCTGTCCCTCTGTGTCTTTTTGCTCACAACCCTTTCACAAGTAACCTCAAACAAATAAAGGGGTACTGCCATTCAGTCTCAAAAGTCTTGACAGTAAAGGTAAAATGTCATCTGTTATTTTCAACATAAATCATTATACAGTGAGTTTTTCTCTCTTGTCCTTTCCCCTTACTTAGTACGACTACTGTTGTATCCATGCGATTTTCTACAAAGAAAGAGGGGCTCTTCTGAGGTTGCAGCCAGCAGACCCCTTTCAGAAGCGCTGAACAGTGGTACCGTAGTGATCACGTTTTCCTTTTCAAGAAAGATTTCGCTGATTGGCTGATATTTAAGGGTGTTTCGTGTGGACTGTCCAATTGAAAACGTGGAAGGTGGGAAGCCATGAGATCGGAACAAAATAATAAAGATTGGACTAAACAGCAGACTATCAGCTGCATTGTCCTTTGTGTAAATTCTGCCGTTTAATTATTTAGGGTGACAGCGCAGCAACAATATTTATCTCATTATTAGTTGTTCTATTCTTTAGTAATTTGACCTTGACGCTGTGTGCAGTGGTTATTTGAAGGGGGATCAGAGAGGTAAGACATGACATTCCCGTGTAACCGTTAACTTATCTAGCTAACGTAGCTAGATACCTTGCTGAAGTTAGCCAGTACCGTTTTAGCTAGCTACGTTGGCTGCCTAAATGTGGGTGAACAACAATGTCGCAACAATACTGGGAGCGCATAGCTGGCAAGCGAATGTAGAATGGCCTTGCTGGTACGAGAAAGGAATTCATGGCAAACGTAGCTTGCTAACTAGTAGTCTAGCCATGGTTTGTGTTGTAACAGCGTGGGACCTAATGTGATACAACTCGTTGTATTTAAAGATACTGCTTGAGAATGAAAAGCCTATTGGAAGTTAGCTTGCATTACACTTGAATGCAATTGGCCATCCAGCTGGTTTTGGTTGGTAGCCAGTTAATCAGTTAGCCTAAGTTGGCTATTTCTAATGCTTTTGTAAGAGCTAGCCTACATAACTTATTAAATATTGAGCTAACCAAATTACTTGCATTTAACATAGATTGGTAACCTTGCGGATTCTGATGATTAGCCGTTTCCTTACCGTTACACACTAACTTAGCGGCTTTCTAACGGTGTACTGTATGCTCGTTTGCTAATGTCATCTTTAATGAGCACGCTTCTAGGCAACCTCTCGCAAGTACAACTTGCTTGGTAGAAAGCCTCAATGTACAGGAGTAACTGGATGCAAAACTTAGAATTGCAGAACAACTATTGTCTAGCCATATTGAATCAAATTGAATCTCACCAGTTGTCACTTGAGAATCAATACCGTTTGCTCGCATCTTATTTTGTCGACAATTGGCTGACGTGGCCCCGTGTGCAAAGATTAACCACAGCAAGAGAACTTTGAGCTGCTAGGTAGTAGAAACATGTGTGCCAAATTAGAATTGAAAAGAGAACCTACAGGACCGATAGGAACAGGGATGGACAGCCCTGATGTTCAAGGACTAAAGTAAATCTCAAATGTACCTGACACGCATAAGCTGCTGTACCTACAGCGCAGGCGACCATTTTCCGTGTGCATGGCAGTCTGAGCGGCCGCACGATGAGCGGACAGCCGGACGCGCTGACCGTGGTGAACCAGCTGCGCGACCTAGCCGCCGATCCCCTCAACAGGCGACCCATTGTCCAGGATCAAGGCTGCCTGCCAGGCCTGATCCTCTTTCTGGACCACCCCAACCCACAGGTGGTCTACTCTGCACTTTTGGTAAGGCCCTCATACACAACTTCATCTTGTCTTCTCAGTCTCCCCTCCCCACATTTTGGTAACCCGGTACAGTAACCTCTGGCCATATGAAACCGCACTTGAGTACTGAACTTGCAATCCCATTTGGTTTGGCCTGAATGAATGGTCTTTAAATCATGAATCACGTTGATTCGATGTGTCCCATGATTCTGAGTTAAAGTCTGTGTCATACCATTGGATTATGTGGGCCTAAGTACTTACAGTTGTAAAGTTTGACCAAATGCGATGACTCTGATTGTGGGGGGAAAAAGCATATATTTTGATTCTCTAATAATGCTGGATCATGTCACCGTTGGTCATATTTTTAGGATTCTTATTTGCAGTTTGCCAGCATTGCTTAACAGGGAAACCTGCCCCAACATTTGTGTCATCTGTAATATTTGATATGGGTGTACTTTCTGTAATATTTGATACGGGTGTACTTGTTGCTGTGTACTCTAGTTCTATTTCTGGTGTAAAAGAAGCTCTGATGCTTTGAGACGCGTACAAAATTGAACACAGCAAGGTAGAAGAAATGGCATGATTTTCAGGGTGTACTATCAAGCATCCTACGGACTATGGGTGAAATTAAGTCTTGCAACATCTGGAACGTTTATAATAATGTGCATCATACCTGTTAAATAAGCGTAATAAATATACAATATATGTTCTGACTCCTGGATGTTTGGTGCTTTTGTATTTTTAAGCTTTTTAATGATTAGCAATTTTAAACTATGAAATCAAGTTATTCAATGTGTGTAGAAACCCAACAGAGCGATACTAGGTACACTGGCTATGTTGATTAAAGCCTTTGTGTCATGTGACTCGCTGTACTTAATGCTGTTGGACCGCAACAGACAACCCAACAGGCAGCAGCAGGCATGCTCAGCCGAAATATCAACACTGCGTATTTACCCAGCAACATATTTCTCACGTCATCAGCCCTGGGCCCTGTTGATTCGAGCTACTCTGCACAGTAATGTGTCAACGAGCTGGTAAAGATGCCCTAATTGAGATGGTTGTCTGGGATACCATGCTCCAGTGTCAGTCAGGCTCATGGTAGTGCAGGACCGCTGTGTCTCCCCTGGGGGCTGCTGCATTATCTGCACTGGTTTGTGCAGTGCTGGGTGTCGTTTATGCAGTGCTGGGTGTCGTCTGTGCTGGTTTGTGCAGTGCTGGGTGTCGTTTGTGCAGTGCTGGGTGTCGTTTGTGCAGTGCTGGGTGGCGTTTGTGCAGTGCTGGGTGTCGTTTGTGCAGTGCTGGGTGTCGTCTGTGCAGTGCTGGGTGTCGTTTGTGCAGTGCTGGGTGTCGTCTGTGCTGGTTTGTGCAGTGTTGGGTGTCGTCTGTGCTGGTTTGTGCAGTGTTGGGTGTCGTCTGTGCTGGTTTGCGCAGTGCTGGGTGTCGTATGTGCTGGTCTGTGCAGTGCTGAGTGTTTGTGCAGTGCTGGGTGTTGTCTGCACTGGTTTGCACAGTGCTGGGTGTTTGTGCAGTGCTGGGTGTGGTCTGCACTGGTTTGCGCAGTGCTGGGTGTTGTCTGCACTGGTTTGCGCAGTGCTGGGTGTTTGTGCAGTGCTGGGTGTGGTCTGCACTGGTTTGCGCAGTGCTGGGTGTTTGTGCAGTGCTGGGTGTGGTCTGCACTGGTTTGCACAGTGCTGGGTGTTTGTGCAGTGCTGGGTGTCGTCTGCACTGGTTTGCGTGGTGCTGTGTGTTTGTGCAGTGCTGGGTGTGGTTTGCACAGTGCTGGGTGTGGTTTGCGCTGGTTTGTGCAGTGTTGGGTGTGGTTTGCACAGTGCTGGATGTAGTCTGCGCTGGTTTGCGCGGTGCTTCGTTATCTTTTCTGGTTTGCACAGTGCTGGGTGTCGTCTCTGCTGGTTTGTGCAGTGCTGGGTGTAGTCTGCTTTGGTTTGCACAGTGCTGGGTATAGTCTGCGCTGGTTTGCATAGTGCTGGGTATAGTCTGCGCTGGTTTGCACAGTGCTGGGTGTAGTCTGCGCTGGTTTGCACAGTGCTGGGTGTAGTCTGCGCTGGTTTGCACAGTGCTGGGTGTAGCCTGCGCTGGTTTGCACAGTGCTGGGTGTAGTCTGCGCTGGTTTGCGCAGTGCTGGGTGTAGTCTGCGCTGGTTTGCGCAGTGCTGGGTGTAGTCTGCGCTGGTTTGCGCGGTGCTGCGTTATCTGCTCTGGTTTGCGCAGTGCCGGGTGTTGTCTGCTGGCGTGCATGGGTGTGACCCCTGGCTTGTGACTGTCCTTCCCCAGGCCCTGCGGTACCTGGCAGAATGCCGTGCCAACAGAGAGAAGATGAAGGGCGAGCTGGGGATGATGCTGAGTCTGCAGAATGTCATGCAGAAGTAAGTCCCTCCTGCAGAATGCCAATGCGTGGATCCCCCCCCCCCCCCCCCCCCCGCCTAATGCCAATGCGTGCCCCCCCCCCCCCCCCTCCTGCCTAATGCCAGTGCGTGGATCCCCCCCCTCTCCTGCCTAATGCCAGTGCGTGGATCCCCCCCCTCTCCTGCCTAATGCCAATGTGTGGACCCCCCCCCTGCAGAATGCCAATGCGTGGACCCCCCCTCTACTGCCTCATGCCAATACATGGACACCCTGTGCCTTTTGCTGAAAATCCAAACCCAACATACCCTATATATTTATTTTTGTTGTACAATATGTGCAAAATTCAAGAATAACTGAATATTATTCACAGCTGGTTCTAGATGCTGTTGATTCCTATCAGTTTCTGACAGTGCACTGTTTGACCGATTATTTTCTTTTGAGAATGTACTCATTCATCCAGCTCAGCTGTTTGCAAAACTAGGACTGTGAGTCAGCTTTCTTTTTCTTTTGGGTTGTGTTTTATTTATTTATTTATTTTGGTCTGCAGTACAGCACGGTCATTGTATGCTGCCCCCTTGTGTTTCTCTCCTCTGACGCGCGGATTTGTGATGACGCATATGGGCTTCTGAGTGGTCACACACCGAGACGGTCATCTCAGGAGCGTCCACTAGAGGGCGGTCTGTTGACGTGCTTGTTCGGGGTGTTCTGAGGCAGTGGCATTCAGGCTGTGTTTGCGTGAGGGTCTGGGGAAGGACTGTTGGTGGTTATTGTGCTCTTGGACTGGTGTGCCAGCAGTCGGCCGGCTGTTGATTCCCCTCCCGGAAGGCCCTGTAACAGGCCAGTCACTTCAGTTAGGGCTGCACTCGTCAAACACTGCCCTGGAGTTCCAGCCCCGTCTTATCAGCCCGAGCCGGCCGACTTTGGCAGAGGTCGTTCATGGCTGGAGTCTTTGTGGTATGTACTGCAGGCGGAGGGATCTAGCCCAAAGTTTGGCTTCAGACTTGGGGCCTGAGTTCAGCCCCGTTTCTGTGTGTTCCTCATGGGCTGATGACTTGTTGTGCTCACTTTCAGGTTTTCTGAGACCTTAGTTTGAATATTAGCTTTTTTTAGTGCTTAGGGTATTTTATGTGGGTTTAATGAGTGTTCTAGTGAAAAAGATGGATACTCCTAATCATCCCCCAATGCAAAGCAGAATGTACAAATTTCTCCAACCCTATAGGGGTTTAAATAGTGCTGTGGAGCAGATGCCTTTTCCAGTCACCAAGCGTGAATGATATGCTGGTGACATCTCCCATGTTTTATAGCCTACGGGTGCGTTTCAGGAGCCTTTTGGCACTACTGACCTCGTACGAATGTGCCAGGAGAGCTTCTGTTTTTTTCCCCCCTTCCCCTTTCTCTCTCTCTCAGCAAAGCTGAGTACAATCTGTCAAAAGCAATACATTAAAAACGCAGTCCAATTTGTGCAAACGGCAATGATGGCGCTTTGCTATGCTTATGCACGCTATTACACTGTTGACCCCGGCTCCGGCTGTCCGCTCTGTTTCCGTTTTGCATCGGTTGCTCCGTGCATTACGTCTCCTCCGCCATCGCCGGAGAGGCAGCCAGGCCCAATCTGAGACGGACCAGTGGCTCTGTGAAGCCGGGCCAAGATCAGTGTGTTGTAGTGTAATGGTTTTGGAACTAGGCTTGTACCAAGAGGTTGCAGGTTTCAATCGCAGCTTGAGCCCTGCCGTAGTATCTTTGAGCATTGTATGAAACCTGAATTGCTTCAGTAAAAAATGGCTGCTGTATAAATGGGCTGAATCGGGGGGGGGGGGAGCTTTTGCTATGGGTCCCTCTGACTAAGAGGCTAACATGCTGAATGCGTGTAGGCTAAGCGGACCAGTGTCGACTACAGGCCAGACACTTTGCCGACCTTGTTGGACACCTGATTGGAATTAGTAGTTCAGTGGGTTGTGTTTCTGTGCAGTTTGCCAGTTTGTTAGTGTCTATTTCTACAGTGGAAAGGTTGGTTTATGACAGCTGTGTCAGTGCTGCCCTGTGCCCCCCCCCCCCCCCCCCCACCCATGCAGCCACATTGTTCTCCCCCTGACCTTTCCAAAATACACAAGCACTGCTGAGACATACCATCCATTCTGACCTGCTCCCTGTTAATGTGCTAACACTCTTCATTCTCCTATCTATTGTTACACCTTTATTTATATTTATTTGGCATTAAAAGTTATGTTACATACATTTGAAGTTCTCATCCAGCTCTACAGTGATCTCTGAAGGTTTTATTACAAAAAAAAAAGTTAAATTGTGATTAAAACACAATATTTTGCTGGTCTGTTCCATTTTGTAGCAGGAAAAGGTTTGACACTCAAAATAGGAAGAAAGGTTGTAGGAGGTAAGTAACCTTCAAAAGCTGAAGGTCGTTTGTTGATTGACGGCTGTAGGTTGAATAAGGTAATTCGAGCCTTTACGCCCCGCCCCTGCAGGTCGACGACTCCCGGCGAGACGAAGCTCCTCGCCTCGGAGATCTACGAGATCCTCCAGGCCTGCGGCGAGGCCGAGGCCGAGCCGGTGGACGGGGCCGCCTCCTACCGCCGCAAGGCCCAGTTCTTCCTGGGGGCCACCAACAAGCGCGCCAAAACCGTGGTGCTCCACATCGACGGGCTGGACGACCCCGTGAGTGCCGATGAAGGGCCCCTCTGAGCGCCGGTGCCTGTTTAACACGCGCCGTCGAGCGTGAGGGTCACTGTGTTTTAAATGTCAGGGGTTTGAACAGCGTCGCACGTCCGCCCAAGACGCGCTCTCTCCGGATCCGTAGCACCTGCCCGCCTCTCGTTCCGTAAGTCAGCAGATTTCGCGGCAGGCTGGTAATGAAATGAAGCCCCCGATCTCTGTGTAATTGTGCTTGAGATGGTCAGAGGGGGGCGGTGCTTAGTCAGCGCGTCTCCGTAATAACGGGGTGCATGGGAGGGAAGGCTCACCAGGCTTGGATGGGGAACGGGTTTTTTTTTTTTTTTACGCTCTTTGTGTCTCAGACTCGGAGGAGCCTCTGTGAAGAAGCTCTGCTGAAGATCAGAGGTGTCATCAGCTTCACCTTCCAGATGGCCGTCAAGAGGTGTGTCGTCAGGGTCCGGTCGGACCTGAAGGCAGAGGTGAGTCCGGGAAACGGGCCTTCCAGTCGGTGCTCAGCATTGTGGGAAATGGTCTGCAGGGATGGGCTGGACTTAATGGCATCTACTGTTCCACAGGCACTGGGCACTGCCATCGCCTCCACCAAAGTCATGAAGGCTAAGCAAGTGGTAAAGGGGGATGAAGGTGGTGAGGTGAGAAACTGGCACCGTATGAAAGTATTGAGTCTTACTGCTAACCACGCTCAAATAAGATGCAGTAAATCTGGCACCATATGAAAGTATTGAGTCTTTCTGCTAACCACGCTCAAATACGATACAGTAAAACTGGCACCATATGAAAGTATTGAGTCTTACTGCTGACCACGCTCAAATTACATACAGCACAGCTCTCAGTACAGTATCTTTTATAGTTTAGAAAGTGTCCCTGTGTCCCATCACCAGAACTCCAAAACACTTGTTTGCCATTGTATCGGTCACCATCAGCATTAGTCAAGGGTGTTTGCTTTCCCCTACAGAATATGAAAAAGAAACGGTAGAGCAGGAAGCCATGATCAATGTGTGGCCCAGGACATTGATCTTTAGTCGCTCCCGCTGGAAGTAGCGTACTTTCCCAGGCTTCCTCCGCGGGCCGGTGGAGGTAGCCGTGGGTTTATCAGACGTGTCCTCAGCCCCGCGGTGAGAGATGACGCAGACGAGGCTTGACGTGCTGAGCTCATGAGCTCTCAGCCCGGGGTGTTCTCCCTCAGCCGCTCCGCAGAGCCACTCGCCGCCCAGCGACGCTCGCAGTCCCAGGCAGTGCGTAAGGCCTGCGAGCGGGCAGTCACAGGGCCACTGGCACCCCCCCCCCCGCGCCCCCCTGCAGCGGTGCGCTTATCCAGCGCTCCCGCCATAATTAAATTAAAACTCCTCTCGTACTGTCGGAAGGACGTTCGCCACCTGGAGGGGCACAGCCTTGACCCGAATCAGCTCCCGGTACTGCACTGCTGCTTCTATCTGGCCTGCTCTTCCGCTTTTGGCCAGCAGATGGCAGAGTTGATTTAATCATTGTTGCACAATGCAAATGGGGAATTGCACACGAGTAGCCTTTGAGCTAATGAAAAATAACTTCAATGGGACAAATAAAAGAAATTATGTTGCATGTTCATCTGTCGCACTTGACTTCTCT
Organism: Conger conger; assembly: GCF_963514075.1. Classification (NCBI taxonomy): domain Eukaryota; kingdom Metazoa; phylum Chordata; class Actinopteri; order Anguilliformes; family Congridae; genus Conger; species Conger conger. Next base: position 63,992,299 of record NC_083763.1, read on the forward strand.
TGAAATCTGCCAGAAGAATTAATTAGGGGGGGAAAAAATGTTTATCGCCGAAAATGTGTATTGACTCATGCTTCGTGTGTGTGCGTGCCTGTGCGCCGGCCAGGTGATGGTGGCGTTCCAGGAGGACGTGCTGGTGGTGGTGGAGGAGAACACAGACCTCCCAGACTACCTGCCGGAGGAGGAGAGTCCCTCCAGGGGGCTGGACAAGGCCGTGTCGCGTGTGGGCTCCATGCAGGACGGCTCGGGCTGGCTCAGCGCTGCCGCTAACTTCCTGTCCCGCTCCTTCTACTGGTGACAGGCTGGCCGCCGGGGCTTCTGGGTAAACTGTACGTGCCGCGCCCAGGTCACCGCAGCGCCGGACTGCCATTTCGCAATAATCTCAACGAGCAAACGCAACAGCCAGCTGCGCACATCCGCAACGTTCGCATGCCCCGCTACCCGTGTCCATTCCGCACAGACGCCGAACCGCCGGGAGAGGAGCGCCAGAACCGGATCAGAACCGGGTCCTCACTGGAGAAGGAGCTTCATCCAGTTTAATTCTATGTGGGTTGTAAATCTCTGGTTCTTCACTGGTCCGTCTCTGAAATCCCAGTGTTGTGATGGAGGCTGTAGTGCGGGGTTTCACTGGAGCCGAGAGCGATGAGCTCTACCCCTGATGAAACGGGTCGCTGATGGAAGGTTTTTTATTTTTTATTTTTGCATGAGTTTGGTAGCTCTTATGTTGTGTCAGTTGAATTTTAACCTAATTAATTTGTCTCATAATCTCCAGATTCATATTTCTTTTGTCTTTTCTTTTCGAAGCATGTTTCGCTGGCGTTTTCCGTTTGAATGATGTGTTTATATTCCCCGACTCAAGCTCTGCCCCTCCGGTCAGGCCCGTGCTCTTCTCCAAAGACGCCAGCTGCATTATCAGCGGTACAGATTGTAATTACTGCAGCGGCTCTTTGCTTCTTAACGCCTAACCCCTGCATGTGTAGAAATTAAATTTAAAAAAAACAATTGCTGCTGTATAGTTGAAAGAACAGGATAATTGCTGCTGATGTCGATTAGATGAGGAACTGTGGCAATAGGTAGCTTTTATTCTCACTACATTACCTCTCTCGCTTTCGCTAATGTCATTGATGTGGAAATGGAGTGCTCCACAGTGTTGTATTCATGCGGGGAGTATGAGTAGGCTTGCCAGGATTATATATGTTGGTGAAGTGGGTGCTTATCGTGGATTTCTAATACCAGCAAATAAGAAAAACCGAGTAATTTAATTAAAACGATGATTGAAATCACTTTTAAATTTTATTAATGCTTAATAGCTTAATAGTTTTTTGTTGTTGTATGATTATACTAGTCATTCTCCAGGCAACCACATAGTGTGGATAACACAGGGATTATTGCTGATGGTGTGATGCAGTATGTGGAAGTGGACTAAATTGGTATATTTGCGCAAAGTAATTTTGTTGTTGCATGAGGGCACATTCTGTGCCTCTTTGTTCCTTTAGTGAAAATAAACTGCAATAAACCTGTAAATATTTGCTGAAAACAGGTAGATTATATCTATCAAAACTGGGAAACTGACAGGCTTGTGTATGAATTATGAACAGGTTACCACCATGTGTAGCACTTGGCTTTTATCTGGGGCTGCAGTACTGGTCATGTGGCCTCTAGTGCTTTTCATTTTGTGTAGTCCTGTCGCCCTCCTAATGCTATTCCTCTTTGTGTACACAACCGTGTGGCTATGAGCCTGCCTACCAAAAAGAATCCCCGAATTCCCAGTCTAATTCACCGTGTTCTTCCATTCTGTCCGCACACTCACTGAGTGTCCTTGAGTGATTGACAGACCCCAGCCACTCGCTTGCCAAATGTGCTTTCTGTGCATGGCGCATACAAGCACTCCTTACTGGTATCCCTGTGAAAACTGAAAGCCTTTATTCTGAATGGAAAGTTTTATTTTTGTGTGCTGCCGCCGACGGTGTCCTTAAAGCTGAAATAACCGCACACGTGTCTGTGCGCTTCCATAAACGCTGTAGAAGCTTTTCAGATCAGGGCAGTTGATGTGTAACAGGTGCCTGGTGTTCTTGGTTGCCTTGAAAGGGTTTCTTGTACAGAATTGCACATAACCAGTGGTCACTGGGATGCACTGGCATCCAGAACCTCTGGATAACTCTGTTGGGTATCTGTCTGTCTGGATGACCTCTGGAATGTTCTGTTGGATAGGTCTGTACTGTCACAGGTCATGTCTGTACTGTCTGTGTGAAGGTCTATGTGTGTGATCGATACCAAGGCTAATGGGTGGATATATAAAATAGTTGATTGCATGTTAACAGGTGCTTATGTAGACTTTTCCGTTGACTTGAATTGTCACTAGGTGCCATTGGTTCATTTAAAAAATGCCAACGCTTGGTCATAACTCATTGTCAGTGATTTCCATGCCTGTTTTTTCTTTTCTTTTTTTTTTCTTTTTTAAAGCATGAAAGTATTCAATAAAATATATAAAGGGAAAGTATTATCTACTAAAGTAGACGTACATTACTAGCCAGCAAATATTTTTACTGTGAAATCCCAATATAATGGCTGTTTAAGTAATTACATTTGGTACAGGGTTGGAGTGTGTTGTATAGTATGTATAATGCACAATGATACAGTATTGTATACTTTTAGTGTCTGCCATGTACATATCTTTCAGTTTAACCATAATCTGAAATCACGAAGGAATGTAATCTCATTTTCAATTTCCCAATATCAGTGTCCTTTTAAATGACCATGCAGTGTTCGCGAGTTAGTAATACTTGAAGCACTGAGGGAAGTATATCTCCCTGTGTAATGTGTGTGTGCTTTAGAATCTCCCGTTTATAGTATTCACCTGTTGGAAACCATAACTTGAATGTTCACTACATTAAAAAGACTAAATAAACGTGCTGTAAATCCTCAACATTATATAAAACGTCACATTCACTGTGTGTATGTGTTGCCTTTGGAACTGTTACAGGCCTCCAACAATTATGCCTCCCAGTTAGCAATAACTGCAAAACGTATCAAATAAAAGCTCAATGATTTAAAACCAAAAATGTATGTCGTCATCATTATTGCTTATTTTTTATATGCATTTATATAAAGATCCTTTGGCAGAATTGCCTGGCAAATTTATTTAATTACAATAATTCCACCATGCTGTAGAAAATTATATAGTTCCCTACTACTGTACTGATGAATGATCAAATTATATTTGTTGATTCTTTTCTCTCAGGTTTTTAGCACATGAACAGGAAACTAGTCACTGTCCAGAGTTTACTGAAACTCAATCGCTAGTTTGTGACACTGGTACCTATGCTACTGGTTACTCTGACACTTGTTACTGTACCACTGGTTATTGTGACACTGGTACCGATGCCACTGGTTATTGTGACACTGGTACCTGTGCTACTGGTTATTGTGACACTGGTACCTGTGCTACTGGTTATTGTGACACTGGTACCTATGCCACTGGTTATTGTGACACTGGTACCATTGCTACTGGTTATTGTGACACTGGTACCGATGCCACTGGTTATTGTGACACTGGTACCTGTGCTACTGGTTATTGTGACACTGGTACTGATGCCACTGGTTATTGTGACACTGGTACCTGTGCTACTGGTTATTGTGACACTGGTACCTATGCCACTGGTTATTGTGACACTGGTACCATTGCTACTGGTTATTGTGACACTGGTACCGATGCCACTGGTTATTGTGACACTGGTACCTGTGCTACTGGTTATTGTGACACTGGTACCTATGCCACTGGTTATTGTGACACTGGTACCATTGCTACTGGTTATTGTGACACTGGTACCGATGCCACTGGTTATTGTGACACTGGTACCTGTGCTACTGGTTATTGTGACACTGGTACCGATGCCACTGGTTATTGTGACACTGGTACCTATGCCACTGGTTATTGTGACACTGGTACCATTGCTACTGGTTATTGTGACACTGGTACCTATGCCACTGGTTATTGTGACACTGGTACCTGTGCTACTGGTTACTGTGACACTGGTAACTGTGACAGTGGTACCTGTGTTACTGCTGGTAGAGCACAGATTTTGGGACGGCTCTGTGTCTGCTGAGAGCAGGATAAATTAAAACATTTAAGGATGGATTTGGATGAAGCTTAGTTAAGTGATTGCCTGTGAGACCAGGAGAAGTGATTGAGGTTTCAGTGATGATGCAGCATCTGTTGCGGGTCGGGGAGGAATGCTGTATTTCGGAGAAAAGCTGAATCTGATACAGTTGATCACCTCCAGCCACACGAGGAATGTGCACAAAATCACCTTCTGTATGGAGAGATTCAAGAGCAAACGATGGTCTAAACGGGCAATACACACCCCCTCTGCAAAGCTGGCTGCCACTTCCTTCTGCAGTATAAACTGCAAAAAGTGTTTAATCTGAAAAGCCAACCACTAAATTAACTTAAAGTGATTTCTTAATCACACTTTGGAGAGCTAAGTTTGGCAGTCGCACAGCAATTTCTGAAATAAACACTTATTTTGTCAAAGTTAAGGACAAATGATTGAATCTAGACTGTTGTGTTTAAATGTTGCTAGTATTTGGGGTGAGAATACATTGTGTACAATGGCTTTGGAACGTATTCAGACCCCTTCACTTTTTGCACACTTTATTGTGCTGTAGATTTAATCAATCTACACTCAATTATCCATAATGACAATGTGAAAACATATTTTTAGAAAAACAGAAATCTCTCCTTCACAAATATTCAGACCCTTTGCTGTGGCACTCCAACTTGTCATCAGGTGCATCCTGCTTGCTTTAATTATCCTTGAGATGTGTCTAGAACTTGATTTAAGTTCACCTGTGACAAACTGAACTGATTGGACATAGTTCAGAAAGGCACACTCACCTCACAATTCACACTATGCCAGGACAAAAACCAAACCAAGAAGTCCAACAAATGCTCTAGAGATTGCTGTAATAAAATTGAGGTGAAGCATAGAGCAGAGCATGGGTATGAAACAGTTTCTAAAGCCTAGGAGCTCAATAATTGTGAGATGGAATACGTCTGGAACCACCAGGAGTCTATCTTTAGAGTTGGCTGTCCAGCCAAACTGAATAACCGGGCAAGAAGGGCCTTGGTCAGGGAGGTGACCTAGAACCCATCAATCATTCTAACGGCACTTTGGAAGTCCCCTGCAGAGATGGGAGAACCACCTTTGTCTGCAATACTTGTAACTTCCTATACATTGCCTTTTACAGTAAATCGCTGTGAAGGAATTTTAACTCGCTCTTCCTTGCAGAACTGCTTTAATTCAGACAGATTGGTAGGTTTTCGAGCATGAAGTGCTCATTTCAGGTCCTGCCACATGGATGGCAAGAAGGCACGGTGCTAATTTCCTTAGTATAAGACGTGAAGAGAAGCTATTGCGTGTAATGCTGCTCGTGAGAAGACCAGTGCCACAGGAATGGGCGGCCTTTCTGCCCTGTGCGGAGGAGGTGACGCGTCCCTTGCTCGGGCTGGTGCTTTCCCACAGTGCTTTGCGTGCTTGGTGAAGCTGAAAGACGCGGCGCTCTCAGACCGTGATTCCGTCGGGCAGGGAGTCCACCCTCTCGCTAATGAGAGTAATCGCCGCTGCCCGGGGGCTCATGGGTAGGGATCCTCGCTGCTGACCCGCTGTCCTGGTTCCTGACAGGGCCTGGTCCCCTCCGGCCCCCACCCGCCCCGGCCCCTCTCGTCAGGGCTCCGGCGGCCGGCTGGGGGACGCAGGCATCTGCTGCAGGGAGTCCGGGAGCGGCCCGCGTTGCTACGGAGATCAGAGCGGCCGCACATCGCGCGAGAGAGAAAATGTTTTTATTTATTTCTTTCATTATTTATTTTTCTGTGAGTCGCGTCAGGGAGAAGCCCGGGGTCACCCTCCGCTGTCCCGCCGTGTTTGTGAGTCAGGCGGGGTCCGGCTGTGGGCTGCGATGTGGCAGGAGCGCTTAGATCAGTGGGAGCGTGTGGGAGCCCCCCGCCCAAAACCGCAACCGGCCTCGTATCGTTGGCCGCTGCTCATTGTTCATTTTCCCCCGCGTCAGCGCTGATGGATTGCCCTTGTAATTATCTTTCTTGGAGGTTATTTATTTGAATGGTTCAATGTTTAACATGACATCTCCATTTCAGAGTGGCTCAGATTCAAATCAGTGGCAATACTGAGTAAATTAAATTACTTTTGTCTTGGATAAAAATAAATGCACACTTTATATAATCTCTTCAAAGCATCTTCATTTTTTCAGCTGCTGAAAGAATAGCTTCAGTAAGCTTCATTTGCCACTCGTTGGTGGTGTAGATGTCGTTTGATCGCTCCTGTGTTTGTCTTCAGATGTGTATGTAACGGAGCATGCAAGGGATCCTACTACAGCCACGGAGCTGAGGAACTATTTTCTTTACCGTGGCCCGCAAAAGGTTCTGAACCATTTAGATTGAATAAAGATTTTTTTATAAAGCGTTATTCATAAAACTGCCAGGTGATGTCAGTATTTAGCATTCATCGTTTCAATTCTGATTAACATTAACCAAGTTCATGCAAATTAAACTTCTAATTTTATTTTTGATGGACCCCCATATTTAAATAGCTTTCAGAAAGCAGCATTCTGAAATGTTGTGAAACTTGAGTAGTGAAACTTGCATAACAATATTTTGTGTAATTCAATCAGTTTGATGTTTCACATTCAGTGGGTATACATGTATACAAGTGTATATGTATACTATATGCAATGCATATATAAATGTGTATACTGTATATAATATAGAAATGTGAGGCCAAGTAAGGGCTATGATAACATGCATAACATGGCGTCCAGAAAGTTCGAGTGAGAGCGAGGAATCAGAGCCCATCACTAGGCTAAGGGACGAAAGCAGAAGTGACCCAGCGCATTACCGGCTTGTTCTATTCTGGTGTCTTCACACACAATAATTACGTTCATTGTATAAACTGTGGCCCTCTGTATATCGACAAAAGACGACATCAATTGCGTCTTGATGGAATGAGTGCCATATTATTTTCGCAATACCTGTCCAAGGCTGATATTCATAAATGCATGAACATGTATAAACCGGAGAACTAAAATATTGTATCATTTGTCTAGTTTGAAGCTTTGGTGACACTGTAATCATTGCGGTGTCCTGTCATGCCAGCTGTAGAACTTTAAGTAGACGTCGTCCACAATCTTTCTCAGGGTCCTACCCTGGTAATGCTGTGAAATGGTGAAGGGAGAAAAAGACTATCATCTTAGACAAACAGGCCCCCCTCCCAGGCTGCTCTAGAAGACAGAGTGTGTAGGAAGTGAGTGCCAGAGGGGACTCCATTAATCTTCATGATGTGGGGAAGTATCTCAAGTGCGTACCTTCATGGTGGAGCCCAACCTCCTCTAGTCCTGCAGGACCTGGACCATAGCAACCATTGGGCAGGTAACTGGGTCACAGCCTTCAGCAACACACAGAGCATGTCAATGTTTGGCACACCGTGTCTGCGTCCGTGTGGGGTATCTGTGCTATACAAAGCCTGGTGGGGTTTTTGGCTTAAACAAGCAGCTGTAGACGGGACATGTCAAAATCTTTTTTGTTCAGAGAGACGGCGATGTGTTCCATACTGTATGGATACTGGTTCTGTCTTCAGCACCTTCAGATGCATGCTAACTAGTGACTACTGTACACTGCAATTCACATAATAGGTGAATGAGGTGCTGATCACAGAACCATGAGTCCATATCTTGTACACCCATGTCATTATAAAGTACACTTATTTAAATGTTCTTATACTCTTTTTAAGTAACTGCACATTCAAGAAGATCTGAGTACAGTAAGTATAATTCATGGTACCAAGAGTGCATCATGGCTTTAGGACATCTAGTGGCTGGAATGAGCTACCTACCTACCTGAAGGACCAGTAGGACATACTGGAGCGTGAAATATTCAATTACAGCATTTTGTAAAGACAAGTACTCTTGAACTTGTCAAATGATAATCTACTATAAATACAGCATTGTTGTGTTACATGTGCATTTAGTACTTGCATTGTCCCCTCTTGTTTTTATATTTTAGTTTGCTTGCATGTCACATCCATTTTACCTAACATGCTCAGGGACCTGTCCAAAAACAAGAATTGTAGTTTCAGTTTTATTCTGCCAATAAAGTTTATTATATAGTTAAATATTTGTGCTTGAAGACGCATTCATTTTGTGTAAATGAATATGTCTGCACATGGAACTGGTAAATCCATATAGAAAGAGTTCTGATCTTATGAGCTACGTCTTATGACATATTGCAATCACAAAATAAATTGCATGCATGAGTAGAGTTTTGTGAATGGGGGATTCACAAAAATAGTCCAGTCGACAATAAAACTAAATCCTAGACCTTAATGTTTGGTAACTTCATGTAACACTTGCTTGGTGTTGCTGTAAGAAGAAACAATTATAATTGCAAGTTTGTCTGCGCTTAGCTAAGGAAATGTTTTGACAGGTTTTCAGACTTCAGTGTTATGTGTGTACACGTATGAATGTGCATGCATGTGCATGCATGTGTATGTGTAGTGGGGTTACTACACATACATTAGTAGATCACAATGTCAAAAATCTCTTTCAAGCAAGAAGGAAACCTCTGGAGGCGGAAATAGTGTACTGTAAGCATACAGCAGTTAACATTATCCATTTGCAGAAGATGGGATTCAATTTTCCTTGAATAGGGATGAAACAGTCATTTTCTTCCTTTAACTGGAGTTATTATTCGCTTGGGAAATTACTTGTGGACCATTTTACACTAGAGGGTGCTAGTGAGCTTTGGAATGTTACGCTATTAAAAGCTAAGGCTCACTTTGCTATGAAAGATTGTATGTATTTTATCACATTACATACAGCAGTACAGTGTAGATGCTTCTCATTATGAGGGGAAAATAACCATGGGGTTATAATGTGATTGTGTTTCCCCCTGCAACTGAGAAATACAGTTCAATCTATAAGTATTTGGACAGTGACACAATTTACAGTGCGTTCAATTTGAAATTAAACTATTAATATGAGGTTAAAATGTTCCCCTTAATGGCCATCAAGGAACAAATGTAATTTGGCAACTGGCTGCTTCCTTTTGATTTGAATACTTTCATTCAGAAACAACAGTTTCAACCATCAAGCAGAGCAAAGACACTCTCCAGGACGTAGGCATAGATGTTTCATAGACTACCATGAAGAGAAGACTGCACCAGCATAAAATCAGAGGGTTCACCGCAGGATGCAAACCACTGGCAAGACCCAAGCACATAATGACCTGGATAGAGTTAAAAAAGTACATCAGTAGAACTGTTGCATTCTGTGTCAAAGTGTTATGGCAAATGAGATGAGTATTAACCTGTACCAAGGTGATGGAAAAAAGAAAGTTTGGAGAAATAATGGAACTGCTCATCATCCAAAGCATACCACCTCCTCTGTTGAACATGGTAGAAGTAGTGTTATAGTTTGGGCATGTATGGCTGATGCTAGAACTGGCTCACTAGTCTTCATTGATAATGTGACTGCTGACAGCAGCAGGATGATTCCTGAAGTGTACATAAACAGCTTATGCATTCAGATCCTACCAACTGCTTCAAAAGTAATTTCACTCATTCAATAGGCAGTAGGACAATGAGCACACACATACTACTAAATTAACCAAGGGCTTAAATGTGGTGTGTTTTTTGGAAGGCCATTTCAATCAGATGACCTGAATCCAATTGAACATGCGTTTCACTCGCTGAAGACAAGACTGAAGGCAAAATGTCCCAGAAACAAACAGGAACTGAAGATGGCTGCAGTACAAGCCTGGCAAAGCAGGGGAACATACCCAGCGTCTGGTGGTGTCTGCGGTTCACAGACTTCAGTCATTGATTTTAAAGGATTTGCAACTAAACTAAGTACTAAATACGACCACTTTATTTCATATTGTGTTAATTTGGCCCATTAGGCTTTGTGCCCTAAAACGGGGAGGTATATAGGCCAGTAATTCCTACACGGATCAACCGATATGGATCAAATGAAAGCTGACAGTCTTCACTTTAACCTCACAGTCATTGTTTCATTTTTAAAATTCAATGTTCCGGAGTGCAGAGCCAAAACAACAAAAAATGTGTCACTGTCCAAATACTTACAGATTGAGTGTATCTATTCACTTAATGCCATTTAGATGAAGCTTTTAATCTAAAAGCTGGTAAATACTCCACTCTGTACTTGCAGCCAGACCGCAGTGTGATAATCTGCTCTGATAAAAACTAATCAGTGTTCTTTTAACAACCGCTCTGTTCCTCTGAGATAGCCGCACAGTTGCATATTTGCGTATAAATGTGCCCGTCACCGACAATATTTGCATTGTTAATCTGAGCTCGCAGAAATAGAAATGATTGGACGGTGATAAGGGATAAGGGCGCATCTCTGCGCTGAGACAGTCTGACAATTTTATTTGAGGTTCAGCTCCCAGTCAATGGGATCAGCAGTAAATTACTTTCTCTGCGCTGGAAAATAATATGACACCTGTAATTTATGTCAAATGACTTCCGACAGTGCGAGTGGGGAGACCGCCACTCTGTGGACGTGATAAGTCTTCCGCCCAGGCAGGGTGTTGAGATTTAATTTAGACATTTCTCACCTTAAATATTGACAGAATGGGATAATGTTGTGAGTGGTGCTTAGAGTCTCTGGGAACGTGATGTTGAGTTTCCCCTACAGGTGTGGAGGTCAATAACCTGTGTGAAGCACAGACAATGCCGGTTTTCCCATATGTGCTTTCAATTGCCCTGTGTATTACTAAGCATTCCCGGGAATAGCATTCCCGGGTCAGCATATTGATATAGAAATATCCTCAATATCAGTTTGCTGTGTATGTGCGTGCATGCGCATATGAATGCCCTATGAACTCTGTCATGTTTGCATAGGATTACCATGTAGCATAAATCAAGTTGACAATGGCTTCAGTTGTAAGCGTGAGTTGTTTGCGAGCGCTTGTTTGCCAGCTCGAGTGCCCCTGAAGCTCGCCCATAAGTTTGTGTGGAGAATGTAAGGTTTGTGAGAAGTGAGATGTCTCTCTGACCCCCGCTCTCCCAGGAGTTCTCGCTGAATGCCGCTCACTGAGTCACCGCAGTGAAAACACTGGTGTCAGGAGTGGTCAGAGCACAGCTGATTCAGAGCAGTATGTATTCAGACAAAACGAAAACAATTACCCAGCCAGGACACAGGGGACCCTACCCGCTACGAGCACACACTTTAGATTGGCCTTTTTTATTTTTTTGGAGGGGGGTAGGGGGGGCTTAGATTTAAATGCACATTGTAAAGTTTAATTATATATTTATAATTTATCTGGATCGTGACTTTTGTATAGCTATGTGTATTGCCCCATGTTTTGATTGTATGCACATATACAGTATACTGAACAAAGGTCATTTTAGATTAGAATGAATTGTTTTTCTATTTACAGATGCAGGTACCTGAACCATTGATTGCATTGCCCATAAGACTTTCCTTTGAATAGTGGTGGCATATATTGATATTCATATACAGTAAGTGATGAGGGAAGAGGAGCTGTTGGTGCTGGTGTTGTTGAGCAGCATTTGCATTACGGCTGTGAAGGCCTTGTGTGTCACAAGGTCAGGATGAGTAAAGCAGCCATAAAACCCTGTAATAATAATCACATCATGGCAATTCCTGTTTGTTCTCTGTATTTCAAGGCAGGGGGAGCAATAATGTGAGACGTATGAAGAATTTGAATGCGAGCCCATAATACATTTGCAGATGATGCCCCAACAATGACAAATGTTGAGTATTGGTATGATTTGTGCGTTGCAGTAGTCGTTGTACAGACAAGAGCATAAACTGTACACTGAGTTTTAGCAGGACAGTGTCACATTGCCTCACAGTTCAGCCAAGTTCTATATTTTTCTGGGTTAGTGAAAACATTAGTCATAAAAATGACACTAAGTGTAATATTAACGAGAGGTCATTGTCAACAAGGCATAAAAGAACATTAATATAACTACATTTGAGACTTAGGAGATGCTCCAGAGTCTGCAATCATCATTAAGTGCTTATAAAGTGTAGTTTCATTAAATAAATTGCATTTAGTTTTTCCACTTTATATACAATAAGGGAATGTGTGTGTATATTCATTTGTGCATACGGCTCATATTTGTATGTTTGCATTTTTGTGTTTCATGTTTTTTGTTGTGTGTGCATTCTGGGTAAATACTGTATATGTACGTATGCATACTTTCTACTTACAGTATATGCAAATGTGTGTTTTTGTGTGAAAAAATGGTGATTTGTGCACATACAGTGAATGCCAATGCATGTGTTTGTATAGTATGCATATGTGTGCTTAGATGTATTTTGGCTTTTTCCGCATGACCACTTACAATATCTGTTTGAGTGTGTGTTGGTGTGTACTGGTATGCTGGTGTGTGTGCACATATGTGTGTGTATGTGTGTGTATGCCTGTGTGTGTCCATGCATGCCTGCTTACGTGTGTGTGTATCTGTGTATGCCTGTGTATGCGTATGCACCTACGTACATGTATGTGTGCATGAGTGTGTGTGTGTGCATGTGTATGCGTGTGCACCCGCGCCTGCGTATGAGTGTGTGTGTATGTTTATGAGTGTGTGTGTGTGCGTGCGTTTGTGTGAGTGTGTGTGTGTGTGTGTGTGCCTGTGTGTGTGAGAGTGTGTGTGAGTGTGTGTGTGTCAGTGTGTGTGTGTGTGCCTGTGTGTGCGTGTGTGTGAGTGAGTGTGTGTGTGTGTGTGTGTGTGTGTGAGTGAGTGTGTGTGTGTGTGTGTGTGTGTGCCTGTGTGTGTGTGTGCGTGAGTGTGTGAGAGTATGTGTATGTGTGTGAGTGTGTGTGTGTGCGTATCAGCGTACGCGCGTGTGTCTTTGAGAGAGACACTGGCCGGTACTTAAAATGCACCCTGCAGCCGTGGTGGTGCGGCAGAGCCCTGATGAAATGCGTGATCACAGGAGATGATAATAATTGCGGTGATAGCTCATTACAGCTCCCAGATGATTTGGAGCTGTCGGGGGAACGCCGTCCTCTGACACCGGCACGGACGCGCAGCATCACTGACTTCAGGCACTGATTGGTGGGATGAAATATTGCTGGCGAAAATTAAAAGGTCTCAATGTCAAAATAATTCATGATATGCATATCTTCCACCCTGATGAAATAGCTGATATCTGGATTAGTTGGATAATAAAAGTGATCAGGGCTACAGTTAAACTATTTCTGCAGTAGAGTCTGTTTTATCAATGTCAAGCGGGTGGCATTAAAGGGTCAGGACGTGGGGAAAGAGAGCGAGTGTGTGTGTGTGTGTGAGTGTGAGTGTGTGTGTGTGTGGTGGGGGGTGGGGGGTGGGGGGGTTGGTCACCTGTGATTTGAAAGCAGGATATCTGTCCTTATTGCCCCAAAACGTCCCATCAGTGTGTCTGCCGGCCAGTATTACCGTTCAGCAATATGGTGTGACATTCAAATTCCCCCGAATGACAGGTTATTAGAAGTGGAGAGCAGGCGGAACATAATTAACCACCATAACTTTGACCTGTAATGTGAAGTGATGGCAATATTGTAATGGAAGGAGAGAAAAAGCCACTCTGTTAAAACACTGGGAGGTGAGGGGGAACTCTCCGATCACAAGACCTGATTTTAAAGTGACATTTCCACGGTTTATCTTCATAATGGGCTGTCACACTGATATTGAGATTTTAGAGCGGACTTTTTTTCATTCCTGCATGGTGTAAATTCTTTGATGGCTGTTGAAATGGTACACACAGAGGTGTGTTCTTCAATAAGGAATCATTATAACAAAATCGTCTGAAATATCCTTTCGGTGTCAGATTTCTCTTTTGTTTGAAAAGTGCCAAGGAAGTGCCGTTCAGCTTTGTTTTGTGTGTGACGTTAATATCCTCTACTCAGCTATTAGCATTTCTATTTACAAATAAAGTACAGATCAATTAGCCTCATTGTGAAAATAATATTGATGTAGCGTGTCTTCTGAAATGAATTCTGTTCACAATGTATTATGATCAGTGGTAGCCAAGGAATTGAAGTGGTCACCATTAATTATATGGCTTGACAGGATTTTATTTAGTTTCTTGCTATTTTCAAAACTTAAATTTGACAATTTGATTTTCATAGCATGTTTTTATGTTCCGAATTCCGTATTTCATCAACACAAAAACAAAAACAAAATAAATAGTGAACAAACCAAACCGAACAGTTTTACCCAGAAAAAACAAGCTTGAATGAGCAGCATTAGGCATGTACACTTTCGGCAGAAATCTCTTAATTTGCTTGTTAATTACTGCTCTCATAGAAACACTTTTCAGATAGCACTGTTTACCCTGGCCAGGCTGAACAGTGGTCACAGCTGTTGAGCTCAAGGTTATTCAAGGCTTTTATTTCGCCATTCATATTAGTACATCTAAGTATTCTAATTACATTCAATAAGAGGAGAAAATAATATTGGCTGCACAGGACATTCGATGCCTGTTACACAATTCAAAGCATGTTTACTGCGGCGTCTGCCTTCCTTTTCAAACAGCTACCGGACATTGTGATGAGCAATGAAACCCATCTGGCATGTGCATAACTCCAACTGTTGTGTGAACATGCGGGATATTCAGTTTATGCCCCAATACTACCTGGAACATATACCGAGGTCTGTTCTAAAATACTGGTGCTGCCTCTCAGTCCAGCCACGGAGATGAATAGGCGAGCAGAAATGGGCGTTGGCTGTGTCAGGCATTCGTTCTCACTTCCAGACGTGAGGAGCGGAAGCGCGTTGTGGCGTCGCAGGCCCCTCTATTGTGTGTTTGTGGCACGTCTCTCGCACAGAAGGTCTGCCGTTTCTGCTCACTCTCCGCGCTAACCCGTCCTCACCCCCTTTCATAACGATGGCAGATGGCTCCCGATGAATCCTTCATAATCATGTCAGGAAGGCTGCTCCGATCCCAATTCATCTCTTTAAAAACATTTCATCTGACAGAGAATTACACAAAGATGGAGGCAGCTGAAAGGCCGAGGCATTCTGGAATTGTCATCACAAACAAGTGTTCCTCCAGAATGCCACCAGGACACGTATCTCTAAAATGGATACATTTATCTGCCTTTTCTTTTTTTTTTCCTCTGGTGAATTCGTCTTACAGTAACCCCCCCCCCTCCCCTGTGCGACTGCTGGGTTACCCTTTCAAACTCCCTCTCCTTTTCTCTTCATTTTTCCCCCTCTTCTGATTTTCCCCCACTCCTCCCCCACCCCCGTGGCCCCCCGTGGCCCCTCCCGCGGGACTCAGCCGTCATTAAGGGCCTGATAATTGTGGATCAGGTGAAGTTTGTTTCACCTCATTTCAAGGTCATGCACCACTAGGACCATTTTCCTGACTGAAAGGGCACGTAATTTCACAGCCGTGTACTCCTCATTAATCCCTCCTGAGTGGGTGCTTAGAAAGTTCCAGATCACAGATTTGTTTTTGTCTTGTTTTCTGACTCACTGCCTCTCCCCACCATCGCATTAACCCTTACGCCAGGCCTCCCCAGCACCCCTCCTCTCTCACCTCCCCTCTTCTCCGAGCACTCCCAGACAATGTCTTTTTGGTAACGTCCTGAATTTATAGATGAATTAGCCCTGGCGCAGAGGTGAGAGCGGACCAGGGCATAATGAGAATAAACGCCAGTCAGCACCTCACCTCTGTATCAGTCACCTTGTGGAGTGTCGTTCTGTTTCTCTGAACTGAGCTCAGAGAGAGCACAGGCCACCTGGAACCGCCCCGATCTCAGACAGAACACACTGCTGTAGCATTGCTAACACCAAACAGGCTTCTGCTTATGTACTCCGTTAATAAAGTCACCATTTGTTATACTGTAATCCAGCTTTATAAAGTTTGGGTTATAAAGTGAATATGTTGTGAATAGAGTGGATGTAATGTACATTGTAGCATTCCGGGGTCTGTTGTTATGCCTGCGAATTTTGTTCACAAATGCTTGCGAGTGAAAACAAGCAGAATTCAGCATCGGATTTTCTAAATAAGAAGTCTATAAAATTATTAATTTGCTTGTATGTGTACTTCTCTTTGTTGATATCTATGTATGTTTGCCTATGTGAAGCCAATTTCTACATTTTATAACTAGTTTCCTTTAACTTTTTGTCGATATTGAATTATTCATGAGAAAAACTGAAGAACTTTAATTAACATAAAATAACAATTTGCAAATTTATGGAAACCACTAATTACTCGCCTTATTTGCCATGACTATGATATTAAATATTCATAAATGTGTGATTATTTCTTTGATTTGACTGGGGTGTGAATTTACCCACTATTTTCATGAAATGGAAGAGGAGAGCTTGGAAAAGCTATAGCGAATCAAACAAAGAGGAACGTACACCCTGAACTGTTATGAAATATTCCGACTTACACTGAAATACACTGCTCAGTGTTCATCTAGAATGAGTTCTGAAATGAATTTGATTCATTTCTTTAAATGTGGAAAGAATATGAAATACGGCAGCTTCTAGTCTTATTATTATTGTGTTTTAAAGCAAACAAGACGGCCTGGTTTTGCTGAAAGTACATAACTTGCTTTACAAATGAAATTAAACAGTAGTTCCCACATTATGCATATGGCACTCTTATTCCACAGTCAGAATCACACCTCCGCTGCCATCTATGCCTGCGTTGTTGATGATTACACCACGGACATGACGGACATGACGGACATGGTATAGAGGTCCTGCAGTTCTCCATCGCTCTAAAAACACACAACTGTCTGTCTATCACCCACAGGAAGATCTCACAGCTAAATTAGCTAAAATCTCATTCACTGTGCCTCAATAGATTTTTCCCACCCTGCAGACGTCTGTAGATAGTTTGCACCCTGCAGACGTCTGTAGATAGTTCCCACACTGCCCTGCAGACGTCTGTAGATTGTTCCCACCCTGTAGACGTCTGTAGATTAACCCCACCCTGCAGACGTCTGTAGATTGTTCCCATCCTGCAGACGTCTGTAGATTGTTCCCACCCTGCAGATGTCTGTAGATTGACCGCATCCTGCAGACGTCTGTAGATACTTCCCACCCTGCAGACGTCTGTAGATTGACCCCACCCTGCAGACGTCTGTAGATTGTTCCCACCCTGCAGACGTCTGTAGATTGACCGCATCCTGCAGACGTCTGTAGATACTTCCCACCCTGCAGACGTCTGTCGATTGTTCCCACCCTGCAGATGTCTGTAGATTGATCCCACACTGCAGACGTCTGTAGATCGGTCCCACCCTGCAGATGTCTGTAGATAGGTTCCACTCTGCAGACGTCTGTAGATCGGTCCCACCCTGCAGACGTCTGTAGATAGGTTCCACCCTGCAGACGTCTGTAAATAGTTCCCACCCTGCAGACGTCTGTAGATTGTTCCCATCCTGCAGACGTCTGTAGTTTGTTCCCACCCTGCAGATGTCTGTAGATTGACCCCACCCTGCAGACGTCTGTAGATTGATCCCATTCTGCAGACATCTGTAGATTGATCCCATTCTGCAGATGTCTGTAGATAGGTCCCACCCTGCAGACGTCTGTAGATTGTTCCCACCCTGCAGACATCTGTAGATTGTTCCCATCCTGCAGAGGTCTGTAGATTGATCCCACCCAGCAGACGTCTGTAGATTGACCCCACCCTGCAGATGTCTGTAGATTGTTCCCACCCTGCAGACGTCTGTAGATTGTTCCCACCCTGCAGACGTCTGTAGATTGTTCCCACCCTGCAGACGTCTGTAGATAGTTCCCACCCTGCAGACGTCTGTAGATAGTTCCCACCCTGCAGACGTGACTTCAGACATGAAGCCTTGAAGACTTGGACCCCAGCTGGGACTGCTGTCAGCCGAGGTCTCCCCTTGTCAGAATGTCTACGCATAATGTATGCATTCGGCCCAAATTTTACGAGTTTGTAATATCAGAATGAATTACCGATATTTCTCCCAAACTGAATGACGTTGACGAAAACACTAAGTGCAGGCAATTTAGCTCTATTTGCACATTAATTTGGGCCCACCTGTGATGCTGAGTGTGCTAAGTAGGTACATCAGTTTTCATTACAGCTCTTACAGAGTGGATTTAGTTAAATTACAGTATTAATTATCAAATTTACAAGGTATCAGAGTGACAAACGGCTCTGTGGAACTCCATACCTGAACCTCCTGTTCTTCTGCTGGATACTTTGTTCTGGTCCTTGTCATGACCTTCAGATCCTACCAAAGATCTGTTCTGATCTGATCCTAGCTCATCTCAAAACATTGCTTGCTGACAGAGACGTATCCTTGTCTGTATAAAATAAAAAGAATGAACGTTACCTTGCATTGGACTGATGAAGTACATCTACATTATTACCGCCATCCACAATTCAAGAGCAGTTGAAAATGAGAGTGTTCGGCATTGAGAATATTCTCATGATGTTATGGCACGTTCCTCCTCAAGGCCTGACTGACTAATCGCACTGCGTCTGAACGAGCGTACTGCGGTTAAAATCGGTTAACCGTGCTCAACTGTCAGCCATGTTATGCACCAGGGGTTGGTCTTGAAGATATTGATGAAGAGATGGATTTGGAGATGGAGACTCTGATTTAAGAACTCTCAATGAAATAGCCCCTCTGACCAGAGTTGGTCAGGGATATTACAGCCTGAACGCATGTACCTGAGATATGCTCTAGAGAAGATCTTTCTCCTGGCCTCACTATGTTTACACAAATGCAACCATAACAAAAATTATGTGATGTATTCAGATTTGTATTGAGAAGTTTTTTTTGTGAAGCCTGTTCAGTCTTCTTCATTTTAGTACAATGCTGGTACAGTACTGACCCATCTGTGCAAAACAGTCACATTCCAGCAAACGGGTTAGGGAGCTAGCCTTGCTATTCGAAAACTATGGCTTTTGTGTTATGGCTGTGTCCAGCATGAAAGTGCCTAACCTGAATAGCTTTAGGTATACAGCGAATTTTAGCTGTGTATGTCTCTCTCCATAAGAGTGTATGCTAAGTGTCTTAAATGTAAAATGCTGTGAAAACAGCACATAATGCCCACTTTTAGTGTACCGACAATCCCCCACAGTCTACTCTAATGACAAATCCAAGCCTTTCAGGCAAAGCTAAGCTTGCTCACTTTTACTGTGGTTCCGCTCACTGTAAACATTGTGCAGGTTTACAGTGGTGTAATCATCATTTGGCAATCTAACAGGGCTGTTTTTGAACACATGTTCAAGCTTTGTTCATTTCAAGTTTTATTAAATAATATCCATTGCAGGCCTACAGATGCAAGCTTTACAGGGTCTTGAAAAGGCTTTGCTGGTTTCCATGGGTGTCAAAATTAAGCAGAATTGATCCATGTGTTAATGAGCACAATGTTCATTCCACCAATTTGCATCCTTTCTATGAACTCATAAATCTGTGTATGCTGATTAGAGTCTTAACAGCACATGCACGAGTGAAACCATGATCTGTGCTGTCTGCTGAAATCACGCATGGATACAGAGGACTTTCTCATCTCAGCTGTTTAAAGCGGTTAATAGAAAAACTCTGTCAACTTGTAAGACTTTTGTAATGCCTTTGTTTTGATTGTAGAACTTGTACACGGGCGCCTACATTTGTTTGAAAGCACATAATAATATACAGACCTGGGGCCTGTTCTACAAAGAAAGATTACTAGAGTGGAACAGCTCTTTTTACTTCAGTCCGTGTTCAAGATTTGGACGGATTCCAGGTTTTACTATATCCAGCAAACAGCGTAATCTTGCTTTGTGGAACAGGCCCCTGTACATCCTGGGCTGCATGATGGAATTCACAGACAGGCACAAGCCTGCCGTGTCTGGTGGCACTCGGCTGAAATATATCAAGTGTTCCATTTGAAAGAACGGAGGGCTTAATTTAGCCGTTGGCTGAAGGTTTTCATGTTGTAAAGCGCTGTATTAATCATAATTGCACAACACCATTAGTCTATACGTCATTCTATTAAAGAAATCACATTATCATACATTTCATTAATTAAAGTCTAACCCAGCCAATCTACTCTGAGGAGCGTCACAGTGTCTCATCCAAAGGGGAAGAGATGTGGGTGGGGGGAGGGGGAAAGGACAGCTCTGCTGACAGTCTCTCAGAAGGCCACTGAAAGGGGCCCCGTCTGCACGCAGGAGCCGTTTGGGGGCCTGGCAGGGGGCGATGCTGTGAGGTGTGTTCGGAGGCTGTCCTGACGAGGGCTCGTGCAGCAGCTCAAACCGGGGGCTGCGATCTCCGACCCTCTCAGAAAGAGGCCAATTGCACTCTTCTGCTGTAGGCGAGGTGTGTCAGAAGCGACGGTGACCGGGGCTAACATGGCTGCCCGTTCTTCGCTACTCTAACCAACATGGAGGGCTGCGGTGAGCGTTTTTCCGCCTCTTAATGGCTCCTCTTATCCAATGGAGGGAGCGGGCCTGGCGTGACGCCATCGAGCTGCAGTCTCCAGAGAGCAAAACGCTGTCATTATTGCACGCGCACGACACTTCAGGTGCGCATTAGAGCCTTCCCATAGACACTGGGGAGGGAAATGGAAAAAGAGGAAAAAATGAAAAAGTTAATGAGTACCAGGAAGAGGGGGACACAACCACACACAAAAGGGTCAGCACGGGGAGGGGCATTTGCATAATTGCTGAGAGGAGTCGAGTGGGTGTATGTATCAATAGGCACCTCCACGCCACACTCCTCTCCCATCTAACCATTGTTCAAGAGCGACAGATCTACGCCGGGGCCGTTTGTCTGGACCGGAGTGGCTCGTTGACAGAGGAGGGAATTCAATCATTTCACCCATTTCATTGCATGTAAATAAATGCACAATGCCACAATACGTTGTGTAAACCAATCTTCCCAAGAGGATAAATTGTTAAAATAGAGCAATTAAAAATAACCCACTGAAAATATGTTTTGCTTTCATTTACACAAACGGACTCAGATTTTTATTTTTTTATCTCTACCTTATCCCTTCGACATTTTATGTTGCCTTACTTACCACATTATTTCAACAGCTGATGTACATCTCATGAACTTTGACCCTGTCGGTGTTGTGTTGCTGAGAAGCGGTGTGGTGTGAGGTACCTCCGTGGCGCCCGCTCCCTGGAGGTGTGTGTGAGGTACCGACTGCATGGCGGCGTGTGAGGTACCGCTGTGGGGGTGTATGTGAGGTACCACTGTGCGGGTGTGTGTGAGGTACCACTGTGGGGGTGTGTGTGAGGTACCGCTGTGCGGGTGTGTGTGAGGTACCGCTGTGGGGGTGTATGTGAGGTACCGCTGTGCGGGTGTGTGTGAGGTACCGCTGTGGGGGTGTGTGTGAGGTACCACTGTGGGGGTGTGTGTGAGGTACCGCATGGCGGCATGTGAGGTACCGCTGTGGGGGTGTGGTGTGAGGTACCGCTGTGCGGGTGTGTGTGAGGTACCGCTGTGAGGGTGTGGGTGTGGTACCGCTATGGGGGTGTGTGTGCGGTACCGCTGTGCGGGTGTGTGTGAGGTACCGCACGCGGCGTGTGAGGTACAGCTGTGCGGGTGTGTATGAGGTACCGCTGTGGGGGTGTATATGAGGTACCGCTGTGGGGGTGTGGTGTGAGGTACCGCTGTGGGGGTGTGTGTGAGGTACCGCAGTGGGGGTGTGTGTGAGGTACCGCACGGCGGCGTGTGAGGTACCGCTGTGGGGGTGTGTGTGAGGTACCGCATGCGGCGTGTGAGGTACAGCTGTGCGGGTGTGTATGAGGTACCGCTGTGGGGGTGTGTGTGAGGTACAGCTGTGGGGGTGTGTGTGAGGTACCGCTGTGGGGGTGTGTGTGAGGTACAGCTGTGGGGGTGTGTGTGAGGTACCGCTGTGGGGGTGTGTATGAGGTACCACTGTGCGGGTGTGTGTGAGGCACCGCTGTGAGGGTGTGTGTGTGGTACCGCTATGGGGGTGTGTGTGAGGTACAGCTGTGGGGGTGTGTGTGAGGTACTGCACGGCGGCGTGTGAGGTACCGCTGTGCGGGTGTGTGTGAGGTACCGCTGTGGGGGTGTGTGTGAGGTACCGCTGTGGGGGTGTGTGTGAGGTACTGCACGCGGCGTGTGAGGTACCGCTGTGGGGGTGTGTGTGAGGTACTGCATGCGGCGTGTGAGGTACAGCTGTGCGGGTGTGTGTGAGGTACCGCACGCGGCGTGTGAGGTTCCGGTGCGGGGGTGTGTGTGAGGTACAGCTGTGGGGGTGTGTGTGAGGTACCTCTGTGGGGGTGTGTGTGAGGTACAGCTGTGGGGGTGTGTGTGAGGTACCTCTGTGGGGGTGTGTGTGAGGTACAGCTGTGGGTGTGTGTGTGAGGTACCGCACGGCGGCGTGTGAGGTACAGCTGTGCGGGCGTGTGTGAGGTACCGCACGCGGCGTGTGAGGTACCGGCGTGGCGCTGGCTCCCTGGCGGTGCGGTGCCACTGAACCCGCCGCGCGGTGGAGCCTGTGGCTCTGCTCGGCCCGTCTCCACGGGCCTGATTTGCATGTGTACTGTGTGTACAGCCACGCTGCAGTGTTGACCTGTGCTGTCATCTCCCTGATTACCTCCCTGATTCACTTTCCTTGTTTAGTAGTGTGCAATCAATCATAATCAATTAGCCGAAATGTTGAATCATTAAAACCATTATCATTAATTAAAATAATTATCACTTTCTGCCAATGCTTCATTACCAGTGTTGTGTAACGTGTCTGCCGCAGACAAGACTTTCTCTCTTTTTTAACTCAGAAGAAAATATTTGAATGGGAAATAGAAGCCCTCAGCATGCAGCTGGCACCAGTGAATTGTGCTGCATTTTAAACATGCACGTTACTGGATGAGAAGGGAAATTAGGGTATATTGATGTATTAGCAAAAGAGTAAAAAAATGTATGTTCCCACACTTTGAAGGTATCCAGAAATATCATTATAGATATTCAAAATATCAACCGTATTTATTGAAAAAAATTTGACAAGAGAAGGAAACATTGATTCACAAAGATTCAGTCAAATATACCTTCATATAAAAAATGAAACTTTGAAGACACGCGAGGGACTCACATGAATAAATGACGTCTGGCCTAATGCAGTGAAAACAAAACGCTCGTTAAAAAAGGAGACGTGGGCAATGACAGGGCGCCCCCCGCATGTACCTGTGACATTGAATGCCCTGTAGTCTCGCTGTCTCAGAGAGCTTATCCTTTTCAAATAATCAAATGCTACAGCACTAGCTCCATGCTCCCTCATGCTTGGCAAGGACTGTCTATTTTTCTCTGAGACGTACATCCATACTCTTTAAGGAATAGAGCGGGGAAGACCATTAATGATGTGTAAACGTCCCAGACGCGCGCATTGGAAAGCCCCCAGGGAGGGAAAGGCGTGGAGGCAGGCTCGGACCGCCGTGCTTAGTCAGGACAGTAATTCCATCTTTCCAGACCATTGTCAGCCCGCTTCTCCCTGACGCTCCTGTTTGAACCTGGAATAGACCTGTCATTTTCTAAACTCCAAATAATTGCTCATGTCAAATTTTCCTTGAAAGCAGCTAGAGCCTAAGGGCCCAGAGGCGCGTATTCACTTCCCTTGTGTGTGTGTGTGTGTGCGTGCGTGTGTGTGTGTGCGTGTGTTTGTGTGTGTGTCCGTGTGTGTATGTGTGTGTGCATGTGGGCATGTGTGTGTGTCTATGTGTGTGTGTGTGTGTGTGTTTGTGTGTGTGTTTGTGTGTGTGTGTGTGTGCGTGTGTGTGTCTATGTGCGTGTGTGTTTGTGTGTGTGTGTGTGTGTGTGTGTGTGTGTCTATGTGCGTGTGTGCATGTGTGCGTGTGTGTCTATGTGCGTGTGTGTTTGTGTGTGTGTGTGTGTGTATGTGTGTGTATGTGTGTTTGTGTGTGTTTGTGTGTGTGTGTGTGTGCACGCATGTTTTCTTTTTTCCTCCCTAGGGTCTTCCGTTTGAAGACCAGGCTGCCACAGCTCCCTGATCAGTGAGTGGTGATCTATGGGGGCCCTCTCTCCCCTGCCTTTTTGAGCAGAACAGGGGTCCCGCTAAGGTCAGATCACGCGTTTAGAGCAGGTGCAAATGGGATGGCCCTCAGCGCTGTAGCCAAGCCTGAACGGCTCTAAATCACTCCGCTGGATGGGCGCAGTAAAGGCCTTTTCTCCCGTGTGATGCCTCCTAAGATGGAGCCGGCCTGTGGCTCGCGGCCCGCTAGCCTCCCGTCCGCCATTTTGTCTCCCTCCAAAGCCTCCAGCATGCGGAGCAGAGGGTGGCGCTGCATGGCTCCGGGCCTGTGGAGCGGGAACAGAGAGGAGTCTCCGAACATGTGGCACCCCGCTGGAGCCCAGCTGAGCCGCGGCGGTGCCACAGAGAGGCCCTGTCGGCCGCGGAGCGCACCTGATTGCATCGCTGGCAGCCCATCCGCAGGAACTGCCGTGGCTGCTGTCCATTATGCCCAGGGAGGGCGAGGAAGACTGAGGGTGGACTGTGAGGGAGCCGGGGTCTGGTGGGGCTGGTAGGCACACATAGACGGCTCAACTGTGAGCGGCGTAACTTCTGTGTCCACTGCATACAGCCTTCTGCCTAGAGATTAACTTCCAGAATGTTCCGATCATGTTCCGCATGTTCAATGATGCTGCAACCAATATTTTTCCCTTTTACAGAATAAGTGGAATACATAGATATGGGTAAAGTATCTTTACATTTTTTATATATTTTTTTAGAAGAATACAATTATTATATGAGTTAACGTATTCAACTACTTACAATATCATTCACATTATAGTATAGTCCATAAATAACATTTCACACTAGTACAACAACAGCACGTCCTTGAAAACTCTTTTGCTCTTTAAGAGTCTGACTTACAAATAGATTCTCAAGGACACACACCAAGTCTTTAATATATATTATTAAGACATTAATTTTCATTCTTAGAAATGAGAAAATATGTGAATGAAGCATATATAAATACATTCGATCCTGTGGTATGTGACAGCGAAAGAGCTTCAAGGAGAGCTCCATCATCACGAGGATCCGGGAGGATCACTGGAGTAGAATGGCCTGTCTCACTGGCCACGCGGCCTGTTTATGATAAAAAGGACTTATTGGTGTTAAAATGAAAGGCAGGCCTTGCTGGCTGTCATGCCATAAAGGATGCTGTCGGGGAGCGCGGACATGATTTCATGCCTAATGATTCCCACACTAATATCACTGTGAGCCGCGGTGAGGATAACCAAGTTGAGCTGTCTTAGCTCAAATGATTCAATTAGGCCAGCTGTCCCTGTTTGTCATGGCTCAACTCGCTTTTAAATTACCTATCCAGAGCCCATACGTGCCTCTGCATTGAACTTACCAGCTCAACAATTTCAGAAAAAAAGGAAAAACCAGAGAGCACTGCAAGAAATCAAGCCAAAGAACGTAATAAGCGCATTATCCACTTTACTGCTGAGTGCGATTACTGAAAATACATTTGACTTCTTATCTGCCCTGTTTTGTTGAGGATCTTGCTCGCAGAACAAGAGGAAACTCTCAGAGCATGCCGCTGTGATTGGTGAGATACTGACAGTTCTACCAATGCGTGAAAATGTGTGGCCCCTGTGTATCTGTGCACCGTGAGGAATCCAGAGCCCAAACACTGTGAAGGTCACATGGAAGAGAGCGGATCTGTGTGTTATGGTAATATCCCGCAGAACACATCGACGCGGCGCTGTAATTCGCTTTTGCAATCTCCCGGCTCCACAGTGTGACACGCATTATCAATGCAGAAGTCAAGTCTTTAACGGTATTAAATATTAAGACACATTTAAGTATTATTAATGTTTGTGAAGCTAATGTATTTTAGTAGCAAGGCTTCTCCCCTTATTTTAATGTAGTTAAACATGAATCTATGTTAACTAACCTCATCAAATTTAATTAACACAATAGTCACTTTTAGACCATGGTGCTGTCTGGGTGGAATGAGAAAAGATTATGGGGTGGCATGATAAGACAGGACAGGGGAAACCAACAGCAGCCTGTCAAAAATAACTATGTAACTTGGAAAATGCACTCAGATCTTTAACTCATAAATGTTATGATAATGGTATTGTAAAAGCTATAGCCTGGGATAGCTTTTGAAGTAGATATGCAGTATGTGTCAGCAGTCAAGACAAAAATGTCTAAGAGAGGTGGAGGGTGTTGGTTTAACACAACAATTTTTTACTTCAGGAAAGCTTTTTGCATTACCGAGATGATTCGTATGAAATGGAGTGAAATAGCAACCATAAGGGATTAAGTAGTCACAGGTCATTAGACTCTGATTCACAGCATCCCAGAATTCTGAGGTAGACAGCGGGATGGCAGCACTAGTCTGCATATTTATTTTTGTTATGAACCTTTCCCGTTAATTTCAAAAAAACATATGAAATATGTCTTCCGCAATTCCTCTTAATTTATAATGAGATGTTTATGTGTCATGTCATGTACACAATTTCCTGTTTGTTTTGAATAAGCATAACATCATGTCTAGCAGATGAATAAAAAAAAATACAGTTGTAGGTGCACAAAGAAAAAAAACCATGTCTATGCAAATAGACAGTTCTCAGTACCTGAAAACATCTCTGTAGCTTCGGCAAATATCGCCTGTGCCAATGTCTGACAACTCAACTGTGAGTGATATTGCACATTTGCGTTAATAAAATACAATACATTGCATTTGCAGACATGTCGTGATTTGCATCATGAATATTGTGCACATGCTTATGCGTCCATGTAAATACAACCAATATTTCATTTTTTCACTTGACTTCAACACTCTAATATAATCTATGGTATATAACCAAGGAAAAAATGTAAATGTTAACGAGGATGATCTGTCCATGGAGAAGAAAATTACATTAACAAGGGGCTGTGGTATTGCAGTGCAGTGTTTTGCAATCACGATTTACTGTTCTGGAACTGCTTATGGTCAAATGTGACAGCGTGGTAACAGATAAACAGATAACAAAACAATAAGAACCCTTCATTATTGCCTTTCTTAAATTTGATATGGCTGGGAATTTGCCCTGGAGTGAGTAACAGTGGGTTATGCTGAACTATTTATGAATAAAACAAAAGCCGCCTCCAAAGTATTGACAGAAAATGACTCTCTGAAGTGGTGCCCTGTTGCAGAAGCACCCTGATTGTATCTGCTTGACACATTGTTCTTTTCCCAGATGAGCCCCAGATCCAGCCTCGTTTGTTTTATATTGCCTTAATTCATTCTGAGGGAGATTATAATAATATTTATGAAAAGTTGAATGAAACAATTTCTCAGAGACAGAAGTGAAAATGGGTATGTGACACCTATTCTTTTGAAACGTTGAGTCTGCGATTTAGGAGAACACTTCCTAGAGTAAACAACAAAACATTATTTCTATAAGAAACCAAATAAACTATAATACTCGATAATAAAACACACAAAAACTGGAAGGCAGTAGCATACACTATAGCATAGGACAAATACGCTCAGTGAGCACTTTATTAGGAATTTATTAGACTTATTTCTTCGACTTATTAAGTCTTCTGCTGCTGGAGCCTATCCACTTAAAGGTTTGATGCGTTGTGTGTTCAGAGATGCTCTTCTGCACACTGTTGTAATGCGTGATTATTTGCGTTACTGTCACCTTCCTGTCAGCTTCAACCAGTCTGGCCCTGCACACTGTCAGTCCACCCTGGTCTATATTATGGTTTCTGTGGGAGCTTACTGTATGTGTTCAACAAAGTATATTATTCATTTAAAAAGGGAAGATTAAGAATTTAGGATCTTTATTGAACGGTCATGTAGGGCCCTCATGCACTATATTAGAGATCAAAGTACTCTTTCAGGGATTCATTTAGACTGAATGTCTCTGTATTGTTTTATTTAACAGAATGGAAAATGAGTCCATTCTCCATTCCAATGGAGTCATGAGTGAAACAAGTATTGTGTTCAGTTGCATTTGATGAGCCTGCCTTAATCTCTCATCCCAAGGATGACACTTCCTAAAGCACACTTATTTGGACTCAAGGCCCTGCAGGGACCAAACCGACACCACTCGCTGTACGGCAGCATTAGAGCCTTCATCGGAGGTCTCCTGTACATAGTGTACAATGCACAAGGCCAAGTCTATTCCGCTCTGATTCAGCAGTTTGACATGAAAAGAGTAGAGGATCGTACAGAACAGCATGATAGCGCCACGAAACAAAACAAAAGAAAACCCACTTCCGTTATCACGTATTTGACAATACTAATTTAGAATGAGCGAAATTCATATTCAGAATTATGTCCTCATCTTTTATTGAGCAGTGAAGACATGGATTCGCAGATCATTTATAGGAATACGTGTTCGTTAAGAATTTTTGTTCTATTTTTGTAAATATTCATTATATACGTAGTTAAATATTAAGCATGTATTATGTCTTAGTGTCTTGCTGGAAAAAAAAGAATAAATGCATGTTGTAGTTATTTGGTAGAGGTTCTGATTTAGACTGAATATGAACAGCGCTTTCCAAACAAAATGAGTTATTTCTAACAATGGTGTTTTCAAAGCTACATCTAAAACTTGCGGGGTGGAAACATCTCATAACTGTAGCGTTTTGGGCCGGCCGGAGCGTGGCTGTGTGTGGGGCAGTGTGAGCTGTCAGGGAGGTGAGTTGACGCATGCTTATTACAGTGATTGAGAGAGCTCACTTCTTCTGATGGCAGCCAAAGAGAAAAAAAAGAATGTCATATTCATACAACCGAATTAACACATTTAAAGGGCTGGCCACTCGTTAACTCAATTCACATCTATCTTTGTCAGTTTTCTGACCTCCCTGTTACCGAGGACAGAAAAATAACAATGGGGGGCTTTACTGCACACAAACACACATGCACACACGCTGCTGAAATCCTGGAATAATGTGTGTCCATGTTCACTAAAACATTATACAGAATTTGGATTGATGGCAATTATTTCCCCTTTGTCCATTTTTGTGTGAATATTTGTTTATTAACTCTTCCTTCAGACAGCCAATAACAGGGTGATTATCATGAGATATAACTGTTTTAGAATTAGATATACAGTACATACAGACATACAATATATCCTACAGTGCACAATCCTTCCTAAACTGCACAAGCGGTCATATGATCAAATACAACACTGGGGACACATCCGTGTGTTAAGGGAGATGTAACGTGCAGGTCACATCCATCTGTTAAAGGTGATGTAACATGCAGGTCGCATCCGGCCATCCGGTTCAAGGAATGTCAATAAATTACAAATATACATGCAAGACATTGCATTACTAGTGTTAAGACCCGTGTACTATTCACGGTCCAGGTCACAGTTCAAGAAACAGATTTGTCACTCACTTGAAAAATGGAACCAGGTAACTATGTAATTGAGAAAACTAACCATTTGCTGCTGAACATAAGAAATGAAGTACATTGCACTGTGACTGACCTCGATACCTGCTCACACACACTAGCCTCAAAAGAAACTCCAGACTCATTGTGGAATTATACGCACAATGGTTAAAATACTTAAACTGCCTCAATGTCCCTCATCATGTTGAAGGTTCTAGCCATTGATTTTAAACACAAAAATAAAATAAAAAATCATAATAATGATCCTATAACCTGTTTTATTTAATTTATTGACTAAATAATATATATTGGTATATTGCTATCTAGTGGACATGATATACTATACATTCAACTGCATAAATTGACCTTGTGTCTTTATCTAAGCCGTATCAATAAGAAGTTAAATAACATTGTGATTTCAGTTCGTTTTTTTGTGTTGAGGGTTACCGTGCAACTTGGAACAGGAATGGGCTACAGCGTTCCAAAAAGATGGCTGTGAAACGCAGGGAAAGATTATTGGCGATGGAGGATGGTGTGATTTCACACTAACTCACAATGGGTTATGCACGGAGAGGCTTGCAGGGAGCTGAAGAGGACGAGGGGCTCGGGCTATTTTAAAACCAGGTCTGCTGCTCAGGAGGCCACTGGGCTTTTGGAGACTTCAACAGAGTTGCCTGCTTCCATTTAAGGTGGATTTACAAAAGGGAGGTTGTGATAGAGAAAGCACTACAACTGGAAATGACATTCCAGTTGTACCATTCAGAAAATGGTCTTCATCCTCCCGGAAAATGCGCAGTATATGTAATGAGTCATAACTGTGTACATGTATTGTAGAAATGCTGTATTAAAAACTGAACAAGTAAAATTCTATAAAAAAAAATCTTTGACCAGGTAAAAATAGAAGATCCCATTGTTCCAGCTATAGATTAGAATAACTAGAGTAATGGCAAGACACTGACTTGTTTTCTTTTTCTTTTTATTGGTGATTTCTTTTTAAATCATTCATAATATAAAATGATTTATCAATAAGGCCAGAGCCAATTCACATCTTGAGGTTCTGTTCAACAACTAATCTCCATCGCAGAATATAGTGTGGCTGTCTACAATAGTATAAAAGCCTATTCTAGATTTATTGTGTATGTGCATGTGTTTGATATGATCTATACACATATTTATAAGAACAGAATGCAAATCGCACAGCAATCTGGCGTGATTTATTCAGCATAATCCTACGAAAACACTTCGTTAGCGAGATGTCATTCTTTGCCTAGTGCATGGTCACAAACCACAATACATCTCATTTCAAGCTGTGTTCTTTGTTTGACTGCAGAGCCTGGCTCTACAATCTGCACTCCTCTCTACCTTAAACATCAGGCAAACTGCATTATGGGACCCAGGCCATGCCAAAACCAAATTTGGAGAGCGTCCAGCACTTCATTGGAAAGTAATGGTTTTCAGTGAACTGAGTTATGACCAGCTGTTTGCAGACAGTCTGTGACATACTGATAGAGCAGAACACCGTATGTTGCTTTCCAAATCAAATGATACAAGAAGTGTGACAGAGTGGAGAAACATCTGTCATTAGCAATTTTCAGCACGCTCCACTAATTCTGGACAAAATACGGGTAATGAAGTTACCGCAGGAAACTTCAAATACTGTCAGCGCAACAAGGATATAAGAAGCCAGTTCTTATAAAGGCCTGTAATCTAATTCATTTGTTGTAAGAAACATAGAGAGGAGAGTAATTGTTTTTGATCACGGTGTTTTTAAAATGCAAATCACAAATGTTCTTCTGTGATCAAAGGCAGCAAATCAAGGATGGGGCAGTGATGCGCTTCTTTTATGCCAATACCCTTCCTTGGTGTGGCGTCCATGGAAAGAGTTCCCACCCAGCTGAGACAGCACTTTGACAAGCCCGGCTGTCATCGCTCACTCACCCTCGACGCACAAAATCAATACCTCCCCTGTATTCTGTCACCAACAAAATGGCTGCCCACTGCTAATTATTCAGGGGATCATGGGCTTTAAACTGGCCGGTTCTACACTGCAGCCGCCATTGTGATCTTTGTGTGATGACGTACCGCACCTCTCCAACAACGTCTGCCAGCTCAGAGCCCGTTGTAAGAAGCCATGTTATGTGGGGTTGGGACTGAAACCGAATCGATGACTAGAGTGAAAGATTCAATTTTAGGTTGGGTTTCATAGTACAATGATTGCAGAAGCGAATGAATAAAAATTGATTGAACCAAGTAAAAACATTTCTGCAAGACTATAATTACTTACCTTTGTATGAATAACTCTCCGATGAGAAGGCATTGTAATACAATATAAAGCACCACAGCATGCCATCTACCATAGAGGTACCCTTTGAATATAAAACAAAATTACTGAAATTTTTTTTGTCTGCCCTGTACAATTATTATGAGTTGCTGACATTGTCACAATATTAACACCTATTTTCTAGCCCAGCTAGATGTATAAGTGTACCTGACAACACAATTTATTCTCTATCTGTGTGGTTCAGAGGGGAGGACATGGGGTTCAAGCAATGAATGCATAGTGACAAAAAAAAAAAATCCTTCAGCTGTTTGTTCACCCCAGGAAAACTGAGAGCTTTCAAATGTATCACAGAAATAGCTGGATTCCCTTTCAAAGCAAAAGTAGTTTGCTTTGTTGTGTCTCGATGGCGATATAGATTTCGTGTGCACAACCATTGACTGTGATCATTGTTCCTGATGATTTCCCTAGGCTGTAAGAAGTGTCCACACACACACAAAGTGACAGACATAGATCTATGGGAGCGATGGGCTACTCTAACACTCGTAAGTGCAGGAAGTGGAAAAGAAGGGTGGCACAATGAAGCAATGCGCTGAACACTGTGCAAACAGGGGGCAGATATTTGGCATAACGCTCGGTAACAGAAGGACCATAAAACTGTGCGTGTGTTAATATTACGTTAATTACAATGGGTGCCACATGTTAAGCAGAATGTTCTACCATTGCAGATCTACTTAAAAGTTTTTAAATTCTTACAGCTGATTGCACCAGAGTAATTACTGAAATGAACAGTTGGAGATGTTGACTATAAACCGTTTCTGTTGGAACGCTGCCCCAAATCTGATTTCCTGTATTACCTATAGTAATCATTTGTGTATTACTGTGCATGCTTGTGAATGAGCAGCAGGACTGAAATGACAATAATCACCCACAATGCTCGAGGTATGATGACACCCCTCTTGTAGAACAGCACGCCATTAATATGCAACACCTTTGGCAGTCCTGCCATTTACAAATCGTCGCAAGATTGATTGAAATAATGCTGCCAATATATCTGTCAAATATGTAAGCAATTTTGTAATGTAGAATTTTTTAATTTGCTATTCAAGTGGATGAATGGAAAGTAATAGACCTCGTCATTATGGGAGCGCTTATTTGCAAGGCCTACCTCTACCACAGCTGCAGAGCAACATGGATAGGCAGAAACAAAATGGCTACTGTCATTGTTTCATCTGATAAAGTGATTGTGTTTGTAAGATTACTCAAAAACCCTTTTGCAGTCCTGGTTCATTTTCAGACTGAAATTGAAGCAACATGCTCCCGCACTACCTGTTGGCCCCGGTCCTCTCAGACTCTGCGGTAGCCTGTGTTAGCAGCGAGCGTTGTAGGGCTGCGTCAGCCTTGCTCACAGCATACAGTGTGTCCACAGCCACCCCACTCCATCACCCAGCATTAAACGCACTGTTGTTCTCCTCTTGACCTTCTCTCTCCCGCCCGTCTTCTCTCCCCCTCCATCTGTTGCTGCTGCTG
Organism: Conger conger; assembly: GCF_963514075.1. Lineage (NCBI taxonomy): Eukaryota > Metazoa > Chordata > Actinopteri > Anguilliformes > Congridae > Conger > Conger conger. The sequence goes on from NC_083763.1 coordinate 64,025,477, forward strand.
AAAGGATGGAGCGAGACACTTCCTGTGCCACTGAAAGCCCCTCTGTGATCGATGTGTCCCCCGTGCATGCCGCCCTTCCAACCAGCACAGACATATTTGCTCACAAAGTCAATAATACGGCAATGGATGGCACTGACCCTTTTCATTTTGTCATTTTTTGTGTGTATCAGTTGATGAAGCTGCACTCCAACATTGCCTAACTGCAGTTTAGATTGTGCCTCTGAGCAAAATATATTAATGAAAGATGTTAAATGCACACAGACCACAAAAATGGGTAAAAAACGAAACTTGAAACAACCCCTGGTAGCTATTCATGCTGAAGCTGTTCTGGGGATTGAGATAATATTTTTTAAAATGTCAGGCTAAATTTATGGTCTGCTAAGTTAATAACTTGTTATTGAGTCCCGCTCTAAGTGGGGGTATTAAATTCGTGACTCAACATGTTTGCTATTATAGATTGTAAGTAGATGCAAGTTCTTGCCATGGCACATAAAATGCCATGTGTCATGGCACATAAAATGTAGGTAAAATATTGCATAGTCTGGTTCTCTCCAAAGTTAAAGCTCTTCACTGGCAATGAAATGACATTCAGAATGTGTCTGCTGAGGCAGTGGGTCTGATGCATCTCCCCCTGTTTAAATATGCTGACATTGATTTGTGAGTGAAATTCCTGATTACAGGATGTGTGACAGATAAATTTTATCAAAATTAAAGCACAATTAAACATTTCATCTTCCTAATTACTGGCTGTAGATTTGGCCTGATGACCATGTGCTGTAAGAAATCAGCAACCATAACACATTTTAATGGGGCACAGCTGTCTTACAGCTTGGTAATATTTGCACAGTGCACCAGAACTGTAATTTATGATAAAAAAATAGAAAGAATGTGCAGTGACTTGCGTGCCAGACTAGATTTAGGATTCATATACTTTAATGAGGTTTGGATGCATAGCGAGTTTCTCTTTATAAAAGATTAATGTGCCTGCTCTTGAACTCGTAAATATCTGAAAATGGTTGGCATTTCTTTGTAACCCTGCATTACACGTAAAAAAAGTGATGCCAACATTTTTTTTTCCCACACACAAGGTAGTATGCTCCCAGTGTCTGCCTCTGTTTTCTTCACCAGGAAGACATTTTGTGTCTGAATCCATAACTTGCATATGGAAATAAAGTCCTCTGCTCTGTCAAACCACATTGTGCTTTGTCCTTAACTGTCAGGAATTAAACTGTTACTTCTTTCCTGACAAAAAGACTACAGGTTTGGCACACTCTCAAATGAACTAAAGCTGTTTTATTTGAAATTAAGAAAATGTAACACTTGCTTGAAGCCTTTGTCAAAGAGCAACCAAGCCACAATGGAAAATGCGTGCCGCAGAGATGTGTTTTGCGGAAAACCTTGTGTAATATCATGTAATACCTGATAATTTCTCATTTATCCTTGATCATCTCCATTTGTCGTTTGTCATCTTCTCGCACTTCGCATGGTTTATGGTCCATCTGTTTCCATTAGAGGCCATTTCTGTTCCAAACTGAGCAAACTCTCAACTCACTGGCAGTATATTTATATTGTGCAAGAAACCCAAATCACATCCAACAGCCTCTTATATAGATTCTCCTATACTGTAACACTGCATAAATGGTGCGTGTTTTTAATATCTTATCGTTATGGTAAATGGATAGTGTTTTGAGAAGGAGGGGGTGTTCATAGGTCTAAATCACAGCCAGCAGATGGCATGGTATTTAGTGTGAAAGTGTGCATTTAAGAGGTAGAGAGTAACCTCCAGCCACAGTAATGTTTCTCACCATGTGGAAATATATGCCCATATAAAGACAAAGGTGGATAAACCCCATGTACTCTTTTCAAGCCATTCAAAGCAAGGGTGTTTTTGTGCAAGATTTGAAATAAGACTGCAAATGCTGGCTAAGAATACAATATATCTGTGAGACGTCCACACTTGCTTTCTTCTGGATGAATTTTCTCATCATAAATTCAATTCCTATTGCTTGGCTGTAGAAATCACGTAATATATGCAAGAAGTATAACTGCTGCTCATATGACAATAGTGAAACCAGTAATATTTATTTTGATGTTCTGCATATCCTGATAGGAAATAAATATTTTAAGATGTTCAATTTCACTGCAATCTAAAACCAAATCAATGAGAATGCACAATATTGCAACAATATTATATATGTGTTGCATTTATTTCAATGGATCAAATAAAATTAGGCCACAGAATTCTGTGTGTGGTACACATTTCAGTGGGCTTGGATGGATTTCCGGGGTTCAAACTAAAGTAATCAGCCTCTCTGTTCTCCCCGTGCCAAAGAATTAGCCTGGGAAATTCACCAAAATCTGGGGACAGCTTGGGAACAGATTGTTGCAGAAGGGTGGAAAAAGCTCAGAATTTGTGCTCCATAAGCTGATTCCAGGACAGATATGGAGAAAAGCTCTTCGTTAAGCAACTCGTCTCGTCTATACAGTGCTGTCCTCATGGTTACACTGCTGTTGGGCCTCTCCAGGGGGCGGATTCTGGGTCGTTCTGAGTTTAATAAGTCAGGACCAGCTTGCGTTGGTTTGGGTTGGTAAATCGCCTGGATCTCACATACTCAGGTGATTACCGCATTTGGATAACTCGGCGCTTCTTCCTTGCGTCAGAGTGAAAGTACCGCACACTCAAACGCTTTACACAAAGGACATGTGCTAACAACTCCATTGAAACATGCATTCACAAACACAAAGAATGGAGTCAACCGCTGAACAAAGAAGTCAGTTAGCAAAGATCCTCTCGTACTGCATGTATGTGACAGTGTATGATGGACAGGGACATAGAGTCGTACTGCAACTCAGACACAGTACTGTAGAAGGTTTGATTCCAACACAATAAAAAATCTTGGATTTACTCAAAAAAATTATGGATATTGGTTGCCTGCAGTATCATTAAGTCAATGTGACTTCAATGGTTGGTACTTGGTACAAGTTGAAGTCTTGATACTGTGCGCATCCACTGTCCATAATTTATGTAATAATTTTTATATGTTGGCCTTGAGCGAGTTACTTAATTGTACCTGAAAGGTACTGCAGTAACTGTGAACTTTATAGTTTTGTATGCCAGTGCTGAGAAGAGCATCAGCACAATGTCCAAATAAATGTTAGTTATCATGACTGACGCAAACAATCTTTTTTTATTATTAATTAACAATAGTGCAGCTCAGTTCCTATGCTAGTTTGTGGTGTGTGTTGTATATGATATCAGAAAAAAATGATAAAATAGATAGATTATTAGATAGATCATAGATCAATTTTTCCAAATGCATTTGACAGTAAAGCGGATTCAGTGTCCAGCACTAAGGCACTTTGAGTCTGCTGGTTGTGAGAGTGCCGAATGCTTATGGGCATTTTCCTGGCATCCCGCGGTTTGGCAGTTGGTCTCAGTTCAGGTGAGTAACACACCCTTAAGGACCCATTGACCTTATTTCATGAAAAGGTATCTGACCATGATAGAGAATGGTGCATAAAGATTAATGACTGACCATTACTGTGCTTTCCAACCATTGTAAAAAAAGAAAAAAAGTTTTTTTCGCATAAAATCTCAATGGTCACAGACTAGTCAGTTTCCCAAGCATTAATGCAGATAAAAACGCAAAACTGAAAAAAAGAAAAATACAGAATACTGTTATATTAGCAACAGTTGTATGCAAAACAAATTCTCACCCTTGCTTCACAGCATATGTGATACCTGCTGACTTTTAAAAGAATAATATTTAACAGCAATGTACGTACTGTCTAGGCAAAGGCTGTATTGGACAGGTAACTTCACTCAGAAGACCCAATACAATAATACAATAAATCAAATAAATGCATATGCCAGCTCTGCAAGTGTAAACAGAAGAACGCGTCTGGGTGCTTCATTTGGATCAATTAAGCAGAATCATCCATACTTGGGTTAAAGTGGTTAAATGTGATTCCCGCACTGCCCTCCTGTTACATGCTAATTTTGTTTTTGCTGCAGTATTTATGTGGTTCGAGGACACCGAGGACTTTTCGGCGATGAGTTACGTAACATACACCCACAGAGCACAAAGAAGCAGCTGAGAACCGAGAGACAGACACATTATGGCTGGCCCTGACAGGCTCCACTCAGTTCCTCTTATTCCCCGGGCCTGGCTCCTGACAATGTCAACCTGCAGAGGCTAGCGTGTATTCTATTACTGAAAACAATTGTGAGCTAGCACATGGCACGGTGCTAGCCTGGCAGGCGTGTGGCCGAGCACACTGTGGAGGGCCAGTGTTGTGGTGGGGTGTAGGAGCTTGTCCCGGTCCATGCTAGGGCACATCCTGATGAGCGGTCTTACCCTCGCAGATTACCGGCTGTTGTCCTAAAAATTGCAGCTTGTTGCCCCGGGACAGGGAACCAGGAACAGCAGAGGACGAAGGTACGGGCACGGTTCCCCTGCTGCGCTCCCATCAGGCCTGATCCGGGATCCAAAATCACTCCCCTCTCTGTCTCAAACATGACCAGAATGGGGAATGAAGAAAAACAATTAAAACACCACTGATTTCTGGAGCATTTCTGTACAGAGTGCTGCTGCTTAACAATCATATGCACAAACCCAGAACATTTACACAATAACAATAAAAAACATAGGTTTCTTTACTATTTACTATTTAAAACAAATTGACTAATGAAGAAGTACCCTTTTTAATGTGGTCCACACTATATTACAAGTTGTATTAAACTTGTGAATTAAATAACAACCAAAGGGAAAGAACTGACATCCTGGACTCTTGGAGTGTACCGTAAGTGGCAACACATGCAAAATGCTAATGCAGTATGTCAGCGTGATATTATATCATTATGGAAAGTCTTAAGATGGGCTTCATATAGTTTTGTTCTTGCGTAAACAACCACCTACTTCTTTCCATGTTTCTTTGAATACAAGATCTGTCAACCCCTTAATGTGCCAGTGCCCAAGCCACAGACATGTACCCTTTGACTTAGCAAAAAGGGGTCATCAGTGATATAAACTGAACAATATGTGTTGACGAGTTCCCTTTACCTCTTCACTGATTTACCATAGCCTGCACGTGTTACTGTTTATGTACCATTTTACATCCATATGCATTGGGGAACTGAACAAGATGACATTATTCAGTAATGGAGGATTATGGTGCGTCCTGGGAGATGTCATTGCCGCGTATATTAAAGTGCACCTCATAGGTATTGGGACCTCTGTTCATATCTGGAAGATGGAGCTTACAGGTGTCGTATAATAACTAAGCTGCCTGTTGAACTCATTAAGTAATTAGTTCACCCCAGACAGTAATCAAACATCATAACAGCATTTCTTTATAAGTGTTGCGACACCTCTCGCTTGATTCCATGTTTTTTTAATAATGATTGGGATGATAATATTGTAAATGAATGTAATGGGCACATATTTTTTAAACTTTATAGTTTTAACCTTGTATTGGCAGTTTCTTATCTTCCTTTTGGATGGATTGTGATGCTTCTAAGGACTTAACTCAGTTAATATTGTACTCTATGTATATTCAGAAATGTGTAGTGACCAAAGACAGAAACAGTTTTATGGTGAAATCTATGTCCCTTTTTGTTGCCGGGTCATTTCGAGCGAGTCATCAAGCTTAATCAAGCAGCAATGTTGATTTGGGAGGCTAGAAAAGGGAGGCCTGTCTGATGCTGGGGTAACTATTATAGTATAGCAACGCTCCACATTTGATCAGTATTCATACATTTTTGTAAATTATCATTTTAAGGGTTTATTAGTGGTGTAACTGTGAAAAGTTACAAATATTCTCCGTTATGTATCCTAAATGTAAATTTTCTGCCTATAAAAATATACAATATACATCCTATATGCAACAATACATTAGACTGTGCTGGAAAGCGTACACATTTCTGGCTTTAGAGGTTGTTTTCAGACGAAGTAGATTGCTCACTGTGCCAAGTGAAATGTTCTAATTGGGCCTGATGGAGGGTGTTGCAGATGAACAGCTAGTTGTAAAATAGCATGAAAATACTCGGTGACAGTACACATGTCTTGCTTTTCTGAACATACTCTTTAACCTTCTGGTCATCATCTACATATGCCCAGGACGGGAGGAGACAGCCTGCCAATATTTCACATGTCAGCTGTTTGCCTTGATCATCGATCACGGTTCATTTGACACACAGACTTTACAGGCAGCATTAAACCCACCTCAATGTGCAGTATTTATAGCATTTCCATTTGTGTTGTACTACACTATTGTATAGTGAATTATATAATAATGGCAAGATTTATATTGTCACATCTCACTGCAGTAGTCTTAAGAATTATTCAATCTATATTGTCCTGTATTTTGAAATTGCAAACAGTCTACATTAGACAAGAATTTAAAATCACTGCACATGCATCTGTGCTATTGGCAACAGAATGAAACATGACTGCTGATTGGGAATAGAGAAGATTTCCACCAGCAGTCTTCATTTGTCTGACTGAGTGTGTGTGTGGTTGAGAAAGCAATCTACCAAGAACATTTCAATATAGCATTGTTTTCTCCTTCTACTCTTGTACCCAAAAACATTTTGTTTCAGCCAGACTGAGTCATCCACTGTGAAAAGACAAACACATCAGTTGCATTCTTTAATCTTCAGGATCTTGTGTAGAGACAAATGATTGGTTAAAAATTTAACCCTGAGGACAGATATCTGTATCAAATATAAATGATGACTACATAAAAAAATGTACAAATTGCGCAGTAAGAACAATGAGCACTTAAAATAGCAATTTTCAAACTGAATAAAAAAAATGACTTTTATAAAAGAAGTAAACGGCACTTATATTCATATTAAGTATTGAATATGTTGCTGGTTAAACAGACTATTATAAGAAGCTACAGCTTGAGGATTTATAAAATAAAAACAGGAAATGTATTTTCTGTTGATTTGGGTGATTTTCAGTGACCTTGCACAGCTCCAAGGCCTTGAGCAAAGGTATTAACACAGAGAACAGACCGATAACTGAGAAGGTATTAACACAGAGAACAGACCGATAACTGAGAAGGTATTAACACAGAGAACAGACCGATAACTGAGAAGGTATTAACACAGAGAACAGACCGATAACTGAGAAGGTATTAACACAGAGAACAGACTGATAACTGAGAAGGTATTAACACAGAGAACAGACCGATAACTGAGAAGGTATTAACACTGAGAACAGACTGATAACTGAGAAGGTATTAACACTGAGAACAGACCGATAACTGAGAAGGTATTAACACAGAGAACAGACCGATAACTGAGAAGGTATTAACACTGAGAACAGGCAGATAACTACGAAGATATTAACAGAGAACAGACAGATAACTGAGGCATGGTTATATTGACCTTTGAAGTCGCAGAGAGGGGGGCTTATTTAGCATTCAGCCATTCTAACGCGACACCCAGTACACAATACACGGAGAGGATGCGCTCTCTTTTTTTTCTAGCTATTTACAATAGCGGCAAAGCGTGTGTTTATGTTGGTACAATTTTAAATAATCCGAGCAGAGCGTTGTTTATTTTTTAATAATCCTGCGAGCGGGACAGTGACAGCTGAAGAAGTCTGTATTTGTGAAAGAACAGCATGGTCGTAGAGAGGAGAGGAGTTCCTGAGGGAGGCCTAATGGTTCCTCTCCTTCCTGCACAGAGATAAAGACTCATAATAAGCGTGTATGCTCACCATCTGGCTCTGTGCATGTGGTCCTTATGGAGGCGAAAGCAGCACAATCTGTAAACGATCAGGAGCCATAGCGCTCTCTCCAGAGAGTCCGCCATGCAATCAAGGTGACAGATGGCGTGGCCGCTGCTGTGGCCCTGTGGAGAAGATCAGAATCACCTTCAATAAACTCTGACTGGAATGGGCACGAGCCCCTCCAAAAGTCAGTTTGTCAGTCAAACTGTGGCAGCTTGCTGCATGGGGGAAACATAGCGGCCAGCTCTCTGTTTTCAATATTTTCCATCTGACTGAGCCTGAACTGTGATCTTCCTCCAGTTGTCCTTTCTGTTCCTGTTGTTGCAGGCCAGCAAATTGACAGAATTATTGTATTATTGGAGAAAATTGAGAACATGATGTTGCTAATATAGGGTACAAACAGCTGGTGGTGTCAGGGACACCCAAGTGGATGCTGAAGAACCTGGGAACCTTTACAGTTCACTTAATGACATATACATTCTCAAATGAACACACACACGCACACACTCACACACACACGCACACAAATGCACACACACGCACACACACATACATACAGACACACACACACACATACACACACACACACACACACACACGTGCACACAGACATATACACACAATACACACACACACACACACATACAAACACACACTCACACACATACACACACACAGGCATATGGCGCCCACACCAAACCGTGTCATACTGGGACTGGGAGGTGATGGGTATGCTAAACCGTTTTGAACGATTCACTTTTTTTTGTGGCCACATTTGAAGCAAATATAGAGAATCAATAAAACCATACAATGGAAACAAGTATGTGGTTAAATGTTTAATTGAATGAGTGTTCAATATGCAGTGAATGTTAAAATAGAAAGATCTAGACTGGGTTATCCCATCTCCCTGGTTACACGCACAACAATGGCCAGAGTGCTGTCACTGACTCACACGCTTCCTTCATGTGAAGCAGCACTCATCTCACTGATGTAAAGATAAAAAGCAGTGCTTTTTTGCCCCAGTGCTAAATACTAGAATAGAAATGCCATCTGTTCAATAAAGATGAGCAAATCAAGCAAGAAATAAATTTCCCAATTGCAATCTGCCCTGTTGCGTATAAATGATAATTAATAAAATTAAAGATAATTTTTAAATTTAAAATTTAAAATTCCAATACCTACATCTACAATGAAGTATAAGGCTACATACAAACCACATTCTATTTTTACTTAACTTTGCATAGCAAAGACATTTTTCAACAACAGAGGCGAGACATGCAATGCCATACATTAATTAGGGTATCTAGATCTAGATCTAGATCTAGTGTCAACAAGATATGACAAACATCTACATGTAGAAGTATTCAATATATCTGTGAATACAGAAAATGTTTTTACATAATGATCTTGCTCATGTTAAATGGTTTACAGTACCATTGCTTTTATTGATGCATGGGCTGTATATTTCACACCAGGGATATGTACCTTACAAGAATGCAGACTAAGAGCATTGGAAATCTCATTACGTCTAATCATGCAATTCATTCTAATCATTTTGTGAAGCGCTAACTTTGTCTGCCAACCTTCCCATTTATGGTGAGCCTTTTGTATCTGCTGACATCTATATTAGCAATATGAAGAGTGCACCGCTGTACTGTACTTACTCCAGAGAGGATTGGCTGTCCTTTGCCACCCGTTCCTCCAGCAGGTCTCACTTAGTTAATTGCTCTTCTTATTTGATTAATTGGACAAATGTCATTGTTCTCTCCAAACCACAAATGTTTTATCGTGGCTGCACCTTGAATCAATTTAACTTCTAAATCCTCCACTTTTCAACCTTTTTTTTTCAGAAATGTTAAATATGTGCACTTGAGCTAATAATTAGATCAATTACGTTAATTGAGATCTTAAGTTGGAATGAAAAGTAGAAGACCTGTGTCAAGGGCTCTTATTTAGCAGCCCTCTTGCAGACAGAAGGTTGTCATAGTGGTGACTTTGGCCATAAACGGCTACTCCAGCCATTCGTTAAAATGGAGGGCTGTAATAATCCCATACATTATAGCAATGCAAGCGCTCAGTCATTTTAAATGGGGAACAAAAGGCTACTCTTTTATGTAGATTATTCTTATCACTTAACTGTACGTAATGCTGATAAGAGAATATCACACAGTGAAGTTTTAAATAATGCTATTCTGCTCAGTCAATACAATGTCAAAATACTGTATTTTACGAGCTCTGGGTATTATATCTATGCTAGCCTATACGTCTCATTGGCCAAGTTCTTTATTGCTCCTTGAACATTGTCTGAACTTGAAAATACTGTCCTCTGACCCTGACTTGAAGTTCCTAAACGTGAACTTGAAATGCACTTGTAAGCGTGACACACTGAGGCTATCATTTTACAGGCAGGTTTAGTCAGATCCTTATTTTCACTTGTATGGGCAGCAGTAAGTGTGGTCTGAAACCTAACCAACATTTTATATTCTTCTGACTGGCAAAATGATCTTAACCTATAGATCAATGTCAATGGAAAAATGAATTAAACCTCCATGAAAAAATACTTTTTAATTATCTTACCAAGGAGGCAGTCTGTCACCTGGATTAGAGATAGTGCCACTGTCCGTCTTTATAAAGAAACATCCCTATGAAGGAAAGATGTCTTTAAAATGCTGATTGGGAGACATTCAACAAAAACATGACACAAACATCCAATTAAAACTATAATATGTTAATTAATTGAATGCAAATTACTCCCACTCAAACCGGGCTTCCTAAAGATCAGTGTTTTGTGTTGTGCAGATTCATTGTGTCCCTGTCTGACTCTTTCTTTTGTTTGTCTTAAAATCCCTCCTATTGTAATTATTATTAGCTGATGCAGATTAACATCTGGGAGTGCTTTATTCATCATGATGTGTGTTAGAAATAGCTAAAGCCCACTTAACTCAGGCCCATGCACATATGAAGCAAGACTATCATCTATATGATTTTATCATTTATTAAACAGCACACTTTCTTCTCTACCTCTCTGTCCCTTTCTCACCCTTCCTACCCACAAAAACTGCCACAATCTAAGAAGTGACATAGAAGAGCTGTTATAATACATTCTCCCAACTAAATGGTCACTTTAGGCATTTACACAAAGAGACGTACTGTATGTGGGTGTTGTGATGTCTGGAGTTTCAGATCTACCATGGAAACTCAGATCTCCAAGGGTCTGAGTAGGAGGTTAAGTTGGCAAAGGCCAGCAGCTATGAACGCCTAATGCTACAGCCAAGAGGAAGCCAAAATGGACTGTTTGCTTTTAACTATTTATACACTCTGTCTTTGTTAATAGATTTGTGTTAAATGTTAATGATCGCATTATGATTCAGGATTGCAGTTTTGAAATATAATTCATACCTCATCAGAAGGCATTTTCTGCCAGACATAAGAGTACTGTGTTCACATGTCCCTCAGCATTTAGAGTAGGGGTGCCTGTCAGTTTCTGCTTCACATAATAGGCAGAATATAAGAAAATGTATTAAAATCCATACTGGCCATGTGTCTATGTGACCAAAATACTATATAGTTGGAAATACTATATTATTAAACAATTGAATTTAGAGAAAAATGTTAATGAAAAGACACATTTTTGTTCGTGAGATATGATATATATTAAAAATAGGAAGGGTAATCTAGATTATCCTGAATTGTAATGTTGGCTTTGGGGGGTCAGAGATGGTATTAAATCATTCTGATTCATGAACGAGATCACAGTGTTCGTATTGCTTTGTCAAATGAGGATTTTAATTTGAGCCTCCCCTGATTGATGCGTGTAATTTATGCTGATTAGAAATAAAGCATCATATTTCTTTTTTTTCCCTTTTATATCTTTTCCTAACCGGGAGAGAATTTTTCTGGAGACAAGAGTAAGGAACAGGAGCAGTAATTAGTTGTAATATGGCCACAGGCGTACATGGCCTGAAATGTATGTCCGTCATTAGAATGGCGACTCTGCGCGCTGTGTACATCAGGTTTGTTAATGAAATTTGTCACCGGGAGGAAGTCAGCGGCGCGGGCCCCTGTGCTGAGAGACCCTGTGCTGAGAGACCAGGCGCAGCTGAGAGACTGGGTTTCCCGCCAGTGGCTGTCGTGGCTCGACCCCAGGTGAGGCCCAGGGCACTGATGCACTGTGTTTGCTTTCCAGAACATATTCCACTGCGCTCGCGTTAGGAGAGCATTTGCTCAGGCAGCACGCAGACAGGGGCAGGACCTGGTGGGCTTTTCCGGCCTTTCCTCTGCGTGTGTGGCAGCGCCCGGAGAAACACAAGCCCCAATCCCCAGGACTGACTTCAGCTGTCCGCCTCGTCATCTTCAGCCGCCCGACTCTACCTCTGAGTGGCAGGTGTCTGGCCCGTGACGTCGGCTGCCATGACAGTGAGGAATACGCTGGGAGACAGCGAGGAAGAGGAAGATCTCCCCGCACTTTCTCTGTGCTCCACCTGACAGCTCGCCGAAGTCACGTCAGTCAGCAGCGGAGACTGACAGACAGAAGAGCTAGTTTGCTACAAACATTACCATGAGCGTGGCTTGCATCAGCAACTGGACGAGAAGCATTGTTAATAGCAAAGACAACAGAGCATTCCTGTCCCAAATGTGAATGCTGATGTTTTATCCTCTCTGCCTTCATGGTTATTTGGTCATTGGATTCATAGAGGTCTTAGGTGAGTTAGGTTTGCGTTGCTGTTGAACTTACAAGGTGATGAGGGACAAACTGGTGTTCAACAGTGTGGGAGTTTATGGTATACTGCTGAAGGATCAATAAAATGGCCATGGTTGCAGGAAACAATTGGAAATTTGTGTGTAAAATGAAATATTGAAGCAATCAGAGAATAAAGAAACTGATTTTATTACAATAAAAGTGGTAGATTGGCAGTAAAGTAATTTCATTTCTTATGTAAATTGTGATGTTCTGTGGAGACTCTACAAGCATACTCACTTATTTTGACAGCGTAGCCAGAAAGTGTTATTATTCACGTACAGCGTGGGCTCTGCACACTGCTGCCACTTCAGCTGAATCATTACTGTTTCTGTACAGTAATAACCAGATGCAATTCCCTGATTGTTTAAAGCAACTTCGCCAACATATACATCACTTACGATTACCTCTGACAAGAAATATTACACTCATGTGTAAACATTACATTTTAATGACTGGCAAAGTGCTTACCACCAGAGAGTAATTTCAGACCGGAGAAGCTGATTTGGTCATAAACAGCAGTCAAAATCCTCTAATATGGTTCTTAATCTTAGCCTTTTAAAATGCCTGTTATCCCACACACTTGGTAATACACACCAGTCCCTTTACAGCACAGCGTACAGTTTCACTCTTAAAACCGCGTTAAACTGACAGAGGCAGAGACGGAGCGTGTAAACAACGCTGTCACTTTAACGTTTTCGATTTTTTTTCCCCTCCCAGTTTTTTGGGTTGCTGTCAGTAAACCTGACTTTTTTCCAACAACTTGATTTCACAAATGGAAAAACAGCATCTGTTTTCCTGCAGCTTCACATATGGCTATCATTGTTGCTCAGATGAGCTGAAGCAGGTAGCCTCGTGCTCCGAGGTCCCAGTGCAGGGCTCAGCACTCAGGAGACGCTGCTGGGCTGGTCTGCTCCGAGGGCCGCTCTGGCCCAGCACAGATGAACCCGCATAAGAAATGAGGGCACGCCGTCTACGCTCCGCTTCCAAAAAAACAGCCTCGCGCTGGTGAATGGCTGCTGTCCTTTTGTTCCGCCGGTCCCCGGAGCCGGCCTCCGCCTCGGCTGTGCGGCCGACTGTTTTTGTCTGTCCACTCTTGTGTTCCTCCGCGCGCACAGCCGGTCAGAGACCTCCGCCTGAATCATCTTTCCTCAAGCCTTTTCAGCCCATTTCTCATTAACAACATAAAATGGTGAAAAAAAAGAGAGAACATAGCGAGCGATGGAGAAGCTCGATTAGGCTTGATGAAGTAACACTGTGGCATCAGTAATGGACCGTGCTGGAGAAATAAATATTGCCGGAAGATGGAAGACACAAAAAACTAAAGCTGGAGTAGGTTTGCCATGCTGAACACTCAAATGCCCACACTGTAAACATAAAATGTATACTCAGTGAGCACTTTATTAGGTATTTATTAGACTTAAACATTTTTTTTTATTCTTTAGTTTTCTGCTGCTGTAGCTGATTTAGAGGTTTTACACATTGTGTTCAGAGATGCATTCCACCGTTGTAATGTGTGGTGATTTGTATTACTGTCACCTTCCTGTCAGCTTTAACCAATCTGGCCCTACTCCTCTGAACAATTCTCCAGAACTGCTGTTCACGGGATGTTTTTTGCTTTTCTCACCATTCTCTGCTGTAGAGACTGTAAAATCCCCGGAGATTAGCAGTTTCTGAGATACTCAAACCACCCTGTCTGGCGCCAACAGTCATTCCACGGTCAAAGGCATTTTGATCACATTAATTTTCCATTCGGATGGTTGATATGAACATTAACTGAAGCTCCTGACCCATATCTGCATGATTTTATGCATTGCTGCCACACGATTGGCTGATTAGATAATCGCATGAATAAGTAGGTGTATATAAAATTTTACCAGAATGTTTAAGTGTGAACTGCCTATACCTGCCTGTAAGCGGCTGTATGAACTGATTCCACCAGTGAAGTGAGTGGTGAGAGTTCCACACGCGTGATTAAAGGAGTGTTAATCTTTCAGTTTTTCTCCGTGCCTCCCCGTTCGCCTGAGACCTGCGCAGCCCGTGATCAGAGGCTGACAGCCGGTCTGCAGGGAGTCCTGAGCACCGTTTACAACTCTTTTGGTGCTAACGCCTGCTGTCTGCTCCCATTTCCTGCCACGCAGATTCATCTGCCAGATCCACCGCTGAAGGAGAAGAAATACCCACAATCCCGCCGTTCTTGTTTGATTATACGCCGCGCGTCCCAATCTAAGACCCTGCTGTGAACGCGCACCCGTAAAAACCCACCGGGGACCTTCTGTCTGCTTCACACTGACACCGTCTCTACTGTAAGGCTGAGGAGCCATCAGTGCTCCTTCCTGCATGGAGGCGGAAGACGAAGGGTTAACGGAGCATCAGTAGCTGCCTGTAGCATTACGTTCATCAAACCTTCTAAACTGAAAAAATCCTAATGATTGCTAATTGCCTTGTTAGTATGTAAACAAAGCAGCGCACCACCCCCCCCCTTGCTGGGTGGGCTAAATTGCAGGCAAGCAGCATGCAGAGAGAGAGAGACAGAGAGAGAGAGAGAGAGAGAGAGAGAGAGACTGAGAGGGAGAGGGAGCGAGAGCAGGAGAGAGGGAGAGCAGGAGAGAGCGAGATGTGTGAATAAGGATGTTTTTTATGCGAGCATCTGCAGATACAGCTGCAGTGAGGTCCACCCATACGCTGCTTGTGTCGCACACCGCGAAGATAGAAGAATTTCAACAGCTGCCAGTGTGGCCTAATGATGCACTCATTCGTTTATTTTTTCATTTCCCTTCTAGGTTTATTGACAAACTAGAGAAATATATTATGAGAGCTTGTATTTCTATGCCCCACATGGGTTTCTGCGTTGTTTCTGTGTAAGACATTTAAAAAATGTGTAAAAACAATATTCAGAGATAAATAAATGGATACAGAAATGTGTATTTCCTGCACCCCAAGTGCCTCTGTACAATTTTTCAAATGTATTCAGCTTTGCAGAAGTGCTCAGCTGCTAGTCAGATGACAACACTGGTGCAAACATCATAAAATAAACAAGGTTCTCTTCTTGCATTCTGTACATCTAACTCATTTACACTGTCAGAGATGGAAAACTGAGACAGGACATGTTCACTTCCTCTATCGGTGCAGAAGATTAAAGTTTCGTCATTTCGGTGCATTGGTGGCTACAAACAGTACCTCAGGGTATTGCTTTCTTCACCCTAAAACAGAAGAAAACTTTACCAGCAGCTGTCAGACAGATTAAAGAAAAAGACTGTCTGCAGTTCCCAGGGGAAGTGCGTGTTTACGGCTACAGTCACCCGTCACGGAAGAGCCCGAATGAGAGGCAGCAGCCTATTGTCCCAGTCAGCCATTTCTGTCTCTGTAAACGGTCTCCAGGGCCCCTGGTGATTACAGGACATGCTCTTCAGAGTAGATAAATGCTGCTCTGCATGGCGAGATGGACAGCCCCGGCCTCCAGAATGAAAGGCCAGGCGCTTTATTGACATTTGATTCAAAAACAGTTAGCCACGAGTCGCTCCCCGGCACGTCGCCAAGGCATCAGAAGCGTCTCCGGGATACGCAGGAATCGAAACGCGGACCTCCTGACAAGCAATTTGCCTTCTGTCACTCTGCATGTGTGCATCATTATGGGTACCTGTTGTGATCGCCCCCTCTGAAAAGCATGCATGTCTGCAGATTAGGGGGAGATTAGAGGCCTTCTGAGACAGGAAGGAGAGGGGCCTCAGCCACGTCAGGTGGTACACGATTGGCCCATGTGACATTGTCAACCGCTGATGAGCAGAGGCAGCTCTCTGGCCCCATCCCGAAGGGACCAGGTGCCAGTCACTGTAATGGAACCTTACCGGTCACAGTTGCACTGTAATGGAACCTTACCGGTCACAATGGCACTGTAATGGAACCTTACCGGTCACAGTTGCACTGTAATGGAACCTTACCGGTCACAGTTGCACTGTAATGGAACCTTACCGGTCACAGTTGCACTGTAATGGAACAGTGGGCCGGTGAGAGCCCTATGAGCTGTTGTTTTAATATCAAGCCATTTTGACTGTTTGATTTTTTAGTATTGTGTGTCATGGAAGTGACAGACTGGAAATAGCCAGTGAAATCATTTTCAAAATTCTATGTGCTAAATAAAGTGAGAGAGAGAAAAAAGCGCATGGTTCATGAAGAAAGAGTGGAAAAGCAGCAAAAGCAGCAAAAGCAGCAAAAGCATCATCGCCGTAGGACCATGCTCCAAGCCAGAAATAGACTCTAATCTGAGGAATTTGTGAGGAATTTGTTGAGTTGTGGTATTAGCATGAGGGCTTATTTAATCCAACAAAAAAACAAGAGCAAAAGTTGAAATGCACTGCAGCTTGATAGGAACAGTTGGTGACTTATGGAAGCCATATCATTACAGACAACTCTGAAGCGCCCTATGAATCTACTGTAAAATCATCTTCAAATTCGGTACAATTATTTCATGGTGTATTGACGAAGTATAATCCTGTTGTTTAAGCAACACACATGGCACGCCATTCTTCAACAATCCAGATGTTTAGTCATTTGACAGATGCTTTTAATCCAAAACAATTTACATGTGCATAGGTTCTTCCACAAGTTAAAGCATCACATCCATAACTAGTAAAATACACATGAAGTGCTGTTCTAAACAAAAATACAGTCATCATAAGTGCTAATTATTATTATTTTTTTTTTTTTGGGTTAGACAAGAGGGATATCAGAAAGGGGGGGGATCAGGAGGGAGGGAGATGTGTATAATTCCCGGTGTTACTGGGCATGCAATATACATGTGTCAATATATGTATGCAACAGTTTGTGGCATAATAATAATCGACTCTTTCCCTTGAAAAATCTGGTTATTATTTTCAAACTATAACTGAATACTAATTAAACAACATCTAATTTATCCTAATTAATTTAGAATGAACTCTCATTTCTATAATTTGAGAATATCATCAATAATCAATTATGACAAAGACCCTATTGGGAATAAAATGGGTAAAGATAGATAGATAGTTGTATTTATATAGCGCTTTTCACTCACTCAAAGCGCTTTACAGTGATGAGGGGGAAACTCGCCTCAACCACCACCAATGAAAGACCGGCAGAAATCACAGTTCATTTCAGCGTGCCGGCATCCACAGCAAATCAGTGATAAAGTAAAGAGAGTGCAAGCCTCTTCATCTCAATACCTTTTTCCCACCTTGTGATGTATTTCAGTCTTTTGTCACTATGAGATTGTCCTTCGTGGCATGTTTTCATGATTCATGTATAATCATTGCAAAAGCAAATATCATGAATACGGCTTGGGGAAGCAGCCTCTGCCGAAAGTAAATTAAATATACGTTTGTAAACTGTTTTAGGACACGCCACTGGGCGAGTCACCTGATTGCATGGGCTACATTGGTATGATGTAATGCACTCCCTGTTTGGATGTAGATCATATATAAATCACTGAAGGTCAGGTCTGAGGGAGAGGACTCTTCTAAATATTCTATCAGATCTCAGGAGGCCTTGTATATAGTTTATGTGTAATTTATTCCTTCTTTAGAGAAGGATACTTTTTTATTTATCACACCCTCAGATAAATTGTGTAAGCACACTATTTACTGCACAGGTGCCAAGTAGTTTTTTTTCCATTGCGTTTTGAGTATTAAAAAAAAAGATTTATGCAAGTTTTTTACTGCATAAAAATATGCAGGAGACATTATGAGCATGTAATGATACAACATTATCTGTTCCGTTAAATAATTCATTGTGTACTTCAACTCCAAAATAAGTTGCCGAAAAAGCGGCTAAGAATTCACATTTCCGAATCCACACAACTAATTGTTAAACACACTCCATTGGGTTTTAAAGATGTTGTCACAGACTTTTCATTAAACATTAATGCGCAGTTCCGATGATTTCATGCATTCCGCATTTTACATCTCCTCTTTAATGACACTCTCAAATAAGCATTAAAACTCATCATAAATCGCACAATAATAATGATGAAAAAAATAAAAAGTGTCCCTAACTGATCATAAATTGATCTATGTGGAGGACTGCAGGTAGAGGATGACAGCTGCTTAATTTACTATTGTCACTTAGGTGACTTAATCTTGTAAGAGGCCCACTGGTAACAGACACACAGAGGACTCATAGAGAGCTCCTGTCAGCTTCTCAGATGCACTAGTAACTACCAAGGTCACTTTAATTAACTGCCTTATTACATTTTAAATGATAATACTAATCACTCACTTTGCAGTACAGAGAAACTACTGGCTGTCATGTGGATTTAGAAGCAGAGGGAAACAGGGACTCTCTGTGCCTGTCCTCTCCCAGGCTTTGTGTCTGTGTGCCGTGTATTTATTTGTCTGGGACGGTGTCTATCACATGGGTTTCAATTAGCCGTCACCGACAGCTAAGCTTCTCTGTACTCCCCAAAGGCCCTAGGACCTAAACGGCTGATCTTTTCAAACGCTTCACTGATTCAAATCAATGCATTTTCCACACAAAAGTCTATTTTCCATGGACTTAATTTGAGATTTTAAACTGCATATAGATTATGCCCCTGTACGGCCGTTTGTTTTGTTTTATGGAGTATATTATTGTATATGTGAGTCTACTTGTGCAATAAAAACAAATCTATTGGGATAAGCATATTAAACAAGAACAAGCGAGAATAGTTGGGATTTGATTGTATAAAATCAAGTATACTATTAAATCAATAAGAATCATTGTGACGTTAACAATTTAACGAAATGTTCAAATACATATATTTTTAATAAAATAAAAAACTATAGTTATAATATCATAATATCCTTATTATAGTAATAATATGATACCCGGCAACATTGCAGTAACCATTGTGACATATGCGTGTTTTGCAATTAGCAACTAAAATTAAATACACAACATGATAATGCAATTTATTCGCATTTTGAATAATCAACAATGTTATTCAAAATAAATATTAGCAATGGGTGGACATTGTGAACAATTAGACGAATGCTGGTACCCTGTGTTTTTTCTCCCTCGCTGGGCTGCTTTGTTATGTACACTTTGATGTGAGGCCTAGCTAACTGCAGAAAAGCAGGGTCCAGACCGTGCGAGATTTATCCCAGCCAATCTCCAGCCCATCACCATTACAGCCCATCTGCTGCAGCGACCATACACAGACCTCCTAAAGGTTATTCATTTACATTCTGAAAAAGCACAACCAATAATTGCTTTCCTTCAATCAATCAGCAACATGTGAGCAATGTGCGAAAGCCCAACAGTGAAATAAAAAGCTACTGTGGATTATTGAGTGTGTGGAAAATGAGGTCCTGAAATGTCATAGCAGCTCTTCCTTCGCTGAATTAAGCGATGCATAATTTCTATATAAATTATAATAGGATATTTGAACTTGATTGATTAATGTAATCGTTAGCCATATGGCACCAACTGCTTTTCCCCCCTTACGTTCAAATAAGTGGAGATTACAGGGCTAGGTCAGCTCAACCTTTCCCACCCTGCGTATGCATCTGGGCCTATCCAGGAACAAGATAATAATATGAAATAATGTTCAAGATTTAAATATGCATGCATGCCACAATAGACGTGGTCCATTAAAACAATATTCCTCAGAAAGGAGATGTTGAATTCACTCCACAGAAGAGCTGCATGCAGTAGTACTGTGTGTAGCTGTTTTAAACAGAACCCAGAGACTGAAGTGATATAACAAAAGGCCTGTTTGTAAAATCACAATATCATATTTCCTATTCGGAAACAGATGTACCATTTGCATAAAAGTGATTGATTGCATTAATACCAGGTATGTTTGCCACAATGTTCTAATACGTTCACTTAACTGATTTACTTACCTTTGAAAGTTTTAAATAAGTCCCTAGTCAACAAGATGCCAGGCCCTACAAGCTCAAGAGGTTCTGAATAGAACTAGCAGCATGCATTACGTAGTTTATAATTCCACTTGTGGAAATCCCACTCTCTCTCTCTCTCTCTCTCTCACTCTCTCTCTCTCACACACACACACTTTCAGTTCAGCACATCTGGTTCTCGCAGTACACCAGAGATAGCCGCTTCTTTCAAAATATACCCCTGGAGCATAATTCACTTCCAATTTTGTAAAGCGTATAACAATTATGCGGAAATCATCATTTTTAATTATTTACATTAACACTGACAATGTTAGATTATAATTCGTGTCCCTAATAATTGCATAGTTTCCATAGCTGACAGCTACTTTTTATTAGATTGTGTCCTCGTGCTGCTTTCTGACACGGAGTTGATGTGTCACAGTGATTCACCAAAGACAAGGGGACAGGCTGGAGCTGGTGCTCAGGCTCTTGAGTGAGTGGCACATTTTTGGCGGGTTGACGGGCCTCAGTTGGGCCGAGGCTTCTTGAAGGCAGTCACCTGTCATTTCAGGTGAGGGCTCTGCTCTCCTGAAGACCGGAGGCAGCAGAGCGGATGTAATATAATGTTTAGGCATCATCTTAGAACATGACCCTGCTTGGCGAGGTGAGAAGTCAGCGTTGTTTTGGTCAAATATTTCACTCCTTCCAACTGCTCTAATGATCTGCTCCGATCTTATAGGACCTTAATTCTAGACCGAAATCATCATATGCTGTTTATTTGGGGGGGACATCTGAAGAAGACGACTAACCTACCTGATGTACTTGGTTTGAAGAAACATATTGTATTTTCTATTTTTCAATGCTACTAGGCATTTGCGAATTAAGATACTCAAGTTACTTTGATCCTTCCTGCCAAAATAATGGTATACAGCACACTGCGAGAACCAACAGTCAGGAAGCACATGACCTCTCCCCTGGGCTTGCTCTGAAGTCTGTCTGACTCAGTATGCTGGATCCTATTTTTCCAGATGGAGCCAACAGATTTGACGGTTAGATCTAACTGTCTCAACATTAATCCTGGGATTGATGGGAAAGGCAAGACAGTCGGTGTGCGCATCTCCTTCGGACTCGTCATGACAACACGAGGAGCGTCAGAGAGCGGGGCGAGAGGGGTGTCGCCAGCCCCATGTTTTCCGATGCTGTTTTTGTTCCCTTTCTTCAAAAGAGCGTCCTGACAAGTTTCGGGGGCCATGTGTCCATCAAAGTCAGGCTGATATCAAGCAAAGGGACTGAGGGCTGACTGGAAGGTGTAAGCTCATTCCTCAGAGCTCGAAGTGACACGACACAAGAGCCCCCTGTCTTTGGAGCCTTACACTAAGTGCACAACTTGATGGGGCAAAATAATTTGAGTAAATACGATACAACATGTTAAAGGCATTAACAACAACAGCAATAATGCGGGGAGACTCTTGTTATTAACATGCCTTTCAAACAAAATCTCTTTTGCCTGGAATCAAGCTGTATGTTTGCCTTTGCGGCTCAACTGACTGTCTGACTTTGGTTATTGTTCAAATGCAGATTTGACGGTTAGTGGATATGTTCATAGAAACATTCTAGAAATGAGTCCAAGTTACATCAATGTTTGCCATTCAATATTAATTTATGGTGCATGTTACACCTGTTTTATACCAATATTATGTTTATAAAAGGGATAGGCCCCAGGGCCCATGATATATCTTGTTTCTCAGTCTTCTGTGTTTTTTCTCATCAGGCAATGTGCGTGTGTTTTAATAATTTTTTGTTGAAGTACACTATGATTATTATTTTTTTACAGTCAAAGTCAATGGCCATGCCGGCCTTCTTGCACCAGAAAGGCGAGCACAGGAAGTCATCAGGTTTGTTTCCACCAGGCTTCCTGTTCTGGCGGAGGCTCACGTGATCCGGCAGGGCTCTTCACTGTGTCACGTGACGACTCAAAGTCCCCTTCACCTCGCAGTCACAGTCACGCCGCAGCTCCAGAGGGGACGCCGGTGCGGGGCCCGGGTCCTCTGCCTGCAGGCCTGGCTGAAACATGCCCTGTTACCGCCTCTCGCAGACGTACGGACCGACAGGCCCGGGGCGTACCTGTGCGCTCACTCACCTCATACGTGACGCAGGCGCGCTCGCCTGCAGAGAACGGACACGACTGCGCAGGCTCACCCTGGGCAGGTCTGATAACTGCAGCTTCGCCTGAGGTCTGTAGATATTGATCTCAGGCCAGTTTCAACAGACGTCTTTGAACAGGAGAGATGGGGGAATAGAGGCAGGGGGTGGGAGAGGAGCGACACATCTGTGTGTGTACATGGATGACTCCCTCACTCAAACCCTAAACCAGTCCCCCGGATACAGCTCCTAAATCATCTGAATGATGCTCCCAAACCTATTGGGGGATACAATTATATTTTGGGGAAAGACAAATATATTATTAGTCTAATAAAAATAAGTCTACATATAATAATATACTGTATATTGAAACATACAAATATGAAGAGAATACTGTAAAGTTTATCATGTGAAAGTTACAGATTGTAGTCCATATTTAAGTGGAGTGCACATCCAGCTATTTTAAAGGTTGGAGGGATAAGAAGGTATAAAAGTTGGTGCTACTTTTTTGTTAGGACATACAGTAAGGGATAATTTAAATGTGAAATGTGTGAGATGTTGAATAGAAACATAATGGATGGTCTCTGTCAGCTCATAACAGATACTGTATATTTATAACAACTGTGAGAAAACAATGCTGCTCAATACAATAACAACGAAAATAATAATAATAATAATAATAATAATAATAATAATAATAATAATAATCATAATAAAAATAATAATAATTAAAGCAGCCCTCATAAAATATAATCCATTAAAGCATAAAAGCAAGTTTTTGTTTCTCTTCATAAGAATATTTCTTTAATTTGTGATACCCTCTGAAGTAATCGATTTAATTTTCTTGCATTAGACTCACTGCTTAAATTCAACCAAGTGAGGCTAATAGAGTATTTAGTTACCTACATGTCTCCACTATATTGTCTGTCTCTGTGGGCTTCCATGCAGAAACCATATCATCACATAATTATATATTCTAAATGCTCAGTACGGAGTGCTAATGCCACAAAACGTGTCTGTCTGAATTACTTCCCTTTCGCGTTTTTCTATTGTACCTGCAGCTTGGACTGTTGTGGAGACCTTAGAAGATTGAAGAATAGAATAGATTAGAAGAATAAAATAATTGTATTGGTGTTTAGTTTTGATGAAACTATAAATGGGTTAGATTATGTTAAATTGTATGTCAACCCAATGCAAAATGGCCTAACTATAAAAAAGAGACGTGTGAAAATTACATACCCGATTTTCTGGTTATTTATTTAACAGGCAAAACTCAAGCCTTAATTAAGTCCAGCTTCATGATATATCCTCTTGTGGTAGAAACAAGATGCTGTAGTTTGGTTTCGCAGACGGAATCTTATTGAAGAAGTTTATTTTTTCTAACTTCATCACCAGCGATTGAATTGTTTCAAGCAAGTTGTCTGAAAAATAAGGCCATGTTTTCCTACGCTTTCATTTTTTTGCAGTTTCTCAGGGAAATATCAGGAGTAAACAGTGGCACCAACTGAAAAGAAAAAAGACAATCAAAATGTTTTCTAGAGTAATTAGCAGGGGCCGTTTGTTCAGCGACGGGCCTCCATGCGATCTGCCTTTATTCCACTCTTCATCATACAGACTGCCTGTCCGTCATAGACTGCTGCAGGTGATTCTTCTTTGGACTCATTGGGGAGAAACCTCAAAAAAAGATTACATCTGAATTTTAAATATTTTGATTATCATTTTTATGTGACAAAAACCTTGCAGATCCATCTTCTGTGTGTGATGCTAAAGAGCCGTCTGGGGAATTGAAGACCTGCTGATGAGATTTCGCATCAAGGCGTCCCGTGCCTCTCTCAGGAGAGCCCCGCGCATCAATCTAGAGTCAACAAACACTGCAGTTAATTAATGAGCACACCATAAGGGAGCCCTTTTAAACAATGCTGACTGCTTTTCGCCTCCAGACCTGCTACACTAAAAGTTACTGTCGGTTGGAGAGAGGTGACTCAGAGGTTGCCTCATGCTGCTTGTTTTCCTGCCATTTTGTCCTGCTCTCCTGCTCTGCCGGGAGTATCCTAATTTTCTAAATTACCTTTTAAGTACTGTTTCTTCACGGCAATAACGTGCTGAGAGGCAGGTCTTTTCTAATCTTATTCACAGGAGGAATACTTTTAAAAGAAAGCATTTGTCCCTGTTTTTCTGCTCCTGCCAGCGGCGTGACATTTAACACTATTATAATTAAGCTCTTACAATGACAGAACTCTTTCCCATTTCAATATTTTGTATGAATAGACGGGCAACATTAAAAAAAGCGTAGGCCTACAAGGTGTTTAAATTCCTCATGGCAATGCGGAAATTGAATATTCTGCTTGCCAATGTTAGGGGATTTCTTGTGTTTCTGAATACACCTCTTTGGATCAGTGAGTAAAAAGAAACAGATTCTGAAGTTTTTCCATGCACTACAATGACGGAAGTGTTGTAACTGAAATAAACCTGATAAACCTTTATTTTTTAAATTAAGCGCAACACCAGAAATACTATTGTCAAGGATCTCCATGAAGTAAATTAATAATAATACCCACTGAGAGAGAGGAATATCTGGAGTAATAGGTTTGCTTGAATTGTGCATATGATGGAGGTACATCTGCAGGTGAGGGGCTGCTTACAGACCTGATAAGAGCGGAAATTGGGGTGGGGGTGTGGGGCTGTTTTGACATCCCCGTTCTTCTGTGCCCTGGAGCACCACACAAACACAGATTATAAACACCATGGCCATGGTGTTCCTCATCACAGCATGGGATATGATTTAATAGCACCTTCATGGACACGTTCATACCTTTGATGACTTTATCACTGTTGCCATCAACAACAATGCTTCACTGCGGGAAATTTAAACCCCCAGCCATGTAACTGCTGTAATTTTCTCATCATACATTTGGGTGTGCTCTTATATTGAAATTATATTTTTGGCATATATTATTTTTAAGCATTAGAGGGAGCTTGACTTTCTCAACAGGTTGTGTTGCCTCAGTCAAATCTCAGGTAGCCTTTGTTGCAGTTCTCCTGTTGTAACTGCCATTTCCCTACAGAGTAACTCATTTCACCACAGTTGTCTCAGGAGACATCTTGGCATTACATCATGAAAGTTAGGATTTCCATTGCTTTCAGCTGGCAAGCAGGCACTGCATGCTGCAGTCACTAAAGAAATTGCCAATTTCATCAGGAATGGATGGCAAGGAATGGTTTACACCATATACAGTGAATATGTGACATTTTGCCAACTGAAAAGAAATGGAACTCCTACTGCAGTGTGTGAGATATAATGCCAAAGTTTGTACAGAATTTGAGATATTTAATATATTCATAACAAGACTGAATTGGAATCCAAAACAACTTGAATGTCCTCATCAAACACTTTTAACAATATCAAAGAAAACACAATTTAAGTCAAATGTCTACATTTCATTTTCTGCTTTTTATTTATCTGATTCAGTTACTATATGATGTTAAATGTGTAGTATTTGTCTTCAGTTAAACACAGTGCCACATTGTTCTGCCTTTGGAAAGACTTGATAATACTTGATCTCAGTACCTGATGGTGGTTTAACTACCACCTCGTATGCACAGAGACTGTGATGGATGCTCTCCCACATTCCCAATCTAAACACAAGGTCCCATCTGCTTTGAGAATGCCACAGCATTTGTCAAAAGTGGAGTGGATAATGGCTTTGGCATCCTTATTAAAATCTCCAAATAGTCTTCATTTGTCCATTTTTGCCCATCAGGCACTGTCACCTTTGGGAAATTAGTTAAGAGTGAGAACCAGTTTTTATTTTCATATTTCCCTCACATTAAAACAAACCTAGAGCAGAATTTAAAAAATCACAGTTCATAATACAGCATATCCTTTGCTATGTGCAGCTGAAACCCTGTCTTGCTCCACGTAAAGAGAATGTATTGTTCTAAAACATGTCTTCAGACCAGTGACCTGCTTGCTGGAAAGACAAGAGCAATTATCTAAAATAAGAAACAAAAGGAGGAGCAGACTCGGAAGCGTGTCCCCATTTGGTAAGAACACGCACACGGTTACTTCCCTGTATGTGGGTCACACACCGTTCCCAGCTGTTCCACGGAGTCAGCTGTGCGTTTTTGTGCTCATCAACATCTGCTGCTCAAAAACAATATCCAGCTTTTAGCGCTCAAATGGAGGTTACACCATATGCCAGCAAGCCACTTAGTTTATGCCTTGGGAGCCAGATTCACACTAGTTGAAGTAACAACGAAAGAGAGGGGAGCTGCAATATGACTGGAGCCTCACATGCAATGCTGCTCAGTCAGGCCATTTGGAGATGCACCAAGGTGCATCTGCTCAAGGTACAGTGCACTGAGCTGCACAGGCTTCTGAATATTAATGCCCTGAGCCTGCAGGCCCAGGCCTGCTATTTGTTAGTCATTATCAGATAAAGCACACTTTTCAACCTCATCAAATTCATGATTTATTTCCACTTTTTTACATTTACGTCCCCGTTTTATATATTTTCTTTGTAGCCAGCATCCACACAGCATCCACACAGCTCCTCACTGATACAGTATATAATAAACACAAACCAAAATGAAATTGGAGTTTGAGAGTGGAATATTTAAGGGAAGAATGTTTAATTTAACAGTAAACTGCTTCAAATAAAGAATAAATGAATCAATTTTCTAATATACTCTAGGAAAATGTTCAGTGGTCAACTACTGTCCTAAAGGAAATGTAATTGTAATTTGTAATAAGCTAAATTTGGCTAGCAACCCAGAGGGGGAATGGTAGTTTGGTAACAAGTGAATTATTGTCATGTCACAGCAGCTAGCTGTGTAAAACTAAAGTCAGTCAGACACATGAGGGAATAATATTACTCTTCGGGGTTGCTAGCTATAGTCCACAAGGCCCTTGTTGCTCTCACTATCTAAGAGATTTGTGAGGATCATATAGAAATGTATATTTTAAATATATTCACTGATGCATTTGTTTTGGTTTTTACATATTTTACATCTCTGAACTTACACTACATTTTCAACAAGTGTATTTAAAATGGACTCTCTTCAAATGGCTTATGCCATTTCTCCTCATGTGTGGGCTGTATTTTAATGAACCTCTCAGCCAGTTTTTCATCATAATCAAGTGTTCTGGTGTTACCAACACATATTGAATGTGTGCTCACACCACCTTTTCCCTAGCAGATTTTTAAGATCATTACAGCTTTGCAGCACTCCAGGTTACCGGCAGACCACACCTCCTAACAAATAAAGCAG
Source organism: Conger conger (assembly GCF_963514075.1). NCBI lineage: Eukaryota > Metazoa > Chordata > Actinopteri > Anguilliformes > Congridae > Conger > Conger conger. Next base: position 64,053,223 of record NC_083763.1, read on the forward strand.
CTCCAGTCACACCCACTAGGTGCAAATAACAGGAAGAGCATGAAAAGAAACACGCAGCAATCTCACTGTAACTGCCATATGTGCTGCCCCTAAATACTGATATCACAGCAGTCTACTGCCTGTACTTGCATTGCCATTTTGCGCCTTTAAATTGGACTCTATTGGTGTACTGTACATTCAGTGAGCACTTTATTAGGTATTTAATATAATTCTTTTTTATACTTTTTTGTCTTCTGCTGCTGTAGCCTATCTACTTAGAGGTTTGACGCATAATGTGTTCAGAGATGCTCTTCTTCATACATCTGTTGTCATGGTTATTTGCTTTACTGACAGCTTTGACCAGCTTTCTCCACTGACCGCTCTCATTAACAAGGCGTTTCTGCCCACAGAACTGCTCACTGAATGTATTTTGCTTTTCGCAATATTCTCTGCAAATGCTAGAGACTGCTGTGCATTGAAATCCCAGGAGATTAGCAGTTTCTGAGTCAAACTACCCTGTCTGGCACCAACAATCATTCCATGGTCACGATCACATTTCTTCCCATTTGGAGAAATTAAGTATCAAAACATACAGTCAGTGAGCACTTTATTAGGTAGACCGGTACACCAGCTTGTTAATGCAAATATCTAATTAGCCAACCATGTGATAGCATACTAAATGCATACAAGCATGCAGATAAGGTCAAGAGGTTCAGCTGTTTTTCAAGCTGTAAACTTCAGAACCTCTTGACCTTATCTGCATGCTTGTATGCATTTAGTACGCTATCACATGATTGGCTAATTAGATATTTGCATTAACAAGCTGGTGTACAGGTCTACCTAATAAAGTGCTCACAGACTGTATGTTTGGATACTCGATTTCTCTAAAGCAGTCTGTAGGCACATTTAATTACATTTTCCCTTGAAGACTCAGGACAAGTTATTAAGGTGAATCGTTCAAAAACACACACTCATTAATCAACAAATACAGTACATTGAAATACATGGTGTTTCCCAGCAACACGGCAGTGCTGAGAAGAATGCCATTACTTTCAGCTGCAAGGTCCAGATGTATGCTCCAGGGTCTGCAGCTTTGAGCAGAGGCCACGACATGTTAGTACCTCTAGCCAGTCTCATGGGGAAGCAAAATGTAATCTGTTAAAATATGTACAGCATGTTTATGTAGCTAATTACATAACATTCAGTCCTCCCAAATGAGCAAAATTAAAGACATTTCAAATAAGTTTATCTCAATGAAACTACTTTTACTCTCAAATTCTGATTGTGTGGAATTTAATTCCTGCCATTAATGTGAATTTATGTATGGGAGCAATAATCAATAAAGACAAAACACACATCAGCAATGCAGCAGGCAAAAGTATGTGCACAAGGATAAGCGTAATTATTCAGTTACTTTCAGTTCTCACGTTTTGTCGGTTTTCAAGATCTCTTTCACTCTGTAAATATCATGCGCTATGCACATCACTAGTTTGAATGAAGGGGTGGAGCGGAGGAGAGTTAGTGTGTGCTGTTACAGGCAGAGATCTCTTGGAGGCATATCAAGTGATATTTAAGAAAAAGACTGAAGATCAATAACTCTCACGTTTAACTGCAGATTTTGAGAATGAAGCTTTTCTGCAGGATCTCAATGAAACTTACTGTGCCTTACTGCAGCTCATCCAGCACATTATACCAGGCAGCCTCTCACACACACAACCATCTGTGTATAATGATTGTATTTAAGTTAATATAATACCTATTCCCTGCTACTGTCTTCGCCTTGTATGAATTTATTTCATACATAAAAAAATTGTCAAGAACAACCTTAATTTCCTCATAATTTCACTTAGCAGGCATGCTAATGTCTTATTGTATAATAATAATAATACTAATGATAATAAATAAATAAATAAAAAATAAAAAATAAAAAATAAAAATAAAAATAAAAATAAAAATAAAAATAAAAATAAATAATAATAATAATAATGAAGTGGAGGTGCTTAAGAGATCATTTCAGCTAAGAACTTATTGCCACAATGGTTTCCTATATTTTGCATGCGGAAAATGCATTGGTCCAGTGATGTGCAATTAACCCGTTTTAGTCCAATTAAGAAACAGATCTGGATTGTATGGGCAGTAATACAGTTCAGCACACAGAAAAGGTGATAATGGTGTTTTAATTAAATATGGGAGCAAAAGGTCCCAAAATGGGCCTTACAGCTAACCAAGCAGCAGTCATTTGGTTGACTGTACAGACAAGCCACATTATTGTCCTCTGCCGGCACGGCTCCGTCTGCATTGCTGAGTGCTTTCCTTGGGGCTAAACGGTCCTCATTAATCAGCAAATCATCAGAAAGTGTGTGTCTGCACAGCTGTAGGATAGGATTAGTTAAGGGTGGTGATGTGCCTTTGTCAGAATGCGTTTAAAAATGTGCGATATGCCGTAATAATGTTCTTTCTGGCTCAGAATTAGTGATTACGCCTAAAGAGCAAGACGGCGATTCTCCAAATGTATGCATCTTGTGTTATATATCAGTTACTTGCAATGAATGAGTGAGGGGGAGTGTTGATGCATGGTACAGTATGCTCAGAGCTGAATCTCACCCAAATCCCCATGACTACTGATGAGGCTGACAGCCTAAATTCCAGCTCCAAGGGTTTATATAACTGTAAGGGGAGAGAAAAGCTGTCACATCTTGCAAAGAAATTCCCATTTCTTCGTTTAAAATGTTTGAGATGGAATTGAGTAAAATGACAAAAACATTTTGTCACATTTCAGCTCCAATGACTCACAATGCACTGAATACAGAATCCTTATAATAACAATACAGACAAAATATACACTGTTTTATATATCACTTCTCCAGTAGTTAGGCCATATGTACAAATTGTCAATGAAAGCTTTATGATGCTTTACAAACTGGTTCTAAATGAAGTGCTCTGTATACACATGCTATGTTTACATATTCAACTGCATTGAAAAAAACTGTGCTATAAGATGCCAATATGTCACTAAATTAGTAATACATTTTAATATGTTAAGCTTCTGTAATGCTATGATAGGTCAGCATTCAGATATTAATTAATATTTTTCTCAACTGTGACTGCACTTGGATGAGGAGCTGTAAACCATTTTAAATCACAGATCACAATTAGTGCAGATCACAATTAGTTTTGGGGCAGGGAATAGTCTATAGACTCTCGTCTATAGTCTATTCTACAGAAGTATTAACTAGCAAGAAAGCCCGCCATTGTACGCAAGATGACAAGACATCACGTACAGTAATTAAACCTACACATTCCATTCCAAGTTCTCTGAAGAGTACAAAACTAACGGTAACACGTTTGAACATGAAACAGGATACAACAACACAGTGTACAGTATATCACCGCTTGCTCTGAAAATACCCAGATATAAAAAGTATAATCATCATACTCTTCATCATCATCACCATCAGCAATCAGCAATCAAAATTCAGTTTTCACTCCTTTTCTTAGTTCTGAGCAGCTTGGTTAGCTGCTGTCTTACTTGAGGAGTTGCCAGGCTGATTTTATATTTAATAATGATTTTCTTTTTCAGCAGTGCAACATATACAATAAAAAGGTTTTGCTTGTGTGTATTGGCAAAGACTTAGAAAAAGAGGGAATGTTATTTTTTAGAGGTCATGTTTTGCCTACTTACAGAAGCTATTACTATCTCTATCTCAAGGGAAAAAACTGTCAGTGGTGCACTCATAGTGTTGCCTTAACTTTAAGTCATTCTCAATTAGATTTGCATTCATATTTTTTCCAATAGATATGCCATGCCAGTTATGCCAGTTCATCGCTCAAGGCCTTTTAACATAAAGCAATTTCATATTGTATTGCAGTCCTAAGGAAATCTTAAGTGAGACTTCTGGAAGTCAAATGGTCTAAAGCTTGGTTGTTCACAAAACTGTCCTGGAATTTCGAGAATCAGTAGTGCTTTAAATGTATTGTGCATTCTTGAACAAAATTCCCAAATGCATTTCCTTATATAGTCAGAGGAGGGCAGTGCTCCAGAGGGAGTGTTTTTCTTCCCTCAAAGTGTAGTCAGGGGAAATTCAAGATCAGTCAACATTACAGTCCCGTAAGATTCATGTCTGTAGCAACATGTTTACGGTAGTAGATCTTAGTTTAACACTTCCTATTAATATCCTGAATATCCAATACATGCCCATATATACTGTAAAAAAAAAAAAAAAAAAAAAGTGAAGACATGCATACATGCCACACAGAGTTGTGGTGTCATAATGCAAGGCTGACTATAGGTTGTAGTTTGAAAGTGAAAGGAATAGCCAGATTAGATTATTTTAGCACTGATATAATCACCATCACAATCAAATCACAATCAAGTCCAAAAATAGTATTGAAAATCAGATAGCAATGACAATCATCTGCAAACATGTGGGCTGCAAAGATCGTGAAAATCGTGAAGTCTGAATGTGTGCACTGAGTGCCATCGGTTGTGTTTTCAGTTTGTAGAGGGGGCTCCCTGCTGTACTATGTTTATGTGTCATTTTACACAGCACTGACAAGCAAAGATAATGATGATGTTAATGATACTATGATTATGTTAGTAATCTATCTCCTGTTCCTCCATGCTGTGAAGAAGCAATATCAGGCATGGTAGCTACAGATTATTAGCACCAACATGCACACCAATCATAAATGGATTAAGGCTGCATCGCCTCTACGTGAGCGGTTCAAAATCTTCTTAATTTGTAATATTTATAAAATATTTACAGGAGAGGGAAACTGTGCTTCATTTGCTTGGATTAAGAAATCTGGGTCATCCACTTGCCAATTAAAGCGAATGCAGATTAATTTACGGCAGCCAGAAGATGCCGAAAAAGGTCATACAAATCCTATGGCTTCATCATTATCACATTCCTTAACTTCCATTCAAAATAGCTAATTTTGAACCTCAATATGTCGTTACTCTCAATACCAGCTTCAAAGCCAATCTCAATGACATTTCACAGATCGACATTGGCAACGGGCTCGACTGGTTTTACTGATTTTATGGATACCTTCGCGTAAAGTATGAAGACTTTTTTGCGCATAAAGTAATTCAATTTAAATCCACCGGATATAACACAACAGCACTAATTTTGTGGGCAATTCAGAAATATGCGTGCCTTTTCTAATTTCATGACTCTGCATTTTTATTACATTTTAATCAGACCACAAAATTCGAAATTTCGAAGATGAATTGTCCATTGACTTAACATGGGGGAGACGCATGCTAACACGAATTAGGCTAATTGAACGTCGTTCGATTGGTAAACGGTCATGAGAGCCACGACATCCGTTATGTTCAACAAATGTATAGAGGGCAGGCACTGCAGTAATGATATTTAGACAGTAAATAGCACCCAGCCTGATGGACTATCTGAAGTGGCAAGCAAGCACTCCATTTATGAAAACAGACTACAGTAAATAATTGGATATAGTAAAGCGATGGTGGCCAAAACAGGCCAGTTGGGTGGGGGAACATAAACGAAAAACTTACAGCGCTCCTGAATGAAGTTTGCTGAGCTGCACTCCTTCGTCAGGTTCGTCAACCTTAGCTAACTGGGAATCCGTTTTCCCTACCTGCACAGTATGAAATTAAACACGAAGTAATTAAACCTCCCGCAATTTTTTTCTAGCTAGCTCAGAGATAGCAGTGCGACGTTAGCTAACTAGCTAGTCAGCAAATAACGCCTGTGGAATAATACATGTAGCTAGCTGACTCAACTTAAGTCAGCTAGCTACGGTAGATGTAGCTCAATGTAACTGCTATCTCTAACGTTAGCAAACTATTGGGTGTGATTTCTGGTAACTACGGTTGTCTTCAACAGGACCTTCCTGGCTAATTCATGTCGAGCTAGATTAGATAGCACGTATTAGCTTAGTTTGCTAAGTGTATGGTGTTTAATTTAGCTCTAACGTTACATACTCTATACAGACTGTCAGTTGACATGCTAACACTATCCTATCAGATTCTATGCTCATGATCATTGACATTTCTAGCTCTAGCCAAATGCAGGTATTCTAGTGAGCACGTTAAATCATTCATCGTTATTTATACTAGCAATGAAAATAAAACCGTAGACTAGAAGGTTGAGAACCAAGACTTTAATCATCATCAGCAAAATACCACTTCTTGCCAGTAGATGGGATTAGCGTATAAGAAATGGGGAGAATAGGATTTTCTTTACTTAAATTAGCTAGTGGGAATATATTCCATCCATCCATTATCTTAACCCGCTTATCCTGAACAGGGTCGCAGGGGGGCTGGAGCCTATCCCAGCATATTGGGCGAAAGGCAGGAATACACCCTGGACAGGTCGCCAGTCCATCACATGGCACACACACCATTCACTCACCATTCACTTACACACTCATACCTATGGGCAATTTAGACTCTCCAATCAGCCTAACCTGCATGTCTTTGGACTGTGGGAGGAAACCGGAGTACCCGGAGGAAACCCACGCAGACACGGGGAGAACATGCAAACTCCGCTCAGAGAGGCCCGGCCGACGGGGATTCGAACCCAGGACCTCCTTGCTGTGAGGCGGCAGTGCTACCCACTGCACCTTCCGTGCCGCCTGGGAATATATTATTTGATGTAAATTCTCAGCCAAGGGGTTTATTTTTTAAAATTCATATTCACAATGACCTATCAACTATTCATTAAACCTCCTGATTATATGTATAGAATTAACATGGCAGCATATCATTGTTTTGCTAAATTCAACAGATAAAAAATAAATTGTATATATTAGATAAAACATCATAATGTATTCCTACAGTGAGGATCAAAGTGGTTTGTGGGTCAGACTGGAAATGCACATGACTGTTTAATTGGTCAATTACTTTTGGACAAATATTAATAAGTATGTATAGACCCATATCAGTACATACTGTAGGCTGTACATCTGCTTCTTTTATCCAGAATGACATGCAGTAGGTGTATATGAATTAGATCGTAGCAACTCTATAGTCTATAATCATGGTCCTCGAGGTCTGAAGACTGCTGGTTTTCCATCCTCCCGTTACCTGGAAGTCTGGTTTGAAGACAGTCTGGCCAATCAGCAGCAATAATTGCAGATAATTACCCGGGAGAAAAGAAAGCCAGGGCCAGATTTGGATTCAGGGTCCAGATTTGATGATGGCTGCTCTACAATATACACTTTAATGCAGGAGCTGTCAATTAATCACACAAGTTTATAAATTGTATGCTACGTACCAACACAGTTTGTGGGCAAGCTATGTTGAAAGAGTGATACAAGATATGTGGTCTTAAATAGGACACATGGACAAAAAAGCATGCTTTAGAAAAGCGGAAAATATATTGCCTCTAACTTTAATGCAAAACTGCCAATACACTATACAGTGCTGCTCTAAGATTGTAGGATTCAAACCTCTCTAAGAATCCACAATCTGCCCAGTGGTGAGCACATGTTTTTGACGTACAGTAGGCATTATACATGGCTGTAGTCAGTTGTCTGAGATCTGTGCTGATACTTTGATGGAGAGCAGGCTGATGTTATTGTCTATTAAGGTGAATATGCAAACATTTAATTTAAAACATTAAACATAAAACATTTTCGCAACCCAGCTATAATGTAATTGGGAAACAGACACAATATGATTGTCTTTCATGCTGGGTCAGAGAACCTGACCAGCACTTGTCAATCCAGTATTCTGTTGAGTGAAAACTCCTTCAGCAAAGAATAAAAGCCCAGCGGATTCAGACAAGGACAGCCAGATTGGTGCAATTCATCATGAAGGAAAAGTAACAAATCCCAATCAAAATTTCCATTAATACTTAATACTGGCTTCAATATTAAGTGTCCAGATGGTTTCAGAGCAGAGAAATAGCTGCACTGTTTCTGTGCTTATCTTTAATTCAAGTGTGCTCAGAAGCTCTTCCCATTGTTATACATACCTCCAGGGATTGGAAGCTGTGCAACTATTTAAATATGAGAACAAACTAATTTGAGTTAATGTCACTTTGGCTGGCACTCTGACTAACTGATTCTTACAACACTTTGGCCAGAACTGTGAGTGACTCGTCGAGATTGGCGCTGGTATTGGCAACGGCGGAAGTAGCGGGCTAAAAATGGTGCCTTTACTCAGCTTTGCGTTATGGTCAGCCGTGGTCATCAGACCCCTGCGAATGACACATTTAATTCCTCATCATCTCGATGTGCACACAAGCAACTGACAGCATTCCTCAGCAGCGATGGCGGCTCCAGCCAAAAAGCAGGGGCGCCGGTGATGGCAGCGGAAACTCACAGAGGAGAAGGAGGAGCCACTGGGTGGGAGGCTTGCCCCTGTAGGCATTGTTTCCACTTCAGCCTCGGCGCAGGACCCAGAACCCACTGTATGGGGATTGGGGCACGGTGGCACTGCCATCTGGTGCTGAGAGACCGGAGCTTATGAAAGATTCAGTGCCTGGGAGTTATTCAGCTGTCATCGATTACACTGCAGATGTGCAAGAATCCAGCGCTGAGACTGGAGAGAGAAAGGGTGACCGCAATGTGAACGTGCATAACCGTGCACACACACACAAATGCACACACTCGTGCATGTACAAACATACACACACGCGCACACACACATAGTCGTGTATGCACACACTCACACATACACACACGCGCTCATGCATGTGCACACACACATACACATACACTTGCATTTATCATTTAATTGGTTCCTTTGCAAAATTCTGAACTGTTGTCAAACACATAGGAAGTATGCTGCCATGTACAGACAAAACATTCCTATCATTATTTGGACAGAAATGTATACTCCCTGCCAATTCCTAGTGATATATTAGTCTCCCTGTCTGTTACAAGGACCCATAAAAACAGGATGATGTCTTTCCTCAGTATTAGAACTTGTTGACAGTGATTTCTCCAGTATGCAGTACACGCATGTAATAGTGGGCTTTATATTTTTAGATTTTTATGCTTTATGAATGTTAAAAACCTGAAATAGATCCAAGCCATTCTTCTGTCTCCATCAAAAGGTCCAGAAAAACATGTCAATTGATTAATAGGTTAAATTAAACTATGCACCATATTAATTCTGACCCATAACTAGAAAGCTTCAACTTTGAGCCTACCCAACCCTCCCCCCATTTTTCCCCCCTTTGCAGAGCTTGGCTGACCTCAATAATTAAAGGACAATTTTAAAATGCATTCCTAATTTTCTACTAGAGTGAAAAGCATTATTATCAAATGGATGACAAAAAACTCCCCTGAATAGTCCTGACTCCTGGGCTTCCACTAAACTGGTCATGAATGCACAAACCATCTGTTTTTCTGGACGCTTGTCAGCGCGAGCGTGGAGGAGGCAGCTGCCTGAGTGGCCCTGGCCTGAATGATGAACCGCGCACCCTTTGTTTGGCGAGCGGAGGCTTTGTGCCCGCGCGCGCTGCGGGGGCAATCAAAAACGGCCGCCATTGTGCTCTCCGGTCGCTCCGGCCGCGCCGGAGAAGGCGGACGGCGACTTTACCGGCGAGGCAAAACGGGGGGCCGGGAGGCATTGTGCTCGCTCCAGCCCCAGCCGTGGTGGGCGAGGCTGTCAGCAGCCACAGGGCCTGGTGTGTGCCAGTGGGACTGGGGAAAGGTGTGAGGAGCCAGCGGGGCGAGGGAAGCGGGGAGGGGGGGTGGGAGAGGGGGAAGAGGCCTGCGCAATATTACACACTTAAAATATAATCATGTCCTGGCAGCCCGAGCTGCAATCTGGCTACGTATTTCCACATTAAAAAGGGCCAGCGTTGTGTAAATGCACCATATTGGGGCGTAATTTTGCTCACATCAGGTTAGGGCTGCCCTGACGCCTCGGTTCCCCCCTTTATTCCTTTATTTTAGATACTTATTTTTTATAGGTGCTCCTCAAAATATTTTGTTTCATTAGAAATTCATTACAGATTAAAAAAAAATATATATATTTCTGCTTTCATAATTTCGACTGAAAGTCATTGTCACCTGATTGCATGGATTTATCTTCTTGGTGCTTAAAAGCAAAAATGTCAATTATTTCATTTGGGGGCATGGTGAAGATGAGGTGGGGGAGGAGGGGGGTCAGGTGTAACAAATTTGGATATTCTTGGCTGTTATTATGTTATACAAATGTGATTAACCATATGCAAGTATATTATTTACCTTAGCACAGATGTAATGCCACAAGACAATAGCTTTACATTTAATTAACACTGTACAGTAGGGGATAGCAACAACCCACACTTTCTGTTGTATGTCTTGTATGAATTATTAAGTATCTCTCTCTGTCTCTCCCTCATATAAGCAATATTTTCCTCTATTTCTGTCTCTCTCTCTCTCTCGCAGACATACAACAAAACAACAACAAAAAAAAAGAAAAGAAATCCTGAAGCTAGAGGTGATTTCACAGTTTTGTTCCCAGGTTTGAATAATGCCCAACAGCTGCGTATAGTCTCCATAGAGATGGAAAAACCCACTCGAATGCAGCACAGCTTAATAATAAACCAGCACTGAATGAATGGGAGTCGAGTTGAGTGGTCAGGGCTTCTCATTTCCTTCTTTTATGTGTCCCAGCATCGGACATGTACTCCAGTCATTTGTTCTTCCTGCTCTCCAACTTTCAGGCTCATTGGAGGCTAATTGCTGAAAGAGCATGGGGGTTATTTGTCGTACAGGTTTAATGAAGTGAAATGCATTGTTTTTGTTCATCAACTCTCAAGGGGACAAAGGTATGGGTACAGATGCAACCTCACATTCTGATGCCTACAATTGGCTAAATGTTCTCATATTCAGCATATAAAAGGCATATATAAATGGGCCCCTGTGAAAATATTAGTGGTGCAGCTAAGTGTTTGTTTTATTCAGAATTTAAACTTATACCATTGTTTTACAAAAAAAATCTATTGTGGTCTTTAAATTGTTTCCTCTGCGATGACAGAAGAACAACAATGAATCAATGATTTTGCGTCAGTATATATTCTTTGTGGCCTCTCACAAACACACACACATACACACACACACACACACAGCCGTGTGTGGATAACGCTGGTGTGGGGCAGGCAAGCAGAAAGCAGTTGTGTGTTTTCACGCGAAGGCCGGTTTTCCCTTAGCCCCGGGGAACAGAAGCATCCATGTGCTAGCATTGCGCGCTCATCTCCTTCTGAGCTGCTTGTCAGGAGTCACATCCAATTATGAAGGATGGGTTTGTGATGTGGACAAATTGTCACTAAGGGCAGAAACTGAAGACACCAATCTTGTAGCGCTCAGATGCTAGAGTCAAACCTCCACCATCCAGGCCACAATGAGACCTTGTTAGGGCTAATTTTGTACTTTTTGCTCCCAGACATGGATATTTACACTATATTATGCATGCTGGTGCTGCATGCAGATGAAATGCCCTGTGATGATTCAGTGCCGTGTATCTATTTCAGAGCAAGGGAGACCACCTCCAGTTTACTCATCATGGAAAAAAGATTCCTTATTCTAGAAATGTGCTAATGTCTAGTTGTCCCCAGCAACATCTGTTAAAAATAAAACAGAAATTGCACGGATGATCACCAAATTGTTGGGCTCAGCCATGCCAGGCTGTTGCAGAGGTGCAGTTTTGTGCCGGGCACACAGTCTCACTGCAGCGGCAAGGTTATTTATCACTCAATAGACTGAGAATCACTCACTTGATGAGCCGCCCGTTTTTGTCTCTGACTTTTTGAGACACACAAAAGATGGTGTGGTTATAGAGTGCTATTTCTTTTTAACGGTTAGCCGCCTAACTGACGCTAGGCGTAAACATTCGGCTTTCAGGAGGGCCGGAGAAGCATATGGACCTTTAAATAAGGTTCAGATCAAACACAATGATGGCTGCGGCCCTTTTATGCACGGGCGGCCCTCTCAATGGCGGGTGGGCGGAGCTGGGAGTTAAATCCCAATAATGAGACTATGGAGCATAGGGAAATGAATGTAGGACTCGGTAATGTGCTGCTTCTATTGAGGTCCATGGGACGGCCTTGGATCTCCCAAATCTGCAGATCCTTTCTCTGCTTTTGACGGTTGATTTCAATGAGTGCTCATCGGGTGTGCAGGGATGTCCTGTAATCAATGACAATGACGCTTGACAGATTGTCCGAGCCAGCAGCCTTTTGTTGCAGGTTGATGAAGTGAAAGGGTTTGGGTGGTAGCCAATGGATCAAGATGTTTAAAGCCAATAAATAAATCTTAAAAAAGCTATCGTTCAGAGTGTCGCTGAGAAAGGCCTTTTTTTGCATTAGCAGGATCTGCCGCCTTTGAAGGACTTGTGAACCCGAAGGCGTCTGGTTGCTCAATCACACAGATTAAGTCAGTCAGACAAGCAGCAATCTGTCCCATTTAATAAAGTTACTTTTGTCATTTAGGCTAGGAGGGCGGCAAACACCACACAGGGTTGTGATTGTCACAGATTTAACATAAAGGTATCAAACAATTGCATGTTAAGAGTTCTGGCAAAATAATGAATAATAATAATACTAATAATAATAATAATAATAATATTAATATTAATAGTAATAGTAATGGTAATAATATATTGGCCTACATTAAAAAAAGAAGAAGATATTAAATACATTCAGATTTTCATTGTTGATATATTTACGTGACGGTTATAGTATATCAGACTGGGATTACAGTCAATGTTAAATTGATTCAGTGTGATGCTTATAGCTTCAGGGAGTGCTTTTCTGGAGTTGATGTATTCTAGGTGTGCATGCAGTTCAAGGTGATGCTGCACACCGTATTATGTTGCACAAAGCGTGCTCACTGGGAAAAGTGCACATTGTAAACATGGACTGGGAACAGAAGAGAGATCCTTGGGCTGGATGTCCTCAGTTCTCCAGACACATTCTCTTTTATTACAAACAATGCTCCATGTGGATCTTTAAAAAAAGAGGGAGAACGCTTTCTTTTAAAGCACTTGCAATCCCGTAATGAGGACATCTGTTTTCATATGGTACTTGACACGAAGCACCAGAATTTCGATGTCATCCTGTCCAAACTTGTACATTGCTGGCAGACGCCATCAGAATCTCTGATTGTTTCTGACAAGTCACTGACAGCTCTGGAGGTGAGGCGTGCAGATGACAAAGGGCAAGCAGAGGCTCCGTGTTGTCAGCTGGAGCCTTCGCCCGTGTCCGCCAGCTCTCTCTCTCCCTCTCTCTTTCTCTCTCTCTGTCCCTCCCTCTCTCTCCCTCTCTCTCGCTCTCCCTCTCTCTCTCCCCCTCTCTCTCATTCTCTCTCTGCCTTGCAGAAAGCCTTGCCCCCATTCCACCCTCCATACACCTCCTCACCAGGAGATCAGGGCCTCCGCATCTACACCTTCAAAACCATTATATTTATTACAAGAGAAAGGCCAACACTACTTTTACATAAGTGACTTTGTAAAAAAAAAAAAGCCTGCATCTTGTGCTCAATCCTGCCTTATTTGGCCAGAAAAATATTGTCATAAGGCACATTTGATAAAATTCTCTCTCTGATATTCTTGATCATGTGCTCTGTGAAGATCTCTCGTTGCATCATATGTAACTAATTATAACGCACACAGGATGTATAATCTTCTGGATGTGTTGTGTTAAAAGGGGGCCACCTGCCATGGAAATCTGGAACTCCTACTCTTGGACTCGGTGTCAAACACACTGAGAAAGCCAAAATAGCTTTCTTGACATTGAGTGTACAACCAGTTTTGGCAGACTGTCATCTTTTTCATCATTTTCATTTTTTTTTTCAAGTACAGAACAGGCATCTGTTGAAATATTCTTTCTGTGTGATATGGATTCATTACAAATTTCTCAGAAAAAGTGTTAGTATTACGTTATTAGTAGTATAATTCTACATGGTGCATTCTATGCAGCAGAATATCATGAGAATACGTAACTCCTATAGAAGCCCTTTAACTATACTGTTCCTCATTTGTAGAGTTAAATGCAAATAATAATAAACCCTCAGAAAACATTGTGCATTTGTATTATGTAGATAAACGCTATTGCCTCCTTTGCTAGCTGAAACAAACAATTCAGAGCATTTTTTGGCTGCTACAGCTCCCCAATGTGTGAATTAGACAGTCATTGTCAGCTGTCCACTGTTCTCAGCAAATACAACGAACTATAACTACAGTATGAAAATGCATAAAAAATGAATTTTCCTCTGTAGAATGGCTATATTTGAACTGTGAGTAATCATTATACTTTGAATCGAAGACATGTCTCAAAAACAATTATACAATAAAATTATATCATAATATGGTAAGTGGGATAATGAAGAGGATGAGTCCATCAGTAATGCATATAAACAAATGCATAATGTACAAATATAAAATACATGAATGTAGCCTGAAAAAAGTGCCAACAGTACAATTTATTTGTACTTGATTTAAATCAGCATAAGCTATATGCCAAAATATTTACTTTGGTTGTGTTTGTCTACCCTTCACAGTACAATTGTATATTGTTTTTGTTCTACTTATACAATTTATTTTGAACAATTCTGCAATTTACTCCATTTTGTTGTTGACGGAATTCAAAAAGGAAAAAAGGTAGGAATGACCGAACTGGGACAGCTTGCCTGCACCATCTCTACATTTTTGCAAGCTGGGTAGTTTCACAATTCCTCTCTTCAGAATAGTTTTGTAAAATTGTAATATCCGTCTGCTGTCACGTGTGAATATGTATGTTCTTGCCTTCTGCCTTTTGGATGATTTCCAAGTCATCCTTCAATCATATCTACTGTGAGTGGTGCATCATCAGCTGCCTCTCCCCTCGTAGCCAAGCCGAGCTCCACAGTTCTGTTCACTCCAATGCCTGCATAAGCCAAGTCCCACCTACAAAACATTTTGTAATGGGATAACTTCTTAAATGATTGTAAAAGTGCTGTTAATAATCAGGCTAAATGTATTAATGAAGTCTCTTGGGAAGACGCAGGCCATGACATAATATTATGAAGGGTAAGATATGAACATGAAACCTTTACGTCTGTCATCCAATATTAGCTTCCTCGTCCTTAAAAAGCTATTGTTTGCATGCTCAATGAGAGGACTAACTGCAAATCCTTACTGACCACTGCTGTGCCATGAAACCAACGATGAAAGGAAAGGCATCATGTGGCATACCTTCCGCATTCAAACTGCTGGCCATATTAAGCGTGGGAGGACTAAAATGTCCTGCCCTGTGTGCATGGCAGGCAATAGGCTCTTCTCTTGCTGACCCACAGATGAAAAGGCAGGATGGCAATGTCAGATTCAGAACAGACTGGGAACTAAAGGGCTCCATTGTTTGCGGTGGGCGCCCTTCCCCCAACATTCATGATTCCACCGAGTCAACTGCTCACTCCTCATTGAGAACCCCCAGTGAGCAGACGTTCAGGAATATTTATTCCGGCTGTGTTTTCTGTGCATTAGAAACTGTTCCCTGCACAGTTACCCTAAAGCCTCTGACATCATCATAACCTCATAAAGTCCTACAGAACACTGTGCATGAACACGTTCTTCTGTTTTTGGTGGCGTACGGCGTCTTCGGTTGAAAGTTGGGGTTGCGCGTGGTTCCTCTGCTCAGCTTGAGCATGTCAGCAGGAAGATACATTTCCACGGCAGGCGCTGTGAAAACGGACACGGCTGTTTAAAAGATCGGTTGATAAAGACTGTCAGTTAAAGGAATACAGCCGGTGTAATGGTGCCCACTGACAGTCTATAAAGCTTTGCTCACTGGCCTTTTTCCCCAGAGTTGTTTACTGTCATTCCTTGTTGTATGCCTCACAGTCCTATATCTCCAGGCTGTCAATCTTGTCAGACGCTAACCTGCCATGTTAGATTTGACCTCCACGGAGAAGATTACTGTCTCTGTGCTCCAAAGACATCCTTCATCGCCTCTTCTGCGGCCGATACCTGAAAGACATACCTCTCATCCCGTCCACCGAGATAATTTTATGAATGTGTGCACACTGGAGGCGGTGTGCATCTGTCCCCCGGTTGCAGGGTGAGATGGCTTCTCTTGCAGTGAAGAGGAGAGCTGCACGTCAGTGGGTTCACAGTGTAGCCGGTGTCAGAGGGCCTGTGCTTCCGCTCTCTGACGCTGTCCTGATATGCCGTTTCACTCAGAGCCATGCTGCTCCACCTGGCCTCCTCGGCAGATGGAGCGCTCACTGGCTCCGAGGGGAAAAGAGCCCCGACCGCAGTGATGAAGGAGCAGCTTTGTAAAGCGGGGATTTCGGTCTTCTGAACATTTCTGGAAGTTGAACATCGATTTGGAGGGTGATCTCATGCATGCCCCCGGGATAGAGGGGTGGAAGTCCTCCTGAATCGTCCGCAGAGAGAGTGGGGCGCGACCCCACCGGGGAGTGAGACACCAATGAGACTTCACATTTCCATTACACTTCACAGTGGGCTGTTTGTAAGGTGCTTCACCTGCATCAGGGAGATTTAGCAGGCCAGGTGAGAGTCTACAGACTGCACCTGCTACAGACACTGACCTAACCCTGTCCCTATATAGAGAGGAGGAATTCCAGTGCTCCAGTAATGCCATAGCAGGCCATAGAGAGATATTGGTTTGAAAGACATACTGCAGCACAGTTAAATGAATCTAGCCATCAATACTCATTTTAATGTTATCAATTGATTATCTGCTATTATCTGCTATCATGCTCCTGCAAAGTTTCCAGAGCAAGTTACAAACTGTGTATGGAATGATTAACTTTTTTGTCTGTTGCGTGTATTCAGGTCCAATTTCCAGTCATGTCAAATTTATTTAAAGTGCATTATCACCAACAAAGGTCTCAAAACACATTACAACAAAACAAAGAATACAGAAAAGTAAAAACATGCAAACACAAATATACACATATATACATATTCCTCCATTTATCTGTAAACCTGGTTATCGTCCAATTACAGTATGAACATTTTGATTAAAAAAATATTAAGTTGCAAGTATTCAGTTGTATTCCTATTTCCATTTTAATGTATAATACAGTAATATAATATTCTGTTCCATTAAAAATCTATTTTAATGTGTAATATGGGTCATGTGTTCTTGATTTATTAATATTTTTATGTCTTTTATTTTAAATTATACTGTGGAAACAATGGAAAAACTGCTGCTGGTGCTGTTTGTTTGTTCCTCACATGAGGAGACTGGTGCAAAATAAATGTAAAAAAGGTGAATAATTGCCTTTTTAAAGGCTTTTGCAAATGACTAACTCTGCGTGTTCA
Source organism: Conger conger (assembly GCF_963514075.1). Classification (NCBI taxonomy): domain Eukaryota; kingdom Metazoa; phylum Chordata; class Actinopteri; order Anguilliformes; family Congridae; genus Conger; species Conger conger. Next base: position 64,070,447 of record NC_083763.1, read on the forward strand.
CGCATGTTGCACGTTCCTTGATTCTTTATTTAATTTTGAGGAATTAGCGCCGGGCTACGAGGGAAGGGTCCGCTGCACGTTCCTGTCTGTCTGCACTATCAGACACAGGTCCTCCTGTGACATTGCTGGAGACTGTCTTCCGCCCATAAATCTACAGCTTATTCCGTTCTTATCATAAATTGACTGAAGCTCCGTGGATGGGGGGAAAATATAGGTATATAAAACATCCAGGTACAGGTTGTGTTCTGTTTAGCCTTTGATTGAAACGTATTGCTTCCCAGTGTATTCCTGGCTATGAAAATTATAATATGGAGCAAAGATTAGAATGAAATTATCATGGCCCGAAGGCATTTACCCACTGATGGCAGCCGCATAAACCTGAGCCCAGGAATGATGGTAATACATTAGGTTCTGCATGCGCGGTATTATTGCTGTACATTATGTATGTTTCATTTATACTACTTCCCACACACCAGCAACGCTGACAGATAGGTAATTACTCTCTGCGCCAATGAACACTTATCAGCGCCACTGCTGTTTATTGCCAAAATGAAGAGTGCTTGTCATTCAAGGTCACCCGTTTGTGTGTCCTCTTTAATAGTTCTTTCACAGTTGTTGAACTTTGCATGCAGTTCCTTAAGTGGCGGGTTGGCGGTTGCTTTATGACGCCAGAGTTTTCCTTTCCTAGAGGAGATTCTGCTGTTTTATTAATCATTACGCTTGATCAATGGCTGCTTCTTGTGGATCATATTAAAGGGGAAATATACGGCCCGGTAGTCAGACTGCGCTCGTGTGCGGCACCCAAGAAAAACAGCCGCGTTAGCGGCCTGCTGGTGGAATATACGAGAGTGCGTGAAACGCAAGCTCTGTGTGCTTACGGTGGGCTCCGTGTGCATATGTGCTTAAGTCCAGTTGACAGGATCAAAGGAGTCGGTGCCTTTCTCGGGGGCCAATGCTAATGCATGGGTGGTTCAGCCGCACCAGCCAGCTCCGCATTCAGTAGCCTGAAGTTCAGGACATTCCCTGGCCCAGGGACAAAAACAGACTCTGGTTGCCTGGGATTCTTATGGCCCCCACGCCGTCTCCATTTGTCATCGCTCCATGGCTCTGCCCTATCTCATATCAGCTCTCAGGGAAATGAATTCATTTTCTTATTCAGACTGCTGAGGTAATATGTGTGTGTCTGTGGCTCAGTGGCTGTCTGTGTGTTACCCTGCATTTGATTTAAATATGAATGATCTAATTCAACTCATTGTATCATTGCTCCACTGTTGCAGTTGCTATGCGGTGTACATGTGATTCACAAGGTTTTCACTGAAATGGGTTAGCGTGCAGTGCATAAAACAGATTTTTACAGCACAGTACAATCAACTTATTTGTGAATAACCTGCTCTTTTCATAATAAGAAATCTTTAAAAACACATTAAAAAAATGTATACTTTAAATTACATAATTTTAAATTCTCTGTTGTCTGTATATTATATTCTAACCATTTTGATAAATAATAATAATAATGTAACACAGACTCCATCCATCCATCCATCCATTATCTGAACCTGCTTATCCTGAACAGGGTCGCAGGGGTAACACAGACTTACACATGATATTGCAAATTATGGCAGAGTTGTAGTCCTAAGCGAGAAAATGATATAATAATGCATACAACCAAAAATGTAAAAACGTTTCTCTTTGTGACAAAACTGATATACAGCCGCCATCGACACAAAGCTGCTGACACACAATGCAACTGAAATAAATATGACGCTACCAGCGTAAATTAGCACACTGATGAATGAGCATGCATGCTAATTACAGTACAAAAAGCCTTGTTGTGTAAACTGAGTCTCAACATGAGTCTCTTCTCACCCACAGCCACAGCTGACCTCCCTGCACACCCTGCGGCACCCACCCAAAAGAAAGGAAATAAACAACGTGTTGAATCATGTAACATGTTTTTTCCAGATGGCACTGTGTGACAATGTCTTTACCTATAATTCACTTTTCATCCCTGAATTACTTTGATGATGCTTTTGCTGATCATTTAACTGGGTTATTTAAATTATGATTTGACTCAGTGTCCTCGCATTCTAAAGAAAGCGGTTTGATTTACTGGCATTCTCCAAGTTGGCGGATATCACTCTGGACTAGTCTATTTGATGCCACCAAAGACAACTCTCATCTAGATGGAAAAACAGACAGCACACTGTGCAGGTCTGTTTCCACCAAACACACATTTCACACTGGGCAAGCTCCAGTGTGAAGATTAATTACAGTTACCAAAACGTTAGAGCACAGCAATCATCAATACACATCAATAACAAGAGTAGAAATTAAGAATTATTTTAGTGAGTAGTGTCCCGTTTATTCCCCATTTATGTCTTTTTGCGATTGGGCGCTCGATACTTCTCATGTTTTCTGAGTCGGGCATGTTTCTCAGCACTGCTTCTAAACAGCTCCTCCAGATAATAAAGGCAGTTGTTAGAACAAAGAGAAGAGAAAAATATGCAGGCAGCGATGCTAAGGAACCCGGAGCGTGAGATTTTCAACCTGCAGGGCGAGCGCACTCCCTCCCGCCCCGCTCTGCAGCTGCCACCCGCTGCTGTCTCACAGTGTTTTTCTCTTCACATCCACTGACCTGACCCAAAAAGCCCGACACTTTCAGAAGTGGGCCTAACCGCACACAGTACTGTACAGTGGGAGGGGTCTGGCTACACTCCTCCTGGCGTCAGGGTTTTGGAGTGTTGAATATTCAGGTCTTGGCAAACAAAGTCAAATATGACATTGCCCACAGTGTAAGCGATCTAGTAAATCCTACTATCCTACCCCAATGCAAAAAATACCTGAAATTACAAAGCGCTGAAAAATGCTACATTTTTGTTTATGTTCACTGCTACATGACAGCTGTATAAAATTACATTTGGTTTCACTACATTCATGATTGAATTGGATGACTTCATAGTCCACTAGAATTTGAAAAAAGATAAGTTCTCTCATATTGGAGAGTGGATCTTTAGCAAGATCTCTAATAAGCGTCAACAGATTGGGAAACCAGTGCTCCTGAAAAAAAAATTACTTTAATATTTGTTTTGTTTCAAATTTCCATACAGAATGCATGGGGAGCTGTAAAAATGAACAGTTCCTTTTCTTCCCCTTGTAGTGCTGACAGGAGTCACTTTAATATACTTTGGAAGCATGCATTTTCTACCTGCTTTTTTCCTGGGGCTTCCTCTTTGCAGACGTTGTGAGCTGTCATCCCCCTGCTGCCCATGATGTTCCTGACACAAAGCTTTTGACAAGTGCTGGACATTGTATGCAATTCAGAACAGGCTGACACTATTTCTTCAGGTAAAATGGGGGTTGATTATAAATCAAACTAATGGGAATTGTAAAGCAGAAAAGCTAAAACAAATTGCTCACATGTACACACAGGCAAGCATGAACACATACACGCACGCAAGCACACACACATGCAAACACACATATGACCAGTATCATTCACAATATTTGTACTGTAATTGTCAGTATAAAGTACTGTATTGTGTAGCACTGTAGCTGATAGAGACTCAGTGGGTTTGATAATGATGAGAAAATGATAACCAAAATCTTCATAAAAAGTACTAATGATGAGTTATTTTCACACTACAGGAAAAGCCATGTTTCACTGGCTGGCCACAATATTGAAGCTGTACTATGTTGGGTGAGAAAGGGGTCCACATGGAATCTAGTTGGCACCTGCCTACCTTTTGGAACTGTATCTCAGTCTACCACTGAGGTGTTAACTCTACGCTGGTGATTAGGCTGTGTGAATGCCGTTGGTGAAATGCTGACATCTGAATTGCATGGACAGAAGTGTGTAAAACAGTTTTTAATTCTGAATTATTTTATTAATTACAGTTTCCTGAGCCACCACTTACCAGTACTTTACTTTTGCGCTTTTAAAAGACTCTTAGCCCTCTGTATGCATTAAGAAACACACAATTTACTCCACAATAGCTCCAAAACAATACATGAAAGTACAATTGTATTCAGCTTTGTGCAATTAATGAAGCTAATTATCCATCCATCCATCCATCCAGCATCTAACCTGTTTATTCCTGGTCAGGGTCACAAGGAGAAGGTTAATCAATGTGTCTAGTTTGTTTTGCACAAAGATTCTACCATCTAACCTCGACACAAAGGCCATATGCATAAACGGAACCTTCTTGGACTATGAAAACCAAAAAGTAGTGGAACACCCAAAAGTACAGACCTTGCAATCCCACACATGGTAGCAATCCTAAGCATGAAATCATCTTCCAAAGCAACACTCTAGTCTGGAATATAGATGTAGAATCTGTTGCATATGTTTGCCAAGAATATTCTGTGAGTTATTTTTGCATTTTGACTACAGTGGGGGTATTTTCACAGTCATCTTTAGATGAGACACCTACATTCAGAGCCTGTTGAGAGGTGATCACAGTATGCTATTCACACAATCTGCCTGTGGCACCTGACCTACAGGAAGTGCAGAGATGCAGGGTATCTGGCCCGTGCATACTCTTTTATTAAAACACCAGGAATTATGGCTGGTTGGTACAGCATGTCGGTATTGTAGGAAAGTCTATGGTTTGGCCTATGTCCCTCACTGATTTTGTTTCTTATTTCTCAGCCTCATAATGGCTTCCTTGACTGTGCTCCTTGACTCCTCTGGTCCACAACTCTGGCCAATATCAGTCTCCAATGACAATTACATGCCAAGAACCAAGAATAGATATGGAAAGCTCTAATACCTGCACTGAGGAAATTTGTCCAAAATATCAAGACTACTACTACTACTACTACTACTACTACTACTACTACTACTACTACTACTACTACTAATTTGTACTCATTAATAAAAGTTGTAGTTAATATTCTTTAATAGAAGTTTGGATTATTTGTAGAGTAGCCTAACATTTGCATGTTGGTTTTTATATTCACGATAGGTTTACTATGTCCAATTATTGAATGTTAAGCAATATTTCACACTGTTCAGTGTTCATGTTCTTAATATAAATAGTCAAATTAATTGATTATTATTGCTAATTGTAATGTCATCATATGAAATAATATGAAAAATATTATGCCATGATATATTGAGCATACTGCCCAGCCCTGCCAGGAATGCATTTTTTTCTGAGAACAATTCACACAATGACCAATAAGGTAAATAAATATATCAAATATATTACTCAAGACTAATCTGAGGCACAATACAAATAATTTCAGGATTATGATATTATTTGCAATATTATTATACCACGTGTCTGTGGTAAGAATGGGGGTTTGAGATTGATATGGAGTCCTGGTGTGGCCTCTCCTCAGAGTCCAAGAGCTGCAGATCACAGGGTCCAGACTGCAGATCTCAGGATCCAGACTGCAGATCACAGGGTCCAGACTGCAGATCACAGGGTCCAGACTGCAGATCACAGGGTCCAGACAGCAGATCTCAGGGTCCAGACAGCAGATCTCAGGATCCAGACAGCAGATCTCAGGGTCCAGGCTGCAGATCTCAGGATCCAGACTGCAGATCTCAGGATCCAGACTGCAGATCTCAGGATCCAGACTGCAGATCACAGGGTCCAGACTGCAGATCTCAGGGTCCAGACAGCAGATCTCAGGGTCCAGACAGCAGATCTCAGGGTCCAGGCTGCAGATCTCAGGGTCCAGGCTGCAGATCTCAGGATCCAGGCTGCAGATCTCAGGATCCAGGCTGCAGATCTCAGGATCCAGACTGCAGATCTCAGAGTCCAAGAGCTGCAGATCTCAGCATCCAGACTGCAGATCACAGGGTCCAGACTGCAGATCACAGGATCCAGACAGCAGATCTCAGGGTCCAGGCTGCAGATCTCAGGGTCCAGGCTGCAGATCTCAGGATCCAGGCTGCAGATCTCAGGATCCAGACTGCAGATCTTAGAGTCCAAGAGGTGCAGATCTCAGGATCCAGGCTGTAGATCACAGGATCCAGGCTGCAGATCTCAGAGTCCAGACCGCAGATCACAGGATCCAGGCTGCAGATCACAGGGTCCAGGGGGCTCTCATCACCTTACAGGCCTGAAGGCCTCTCTTACCACCAATGTGTCGCTGCTGCCATCCATCACCCAGAAAACAGCCACAGGCCTCAACTCACATATTGACTCCTGTGCCAAGAACCGAGATGAACGCAGTCAGAAATTCGGCCAAATTTTCCGTGGACAATTACCAAAAAAAAGATGCTACCATTGCAGGAAAATACATTTTTGAAATCACATTGAGTTGTACCCCTGATTGCCCAAACGTGTGTGATTTTGCATAGTATTCTCTTTCTCCTCTGCTGTATATAGTAGCACAGGAAACATAAACATGGACATTTTGGTTGTCATGGAAACGTACATGAACAAGTTTTACAGTGACGTATAATCTATGTATGCACTGTCAAATAACCAAACTGAATTTGCAGTGGGTTTCAACATACATAGTTACACAAATATACCTGTCAGAAGGCTTTCATTTACAGTATAATTAAATAATTATGCCTTGGATTAATATTACAGGTAAATACAGCATATACTGATTCAACTACAAAGGAGGAAAACAAATCTCTTCACAAGAATGACTTTGCCATCGGATATTATCTCAGCTTCCCTTAAGCACCACTTATATCTAGGTTACAGCTAAGACTGGAAGCCAAAGTAAATGTATACAGGACACAGTGCAGTCTCTTGGCTGTGCGCTGTGTGAAGTAGCTTGTTTTTCCTGCTGCAAGGGCTTCCCGGTCCTTGTGTGTGTTCTGATGCTTGTGTGCATATGATACAGTACAGGCCTTACAAGGGCAGTGGTGCCCTGCTCACTTCCACCTTTTCAAAACTATCAGGAAACACCCCCGCTACCCTGTGTGTTTGTCCTAATCATCACAGGCATTGTTAACAGTAATTTTTTACCTTTTATGCATTTGTCTACATTTTTCATTCCTCTTAGTGATATTCAGAGATTAATATTTGCATCATCCTCTAAATAGTTGCATTCATACTCTTCTTATAATCTCCCTCTTTGTTGATGTTTTCTGTCTTCATGAGAGTGACCTACCCAGGAAGCTCTGAGAAATGCTTGCTGGCCCTGTACAGTAGTGATTCAGAATTCAAATCTGCTGTCAAAACATATTCATTTATTTTAATTTTGAAGATATTGGACCTTAGATGTGTTTTTTTCACAATAAGCCATTTTCTAGGCATCATATCTGAAAAAGTAAACATATTTTTGTCGATATGCTTATGGGTGTGGTCTGGGCTCCTTGTTTACTTAAAAATAAGGAGCTGTGAGTGGCCATTATTATCATTATTTTGCATCTGCATTCGCTCAAGAAACAGCTGTTTGAAGTTGAGAAGCAATGCAAGGTGGCAGAGCCTGGAGTTGTTCTTGTTCATTCGGCTAACTCCACTCTGACGCGATGCTTTCTGGCAGGGTTGTGTGCTGAAGTCGACATCGCTGACAGCCGTCGGCCCTGCTGACCACTAGTCTCAGTATTTTGATGTTTGAAGGGGAAAGAGAAAGGAAAGTCTGAAATTTCCCTACCTTCTGCTTTTGGTGCCACTGGATCAGAGGCATCTGCCAGGTCCCATCTACATCACTGCCATGTCAGCAGGTCCTGAGGTCCGGAGGTCGCCCAAACATCTGGCCCCTTCCGCCTCGTCCTTTAAGGTTGGTCGCTGGGTAGCATCTGTTTATAGACACTGTCCCAGCACTGCTTTGATGACAGTGAAAAGAGGCTTCAATCACTCTGAGCCTATTACCAGACGCATGTGTTGTTAACAACCCTGTTCACAAATTGCTTTATGCAAACATGGTCATGCTAAAGTTTTTTTTATTTAATGCCATTTAAAAGGGAAGGTGGCTGAAACAATATGGCTCTCATAATACATTTAGCAAAGTCAGGAATTGCTGTGAATAAAAATACTACTACTACTACTACTACTACTACTACTACTAGTACTACTAGTACTACTACTACTACATTACATTACATTATTGGCATTTGGCAGATGTTCTTATCCAGAGCGACGTACAGTTGATTAGACTAAGCAGGAGACAATCCTCCCCTGGAGCAATGCAGGGTTACTACTACTACTACTACTACTACTACTACTACTACTACTACTACTACAACTACTAATAATATTCTTACTTTTCTTCATAATTGGTGAGAAATTACAGACTGCACTGTAACCATGAAATTCATTGTAAACATGCAAATGAGCCATGTTCATTTAATTTTGAAGTATAATTAGAAATAGTTGAAGTTAATATTTGATGTGTACCTCATCATTCGATGGAACATTTCATCCATAACCACACAAGCTGTAGAAATAACGTCAGTGGCAGACAGCGTGTTGTGTCTCTGTGATGTCCTGTGTCAATCTGAGCCCTGCACACGTCATGTAAGGACTGTGGCAGAAGTCAAGTAGAACCATCCATGGCAGTCTCTACAGCATGGCCCAATGCTGGGCTGCAGATGAGATAGAGACCCACTCACCTACTCAGCAAGCATAGTGGACCAACATTCTGCCTTCATATACAGTTGTAGACTGGCATAGCACAGTTAGAAGTGCGAAACAGAACTATTGTGTTCGAAAAAAGCGATGAAATAAATGGAAGCTCCACACAAACACAACAAAGCTCTTGTTTGCACAATAAAGTTCCAGCTGCGGTGGAACCTCGTCTTCTCTTAAGGGAGGGGGGGAGAGAAATTATTGAAATGAATGTGAGTGACACAAGGCTGGCTTTGGGATCAAGCAGATGTTGCAATCATGAAGAAATATACGAACACTGAATTAAATATAAGATCTCATAAATGGGCAATGTAGAATAAGATGAGCAGCAATTACGCAGTGCTCTCTCTGTGCTCTGTAATTGTGGAGCAGGTTATGTTTTAAAATGTTTTACCAATTCTAACAAAACATCTTGAAAACAACAACCAGGTGTTTTTCTCCCAGTTTGGCTGCATGGAGGAAAGCCTTGTGGCTGCTGATGTTATGAAAATGCAGATTTTGGCATATAGACAGCTGTTCATAACATATTGCAAATTCATTATTTAGATGAATGGGGCTTCTGACCTCTCCGTGTTGTGTCAAAGTTGTTTAAGCTTTTACAGTCGAATGCTAAGAAATGAAGTTTGTAAAAAAGCAGCCAACTTGACAGAATCTCCATAGAACATGGCTTGACCTGAAGTGTTTTGTTTTTCTGTCATTTTTTCCCTTTTCTGGGTGATCATAACTGATGTAAAGTTGTAGTTTGTTTAAATATTTCAAATGGCTGGAGGAAACTTGTTTGCCTGAAAGAATGCAATCGTTTAGAATATTGTTTCCTGGCCTGTTTGTTCACTCTTTTTTTTCTGTAGGCATTTCCCTTCTGTACACAATGGATTTACATTCCAAATGAAAATGTATTTTTCTTTTTTTACAAATGGAAACAGTTTCACACAAAATGAAGTTCCTAAACTGTTTTTAATCAAATATATGAACACCAGCATATATTCTTGAATCATAATTCAGGACAAAGTGTTCATTGAATCCTCACCCATTTCTGTGAGGAGGCTAGAAGTGCATCCATCCATCCATCCATCTTAACTCCGCTTATCCTGAACAGGGTCGCAGGGGGGCTGGAGCCTATCCCAGCATACATTGGGCGAAAGGCAGGAATACACCCTGGACAGGTCGCCAGTCCATCACAGGGCACACACACCATTCACTCACACACTCATACCTATGGGCAATTTAGACTCTCCAATCAGCCTAACCTGCATGTCTTTGGACTGTGGGAGGAAACCGGAGTACCCGGAGGAAACCCACGCAGACACGGGGAGAACATGCAAACTCCGCACAGAGAGGCCCCGGCCGACGGGGATTCGAACCCAGGACCTCCTTGCTGTGAGGCAAGGATTTAAAACAAAAATTATTAATGTGGTGCTCCAGTGTGCAGCATGACACCTCTTTACCTTTCCAGGTAATTGTGAGATACACTCACTGAGCACTTTATTAGGTATTTACTAGACTGCTTTTTTAACTTATTTGTCTACTGCTGCTGTAGCTTATCCACTTAGATGTTTTGAAGTGTTGTGTGCTCACTCTTGTTATGCATGGTTATTTGCATTGCTGTCACCTTCCTGTCAGCTTCGACCAGTCTGGCCCTGACGTCTCTCATTAACAATGGATTTTTGCCCGCAGAACTGCTGCTCACTGGATGTTTTTTGTTTTTTGCACCGTTCTCTGCAAACTCTATAGACTGTTGTACCTGACAATCTCAGGTGATCTGCAGTTTCTGAGATACTCAAACCACCCTGTCTGGCACCAATACTCATTCCACAGTTAAAGTCACTTAGATCACATTTCTTCCCTATTCTGACATTTGGTCTGAAAAAAAGCTGAACCTCTTGACCACGTCTGCATGCCTTAATGCATTTAGTTGCTGCCACATGATTGGCTGATTAAATATTTGCATTAACACGCTGGAGTACTGTGCTCACTGAGTGTTCATGCTGCAGGTATTTTAGCCTTGTGCACTGGCTGCGTCCTGCACCTGGGACTATTAAAGAGGGTGTCAGTGACAGTCACGTGCCCGCTATATGTCATGGCTTCAGTGACCCGGGTCCTCCAGCTCTGCACTGGAGCCCCGAAGAGAGGAGATTACTTTCAAAGCCCCGGACACCCCCCCGGACACCTCCCACGGCTGTGAATGCAGGAGGAGCATGATCCGACTGGACTCTTCTGGACTGCTGTGTAGTATGTACCCTACTCCCTGGGATCAAGGCTTTGTCATTGTGTATTTTCTGCAGCACTAGATCAGAGTGCTCACACAGTAGTCAGAAATGCACTTGTATTTGGGTAACTGTTGGGGAAAGTGTGTGTGTGCATGTACTATACACAATATATATTTTTCCTCATGTACTGTATGCTAAAATGTACATACTGTAGGTAGATACTGTATATTCTAACATGACATTGCAGTGCTTGTAAAAATGTAATTCTTTCCTAATCTTTTAAATGACTTATAAAGGTTTCTTCACTGTGCTTGTATTGCTACTGTTTAACAAAACCAAGTCTGCATGTACGCACATGAACCAACTGATGAGTTCAGTATGTCTGAAATATTTCCATTGTATCAGTTTTTTCACTGACAGCGGGTACCAGTTCATACTACATACCAGTTCAACTTTCATAAATCATTCAGCAATACTTGTTTTATATATGCTACTTTTAATCAAGCCATACACTGTATACATATAGACACAATTTAATTATTGCCACCAAAGAGCAAACATACTCCTTTGCTTCTGAGTTGCTTTGTTGAATAAATTCACTGTATAGTGCATCAGTCTGTGACATTGAGAGTGTTGCACTGGTCTTGTTCTGGATGTTTTATCCGGCGCAGTTACCTTGAATCATCCTCAGGGGTTGCCTTTGTGCCGTGCATCATACGTATGTTTGTGAATACGTCGAGGTGCTGCATTTACAGCAGATGGCCTTTCTCCAGGACGGATCACGCGACCGCCTTGGTCTGTGACAATGTCAGCGGCGCCGGGGACAGGGCCAGCAGGTGACGTAAGTATTGACATACTCCTTGAAATCACATTTGTTTTGCCAGGGCAAAACCCAGGGACCAATACAATGTAATATTGTGAAATCTTGGCGAGAGGTTGAGAAACGCCATTAAAAAGGCAAATGTAATTAAATTTTACTGAGAACACTGGCGACTTGGCAATCATCACCAAGGTCGGGCTAAAGGGATGTGACACGGAAATTACTCTTCCTCTTTGCTCCTAATGCGACTCGTCACATTGAGGAAATATCTCAAAGACAGGGCAAATGACAAAAATGCTTAAATTTACATGTAATAAACGTAAAATGTCCAGAGTCAACACTCTCATTAGAGACTCTGAGTGAACTGGGTGGCTGTGACTTCTCGTAAATATTGTGTAAATGCTTAACTGCGTACCTATAAAATGAAGCATTTTTTTACAGAATGAAAAGAACTAAAAGCACAGAGCTCACGTTTGGCTCCCAAATACAATAAAGATATTTATTCTTAAGGACAAAGCTGAAATGAATTGTGCAGATGTCACACTTAATTCATAATTAGGAGCCAGTTGGCAGAAAGGAAATGGAAGGTCACCGTATCGGTGGACTGTTCATTAAACATAGCATGTGCAATGTTGAGCTTCTCAACTAATAAGAGAAACACACAGGGATCTGAAATCCTAAAGCATGCATTTACTAAATGCCAAAAGAGTGTTCTATATTTTACTGTCCATCGATTTTAATATGGGTTTGCAAGGAAGACTAGAACAGCTAATTCATTTACAAAGCTGTTTGACTGTACATATTGTATGTTTAAGCCAGCACTTCCGTATGTAATTGATACTTTATATGTCATAATACAGAATGATGTGCCACATTTTTTGGTGACCTGCAAAATGAAGGGACTGCAGAGACCCACCGCCGCAGCACTCTGAGATAATAACCCCTTCAGGGGAGGTCTGAGGAAGTAAACCCCAAATGAGCTCGGCAGAACCCTGGGGAGTGACATTTGAGTGGAGGCACATGAATAGTGTTAACGCTTTACTTGACATGTTTACCGGCTTGACAATGCGTGGGTCCATTTGTGTGTGGGTATGTGTCTGTCTGGTTTTCTTTTCTATATGTGCCCGTGTAAAATATTTAATGTGTTTGTGCATGTGCATGCATGTTGATTTGTCTGCCTGTGTTTGCATAAATGTGTTTAGTCTAGTGTGCACATGAATGTGTGTGCATGTGTGTGTGTGTGTGTGTGTTTTGTATATGCAGGCAGTGCTATGAGTGGTTTAACAGCACAGTTACCCTCCCATTATGTTTGTGTGTGTTTTGTGTATGCAGGCAGTGCTATGAGTGGTTTAACAGCACAGTTACCCTCCCATTATGTTTGGCAGAAAGGGGAACGAGAGAAGATTAAATGGTACACTACCCAGAGTTCTCCCTGTTGGTAGATGAAGTCCTGCAAAAACAGACCTAGTTCCAATGGACTGTTTATTTGGGATCTGCTGGCTGCTTCTTGAGCTGGACTCAGCCAAGACCAGAACTGTCCTCACACGTGGCCATTCACATTACTGTGTCCTATTAGTTCTGTTCAAAGACATCAAGATAGATTCAATCAACCCTTCACTTTTACTCCTTGCCAATATGTTTGGGTTGAATTCACCTACACTGAGCTGAATTTGTGAATAAGAAATTAAGTATACATTTATTTGGCTGACAATGTTTGATTATGAATGTTGATGAAATCCAGGCTATTAGCGTCCTATCTGATCCAAAGTACAGAAGGAGGCCACTAATTAGTAAATGACACATATATAAATATCTACCGCTAAATATTTCTGAGCTACCTATCCAGGGCACCTCATACTGCACTGGCAGGCTAGGTTACGCTGTACGGGTTTTACCCTCTTTTGCTCGACTGAATCCGGCAAAAGGCAAACCTCAGCAGAGTTCATGAGCTTAGAGAGGATAATTAAGGTTATGCCGCAAACTGACAGAGGTCAAGATTTGATCCTGTGTCTCATAATCTTGGATTAGTCCTTGGCTTATTTTCATCACGGGAGGACTTAGCTGGCTGTGGTCAGGAGGGAGCGTCCTCATGCAGTTCCACAGAGCGCAGGTTTCACAAGACAATAAACACCAAGTGATAGATGTGACATTTGGAATCCTGTCACAAGCTTTTAAATTGAACCCCCCACCTCCCGTCTTCCTTGTTTGTTAAAGATAGTCTGGCAATTCTGTCGCCTTGGAAATTCACAGGCGATGCTGTGTGTGTGTGTTTCTTTTTTTTTCCTTCTTCATTTGTCCATTTTCTTTGCTTGCTCTGAAATGCAAAAAATATACTTGAGAAGTACGTTCATAGTTTCAGATGCAGCGAGCGAATGGTTTTGGTGTAACGGAGAAACGGAGAATGAGAATATCTTTAGTGGAAGTGCTCCGGGCCTTGACAGGTTCGTTCTGCTGCGTACATTTCCGTGCCGTGTATGATGCAGAAGCCCATGATCCCTTGATCTTTGATTAGATCTGAGCCAGTAAATATCCTGTGATTAATCAAAATGGGTTGTTCTGCATGTAGTATAAGTCACCTTCACAGATGGGAAGAGGAGGCTGCCTTGTTTGTGGAGATTTGCTTCGTTCTTGTTTCATTCTACAGCTGAAATCTTATGTGAAAGCTGCTGTTAAACAGTAGCTCGTTGACCTAGACGAATGCGGACTGAAATAGTAATTACATGCCTACTGCTTGCTTGTTTTGAAATGACCGTTTTAAAATATTCAATTTCTTTAAGCACATTACTCTGAAAATATCTGTGACCTCTAACGCCACCAAGCATACACATTTTAAATAATATCCAGGGTTGTATTTCGTTTTGATTTGGTATGCCTTTAATTTGCATTGACCCCAGTGTGTGCATAATGCAGTTCTCTGTTTAACTGGAGTCTCTGTTTAAATGGAGTCTCCATTACAAAACAAGATGATCTACATCGGAAGGACTGGAAGCTGCAGCAGAAAATGTAATGTAACAGAGGCATATCAATGGCTTTTTTTAGTCATCAACATCATTATCATACTTATTATCGTCATCAGTACATCACTATTATTGTCTCTCCTTGGTCAGTCAAACAATTAATCAAATTGTAATTTGGGTGGGACATTTTTTTCCCCCCAATAAAATTAGCATAAAGGGCTTTATGGAGTGCAGGGCAGGCAGATTATGTGAAATGGCTTGTAAAAATATCAGAATTACACCAGAGATTCAAACTAATTATTCAATGGTAAAACAGACAAATCAGAAATGGTGAGAAAAATATGAATAAGTATTAAGCTGATTGTATACAGACAATATCATCATTGTAAACGTGAATTAAATGCCATTTCAAGATGAATTTGTGGCTTGACTATTTTCGATTATTTCAAACATCTAAATTTGTATAATAATGGAAATCAGAAAATGTTGTAATGACTTCAGCTGGAGCAAAAGCTGAAGGAATGTGCAGGTAGGTTATAATATCATATCTATGCGCAAGTGATATTCTCCACTGCACTTAAGTCTGGTTTCATTCAGTGCTGAACGTGTTCCCCCGCTAAAGAAACATTTCCTTAAACCGGCACATCAGAAGCGCATTTGAACCGGTTAAAAACCCCTGCCATGTTTATGCATGTCCCGGGCTCAGACTCTGTGATCAATGCCCTGTCATGCCAGTCTACCTTTGTGTTGCAGTTATTCATTTTCAAAGCAGTTCATTTGGAAAATGCAATAGGATGCCCTCAGTTGTCAGCGTGGACCTGAGCCCTAATGTGATTGTGCTGATTGCCGTCTCCTCCTCTGATGAGGCGGTGATTGTCGTCCCGAGATGTCGTAAGGGACATCGATGTCATCTCCATACAAAAAATAAATGGCACGTCTTTCCACCAGAAACAATATAAATTCCTGACCTGTCGCAGAAAATAGTTGTAATTGGTCCTGTGCGGCGTCGCCATGGGACTGACTTCCCCAAACGTCATCTCGATGAAGCAGCACTGTACATCACGGTCAGCGGTCCTGATAAATCATCTTAATAAGATAAAGATTACATAAAAATGTTCTTTTATTGCTGTGTCCACCGTACAAAGTATCTCTACCCTGTGCAGAAGTTCAACTTTCAAGGAGACTTCAAATTAAATGTCCAAGGCGAAGATTACGTAGAGGAACGGCCTGCCGGGAGCACGTCCGGGCCGTCTGGGTTTGCTAATTTTATCATTGTCAATATCAAAACCTGACCATGAAAACACGGAAAGATGGAATTAAGTTCTCAAACAATTTGCAAGGGGCGTGCAAATATTTGACAGGCCGTGTGAAATATGCTGGCTGTGTGCTACCTTTTTCAATTTAAGAGCAGAAACCAAATGCGAATTTGCATTTCTTCTCGGGGGGGAGGTCATGAAAGATATCTAATATGTTTAACACCCACTGCCTTTTTTAATTCATCAGTTCTTCTCTCAAACACAGCATGTCAGCTTGGTAGACTCACGGTACACAAAAGCTTGCACAACTTCTGTAGAATGATATTATTACTCAATGTAATAATCGGTTGTTTTAGCTGCAATTACTGGTAAATGTCTGAAGGATTGATTTCATATTTGAAGCATATTTGTCCAGTTTATTTGCAAATCCTTTATGACGCAGAGAGTAATCTATACAATAAATATTTAAGTTAATTTATCTGTCTCTTTATTTTTGCTTTAATATGTGACAGCACTATCAGAAATACCTTTGGGCAGCTTCAGAAGTACAATGGATTTATGAAAGGAGAGGCGCTGCTGTGCTGCATCACTCTTTATGCGCATCCTTGGAAAGAATGATAAATTGGCTTAATGGAAAGTGTTATCCCCTGCTGTCATTGCATGGGGGGTTAAATGACATTGATTTGGTCACTGCTGTTTAATCAGCATCACAATTTTGTGCCCCCTTTAAAAGGGGTGAGGGGGGGGGGGAGTGGGAGTGGGGTGGGGGGGTACCTTGCTCCTGAACTTACTGATGCAAGAATGGTTTGACCCTGGGTCTGAAATATTTCAGAGTCTGTCATCCGACATCCATATTCAGATCCCACCCCATCAGCCTGTCAGTTTCTGAACGTCTGACCTGATGTGTCACAGTCCAAGAGCAGGGTTGAGTGTCCACTCGGGAGAAAGATTGATGGATACCAATGCTAA